>NW_026967558.1:0-736000 GCF_028390025.1 Pseudophryne corroboree | reverse complement strand
GCATACTGCATTGCATGGATTGTGATGTCATAATTTTGCATTGCATACTGCATTGCATGGATTGTGATGTCACAATTTTGCATTAAATGATGCTTTGCATGGATGGTGATGTCATAATTTTGCACTGCATACTGCATTGCATGGATTGTGATGGCATAATGTTGCATTAAATGATGCTTTGCATGGATTATGATGTCACAATTTTGCATTGCATACTGCATTGCATGGATTGTGATGTCATAATTTTGCATTGCATACTGCATTGCATGGATTGTGATGTCATAATTTTGCATTAAATGATGCTTTGCATGGATTATGATGTCATGATTTTGCATTGCATACTGTATTGCATGGATTGTGATGTCATAATTTTGCATTGCATACTGCATTGCATGGATTGTGATGTCATAATTTTGCATTAAATGATGCTTTGCATGGATTGTGATGTCATAATTTTGCATTGCATACTGCATTGCATGGATTGTGATGTCATAGTATTGCATTAAATGATGCTTTGCATGGATTATGATGTCATGATTTTGCATTGCATACTGTATTGCATGGATTGTGATGTCATAATTTTGCATTGCATACTGCATTGCATGGATTGTGATGTCATACTTTTGCATTAAATGATGCATTGAATGGATTGTGATGTCATACTTTTGCATTAAATGATGCTTTGCATGGATTGTGATGTCATAATTTTGCATTGCATACTGCATTGCATGGATTGTGATGTCATACTTTTGCATTAAATGATGCTTTGCATGGATTGTGATGTCATAATTTTGCATTGCATACTGCATTGCATGGATTGTGATGTCATAATGTTGCATTAAATGATGCTTTGCAATGAATATGATGTCATAATTTTGCATTGCATACTGCATAGCATGGATTGTGATGTCATAATTTTGCATTGCATACTGCATTGCATGGATTGTGATGTCATAATGTTGCATTAAATGATGCTTTGCATGGATTATAATGTCATAATTTTGCATTGCATACTGCATTGCATGGATTGTGATGTCATACTTTTGCATTAAATGATGTTTTGCATGGATTGTGATGTCATAATTTTGCATTGCATAGTGCATTGCATGGATTATGATGTCATAATTTTGCATTGCATACTGCATTGCATGGATTGTGATGTCATAATTTTGCATTGCATACTGCATTGCATGGATTGTGATGTCATGATTTTGCATTGCATACTGCATTGCATGGACTGTGAAGTCATAGTATTGCATTAAATGATGCTTTGCATGGATTGTGATGTCATAATTTTGCATTGCATACTGCATTGCATGGATTGTGATGTCATAATTTTGCATTGCATACTGCATTGCATGGATTGTGATGTCATAATTTTGCATTGCATACTGCATTGCATGGATTGTGATGTCATAATTTTGCATTGCATACTGCATTGCATGGATTGTGATGTCATAATTGTGCATTGCATACTGCATTGCATGGATTGTGATGTCATAATTTTGCATTAAATGATGCTTTGCATGGATTATGATGTCATAATTTTGCATTGCATACTGCATTGCATGGATTGTAATGTCATAATTTTGCATTGCATACTGCATTGCATGGATTGTGATGTCATAATTTTGCATTGCATACTGCATTGCATGGATTGTGATGTCATAATTTTGCATTAAATGATGCTTTGCATGGATTATGATGTCATAGTTTTGCATTGCATACTGCATTGCATGGATTATGATGTCATAATTTTGCATTGCATACTGCATTGCATGGATTGTGATGTCATAATTTTGCATTGCATACTGCATTGCATGGATTGTGATGTCATACTTTTGCATTAAATGATGCTTTGCATGGATTATGATGTCATAATTTTGAATTGCATACTGCATTGCATGGATTGTGATGTCATAATTTTGCATTGCATACTGCATTGCATGGATTGTGATGTCATAATTTTGCATTAAATGATGCTTTGCATGGATGGTGATGTCATAATTTTGCACTGCATACTGCATTGCATGGATTGTGATGTCATAATGTTGCATTAAATGATGCTTTGCATGGATTATGATGTCACAATTTTGCATTGCATACTGCATTGCATGGATTGTGATGTCATAATTTTGCATTGCATACTGCATTGCATGGATTGTGATGTCATAATTTTGCATTGCATACTGCATTGCATGGATTGTGATGTCACAATTTTGCATTAAATGATGCTTTGCATGGATGGTGATGTCATAATTTTGCACTGCATACTGCATTGCATGGATTGTGATGTCATAATGTTGCATTAAATGATGCTTTGCATGGATTATGATGTCACAATTTTGCATTGCATACTGCATTGCATGGATTGTGATGTCATAATTTTGCATTGCATACTGCATTGCATGGATTGTGATGTCATAATTTTGCATTAAATGATGCTTTGCATGGATTGTGATGTCATAATTTTGCATTGCATACTGCATTGCATGGATTGTGATGTCATAGTATTGCATTAAATGATGCTTTGCATGGATTATGATGTCATGATTTTGCATTGCATACTGTATTGCATTGATTGTGATGTCATAATTTTGCATTGCATACTGCATTGCATGGATTGTGATGTCATAATTTTGCATTGCATACTGCATTGCATGGATTGTGATGTCATAATTTTGCATTGCATACTGCATTGCATGGATTGTGATGTCATAATTTTGCATTGCATACTGCATTGCATGGATTGTGATGTCATAATTTTGCATTAAATGATGCTTTGCATGGATTATGATGTCATAATTTTGCATTGCATACTGCATTGCATGGATTGTAATGTCATAATTTTGCATTGCATACTGCATTGCATGGATTGTGATGTCATAATTTTGCATTGCATACTGCATTGCATGGATTGTGATGTCATAATTTTGCATTAAATGATGCTTTGCATGGATTATGATGTCATAGTTTTGCATTGCATACTGCATTGCATGGATTATGATGTCATAATTTTGCATTGCATACTGCATTGCATGGATTGTGATGTCATAATTTTGCATTGCATACTGCATTGCATGGATTGTGATGTCATACTTTTGCATTAAATGATGCTTTGCATGGATTATGATGTCATAATTTTGAATTGCATACTGCATTGCATGGATTGTGATGTCATAATTTTGCATTGCATACTGCATTGCATGGATTGTGATGTCACAATTTTGCATTAAATGATGCTTTGCATGGATGGTGATGTCATAATTTTGCACTGCATACTGCATTGCATGGATTGTGATGTCATAATGTTGCATTAAATGATGCTTTGCATGGATTATGATGTCACAATTTTGCATTGCATACTGCATTGCATGGATTGTGATGTCATAATTTTGCATTGCTTACTGCATTGCATGGATTGTGATGTCATAATTTTGCATTGCATACTGCATTGCATGGATTGTGATGTCACAATTTTGCATTAAATGATGCTTTGCATGGATGGTGATGTCATAATTTTGCACTGCATACTGCATTGCATGGATTGTGATGTCATAATGTTGCATTAAATGATGCTTTGCATGGATTATGATGTCACAATTTTGCATTGCATACTGCATTGCATGGATTGTGATGTCATAATTTTGCATTGCATACTGCATTGCATGGATTGTGATGTCATAATTTTGCATTAAATGATGCTTTGCATGGATTGTGATGTCATAATTTTGCATTGCATACTGCATTGCATGGATTGTGATGTCATAGTATTGCATTAAATGATGCTTTGCATGGATTATGATGTCATGATTTTGCATTGCATACTGTATTGCATGGATTGTGATGTCATAATTTTGCATTGCATACTGCATTGCATGGATTGTGATGTCATACTTTTGCATTAAATGATGCATTGAATGGATTGTGATGTCATACTTTTGCATTAAATGATGCTTTGCATGGATTGTGATGTCATAATTTTGCATTGCATACTGCATTGCATGGATTGTGATGTCATACTTTTGCATTAAATGATGCTGTGCATGGATTGTGATGTCATAATTTTGCATTGCATACTGCATTGCATGGATTGTGATGTCATAATGTTGCATTAAATGATGCTTTGCAATGAATATGATGTCATAATTTTGCATTGCATACTGGATTGCATGGATTGTGATGTCATAATTTTGCATTGCATACTGCATAGCATGGATTGTGATGTCATAATTTTGCATTGCATACTGCATTGCATGGATTGTGATGTCATAATGTTGCATTAAATGATGCTTTGCATGGATTATAATGTCATAATTTTGCATTGCATACTGCATTGCATGGATTGTGATGTCATACTTTTGCATTAAATGATGTTTTGCATGGATTGTGATGTCATAATTTTGCATTGCATAGTGCATTGCATGGATTATGATGTCATAATTTTGCATTGCATACTGCATTGCATGGATTGTGATGTCATAATTTTGCATTGCATACTGCATTGCATGGATTGTGATGTCATGATTTTGCATTGCATACTGCATTGCATGGACTGTGAAGTCATAGTATTGCATTAAATGATGCTTTGCATGGATTATGATGTCATAATTTTGCATTGCATACTGCATTGCATGGATTGTGATGTCATAATTTTGCATTGCATACTGCATTGCATGGATTGTGATGTCATAATTTTGCATTGCATACTGCATTGCATGGATTGTGATGTCATAATTTTGCATTGCATACTGCATTGCATGGATTGTGATGTCATAATTTTGCATTGCATACTGCATTGCATGGATTGTGATGTCATAATTTTGCATTAAATGATGCTTTGCATGGATTATGATGTCATAATTTTGCATTGCATACTGCATTGCATGGATTGTAATGTCATAATTTTGCATTGCATACTGCATTGCATGGATTGTGATGTCATAATTTTGCATTGCATACTGCATTGCATGGATTGTGATGTCATAATTTTGCATTAAATGATGCTTTGCATGGATTATG
Source organism: Pseudophryne corroboree (assembly GCF_028390025.1). Classification (NCBI taxonomy): domain Eukaryota; kingdom Metazoa; phylum Chordata; class Amphibia; order Anura; family Myobatrachidae; genus Pseudophryne; species Pseudophryne corroboree. Next base: position 730,978 of record NW_026967558.1, on the reverse strand, counting down.
ATGTCATAGTTTTGCATTGCATACTGCATTGCATGGATTATGATGTCATAATTTTGCATTGCATACTGCATTGCATGGATTGTGATGTCATAATTTTGCATTGCATACTGCATTGCATGGATTGTGATGTCATACTTTTGCATTAAATGATGCTTTGCATGGATTATGATGTCATAATTTTGAATTGCATACTGCATTGCATGGATTGTGATGTCATAATTTTGCATTGCATACTGCATTGCATGGATTGTGATGTCACAATTTTGCATTAAATGATGCTTTGCATGGATGGTGATGTCATAATTTGCACTGCATACTGCATTGCATGGATTGTGATGTCATAATGTTGCATTAAATGATGCTTTGCATGGATTATGATGTCACAATTTTGCATTGCATACTGCATTGCATGGATTGTGATGTCATAATTTTGCATTGCATACTGCATTGCATGGATTGTGATGTCATAATTTTGCATTGCATACTGCATTGCATGGATTGTGATGTCACAATTTTGCATTAAATGATGCTTTGCATGGATGGTGATGTCATAATTTTGCACTGCATACTGCATTGCATGGATTGTGATGTCATAATGTTGCATTAAATGATGCTTTGCATGGATTATGATGTCACAATTTTGCATTGCATACTGCATTGCATGGATTGTGATGTCATAATTTTGCATTAAATGATGCTTTGCATGGATTGTGATGTCATAATTTTGCATTGCATACTGCATTGCATGGATTGTGATGTCATAATTTTGCATTGCATACTGCATTGCATGGATTGTGGTGTCATAATTTTGCATTGCATACTGCATTGCATGGATTGTGATGTCATAATTTTGCATTAAATGATGCTTTGCATGGATTATGATGTCATAATTTTGCATTGCATACTGCATTGCATGGATTGTAATGTCATAATTTTGCATTGCATACTGCATTGCATGGATTGTGATGTCATAATTTTGCATTAAATGATGCTTTGCATGGATTATGATGTCATAGTTTTGCATTGCATACTGCATTGCATGGATTATGATGTCATAATTTTGCATTGCATACTGCATTGCATGGATTGTGATGTCATAATTTTGCATTGCATACTGCATTGCATGGATTGTGATGTCATACTTTTGCATTAAATGATGCTTTGCATGGATTATGATGTCATAATTTTGAATTGCATACTGCATTGCATGGATTGTGATGTCATAATTTTGCATTGCATACTGCATTGCATGGATTGTGATGTCACAATTTTGCATTAAATGATGCTTTGCATGGATGGTGATGTCATAATTTTGCACTGCATACTGCATTGCATGGATTGTGATGTCATAATGTTGCATTAAATGATGCTTTGCATGGATTATGATATCACAATTTTGCATTGCATACTGCATTGCATGGATTGTGATGTCATAATTTTGCATTGCATACTGCATTGCATGGATTGTGATGTCATAATTTTGCATTGTATACTGCATTGCATGGATTGTGATGTCACAATTTTGCATTAAATGATGCTTTGCATGGATGGTGATGTCACAATTTTGCATTGCATACTGCATTGCATGGATTGTGATGTCATAATTTTGCATTGCATACTGCATTGCATGGATTGTGATGTCATAATTTTGCATTGCATACTGCATTGCATGGATTGTGATGTCACAATTTTGCATTAAATGATGCTTTGCATGGATGGTGATGTCATAATTTTGCACTGCATACTGCATTGCATGGATTGTGATGTCATAATGTTGCATTAAATGATGCTTTGCATGGATTATGATGTCACAATTTTGCATTGCATACTGCATTGCATGGATTGTGATGTCATAGTATTGCATTAAATGATGCTTTGCATGGATTATGATGTCATGATTTTGCATTGCATACTGTATTGCATGGATTGTGATGTCATAATTTTGCATTGCATACTGCATTGCATGGATTGTGATGTCATACTTTTGCATTAAATGATGCATTGAATGGATTGTGATGTCATACTTTTGCATTAAATGATGCTTTGCATGGATTGTGATGTCATAAGTTTGCATTGCATACTGCATTGCATGGATTGTGATGTCATACTTTTGCATTAAATGATGCTTTGCATGGATTGTGATGTCATAATTTTGCATTGCATACTGCATTGCATGGATTGTGATGTCATAATGTTGCATTAAATGATGCTTTGCAATGAATATGATGTCATAATTTTGCATTGCATACTGGATTGCATGGATTGTGATGTCATAATTTTGCATTGCATACTGCATAGCATGGATTGTGATGTCATAATTTTGCATTGCATACTGTATTGCATGGATTGTGATGTCATAATGTTGCATTAAATGATGCTTTGCATGGATTATAATGTCATAATTTTGCATTGCATACTGCATTGCATGGATTGTGATGTCATACTTTTGCATTAAATGATGTTTTGCATGGATTGTGATGTCATAATTTTGCATTGCATAGTGCATTGCATGGATTATGATGTCATAATTTTGCATTGCATACTGCATTGCATGGATTGTGATGTCATAATTTTGCATTGCATACTGCATTGCATGGATTGTGATGTCATAATTTTGCATTGCATACTGCATTGCATGGATTGTGATGTCATAATTTTGCATTGCATACTGCATTGCATGGATTGCGATGTCATAATTTTGCATTAAATGATGCTTTGCATGGATTATGATGTCATAATTTTGCATTGCATACTGCATTGCATGGATTGTGATGTCATAATTTTGCATTGCATATTGCATTGCATGGATTGTGATGTCATACTTTTGCATTAAATGATGCTTTGCATGGATTATGATGTCATAATTTTGAATTGCATACTGCATTGCATGGATTGTGATGTCATAATTTTGCATTGCATACTGCATTGCATGGATTGTGATGTCATACTTTTGCATTAAATAATGCTTTGCATGGATTGTGATGTCATAATTTTGCATTAAATGATGCTTTGCATGGATTATGATGTCATAATTTTGCATTGCATACTGCATTGCATGGATTGTGATGTCATAATTTTGCATTGCATACTGCATTGCACGGATTATGATGTCATAATTTTGCATTGCATACTGCATTGCATGGATTGTGATGTCATAATTTTGCATTGCATACTGCATTGCATGGATTGTGATGTCATAATTTTGCATTAAATGATGCTTTGCATGGATTATGATGTCATAATTTTGCATTGCATACTGCATTGCATGGATTGTGATGTCATAATTTTGCATTGCATACTGCATTGCATGGATTGTGATGTCATCATTTTGCATTGCGTACTGCATTGCATGGATTGTGATGTCATAATTTTGCATTGCATACTGCATTGCATGGATTGTGATGTCATAATTTTGCATTGCATACTGCATTGCATGGATTGTGATGTCATAATTTTGCATTGCATGGATTGTGATGTCATAATTTTGCATTGCATACTGCATTGCATGGATTGTGATGTCATAATTTTGCATTAAATGATGCTTTGCATGGATTATGATGTCATAATTTTGCATTGCATACTGCATTGCATGGATTGTGATGTCATAATTTTGCATTGCATACTGCATTGCATGGATTGTGATTTCATAATTTTGCATTAAATGATGCTTTGCATGGATTGTGATGTCATAATATTGCATTGCATACTGCATTGCATGGATTGTGATGTCATAATTTTGCATTGCATACTGCATTGCATGGATTGTGATGTCATAATTTTGCATTAAATGATGCTTTGCATGGATTGTGATGTCATAATTTTGCATTGCATACTGCATTGCATGGATTGTGATGTCATAATTTTGCATTGCATACCGCATTGCATGGATTGTGATGTCATAATTTTGCATTAAATGATGCTTTGCATGGATTGTGATGTCATAATTTTGCATTGCATACTGCATTGCATGGATTGTGATGTCATCATTTTGCATTAAATGATGCTTTGCATGGATTATGGTGTCATCATTTTGCATTGCATACTGCATTGCATGGATTGTGATGTCATAATTTTGCATTGCATACTGCATTGCATGGATTGTGATGTCATAATTTTGCATTGCATACTGCATTGCATGGATTGTGATGTCATAATTTTGCATTGCATACTGCATTGCATTGATTGTGATGTCATACTTTTGCATTGAATGATGCTTTGCATGGATTATGATGTCATAATTTTGCATTGCATACTGCATTGCATGGATTGTGATGACATAATGTTGCATTAAATGATGCTTTGCATGGATTATAATGTCATCATTTTGCATTGCATACTGCATTGCATGGATTGTGATGTCATACTTTTGCAATAAATTATGCTTTGCATCTATTGTGATGTCATAATTTTGCATTGCATACTGCATTGCATGGATTGTGATGTCATAATTTTGCATTAAATGATGCTTTGCATGGATTATGATGTCATCATTTTGCATTGCGTACTGCATTGCATGGATTGTGATGTCATAATTTTGCATTGCATACTGCATTGCATGGATTGTGATGTCATAATTTTGCATTGCATACTGCATTGCATGGATTGTGATGTCATACTTTTGCATTAAATGATGCTTTGCATGGATTGTGATGTCATAATTTTGCATTGCATACTGCATTGCATGGATTGTGATGTCATAATTTTGCATTAAATGATGCTTTGCATGGATTATGATGTCATAATTTTGCATTGCATACTGCATTGCATGGATTGTGATGTCATAATTTTGCATTAAATGATGCTTTGCATGGATTATGATGTCATCATTTTGCATTGCGTACTGCATTGCATGGATTGTGATGTCATAATTTTGCATTGCATACTGCATTGCATGGATTGTGATGTCATAATTTTGCATTGCATACTGCATTGCATGGATTGTGATGTCATAATTTTGCATTGCATACTGCATTGCATGGATTGTGATGTCATAATTTTGCATTGCATACTGCATTGCATGGATTGTGATGTCATAATGTTGCATTAAATGATGCTTTGCATGGATTATAATGTCATAATTTTGCATTGCATACTGCATTGCATGGATTGTGATGTCATACTTTTGCATTAAATGATGTTTTGCATGGATTGTGATGTCATAATTTTGCATTGCATAGTGCATTGCATGGATTATGATGTCATAATTTTGCATTGCATACTGCATTGCATGGATTGTGATGTCATAATTTTGCATTGCATACTGCATTGCATGGATTGCGATGTCATAATTTTGCATTAAATGATGCTTTGCATGGATTATGATGTCATAATTTTGCAATGCATACTGCATTGCATGGATTGTGATGTCATCATTTTGCATTGCGTACTGCATTGCATGGATTGTGATGTCATAATTTTGCATTGCATACTGCATTGCATGGATTGTGATGTCATAATTTTGCATTGCATACTGCATTGCATGGATTGTGATGTCATACTTTTGCATTAAATGATGCTTTGCATGGATTGTGATGTCATAATTTTGCATTGCATACTGCATTGCATGGATTGTGATGTCATAATTTTGCATTAAATGATGCTTTGCATGGATTATGATGTCATAATTTTGCATTGCATACTGCATTGCATGGATTGTGATGTCATAATTTTGCATTAAATGATGCTTTGCATGGATTATGATGTCATAATTTTGCAATGCATACTGCATTGCATGGATTGTGATGTCATCATTTTGCATTGCGTACTGCATTGCATGGATTGTGATGTCATAATTTTGCATTGCATACTGCATTGCATGGATTGTGATGTCATAATTTTGCATTAAATGATGCTTTGCATGGATTATGATGTCATAATTTTGCATTGCATACTGCATTGCATGAATTGTGATGTCATAATTTTGCATTAAATGATGCTTTGCATGGATTATGATGTCATAATTTTGCAATGCATACTGCATTGCATGGATTGTGATGTCATCATTTTGCATTGCGTACTGCATTGCATGGATTGTGATGTCATAATTTTGCATTGCATACTGCATTGCATGGATTGTGATGTCATAATTTTGCATTGCATACTGCATTGCATGGATTGTGATGTCATACTTTTGCATTAAATGATGCTTTGCATGGATTGTGATGTCATAATTTTGCATTGCATACTGCATTGCATGGATTGTGATGTCATAATTTTGCATTAAATGATGCTTTGCATGGATTATGATGTCATAATTTTGCATTGCATACTGCATTGCATGGATTGTGATGTCATAATTTTGCATTAAATGATGCTTTGCATGGATTATGATGTCATCATTTTGCATTGCGTACTGCATTGCATGGATTGTGATGTCATAATTTTGCATTGCATACTGCATTGCATGGATTGTGATGTCATAATTTTGCATTGCATACTGCATTGCATGGATTGTGATGTCATAATTTTGCATTGCATACTGCATTGCATGGATTGTGATGTCATAATTTTGCATTGCATACTGCATTGCATGGATTGTGATGCCATAATTTTGCATTGCATAATGCATTACATGGATTGTGATGTCATAATTTTGCATTAAATGATGCTTTGCATGGATTATGATGTCATAATTTTGCATTGCATACTGCATTGCATGGATTGTGATGTCATAATTTTGCATTGCATACTGCATTGCATGGATTGTGATGTCATACTTTTGCATTAAATGATGCTTTGCATGGATTGTGATGTCATACTTTTGCATTAAATGATGCTTTGCATGGATTATGATGTCATAATTTTGCATTGCATACTGCATTGCATGGATTGTGATGTCATAATTTTGCATTGCATACTGCATTGCATGGATTGTGAAGTCATAATTTTGCATTGCATACTGCATTGCATGGATTGTGATGTCATAATTTTGCATTAAATGATGCTTTGCATGGATTATGATGTCATAATTTTGCATTGCATACTGCATTGCATGGATTGTGATGTCATAATTTTGCATTGCATACTGCATTGCATGGATTGTGAAGTCATAATTTTGCATTGCATACTGCATTGCATGGATTGTGATGTCATAATGTTGCATTACATGATGCTTTGCATGGATTATGATGTCATAATTTTGCATTGCATATTGCATTGCATGGATTGTGATGTCATAATTTTGCATTGCATACTGCATTGCATGGATTATGATGTCATAATTTTGCATTGCATACTGCATTGCATGGATTGTGATGTCATAATTTTGCATTGCATACTGCATTGCATGGATTGTGATGCCATAATTTTGCATTGCATAATGCATTACATGGATTGTGATGTCATAATTTTGCATTAAATGATGCTTTGCATGGATTATGATGTCATAATTTTGCATTGCATACTGCATTGCATGGATTGTGATGTCATAATTTTGCATTGCATACTGCATTGCATGGATTGTGATGTCATACTTTTGCATTAAATGATGCTTTGCATGGATTGTGATGTCATACTTTTGCATTAAATGATGCTTTGCATGGATTATGATGTCATAATTTTGCATTGCATACTGCATTGCATGGATTGTGATGTCATAATTTTGCATTGCATACTGCATTGCATGGATTGTGAAGTCATAATTTTGCATTGCATACTGCATTGCATGGATTGTGATGTCATAATTTTGCATTAAATGATGCTTTGCATGGATTATGATGTCATCATTTTGCATTGCATACTGCATTGCATGGTTTGTGATGTCATAATTTTGCATTGCATACTACATTGCATGGATTGTGATGTCATCATTTTGCATTGCATACTGCATTGCATGGATTGTGATGTCATAATTTTGCATTAAATGATGCTTTGCATGGATTATGATGTCATCATTTTGCATTGCATACTGCATTGCATGGATTGTGTTGTCATAATTTTGCATTGCATACTGCATTGCATGGATTGTGATGTCATAATTTTGCATTGCATACTGCATTGCATGGATTGTGATGTCATAATTTTGCATTGCATACTGCATTGCATGGATTGTGATGTCATAATTTTGCATTAAATGATGCTTTGCATGGATTATGATGTCACAATTTTGCATTGCATACTGCATTGCAGGGATTGTGATGTCATAATTTTGCATTGCATACTGCATTGCATGGATTGTGATGTCATACTTTTGCATTAAATGATGCGTTGCATGGATTGTGATGTCATAATTTTGCACTGCATACTGCATTGCATGGATTGTGATGTCATAATGTTGCATTAAATGATGCTTTGCATGGATTATGATGTCATAATTTTGCATTGCATACTGCATTGCATGGATTGTGATGTCATAATTTTGCATTGCATACTGCATTGCATGGATTGTGATGTCATAATTTTGCATTAAATGATGCTTTGCATGGATTATGATGTCATAATTTTGCATTGCATACTGCATTGCATGGATTATGATGTCATAATTTTGCATTGCATACTGCATTGCATGGATTGGGATGTCATAATTTTGCATTGCATACTGCATTGCATGGATTGTGATGTCATACTTTTGCATTAAATGATGCTTTGCATGGATTATGATGTCATAATTTTGAATTGCATACTGCATTGCATGGATTGTGATGTCATAATTTTGCATTGCATACTGCATTGCATGGATTGTGATGTCACAATTTTGCATTAAATGATGGTTTGCATGGATTGTGATGTCATAATTTTGCACTGCATACTGCATTGCATGGATTGTGATGTCATAATGTTGCATTAAATGATGCTTTGCATGGATTATGATGTCACAATTTTGCATTGCATACTGCATTGCATGGATTGTGATGTCATAATTTTTCATTGCATACTGCATTGCATGGATTGTGATGTCATAATTTTGCATTAAATGATGCTTTGCATGGATTGTGATGTCATAATTTTGCATTGCATACTGCATTGCATGGATTGTGATGTCATAGTATTGCATTAAATGATGCTTTGCATGGATTATGATGTCATGATTTTGCATTGCATACTGTATTGCATGGATTGTGATGTCATAATTTTGCATTGCATACTGCATTGCATGGATTGTGATGTCATACTTTTGCATTAAATGATGCATTGAATGGATTGTGATGTCATACTTTTGCATTAAATGATGCTTTGCATGGATTGTGATGTCATAATTTTGCATTGCATACTGCATTGCATGGATTGTGATGTCATAATTTTGCATTGCATACTGCATTGCATGGATTGTGATGTCATAATTTTGCATTAAATGATGCTTTGCATGGATTGTGATGTCATAATTTTGCATTGCATACTCCATTGCATGGATTGTGATGTCATAATTTTGCATTGCATACTGCATTGCATGGATTGTGATGCCATAATTTTGCATTGCATACTGCATTGCATGGATTGTGATGTCATAATTTTGCATTAAATGATGCTTTGCATGGATTATGATGTCATCATTTTGCATTGCATACTACATTGCATGGATTGTGATGTCATAATTTTGCATTGCATACTGCATTGCGTGGATTGTGATGTCATCATTTTGCATTGCATACTGCATTGCATGGATTGTGATGTCATAATTTTGCATTGCATTCTGCATTGCATGGATTGTAATGTCATAATTTTGCATTGCATACTGCATTGCATGGATTGTGATGTCATAATTTTGCATTGCATACTGCATTGCATGGATTGTGATGTCATAATTTTGCATTAAATGATGCTTTGCATGGATTATGATGTCATCATTTTGCATTGCATACTGCATTGCATGGATTGTGATGTCATAATTTTGCATTGCATACTGCATTGCATGGATTGTGATGTCATAATTTTGCATTAAATGATGCTTTGCATGGATTGTGATGTCATAATTTTGCATTGCATACTGCATTGCATGGGTTGTGATGTCATACTTTTGCATTAAATGATGCTTTGCTTGGATTGTGATGTCATAATTTTGTATTGCATACTGCATTGCATGGATTGTGATGTCATCATTTTGCATTGCATACTGCATTGCATGGATTGTGATGTCATAATTTTGCATTAAATGATGCTTTGCATGGATTATGATGTCATCATTTTGCATTGCATACTGCATTGCATGGATTGTGATGTCATAATTTTGCATTGCATACTGCATTGCATGGATTGTGATGTCATAATTTTGCATTGCATACTGCATTGCATGGATTGTGATGTCATAATTTTGCATTAAATGATGCTTTGCATGGATTATGATGTCACAATTTTGCATTGCATACTGCATTGCATGGATTGTGATGTCATAATTTTGCATTGCATACTGCATTGCATGGATTGTGATGTCATACTTTTGCATTAAATGATGCGTTGCATGGATTGTGATGTCATAATTTTGCACTGCATACTGCCTTGCATGGATTGTGATGTCATAATGTTGCATTAAATGATGCTTTGCATGGATTATGATGTCACAATTTTGCATTGCATACTGCATTGCATGGATTGTGATGTCATAATTTTGCATTGCATACTGCATGCATGGATTGTGATGTCATAATTTTGCATTGCATACTGCATGCATGGATTGTGATGTCATAATTTTGCATTAAATGATGCTTTACATGGATTGTGATGCCATGATTTTGCATTGCATACTGCATTGCATGGACTGTGAAGTCATAGTATTGCATTAAATGATGCTTTGCATGGATTATGATGTCATAATTTTGCATTGCATACTGCATTGCATGGATTGTGATGTCATAATTTTGCATTGCATACTGCATTGCATGGATTGTGATGTCATAATTTTGCATTGCATACTGCATTGCATGGATTGTGATGTCATAATTTTGCATTGCATACTGCATTGCATGGATTGTGATGTCATAATTTTGCATTAAATGATGCTTTGCATGGATTATGATGTCACAATTTTGCATTGCATACTGCATTGCATGGATTGTGATGTCATAATTTTGCATTGCATACTGCATTGCATGGATTGTGATGTCATACTTTTGCATTAAATGATGCGTTGCATGGATTGTGATGTCATAATTTTGCACTGCATACTGCCTTGCATGGATTGTGATGTCATAATGTTGCATTAAATGATGCTTTGCATGGATTATGATGTCACAATTTTGCATTGCATACTGCATTGCATGGATTGTAATGTCATAATGTTGCATTGCATACTGCATTGCATGGATTGTGATGTCATAATTTTGCATTGCATACTGCATTGCATGGATTGTGATGTCATAATTTTGCATTAAATGATGCTTTGCATGGATTATGATGTCACAATTTTGCATTGCATACTGCATTGCATGGATTGTGATGTCATAATTTTGCATTGCATACTGCATTGCATGGATTGTGATGTCACAATTTTGCATTAAATGATGCTTTGCATGGATTGTAAAGTCATAATTTTGCACTGCATACTGCATTGCATGGATTGTGATGTCATAATGTTGCATTAAATGATGCTTTGCATGAATTATGATGTCACAATTTTGCATTGCATACTGCATTGCATGGATTGTGATGTCATAATTTTGCATTGCATACTGCATTGCATGGATTGTGATGTCATAATTTTGCATTAAATGATGCTTTGCATGGATTGTGATGTCATAATTTTGCATTGCATACTGCATTGCATGGATTGTGATGTCATAGTATTGCATTAAATGATGCTTTGCATGGATTATGATGTCATGATTTTGCATTGCATACTGTATTGCATGGATTGTGATGTCATAATTTTGCATTGCATACTGCATTGCATGGATTGTGATGTCATACTTTTGCATTAAATGATGCATTGCATGGATTGTGATGTCATAATTTTGCATTAAATGATGCTTTGCATGGATTGTGATGTCATAATTTTGCATTGCATACTGCATTGCATGGATTGTGATGTCATAATGTTGCATTAAATGATGCTTTGCAATGAATATGATGTCATAATTTTGCATTGCATACTGGATTGCATGGATTGTGATGTCATAATTTTGCATTGCATACTGCATAGCATGGATTGTGATGTCATAATTTTGCATTGCATACTGCATTGCATGGATTGTGATGTCATAATTTTGCATTAAATGATGCTTTGCATGGATTGTGATGTCATAATTTTGCATTGCATACTCCATTGCATGGATTGTGATGTCATAATTTTGCATTGCATACTGCATTGCATGGATTGTGATGTCATAATTTTGCATTGCATACTGCATTGCATGGATTGTGATGTCATCATTTTGCATTGCATACTGCATTGCATGGATTGTGATGTCATCATTTTGCATTGCATTCTGCATTGCATGGATTGTGATGTCATAATTTTGCATTGCATACTGCATTGCATGGATTGTGATGTCATAATTTTGCATTGCATATTGCATTGCATGGATTGTGATGTCATAATTTTGCATTAAATGATGCTTTGCATGGATTATGATGTCATCATTTTGCATTGCATACTGCATTGCATGGATTGTGATGTCATAATTTTGCATTGCATACTGCATTGCATGGATTGTGATGTCATAATTTTGCATTAAATGATGCTTTGCATGGATTGTGATGTCATAATTTTGCATTGCATACTGCATTGCATGGGTTGTGATGTCATACTTTTGCATTAAATGATGCTTTGCTTGGATTGTTATGTCATAATTTTGTATTGCATACTGCATTGCATGGATTGTGATTTCATAATTTTGCATTGCATACTGCATTGCATGGATTGTGATGTCATACTTTTGCATTAAATGATGCATTGAATGGATTGTAATGTCATACTTTTGCATTAAATGATGCTTTGCATGGATTGTGATGTCATAATTTTGCATTGCATACTGCATTGCATGGATTGTGATGTCACAATTTTGCATTAAATGATGCTTTGCATTTATTGTGATGTCATAATTTTCATTGCATACTGCATTGCATGGATTGTGATGTCATAATTTTGCATTAAATGATGCTTTGCATGGATTATGATGTCATCATTTTGCATTGCATACTGCATTGCATGGATTGTGATGTCATAATTTTGCATTGCATACTGCATTGCATGGATTGTGATGTCATAATTTTGCATTGCATACTGCATTGCATGGACTGTGATGTCATAATTTTGCATTAAATGATGCTTTGCATGGATTATGATGTCATAATTTTGCATTGCATACTGCATTGCATGGATTGTGATGTCATAATTTTGCATTGCATACTGCATTGCATGGATTGTGATGTCATACTTTTGCATTAAATGATGCTTTGCATGGATTGTGATGTCATAGTTTTGCATTGCATACTGCATTGCATGGATTGTGATGAAATAATGTTGCATTAAATGATGCTTTGCATGGATTATAATGTCATAATTTTGCATTGCATATTGCATTGCATGGATTGTGATGTCATAATATTGCATTAAATGATGCTTTGCATGGATTGTGATGTCATAATTTTGCATTGCATACTGCATTGCATGGATTGTGATGTCATACTTTTGCATTAAATGATGCTTTGCATGAATTGTGATGTCATAATTTTGCATTGCATACTGCATTGCATGGATTGTGATGTCATAATTTTGCATTGCATACTGCATTGCATGGATTGTGATGTCATAATTTTGCATAAAATGATGCTTTGCATGGATTGTGATGTCATAATTTTGCATTAAATGATGCATTGAATGGATTGTGATGTCATACTTTTGCATTAAATGATGCTTTGCATGGATTGTGATGTCATAATTTTGCATTGCATACTGCATTGCATGGATTGTGATGTCATATTGTTGCATTAAATGATGCTTTGCATGGATTATGATGTCATAATTTTGCATTGCATACTGCATTGCATGGATTGTGATGTCATAATTTTGCATTGCATACTGCATTGCATGGATTGTGATGTCATAATTTTGCATTAAATGATGCTTTGCATGGATTGTGATGTCATAATTTTGCATTGCATACTCCATTGCATGGATTGTGATGTCATAATTTTACATTGCATACTGCATTGCATGGATTGTGATGCCATAATTTTGCATTGCATACTGCATTGCATGGATTGTGATGTCATAATTTTGCATTAAATGATGCTTTGCATGGATTATGATGTCATCATTTTGCATTGCATACTACATTGCATGGATTGTGATGTCATAATTTTGCATTGCATACTGCATTGCGTGGATTGTGATGTCATCATTTTGCATTGCATACTGCATTGCATGGATTGTGATGTCATAATTTTGCATTGCATTCTGCATTGCATGGATTGTAATGTCATAATTTTGCATTGCATACTGCATTGCATGGATTGTGATGTCATAATTTTGCATTGCATACTGCATTGCATGGATTGTGATGTCATAATTTTGCATTAAATGATGCTTTGCATGGATTATGATGTCATCATTTTGCATTGCATACTGCATTGCATGGATTGTGATGTCATAATTTTGCATTGCATACTGCATTGCATGGATTGTGATGTCATAATTTTGCATTAAATGATGCTTTGCATGGATTGTGATGTCATAATTTTGCATTGCATACTGCATTGCATGGGTTGTGATGTCATACTTTTGCATTAAATGATGCTTTGCTTGGATTGTGATGTCATAATTTTGTATTGCATACTGCATTGCATGGATTGTGATGTCATCATTTTGCATTGCATACTGCATTGCATGGATTGTGATGTCATAATTTTGCATTAAATGATGCTTTGCATGGATTATGATGTCATCATTTTGCATTGCATACTGCATTGCATGGATTGTGATGTCATAATTTTGCATTGCATACTGCATTGCATGGATTGTGATGTCATAATTTTGCATTAAATGATGCTTTGCATGGATTATGATGTCACAATTTTGCATTGCATACTGCATTGCATGGATTGTGATGTCATAATTTTGCATTGCATACTGCATTGCATGGATTGTGATGTCATACTTTTGCATTAAATGATGCGTTGCATGGATTGTGATGTCATAATTTTGCACTGCATACTGCCTTGCATGGATTGTGATGTCATAATGTTGCATTAAATGATGCTTTGCATGGATTATGATGTCACAATTTTGCATTGCATACTGCATTGCATGGATTGTGATGTCATAATTTTGCATTGCATACTGCATGCATGGATTGTGATGTCATAATTTTGCATTGCATACTGCATGCATGGATTGTGATGTCATAATTTTGCATTAAATGATGCTTTACATGGATTGTGATGCCATGATTTTGCATTGCATACTGCATTGCATGGACTGTGAAGTCATAGTATTGCATTAAATGATGCTTTGCATGGATTATGATGTCATAATTTTGCATTGCATACTGCATTGCATGGATTGTGATGTCATAATTTTGCATTGCATACTGCATTGCATGGATTGTGATGTCATAATTTTGCATTGCATACTGCATTGCATGGATTGTGATGTCATAATTTTGCATTGCATACTGCATTGCATGGACTGTGATGTCATAAATTTGCATTAAATGATGCTTTGCATGGATTATGATGTCATAATTTTGCATTGCATACTGCATTGCATGGATTGTAATGTCATAATGTTGCATTGCATACTGCATTGCATGGATTGTGATGTCATAATTTTGCATTGCATACTGCATTGCATGGATTGTGATGTCATAATTTTGCATTAAATGATGCTTTGCATGGATTATGATGTCACAATTTTGCATTGCATACTGCATTGCATGGATTGTGATGTCATAATTTTGCATTGCATACTGCATTGCATGGATTGTGATGTCACAATTTTGCATTAAATGATGCTTTGCATGGATTGTAAAGTCATAATTTTGCACTGCATACTGCATTGCATGGATTGTGATGTCATAATGTTGCATTAAATGATGCTTTGCATGAATTATGATGTCACAATTTTGCATTGCATACTGCATTGCATGGATTGTGATGTCATAATTTTGCATTGCATACTGCATTGCATGGATTGTGATGTCATAATTTTGCATTAAATGATGCTTTGCATGGATTGTGATGTCATAATTTTGCATTGCATACTGCATTGCATGGGTTGTGATGTCATACTTTTGCATTAAATGATGCTTTGCTTGGATTGTGATGTCATAATTTTGTATTGCATACTGCATTGCATGGATTGTGATTTCATAATTTTGCATTGCATACTGCATTGCATGGATTGTGATGTCATACTTTTGCATTAAATGATGCATTGAATGGATTGTAATGTCATACTTTTGCATTAAATGATGCTTTGCATTTATTGTGATGTCATAATTTTCATTGCATACTGCATTGCATGGATTGTGATGTCATAATTTTGCATTAAATGATGCTTTGCATGGATTATGATGTCATCATTTTGCATTGCATACTGCATTGCATGGATTGTGATGTCATAATTTTGCATTGCATACTGCATTGCATGGATTGTGATGTCATAATTTTGCATTGCATACTGCATTGCATGGACTGTGATGTCATAATTTTGCATTAAATGATGCTTTGCATGGATTATGATGTCATAATTTTGCATTGCATACTGCATTGCATGGATTGTGATGTCATAATTTTGCATTGCATACTGCATTGCATGGATTGTGATGTCATAATTTTGCATAAAATGATGCTTTGCATGGATTGTGATGTCATAGTTTTGCATTGCATACTGCATTGCATGGATTGTGATGAAATAATGTTGCATTAAATGATGCTTTGCATGGATTGTGATGTCATAATTTTGCATTGCATACTGCATTGCATGGATTGTGATGTCATATTGTTGCATTAAATGATGCTTTGCATGGATTATGATGTCATAATTTTGCATTGCATACTGCATTGCATGGATTGTGATGTCATAATTTTGCATTGCATACTGCATTGCATGGATTGTGATGTCATAATTTTGCATTGCATACTGCATTGCATGGATTGTGATGTCATAATTTTGCATTGCATACTGCATTGCATGGACTGTGATGTCATAATTTTGCATTAAATGATGCTTTGCATGGATTATGATGTCATAATTTTGCATTGCATACTGCATTGCATGGATTGTGATGTCATAATTTTGCATTGCATACTGCATTGCATGGATTGTGATGAAATAATGTTGCATTAAATGATGCTTTGCATGGATTATAATGTCATAATTTTGCATTGCATATTGCATTGCATGGATTGTGATGTCATAATATTGCATTAAATGATGCTTTGCATGGATTGTGATGTCATAATTTTGCATTGCATACTGCATTGCATGGATTGTGATGTCATACTTTTGCATTAAATGATGCTTTGCATGAATTGTGATGTCATAATTTTGCATTGCATACTGCATTGCATGGATTGTGATGTCATAATTTTGCATTGCATACTGCATTGCATGGATTGTGATGTCATAATTTTGCATAAAATGATGCTTTGCATGGATTGTGATGTCACAATTTTGCATTAAATGATGCATTGAATGGATTGTGATGTCATACTTTTGCATTAAATGATGCTTTGCATGGATTGTGATGTCATAATTTTGCATTGCATACTGCATTGCATGGATTGTGATGTCATATTGTTGCATTAAATGATGCTTTGCATGGATTATGATGTCATAATTTTGCATTGCATACTGCATTGCATGGATTGTGATGTCATAATTTTGCATTGCATACTGCATTGCATGGATTGTGATGTCATAATTTTGCATTGCATACTGCATTGCATGGATTGTGATGTCATAATTTTGCATTGCATACTGCATTGCATGGATTGTGATGTCATAATTTTGCATTAAATGATGCTTTGCATGGATTATGATGTCATAATTTTGCATTGCATACTGCATTGCATGGATTGTGATGTCATAATTTTGCATTGCATACTGCATTGCATGGATTGTGATGTCATAATGTTGCATTAAAAGATGCTTTGCATGGATTATGATGTCATAATTTTGCATTGCATACTGCATTGCATGGATTGTGATGTCATAATTTTGCATTGCATACTGCATTGCATGGGTTGTGATGTCATACTTTTGCATTAAATGATGCTTTGCTTGGATTGTGATGTCATAATTTTGTATTGCATACTGCATTGCATGGATTGTGATTTCATAATTTTGCATTGCATACTGCATTGCATGGATTGTGATGTCATAATTTTGCATTGCATACTGCATTGCATGGATTGTGATGTCATACTTTTGCATTAAATGATGCATTGAATGGATTGTGATGTCATACTTTTGCATTAAATGATGCTTTGCATGGATTGTGATGTCATAATTTTGCATTGCATACTGCATTGCATG
Source organism: Pseudophryne corroboree (assembly GCF_028390025.1). Taxonomy (NCBI): domain Eukaryota; kingdom Metazoa; phylum Chordata; class Amphibia; order Anura; family Myobatrachidae; genus Pseudophryne; species Pseudophryne corroboree. The sequence continues at coordinate 712,566 of NW_026967558.1, read as the reverse complement.
GATTGTGATGTCATACTTTTGCATTAAATGATGCTTTGCATGGATTGTGATGTCATAATTTTGCATTGCATACTGCATTGCATGGATTGTGATGTCATAATTTTGCATTGCATACTGCATTGCATGGATTGTGATGTCATAATTTTGCATTGCATACTGTATTGCATGGATTGTGATGTCATAATGTTGCATTAAATGATGCTTTGCATGGATTATGATGTCATAATTTTGCATTGCATGGATTATGATGTCATAATGTTGCATTGCATACTGCATTGCATGGATTGTGATGTCATAATTTTGCATTGCATACTGCATTGCATGGATTGTGATGCCATAATTTTGCATTGCATGGATTGTGATGTCATAATTTTGCATTGCATACTGCATTGCATGGATTGTGATGTCATAATTTTGCATTGCATACTGCATTGCATGGATTGTGATGCCATAATGTTGCATTAAATGATGCTTTGCATGGATTATGATGTCATAATTTTGCATTGCATACTGCATTGCATGGATTGTGATGTCATAATTTTGCATTGCATACTGCATTGCATGGATTGTGATGTCATAATTTTGCATTGCATACTGCATTGCATGGATTGTGATGTCATAATTTTGCATTGCATACTGCATTGCATGGATTGTGATGTCATACTTTTGCATTAAATGATGCTTTGCATGGATTATGATGTCATAATTTTGCATTGCATACTGCATTGCATGGATTGTGATGTCATAATTTTGCATTGCATACTGCATTGCATGGATTGTGATGTCATACTTTTGCATTAAATGATGCTTTGCCTGGATTGTGATGTCATAATTTTGCATTAAATGATGCTTTGCATGGATTATGATGTCATAATTTTGCATTGCATACTGCATTGCATGGATTGTGATGTCATAATTTTGCATTGCATACTGCATTGCATGGATTGTGATGTCATAATTTTGCATTGCATACTGCATTGCATGGATTGTGATGTCATAATGTTGCATTAAATGATGCTTTGCATGGATTATGATGTCATAATTTTGCATTGCATACTGCATTGCATGGATTGTGATGTCATAATTTTGCATTGCATACTGCATTGCATGGATTGTGATGTCATAATTTTGCATTGCATACTGCATTGCATGGATTGTGATGTCATAATTTTGCATTGCATTCTGCATTGCATGGATTGTGGTGTCATAATTTTGCATTAAATGATGCTTTGCATGGATTATGATGTCATAATTTTGCATTGCATACTGCATTGCATGGATTGTGATGTCATAATTTTGCATTGCATACTGCATTGCATGGATTGTGATGTCATAATTTTGCATTGCATACTGCATTGCATGGATTGCGATGTCATAATTTTGCATTAAATGATGCTTTGCATGGATTATGATGTCATAATTTTGCATTGCATACTGCATTGCATGGATTGTGATGTCATAATTTTGCATTGCATACTGCATTGCATGGATTGTGATGTCATACTTTTGCATTAAATGATGCTTTGCATGGATTATGATGTCATAATTTTGCATTGCATACTGCATTGCATGGATTGTGATGTCATAATTTTGCATTGCATACTGCATTGCATGGATTGTGATGTCATAATTTTGCATTGCATACTGCATTGCATGGATTGTGATGTCATAATTTTGCATTAAATGATGCTTTGCATGGATTATGATGTCATAATTTTGCATTGCATACTGCATTGCATGGATTGTGATGTCATAATTTTGCATTGCATACTGCATTGCATGGATTGTGATGTCATAATGTTGCATTAAAAGATGCTTTGCATGGATTATGATGTCATAATTTTGCATTGCATACTGCATTGCATGGATTGTGATGTCATAATTTTGCATGGATTGTGATGTCATACTTTTGCATTAAATGATGCTTTGCATGGATTGTGATGTCATAATTTTGCATTGCATACTGCATTGCATGGATTGTGATGTCATAATTTTGCATTGCATACTGCATTGCATGGATTGTGATGTCATAATTTTGCATTGCATACTGCATTGCATGGATTGTGATGTCATAATGTTGCATTAAATGATGCTTTGCATGGATTATGATGTCATAATTTTGCATTGCATGGATTATGATGTCATAATGTTGCATTGCATACTGCATTGCATGGATTGTGATGTCATAATTTTGCATTGCATACTGCATTGCATGGATTGTGATGTCATAATTTTGCATTGCATACTGCATTGCATGGATTGTGATGTCATAATTTTGCATTGCATACTGCATTGCATGGATTGTGATGTCATAATTTTGCATTGCATACTGCATTGCATGGATTGTGATGTCATACTTTTGCATTAAATGATGCTTTGCCTGGATTGTGATGTCATAATTTTGCATTAAATGATGCTTTGCATGGATTATGATGTCATAATTTTGCATTGCATACTGCATTGCATGGATTGTGATGTCATAATTTTGCATTGCATACTGCATTGCATGGATTGTGATGTCATAATTTTGCATTGCATACTGCATTGCATGGATTGTGATGTCATAATGTTGCATTAAATGATGCTTTGCATGGATTATGATGTCATAATTTTGCATTGCATACTGCATTGCATGGATTGTGATGTCATAATTTTGCATTGCATACTGCATTGCATGGATTGTGATGTCATAATTTTGCATTGCATACTGCATTGCATGGATTGTGATGTCATAATTTTGCATTGCATACTGCATTGCATGGATTGTGATGTCATAATTTTGCATTGCATACTGCATTGCATGGATTGCGATGTCATAATTTTGCATTAAATGATGCTTTGCATGGATTATGATGTCATAATTTTGCATTGCATACTGCATTGCATGGATTGTGATGTCATAATTTTGCATTGCATACTGCATTGCATGGATTGTGATGTCATAATTTTGCATTGCATACTGCATTGCATGGATTGTGATGTCATACTTTTGCATTAAATGATGCTTTGCATGGATTATGATGTCATAATTTTGAATTGCATACTGCATTGCATGGATTGTGATGTCATAATTTTGCATTGCATACTGCATTGCATGGATTGTGATGTCATAATTTTGCATTGCATACTGCATTGCATGGATTGTGATGTCATAATTTTGCATTAAATGATGCTTTGCATGGATTGTGATGTCATAATTTTGCATTAAATGATGCTTTGCATGGATTATGATGTCATAATTTTGCATTGCATACTGCATTGCATGGATTGTGATGTCATAATTTTGCATTGCATACTGCATTGCATGGATTATGATGTCATAATTTTGCATTGCATACTGCATTGCATGGATTGTGATGTCATAATTTTGCATTGCATACTGCATTGCATGGATTGTGATGTCATAATTTTGCATTGCATACTGCATTGCATGGATTGTGATGTCATAATTTTGCATTGCATACTGCATTGCATGGATTGTGATGTCATAATGTTGCATTAAATGATGCTTTGCATGGATTATGATGTCATAATTTTGCATTGCATACTGCATTGCATGGATTGTGATGTCATAATTTTGCATTGCATGGATTATGATGTCATAATGTTGCATTGCATACTGCATTGCATGGATTGTGATGTCATAATTTTGCATTGCATACTGCATTGCATGGATTGTGATGTCATACTTTTGCAATAAATGATGCTTTGCATGTATTGTGATGTCATAATTTTGCATTGCATACTGCATTGCATGGATTGTGATGTCATAATTTTGCATTAAATGATGCTTTGCATGGATTGTGATGTCATAATTTTGCATTGCATACTGCATTGCATGGATTGTGATGTCATAATTTTGCATTAAATGATGCTTTGCATGGATTATGATGTCATCATTTTGCATTGCGTACTGCATTGCATGGATTGTGATGTCATAATTTTGCATTGCATACTGCATTGCATGGATTGTGATGTCATAATTTTGCATTGCATACTGCATTGCATGGATTGTGATGTCATAATTTTGCATTAAATGATGCTTTGCATGGATTGTGATGTCATAATTTTGCATTGCATACTGCATTGCATGGATTGTGATGTCATAATTTTGCATTAAATGATGCTTTGCATGGATTATGATGTCATCAGTTTGCATTGCGTACTGCATTGCATGGATTGTGATGTCATAATTTTGCATTGCATACTGCATTGCATGGGTTGTGATGTCATAATTTTGCATTGCATACTGCATTGCATGGATTATGATGTCATAATGTTGCATTGCATACTGCATTGCATGGATTGTGATGTCATAATTTTGCATTGCATACTGCATTGCATGGATTATGATGTCATAATTTTGCATTGCATACTGCATTGCATGGATTGTGATGTCACAATTTTGCATTGCATACTGCATTGCATGGATTGTGATGTCATAATTTTGCATTAAATGATGCTTTGCATGGATTATGATGTCATAATTTTGCATTGCATACTACATTGCATGGATTGTGATGTCATAATTTTGCATTAAATGATGCTTTGCATGGATTATGATGTCATCATTTTGCATTGCGTACTGCATTGCATGGATTGTGATGTCATAATTTTGCATTGCATACTGCATTGCATGGATTGTGATGTCATATTTTTGCATTAAATGATGCTTTGCATGGATTATGAATGTCATCATTTTGCATTGCATACTGCATTGCATGGATTGTGATGTCATAATTTTGCATTGCATACTGCATTGCATGGATTGTGATGTCATAATTTTGCATTGCATACTGCATTGCATGGATTGTGATGTCATAATATTGCATTAAATGATGCTTTGAATGGAGTGTGATGTCATACTTTTGCATTAAATGATGCTTTGCATGGATTGTGATGTCATAATTTTGCATTGTATACTGCATTGCATGGATTGTGATGTCATAATGTTGCTTTAAATGATGCTTTGCATGGATTATGATGTCATAATTTTGCATTGCATACTGCATTGCATGGATTGTGATGTCATAATTTTGCATTGCATACTGCATTGCATGGATTGTGAAGTCATAATTTTGCATTGCATACTGCATTGCATGGATTGTGATGTCATAATTTTGCATTAAATGATGCTTTGCATGGATTGTGATTCATAATTTTGCATTAAATGATGCTTTGCATGGATTATGATGTCATCATTTTGCATTGCATACTGCATTGCATGGATTGTGATGTCATCATTTTGCATTGCATACTGCATTGCATGGATTGTGATGTCATCATTTTGCATTGCATACTGCATTGCATGGATTGTGATTTCATAATTTTGCATTAAATGATGCTTTGCATGGATTGTGATGTCATAATTTTGCATTGCATACTGCATTGCATGGATTGTGATGTCATAATTTTGCATTGCATACTGCATTGCATGGATTGTGATGTCATAATTTTGCATTAAATGATGATTTGCATGGATTGTGATGTCATAATTTTGCATTGCATACTGCATTGCATGGATTGTGATGTCATAATTTTGCATTGCATACTGCATTGCATGGCTTGTGATGTCATCATTTTGCAATGCATACTCCATTGCATGGATTGTGATGTCATAATTTTGCATTGCATACTGCATTGCATGGATTGTGATGTCATAATTTTGCATTGCATACCGCATTGCATGGATTGTGATGTCATAATTTTGCATTGCATACTGCATTGCATGGATTGTGATGTCATAGTATTGCATTAAATGATGCTTTGCATGGATTATGATGTCATAATTTTGCATTGCATACTGCATTGCATGGATTGTGATGTCATAATTTTGCATTGCATACTGCATTGCATGGCTTGTGATGTCATCATTTTGCAATGCATACTCCATTGCATGGATTGTGATGTCATAATTTTGCATTGCATACTGCATTGCATGGATTGTGATGTCATAATTTTGCATTGCATACCGCATTGCATGGATTGTGATGTCATAATTTTGCATTGCATACTGCATTACATGGATTGTGATGTCATAATTTTACATTAAATGATGCTTTGCATGGATTGTGATGTCATAATTTTGCATTAAATGATGCTTTGCATGGATTGTGATGTCATAATTTTGCATTGCATATTGCATTGTATGGATTGTGATGTCATAATTTTGCATTAAATGATGCTTTGCATGGATTATGATGTCATAATTTTGCATTGCATACTGCATTGCATGGATTGTGATGTCATAATTTTGCATTAAATGATGCTTTGCATGGATTATGATGTCATAATTTTGCATTGCATACTGCATTACATGGATTGTGATGTCATAATTTTACATTAAATGATGCTTTGCATGGATTGTGATGTCATAATTTTGCATTAAATGATGCTTTGCATGGATTGTGATGTCATAATTTTGCATTGCATATTGCATTGTATGGATTGTGATGTCATAATTTTGCATTAAATGATGCTTTGCATGGATTATGATGTCATAATTTTGCATAGCATACTGCATTGCATGGATTGTGATGTCATAATTTTGCATTAAATGATGCTTTGCATGGATTATGATGTCATAATTTTGCATAGCAAACTGCATTGCATGGATTGTGATGTCATAATTTTGCATTAAATGATGCTTTGCATGGATTGTGATGTCATAATTTTGCATTGCATACTGCATTGCATGGATTGTGATGTCATAATTTTGCATTGCATACTGCATTGTATGGATTGTGATGTCATAATTTTGCATTAAATGATGCTTTGCGTGGATTATGATGTCATAATTTTGCATTGCATACTGCATTGCATGGATTGTGATGTCATAATTTTGCATTAAATGATGCTTTGCATGGATTATGAAGTCATAATTTTGCATTGCATACTGCATTGCATGGATTGTGATGTCATAATTTTGCATTGCATACTGCATTGTATGGATTGTGATGTCATAATTTTGAATTACATGATGCTTTGCATGGATTATGATGTCATAATTTTGCATTGCATACTGCATTGCATGGATTGTGATGTCATAATTTTGCATTAAATGATGCTTTGCATGGATTATGAAGTCATAATTTTGCATTGCATACTGCATTGCATGGATTGTGATGTCATAATTTTGCATTAAATGATGCTTTGCATGGATTGTGATGTCATAATTTTGCATTGCATACTGCATTGCATGGATTGTGATGTCATAATTTTGCATTAAATGATGATTTGCATGGATTGTGATGTCATAATTTTGCATTGCATACTGCATTGCATGGATTGTGATGTCATAATTTTGCATTGCATACTGCATTGCATGGCTTGTGATGTCATCATTTTGCAATGCATACTCCATTGCATGGATTGTGATGTCATAATTTTGCATTAAATGATGCTTTGCATGGATTGTGATGTCATAATTTTGCATTGCATACTGCATTGCATGGATTGTGATGTCATAATTTTGCATTAAATGATGATTTGCATGGATTGTGATGTCATAATTTTGCATTGCATACTGCATTGCATGGATTGTGATGTCATAATTTTGCATTGCATACTGCATTGCATGGCTTGTGATGTCATCATTTTGCAATGCATACTCCATTGCATGGATTGTGATGTCATAATTTTGCATTGCATACTGCATTGCATGGATTGTGATGTCATAATTTTGCATTGCATACCGCATTGCATGGATTGTGATGTCATAATTTTGCATTGCATACTGCATTGCATGGATTGTGATGTCATAATTTTGCATTGCATACTGCATTGCATGGCTTGTGATGTCATCATTTTGCAATGCATACTCCATTGCATGGATTGTGATGTCATAATTTTGCATTGCATACTGCATTGCATGGATTGTGATGTCATAATTTTGCATTGCATACCGCATTGCATGGATTGTGATGTCATAATGTTGCATTGCATACTGCATTACATGGATTGTGATGTCATAATTTTACATTAAATGATGCTTTGCATGGATTGTGATGTCATAATTTTGCATTAAATGATGCTTTGCATGGATTGTGATGTCATAATTTTGCATTGCATATTGCATTGTATGGATTGTGATGTCATAATTTTGCATTAAATGATGCTTTGCATGGATTATGATGTCATAATTTTGCATTGCATACTGCATTGCATGGATTGTGATGTCATAATTTTGCATTAAATGATGCTTTGCATGGATTATGATGTCATAATTTTGCATTGCATACTGCATTACATGGATTGTGATGTCATAATTTTACATTAAATGATGCTTTGCATGGATTGTGATGTCATAATTTTGCATTAAATGATGCTTTGCATGGATTGTGATGTCATAATTTTGCATTGCATATTGCATTGTATGGATTGTGATGTCATAATTTTGCATTAAATGATGCTTTGCATGGATTATGATGTCATAATTTTGCATAGCATACTGCATTGCATGGATTGTGATGTCATAATTTTGCATTAAATGATGCTTTGCATGGATTATGATGTCATAATTTTGCATAGCAAACTGCATTGCATGGATTGTGATGTCATAATTTTGCATTAAATGATGCTTTGCATGGATTGTGATGTCATAATTTTGCATTGCATACTGCATTGCATGGATTGTGATGTCATAATTTTGCATTGCATACTGCATTGCATGGATTGTGATGTCATAATTTTGCATTAAATGATGCTTTGCGTGGATTATGATGTCATAATTTTGCATTGCATACTGCATTGCATGGATTGTGATGTCATAATTTTGCATTAAATGATGATTTGCATGGATTGTGATGTCATAATTTTGCATTGCATACTGCATTGCATGGATTGTGATGTCATAATTTTGCATTGCATACTGCATTGCATGGCTTGTGATGTCATCATTTTGCAATGCATACTCCATTGCATGGATTGTGATGTCATAATTTTGCATTGCATACTGCATTGCATGGATTGTGATGTCATAATTTTGCATTGCATACTGCATTACATGGATTGTGATGTCATAATTTTACATTAAATGATGCTTTGCATGGATTGTGATGTCATAATTTTGCATTAAATGATGATTTGCATGGATTGTGATGTCATAATTTTGCATTGCATATTGCATTGTATGGATTGTGATGTCATAATTTTGCATTAAATGATGCTTTGCATGGATTATGATGTCATAATTTTGCATTGCATACTGCATTGCATGGATTGTGATGTCATAATTTTGCATTAAATGATGCTTTGCATGGATTATGATGTCATAATTTTGCATAGCAAACTGCATTGCATGGATTGTGATGTCATAATTTTGCATTAAATGATGCTTTGCATGGATTGTGATGTCATAATTTTGCATTGCATACTGCATTGCATGGATTGTGATGTCATAATTTTGCATTGCATACTGCATTGTATGGATTGTGATGTCATAATTTTGCATTAAATGATGCTTTGCGTGGATTATGATGTCATAATTTTGCATTGCATACTGCATTGCATGGATTGTGATGTCATAATTTTGCATTAAATGATGCTTTGCATGGATTATGAAGTCATAATTTTGCATTGCATACTGCATTGCATGGATTGTGATGTCATAATTTTGCATTGCATACTGCATTGTATGGATTGTGTTGTCATAATTTTGAATTACATGATGCTTTGCATGGATTATGATGTCATAATTTTGCATTGCATACTGCATTGCATGGATTGTGATGTCATAATTTTGCATTAAATGATGCTTTGCATGGATTATGAAGTCATAATTTTGCATTGCATACTGCATTGCATGGATTGTGATGTCATAATTTTGCATTAAATGATGCTTTGCATGGATTGTGATGTCATAATTTTGCATTGCATACTGCATTGCATGGATTGTGATGTCATAATTTTGCATTAAATGATGCTTTGCATGGATTATGATGTCATAATTTTGCATTGCATACTGCATTGCATGGATTGTGATGTCATAATTTTGCATTAAATGATGCTTTGCGTGGATAATGATGTCATAATTTTGCATAGCAAACTGCATTGCATGGATTGTGATGTCATAATTTTGCATTAAATGATGCTTTGCATGGATTGTGATGTCATAATTTTGCATTGCATACTGCATTGCATGGATTGTGATGTCATAATTTTGCATTGCATACTGCATTGTATGGATTGTGATGTCATAATTTTGCATTAAATGATGCTTTGCATGGATTATGATGTCATAATATTGCTTTGCATACTGCATTGCATGGATTGTGATGTCATAATTTTGCATTGCATACTGCATTGCATGGATTGTGATGTCATAATTTTGCATTAAATGATGCTTTGCATGGATTATGATGTCATAATTTTGCATTGCATACTGCATTGCATGGATTGTGATGTCATAATTTTGCATTAAATGATGCTTTGCATGGATTGTGATGTCATAATTGTGCATTGCATACTGCATTGCATGGATTGTGATGTCATAATTTTGCATTAAATGATGCTTTGCATGGATTATGAAGTCATAATTTTGCATTGCATACTGCATTGCATGGATTGTGATGTCATAATTTTGCATTAAATGATGCTTTGCATGGATTATGATGTCATAATTTTACATTAAATGATGCTTTGCATGGATTGTGATGTCATAATTTTGCATTAAATGATGCTTTGCATGGATTATGAAGTCATAATTTTGCATTGCATACTGCATTGCATGGATTGTGATGTCATAATTTTGCATTAAATGATGCTTTGCATGGATTATGATGTCATAATTTTGCATAGCATACTGCATTGCATGGATTGTGATGTCATAATTTTGCATTGCATACTGCATTACATGGATTGTGATGTCATAATTTTACATTAAATGATGCTTTGCATGGATTGTGATGTCATAATTTTGCATTAAATGATGCTTTGCATGGATTGTGATGTCATAATTTTGCATTGCATATTGCATTGTATGGATTGTGATGTCATAATTTTGCATTAAATGATGCTTTGCATGGATTATGATGTCATAATTTTGCATAGCATACTGCATTGCATGGATTGTGATGTCATAATTTTGCATTAAATGATGCTTTGCATGGATTATGATGTCATAATTTTGCATAGCAAACTGCATTGCATGGATTGTGATGTCATAATTTTGCATTAAATGATGCTTTGCATGGATTGTGATGTCATAATTTTGCATTGCATACTGCATTGCATGGATTGTGATGTCATAATTTTGCATTGCATACTGCATTGTATGGATTGTGATGTCATAATTTTGCATTAAATGATGCTTTGCGTGGATTATGATGTCATAATTTTGCATTGCATACTGCATTGCATGGATTGTGATGTCATAATTTTGCATTAAATGATGCTTTGCATGGATTATGAAGTCATAATTTTGCATTGCATACTGCATTGCATGGATTGTGATGTCATAATTTTGCATTGCATACTGCATTGTATGGATTGTGATGTCATAATTTTGAATTACATGATGCTTTGCATGGATTATGATGTCATAATTTTGCATTAAATGATGCTTTGCATGGATTATGATGTCATAATTTTGCATTGCATACTGCATTGTATGGATTGTGATGTCATAATTTTGAATTACATGATGCTTTGCATGGATTATGATGTCATAATTTTGCATTGCATACTGCATTGCATGGATTGTGATGTCATAATTTTGCATTAAATGATGCTTTGCATGGATTATGAAGTCATAATTTTGCATTGCATACTGCATTGCATGGATTATGATGTCATAATTTTGCATTGCATACTGCATTGTATGGATTGTGATGTCATAATTTTGAATTACATGATGCTTTGCATGGATTATGATGTCATAATTTTGCATTGCATACTGCATTGCATGGATTGTGATGTCATAATTTTGCATTAAATGATGCTTTGCATGGATTATGAAGTCATAATTTTGCATTGCATACTGCATTGCATGGATTGTGATGTCATAATTTTGCATTAAATGATGCTTTGCATGGATTGTGATGTCATAATTTTGCATTGCATACTGCATTGCATGGATTGTGATGTCATAATTTTGCATTAAATGATGATTTGCATGGATTGTGATGTCATAATTTTGCATTGCATACTGCATTGCATGGATTGTGATGTCATAATTTTGCATTGCATACTGCATTGCATGGCTTGTGATGTCATCATTTTGCAATGCATACTCCATTGCATGGATTGTGATGTCATAATTTTGCATTGCATACTGCATTGCATGGCTTGTGATGTCATCATTTTGCAATGCATACTCCATTGCATGGATTGTGATGTCATAATTTTGCATTGCATACTGCATTGCATGGATTGTGATGTCATAATTTTGCATTAAATGATGCTTTGCATGGATTATGATGTCATAATTTTGCATAGCATACTGCATTGCATGGATTGTGATGTCATAATTTTGCATTGCATACTGCATTGTATGGATTGTGATGTCATAATTTTACATTAAATTATGCTTTGCATGGATTGTGATGTCATAATTTTGCATTAAATGATGCTTTGCATGGATTGTGATGTCATAATTTTGCATTGCATATTGCATTGTATGGATTGTGATGTCATAATTTTGCATTAAATGATGCTTTGCATGGATTATGATGTCATAATTTTGCATAGCATACTGCATTGCATGGATTGTGATGTCATAATTTTGCATTAAATGATGCTTTGCATGGATTATGATGTCATAATTTTGCATAGCAAACTGCATTGCATGGATTGTGATGTCATAATTTTGCATTAAATGATGCTTTGCATGGATTGTGATGTCATAATTTTGCATTGCATACTGCATTGCATGGATTGTGATGTCATAATTTTGCATTGCATACTGCATTGCATGGCTTGTGATGTCATCATTTTGCAATGCATACTCCATTGCATGGATTGTGATGTCATCATTTTGCAATGCATACTCCATTGCATGGATTGTGATGTCATAATTTTGCATTGCATACTGCATTGCATGGCTTGTGATGTCATCATTTTGCAATGCATACTCCATTGCATGGATTGTGATGTCATAATTTTGCATTGCATACTGCATTGCATGGATTGTGATGTCATAATTTTGCATTAAATGATGCTTTGCATGGATTATGATGTCATAATTTTGCATAGCATACTGCATTGCATGGATTGTGATGTCATAATTTTGCATTGCATACTGCATTACATGGATTGTGATGTCATAATTTTACATTAAATGATGCTTTGCATGGATTGTGATGTCATAATTTTGCATTAAATGATGCTTTGCATGGATTGTGATGTCATAATTTTGCATTGCATATTGCATTGTATGGATTGTGATGTCATAATTTTGCATTAAATGATGCTTTGCATGGATTATGATGTCATAATTTTGCATAGCATACTGCATTGCATGGATTGTGATGTCATAATTTTGCATTAAATGATGCTTTGCATGGATTATGATGTCATAATTTTGCATAGCAAACTGCATTGCATGGATTGTGATGTCATAATTTTGCATTAAATGATGCTTTGCATGGATTGTGATGTCATAATTTTGCATTGCATACTGCATTGCATGGATTGTGATGTCATAATTTTGCATTGCATACTGCATTGTATGGATTGTGATGTCATAATTTTACATTAAATGATGCTTTGCATGGATTGTGATGTCATAATTTTGCATTAAATGATGCTTTGCATGGATTGTGATGTCATAATTTTGCATTGCATATTGCATTGTATGGATTGTGATGTCATAATTTTGCATTAAATGATGCTTTGCATGGATTATGATGTCATAATTTTGCATAGCATACTGCATTGCATGGATTGTGATGTCATAATTTTGCATTAAATGATGCTTTGCATGGATTATGATGTCATAATTTTGCATAGCAAACTGCATTGCATGGATTGTGATGTCATAATTTTGCATTAAATGATGCTTTGCATGGATTGTGATGTCATAATTTTGCATTGCATACTGCATTGCATGGATTGTGATGTCATAATTTTGCATTGCATACTGCATTGTATGGATTGTGATGTCATAATTTTGAATTACATGATGCTTTGCATGGATTATGATGTCATAATTTTGCATTGCATACTGCATTGCATGGATTGTGATGTCATAATTTTGCATTAAATGATGCTTTGCATGGATTATGAAGTCATAATTTTGCATTGCATACTGCATTGCATGGATTGTGATGTCATAATTTTGCATTAAATGATGCTTTGCATGGATTGTGATGTCATAATTTTGCATTGCATACTGCATTGCATGGATTGTGATGTCATAATTTTGCATTAAATGATGCTTTGCATGGATTATGATGTCATAATTTTGCATTGCATACTGCATTGCATGGATTGTGATGTCATAATTTTGCATTAAATGATGCTTTGCGTGGATAATGATGTCATAATTTTGCATAGCAAACTGCATTGCATGGATTGTGATGTCATAATTTTGCATTAAATGATGCTTTGCATGGATTGTGATGTCATAATTTTGCATTGCATACTGCATTGCATGGATTGTGATGTCATAATTTTGCATTGCATACTGCATTGTATGGATTGTGATGTCATAATTTTGCATTAAATGATGCTTTGCATGGATTATGATGTCATAATATTGCTTTGCATACTGCATTGCATGGATTGTGATGTCATAATTTTGCATTGCATACTGCATTGCATGGATTGTGATGTCATAATTTTGCATTAAATGATGCTTTGCATGGATTATGATGTCATAAATTTGCATTGCATGGATTGTGATGTCATAATTTTGCATTGCATACTGCATTGCATGGATTGTGATGTCATAATTTTGCATTAAATGATGCTTTGCATGGATTATGATGTCATAATTTTGCATTGCATACTGCATTGCATGGATTGTGATGTCATAATTTTGCATTAAATGATGCTTTGCATGGATTGTGATGTCATAATTGTGCATTGCATACTGCATTGCATGGATTGTGATGTCATAATTTTGCATTAAATGATGCTTTGCATGGATTATGAAGTCATAATTTTGCATTGCATACTGCATTGCATGGATTGTGATGTCATAATTTTGCATTAAATGATGCTTTGCATGGATTATGATGTCATAATTTTACATTAAATGATGCTTTGCATGGATTGTGATGTCATAATTTTGCATTAAATGATGCTTTGCATGGATTATGAAGTCATAATTTTGCATTGCATACTGCATTGCATGGATTGTGATGTCATAATTTTGCATTAAATGATGCTTTGCATGGATTATGATGTCATAATTTTGCATAGCATACTGCATTGCATGGATTGTGATGTCATAATTTTGCATTGCATACTGCATTACATGGATTGTGATGTCATAATTTTACATTAAATGATGCTTTGCATGGATTGTGATGTCATAATTTTGCATTAAATGATGCTTTGCATGGATTGTGATGTCATAATTTTGCATTGCATATTGCATTGTATGGATTGTGATGTCATAATTTTGCATTAAATGATGCTTTGCATGGATTATGATGTCATAATTTTGCATAGCATACTGCATTGCATGGATTGTGATGTCATAATTTTGCATTAAATGATGCTTTGCATGGATTATGATGTCATAATTTTGCATAGCAAACTGCATTGCATGGATTGTGATGTCATAATTTTGCATTAAATGATGCTTTGCATGGATTGTGATGTCATAATTTTGCATTGCATACTGCATTGCATGGATTGTGATGTCATAATTTTGCATTGCATACTGCATTGCATGGCTTGTGATGTCATCATTTTGCAATGCATACTCCATTGCATGGATTGTGATGTCATCATTTTGCAATGCATACTCCATTGCATGGATTGTGATGTCATAATTTTGCATTGCATACTGCATTGCATGGCTTGTGATGTCATCATTTTGCAATGCATACTCCATTGCATGGATTGTGATGTCATAATTTTGCATTGCATACTGCATTGCATGGATTGTGATGTCATAATTTTGCATTAAATGATGCTTTGCATGGATTATGATGTCATAATTTTGCATAGCATACTGCATTGCATGGATTGTGATGTCATAATTTTGCATTGCATACTGCATTACATGGATTGTGATGTCATAATTTTACATTAAATGATGCTTTGCATGGATTGTGATGTCATAATTTTGCATTAAATGATGCTTTGCATGGATTGTGATGTCATAATTTTGCATTGCATATTGCATTGTATGGATTGTGATGTCATAATTTTGCATTAAATGATGCTTTGCATGGATTATGGTGTCATAATTTTGCATAGCATACTGCATTGCATGGATTGTGATGTCATAATTTTGCATTAAATGATGCTTTGCATGGATTATGATGTCATAATTTTGCATAGCAAACTGCATTGCATGGATTGTGATGTCATAATTTTGCATTAAATGATGCTTTGCATGGATTGTGATGTCATAATTTTGCATTGCATACTGCATTGCATGGATTGTGATGTCATAATTTTGCATTGCATACTGCATTGTATGGATTGTGATGTCATAATTTTACATTAAATGATGCTTTGCATGGATTGTGATGTCATAATTTTGCATTAAATGATGCTTTGCATGGATTGTGATGTCATAATTTTGCATTGCATATTGCATTGTATGGATTGTGATGTCATAATTTTGCATTAAATGATGCTTTGCATGGATTATGATGTCATAATTTTGCATAGCATACTGCATTGCATGGATTGTGATGTCATAATTTTGCATTAAATGATGCTTTGCATGGATTATGATGTCATAATTTTGCATAGCAAACTGCATTGCATGGATTGTGATGTCATAATTTTGCATTAAATGATGCTTTGCATGGATTGTGATGTCATAATTTTGCATTGCATACTGCATTGCATGGATTGTGATGTCATAATTTTGCATTGCATACTGCATTGTATGGATTGTGATGTCATAATTTTGAATTACATGATGCTTTGCATGGATTATGATGTCATAATTTTGCATTGCATACTGCATTGCATGGATTGTGATGTCATAATTTTGCATTAAATGATGCTTTGCATGGATTATGAAGTCATAATTTTGCATTGCATACTGCATTGCATGGATTGTGATGTCATAATTTTGCATTAAATGATGCTTTGCATGGATTGTGATGTCATAATTTTGCATTGCATACTGCATTGCATGGATTGTGATGTCATAATTTTGCATTAAATGATGCTTTGCATGGATTATGATGTCATAATTTTGCATTGCATACTGCATTGCATGGATTGTGATGTCATAATTTTGCATTAAATGATGCTTTGCGTGGATAATGATGTCATAATTTTGCATAGCAAACTGCATTGCATGGATTGTGATGTCATAATTTTGCATTAAATGATGCTTTGCATGGATTGTGATGTCATAATTTTGCATTGCATACTGCATTGCATGGATTGTGATGTCATAATTTTGCATTGCATACTGCATTGTATGGATTGTGATGTCATAATTTTGCATTAAATGATGCTTTGCATGGATTATGATGTCATAATATTGCTTTGCATACTGCATTGCATGGATTGTGATGTCATAATTTTGCATTGCATACTGCATTGCATGGATTGTGATGTCATAATTTTGCATTAAATGATGCTTTGCATGGATTATGATGTCATAAATTTGCATTGCATGGATTGTGATGTCATAATTTTGCATTGCATACTGCATTGCATGGATTGTGATGTCATAATTTTGCATTAAATGATGCTTTGCATGGATTATGATGTCATAATTTTGCATTGCATACTGCATTGCATGGATTGTGATGTCATAATTTTGCATTAAATGATGCTTTGCATGGATTGTGATGTCATAATTGTGCATTGCATACTGCATTGCATGGATTGTGATGTCATAATTTTGCATTAAATGATGCTTTGCATGGATTATGAAGTCATAATTTTGCATTGCATACTGCATTGCATGGATTGTGATGTCATAATTTTGCATTAAATGATGCTTTGCATGGATTATGATGTCATAATTTTACATTAAATGATGCTTTGCATGGATTGTGATGTCATAATTTTGCATTAAATGATGCTTTGCATGGATTATGAAGTCATAATTTTGCATTGCATACTGCATTGCATGGATTGTGATGTCATAATTTTGCATTAAATGATGCTTTGCATGGATTATGATGTCATAATTTTGCATAGCATACTGCATTGCATGGATTGTGATGTCATAATTTTGCATTGCATACTGCATTACATGGATTGTGATGTCATAATTTTACATTAAATGATGCTTTGCATGGATTGTGATGTCATAATTTTGCATTAAATGATGCTTTGCATGGATTGTGATGTCATAATTTTGCATTGCATATTGCATTGTATGGATTGTGATGTCATAATTTTGCATTAAATGATGCTTTGCATGGATTATGATGTCATAATTTTGCATAGCATACTGCATTGCATGGATTGTGATGTCATAATTTTGCATTAAATGATGCTTTGCATGGATTATGATGTCATAATTTTGCATAGCAAACTGCATTGCATGGATTGTGATGTCATAATTTTGCATTAAATGATGCTTTGCATGGATTGTGATGTCATAATTTTGCATTGCATACTGCATTGCATGGATTGTGATGTCATAATTTTGCATTGCATACTGCATTGTATGGATTGTGATGTCATAATTTTGCATTAAATGATGCTTTGCGTGGATTATGATGTCATAATTTTGCATTGCATACTGCATTGCATGGATTGTGATGTCATAATTTTGCATTAAATGATGCTTTGCATGGATTATGAAGTCATAATTTTGCATTGCATACTGCATTGCATGGATTGTGATGTCATAATTTTGCATTGCATACTGCATTGTATGGATTGTGATGTCATAATTTTGAATTACATGATGCTTTGCATGGATTATGATGTCATAATTTTGCATTAAATGATGCTTTGCATGGATTATGATGTCATAATTTTGCATTGCATACTGCATTGTATGGATTGTGATGTCATAATTTTGAATTACATGATGCTTTGCATGGATTATGATGTCATAATTTTGCATTGCATACTGCATTGCATGGATTGTGATGTCATAATTTTGCATTAAATGATGCTTTGCATGGATTATGAAGTCATAATTTTGCATTGCATACTGCATTGCATGGATTATGATGTCATAATTTTGCATTGCATACTGCATTGTATGGATTGTGATGTCATAATTTTGAATTACATGATGCTTTGCATGGATTATGATGTCATAATTTTGCATTGCATACTGCATTGCATGGATTGTGATGTCATAATTTTGCATTAAATGATGCTTTGCATGGATTATGAAGTCATAATTTTGCATTGCATACTGCATTGCATGGATTGTGATGTCATAATTTTGCATTAAATGATGCTTTGCATGGATTGTGATGTCATAATTTTGCATTGCATACTGCATTGCATGGATTGTGATGTCATAATTTTGCATTAAATGATGATTTGCATGGATTGTGATGTCATAATTTTGCATTGCATACTGCATTGCATGGATTGTGATGTCATAATTTTGCATTGCATACTGCATTGCATGGCTTGTGATGTCATCATTTTGCAATGCATACTCCATTGCATGGATTGTGATGTCATAATTTTGCATTGCATACTGCATTGCATGGCTTGTGATGTCATCATTTTGCAATGCATACTCCATTGCATGGATTGTGATGTCATAATTTTGCATTGCATACTGCATTGCATGGATTGTGATGTCATAATTTTGCATTAAATGATGCTTTGCATGGATTATGATGTCATAATTTTGCATAGCATACTGCATTGCATGGATTGTGATGTCATAATTTTGCATTGCATACTGCATTGTATGGATTGTGATGTCATAATTTTACATTAAATGATGCTTTGCATGGATTGTGATGTCATAATTTTGCATTAAATGATGCTTTGCATGGATTGTGATGTCATAATTTTGCATTGCATATTGCATTGTATGGATTGTGATGTCATAATTTTGCATTAAATGATGCTTTGCATGGATTATGATGTCATAATTTTGCATAGCATACTGCATTGCATGGATTGTGATGTCATAATTTTGCATTAAATGATGCTTTGCATGGATTATGATGTCATAATTTTGCATAGCAAACTGCATTGCATGGATTGTGATGTCATAATTTTGCATTAAATGATGCTTTGCATGGATTGTGATGTCATAATTTTGCATTGCATACTGCATTGCATGGATTGTGATGTCATAATTTTGCATTGCATACTGCATTGCATGGCTTGTGATGTCATCATTTTGCAATGCATACTCCATTGCATGGATTGTGATGTCATCATTTTGCAATGCATACTCCATTGCATGGATTGTGATGTCATAATTTTGCATTGCATACTGCATTGCATGGCTTGTGATGTCATCATTTTGCAATGCATACTCCATTGCATGGATTGTGATGTCATAATTTTGCATTGCATACTGCATTGCATGGATTGTGATGTCATAATTTTGCATTAAATGATGCTTTGCATGGATTATGATGTCATAATTTTGCATAGCATACTGCATTGCATGGATTGTGATGTCATAATTTTGCATTGCATACTGCATTACATGGATTGTGATGTCATAATTTTACATTAAATGATGCTTTGCATGGATTGTGATGTCATAATTTTGCATTAAATGATGCTTTGCATGGATTGTGATGTCATAATTTTGCATTGCATATTGCATTGTATGGATTGTGATGTCATAATTTTGCATTAAATGATGCTTTGCATGGATTATGATGTCATAATTTTGCATAGCATACTGCATTGCATGGATTGTGATGTCATAATTTTGCATTAAATGATGCTTTGCATGGATTATGATGTCATAATTTTGCATAGCAAACTGCATTGCATGGATTGTGATGTCATAATTTTGCATTAAATGATGCTTTGCATGGATTGTGATGTCATAATTTTGCATTGCATACTGCATTGCATGGATTGTGATGTCATAATTTTGCATTGCATACTGCATTGTATGGATTGTGATGTCATAATTTTACATTAAATGATGCTTTGCATGGATTGTGATGTCATAATTTTGCATTGCATATTGCATTGTATGGATTGTGATGTCATAATTTTGCATTAAATGATGCTTTGCATGGATTATGATGTCATAATTTTGCATAGCATACTGCATTGCATGGATTGTGATGTCATAATTTTGCATTAAATGATGCTTTGCATGGATTATGATGTCATAATTTTGCATAGCAAACTGCATTGCATGGATTGTGATGTCATAATTTTGCATTAAATGATGCTTTGCATGGATTGTGATGTCATAATTTTGCATTGCATACTGCATTGCATGGATTGTGATGTCATAATTTTGCATTGCATACTGCATTGTATGGATTGTGATGTCATAATTTTGCATTAAATGATGCTTTGCGTGGATTATGATGTCATAATTTTGCATTGCATACTGCATTGCATGGATTGTGATGTCATAATTTTGCATTAAATGATGCTTTGCATGGATTATGAAGTCATAATTTTGCATTGCATACTGCATTGCATGGATTGTGATGTCATAATTTTGCATTGCATACTGCATTGTATGGATTGTGATGTCATAATTTTGAATTACATGATGCATTGCATGGATTATGATGTCATAATTTTGCATTAAATGATGCTTTGCATGGATTATGATGTCATAATTTTGCATTGCATACTGCATTGTATGGATTGTGATGTCATAATTTTGAATTACATGATGCTTTGCATGGATTATGATGTCATAATTTTGCATTGCATACTGCATTGCATGGATTGTGATGTCATAATTTTGCATTAAATGATGCTTTGCATGGATTATGAAGTCATAATTTTGCATTGCATACTGCATTGCATGGATTGTGATGTCATAATTTTGCATTAAATGATGCTTTGCATGGATTGTGATGTCATAATTTTGCATTGCATACTGCATTGCATGGATTGTGATGTCATAATTTTGCATTAAATGATGATTTGCATGGATTGTGATGTCATAATTTTGCATTGCATACTGCATTGCATGGATTGTGATGTCATAATTTTGCATTGCATACTGCATTGCATGGCTTGTGATGTCATCATTTTGCAATGCATACTCCATTGCATGGATTGTGATGTCATAATTTTGCATTGCATACTGCATTGCATGGATTGTGATGTCATACTTTTGCATTAAATGATGCATTGAATGGATTGTGATGTCATAGTATTGCATTAAATGATGCTTTGCATGGATTGTGATGTCATAATTTTGCATTGCATACTGCATTGCATGGCTTGTGATGTCATCATTTTGCATTGCATACTCCATTGCATGGATTGTGATGTCATAATTTTGCATTGCATACTGCATTGCATGGCTTGTGATGTCATCATTTTGCATTGCATACTCCATTGCATGGATTGTGATGTCATAATTTTGCATTGCATACTGCATTGCATGGATTGTGATGTCATAATTTTGCATTGCATACCGCATTGCATGGATTGTGATGTCATAATTTTTCATTAAATGATGCTTTGCATGGATTGTAATGTCATAATTTTGCATTGCATACTGCATTGCATGGATTGTGATGTCATAATGTTGCATTAAATGATGCTTTACATGGATTGTGATGTCATAATTTTGCATTGCATACTGCATTGCATGGACTGTGATGTCATAGTATTGCATTAAATGATGCTTTGCATGGATTATGATGTCATAATTTTGCATTGCATACTGCATTGCATGGATTGTGATGTCATCATTTTGCATTGCATACTGCATTGCATGGATTGTGATGTCATCATTTTGCATTGCATACTGCATTGCATGGATTGTGATGTCATAATTTTGCATTAAATGATGCTTTGCATGGATTATGATGTCATCATTTTGCATTGCATACTGCATTGCATGGATTGTGATGTCATAATTTTGCATTGCATACTGCATTGCATGGATTGTGATGTCATAATTTTGCATTGCATACTGCATTGCATGGATTGTGATGTCATAATTTTGCATTGCATACTGCATTGCATGGATTGTGATGTCATAATTTTGCATTAAATGATGCTTTGCATGGATTATGATGTCACAATTTTGCATTGCATACTGCATTGCATGGATTGTGATGTCATAATTTTGCATTGCATACTGCATTGCATGGGTTGTGATGTCATAATTTTGCATTAAATGATGCGTTGCATGGATTGTGATGTCATAATTTTGCACTGCATACTGCATTGCATGGATTGTGATGTCATAATGTTGCATTAAATGATGCTTTGCATGGATTATGATGTCACAATTTTGCATTGCATACTGCATTGCATGGATTGTGATGTCATAATTTTGCATTGCATACTGCATGCATGGATTGTGATGTCATAATTTTGCATTAAATGATGCTTTACATGGATTGTGATGTCATGATTTTGCATTGCATACTGCATTGCATGGACTGTGAAGTCATAGTATTGCATTAAATGATGCTTTGCATGGATTATGATGTCATAATTTTGCATTGCATACTGCATTGCATGGATTGTGATGTCATAATTTTGCATTGCATACTGCATTGCATGGATTGTGATGTCATAGTATTGCATTAAATGATGCTTTGCATGGATTATGATGTCATAATTTTGCATTGCATACTGCATTGCATGGGATGTGATGTCATAATTTTGCATTGCATACTGCATTGCATGGATTGTGATGTCATACTTTTGCATTAAATGATGCATTGAATGGATTGTGATGTCATACTTTTGCATTAAATGATGCTTTGCATGGATTGTGATGTCATAATTTTGCATTGCATACTGCATTGCATGGATTGTGATGTCATCATTTTGCATTAAATGATGCTTTGCATGGATTATGATGTCATAATTTTGCATTGCATACTGCATTGCATGGATTGTGATGTCATAATTTTGCATTGCATACTGCATTGCATGGATTGTGATGTCATAATATTGCATTAAATGATGCTTTGCATGGATTATGATGTCATAATTTTGCATTGCATACTGCATTGCATGGATTGTGATGTCATAATTTTGCATTGCATACTGCATTGCATGGATTGTGATGTCATACTTTTGCATTAAATGATGCATTGAATGGATTGTGATGTCATACTTTTGCATTAAATGATGCTTTGCATGGATTGTGATGTCATAATTTTGCATTGCATACTGCATTGCATGGATTGTGATGTCATAATGTTGCATTAAATGATGCTTTGCATGGACTATGATGTCATAATTTTGCATTGCATACTGCATTGCATGGATTGTGATGTCATAATTTTGCATTGCATACTGCATTGCATGGATTGTGATGTCATAATTTTGCATTGCATACTGCATTGCATGGATTGTGATGTCATAATTTTGCATTAAATGATGCTTTGCATGGATTATGATGTCATAATTTTGCATTGCATACTGCATTGCATGGATTGTGATGTCATAATTTTGCATTGCATACTGCATTGCATGGATTGTGATGTCATAATTTTGCATTGCATACTGCATTGCATGGATTGCGATGTCATAATTTTGCATTAAATGATGCTTTGCATGGATTATGATGTCATGATTTTGCATTGCATACTGCATTGCATGGATTGTGATGTCATAATTTTGCATTGCATACTGCATTGCATGGATTGTGATGTCATACTTTTGCATTAAATGATGCTTTGCATGGATTATGATGTCAGAATTTTGAATTGCATACTGCATTGCATGGATTGTGATGTCATAATTTTGCATTGCATACTGCATTGCATGGATTGTGATGTCATAATTTTGCATTAAATGATGCTTTGCATGGATTATGATGTCATCATTTTGCATTGCGTACTGCATTGCATGGATTATGATGTCATAATTTTGCATTGCATACTGCATTGCATGATTGTGATGTCATAATTTTGCATTGCATACTGCATTGCATGGATTGTGATGTCATAATTTTGCATTAAATGATGCTTTGCATGGATTGTGATGTCATAATTTTGCATTGCATACTGCATTGCATGGATTGTGATGTCATAATTTTGCATTAAATGATGCTTTGCATGGATTATGATGTCATAATTTTGCATTGCATACTGCATTGCATGGATTGTGATGTCATAATTTTGCATTAAATGATGCTTTGCATGGATTATGATGTCATCATTTTGCATTGCGTACTGCATTGCATGGATTGTGATGTCATAATTTTGCATTGCATACTTCATTGCATGGATTGTGATGTCATAATTTTGCATTGCATACTGCATTGCATGGATTGTGATGTCATAATTTTGCATTAAATGATGCTTTGCATGGATTATGATGTCATCATTTTGCATTGCGTACTGCATTGCATGGATTGTGATGTCATAATTTTGCATTGCATACTGCATTGCATGGATTGTGATGTCATATTTTTGCATTAAATGATGCTTTGCATGGATTATGATGTCATCATTTTGCATTGCGTACTGCATTGCATGGATTGTGATGTCATAATTTTGCATTGCATACTGCATTGCATGGATTGTGATGTCATAATTTTGCATTGCATACTGCATTGCATGGATTGTGATGTCATAATTTTGCATTAAATGATGCTTTGCATGGATTATGATGTCATCATTTTGCATTGCGTACTGCATTGCATGGATTGTGATGTCATCATTTTGCATTAAATGATGCTTTGCATGGATTATGATGTCATAATTTTGCATTGCATACTGCATTGCATGGATTGTGATGTCATAATTTTGCATTGCATACTGCATTGCATGGATTGTGATGTCATACTTTTGCATTGCATACTGCATTGCATGGATTGTGATGTCATAATTTTGCATTAAATGATGCTTTGCATGGATTGTGATGTCATAATTTTGCATTGCATACTGCATTGCATGGATTGTGATGTCATAATTTTGCATTAAATGATGCTTTGCATGGATTATGATGTCATAATTTTGCATTGCATACTGCATTGCATGGATTGTGATGTCATAATTTTGCATTGCATACTGCATTGCATGGATTGTGATGTCATACTTTTGCATTGCATACTGCATTGCATGGATTGTGATGTCATAATTTTGCATTAAATGATGCTTTGCATGGATTGTGATGTCATCATTTTGCATTGCATACTGCATTGCATGGATTGTGATGTCATAATTTTGCATTGCATACTGCATTGCATGGATTGTGATGTCATAATTTTGCATTAAATGATGATTTGCATGGATTGTGATGTCATAATTTTGCATTGCATACTGCATTGCATGGATTGTGATGTCATAATTTTGCATTGCATACTGCATTGCATGGCTTGTGATGTCATCATTTTGCATTGCATACTCCATTGCATGGATTGTGATGTCATAATTTTGCATTGCATACTGCATTGCATGGATTGTGATGTCATAATTTTGCATTGCATACCGCATTGCATGGATTGTGATGTCATAATTTTGCATTAAATGATGCTTTGCATGGATTGTAATGTCATAATTTTGCATTGCATACTGCATTGCATGGATTGTGATGTCATAATGTTGCATTAAATGATGCTTTACATGGATTGTGATGTCATAATTTTGCATTGCATACTGCATTGCATGGACTGTGATGTCATAGTATTGCATTAAATGATGCTTTGCATGGATTATGATGTCATAATTTTGCATTGCATACTGCATTGCATGGATTGTGATGTCATAATTTTGCATTGCATACTGCATTGCATGGATTGTGATGTCATAATTTTGCATTGCATACTGCATTGCATGGATTGTGATGTCATAGTATTGCATTAAATGATGCTTTGCATGGATTATGATGTCATAATTTTGCATTGCATACTGCATTGCATGGATTGTGATGTCATAATTTTGCATTGCATACTGCATTGCATGGATTGTGATGTCATAATTTTGCATTGCATACTGCATTGCATGGATTGTGATGTCATACTTTTGCATTAAATGAAGCATTGAATGGATTGTGATGTCATAGTATTGCATTAAATGATGCTTTGCATGGATTGTGATGTCATAATTTTGCATTGCATACTGCATTGCATGGATTGTGATGTCATAATGTTGCATTAAAATATGCTTTGCATGGATTATGATGTCATAATTTTGCATTGCATACTGCATTGCATGGATTGTGATGTCATCATTTTGCATTGCATACTGCATTGCATGGATTGTGATGTCATCATTTTGCATTGCATACTGCATTGCATGGATTGTGATGTCATAATTTTGCATTAAATGATGCTTTGCATGGATTATGATGTCATCATTTTGCATTGCATACTGCATTGCATGGATTGTGATGTCATAATTTTGCATTGCATACTGCATTGCATGGATTGTGATGTCATAATTTTGCATTGCATACTGCATTGCATGGATTGTGATGTCATAATTTTGCATTGCATACTGCATTGCATGGATTGTGATGTCATAATTTTGCATTAAATGATGCTTTGCATGGATTATGATGTCACAATTTTGCATTGCATACTGCATTGCATGGATTGTGATGTCATAATTTTGCATTGCATACTGCATTGCATGGATTGTGATGTCATAATTTTGCATTAAATGATGCGTTGCATGGATTGTGATGTCATAATTTTGCACTGCATACTGCATTGCATGGATTGTGATGTCATAATGTTGCATTAAATGATGCTTTGCATGGATTATGATGTCACAATTTTGCATTGCATACTGCATTGCATGGATTGTGATGTCATAATTTTGCATTGCATACTGCATGCATGGATTGTGATGTCATAATTTTGCATTAAATGATGCTTTACATGGATTGTGATGTCATGATTTTGCATTGCATACTGCATTGCATGGACTGTGAAGTCATAGTATTGCATTAAATGATGCTTTGCATGGATTATGATGTCATAATTTTGCATTGCATACTGCATTGCATGGATTGTGATGTCATAATTTTGCATTGCATACTGCATTGCATGGATTGTGATGTCATAGTATTGCATTAAATGATGCTTTGCATGGATTATGATGTCATAATTTTGCATTGCATACTGCATTGCATGGGATGTGATGTCATAATTTTGCATTGCATACTGCATTGCATGGATTGTGATGTCATACTTTTGCATTAAATGATGCATTGAATGGATTGTGATGTCATACTTTTGCATTAAATGATGCTTTGCATGGATTGTGATGTCATAATTTTGCATTGCATACTGCATTGCATGGATTGTGATGTCATCATTTTGCATTAAATGATGCTTTGCATGGATTATGATGTCATAATTTTGCATTGCATACTGCATTGCATGGATTGTGATGTCATAATTTTGCATTGCATACTGCATTGCATGGATTGTGATGTCATAATATTGCATTAAATGATGCTTTGCATGGATTATGATGTCATAATTTTGCATTGCATACTGCATTGCATGGATTGTGATGTCATAATTTTGCATTGCATACTGCATTGCATGGATTGTGATGTCATACTTTTGCATTAAATGATGCATTGAATGGATTGTGATGTCATACTTTTGCATTAAATGATGCTTTGCATGGATTGTGATGTCATAATTTTGCATTGCATACTGCATTGCATGGATTGTGATGTCATAATGTTGCATTAAATGATGCTTTGCATGGACTATGATGTCATAATTTTGCATTGCATACTGCATTGCATGGATTGTGATGTCATAATTTTGCATTGCATACTGCATTGCATGGATTGTGATGTCATAATTTTGCATTGCATACTGCATTGCATGGATTGTGATGTCATAATTTTGCATTAAATGATGCTTTGCATGGATTATGATGTCATAATTTTGCATTGCATACTGCATTGCATGGATTGTGATGTCATAAGTTTGCATTGCATACTGCATTGCATGGATTGTGATGTCATAATTTTGCATTGCATACTGCATTGCATGGATTGTGATGTCATAATTTTGCATTGCATACTGCATTGCATGGATTGCGATGTCATAATTTTGCATTAAATGATGCTTTGCATGGATTATGATGTCATGATTTTGCATTGCATACTGCATTGCATGGATTGTGATGTCATAATTTTGCATTGCATACTGCATTGCATGGATTGTGATGTCATACTTTTGCATTAAATGATGCTTTGCATGGATTATGATGTCAGAATTTTGAATTGCATACTGCATTGCATGGATTGTGATGTCATAATTTTGCATTGCATACTGCATTGCATGGATTGTGATGTCATAATTTTGCATTAAATGATGCTTTGCATGGATTATGATGTCATCATTTTGCATTGCGTACTGCATTGCATGGATTGTGATGTCATAATTTTGCATTGCATACTGCATTGCATGATTGTGATGTCATAATTTTGCATTGCATACTGCATTGCATGGATTGTAATGTCATAATTTTGCATTAAATGATGCTTTGCATGGATTGTGATGTCATAATTTTGCATTGCATACTGCATTGCATGGATTGTGATGTCATAATTTTGCATTAAATGATGCTTTGCATGGATTATGATGTCATAATTTTGCATTGCATACTGCATTGCATGGATTGTGATGTCATAATTTTGCATTAAATGATGCTTTGCATGGATTATGATGTCATCATTTTGCATTGCGTACTGCATTGCATGGATTGTGATGTCATAATTTTGCATTGCATACTTCATTGCATGGATTGTGATGTCATAATTTTGCATTGCATACTGCATTGCATGGATTGTGATGTCATAATTTTGCATTAAATGATGCTTTGCAAGGATTATGATGTCATCATTTTGCATTGCGTACTGCATTGCATGGATTGTGATGTTATAATTTTGCATTGCATACTGCATTGCATGGATTGTGATGTCATATTTTTGCATTAAATGATGCTTTGCATGGATTATGATGTCATCATTTTGCATTGCGTACTGCATTGCATGGATTGTGATGTCATAATTTTGCATTGCATACTGCATTGCATGGATTGTGATGTCATAATTTTGCATTAAATGATGCTTTGCATGGATTATGATGTCATCATTTTGCATTACGTACTGCATTGCATGGATTGTGATGTCATCATTTTGCATTAAATGATGCTTTGCATGGATTATGATGTCATAATTTTGCATTGCATACTGCATTGCATGGATTGTGATGTCATAATTTTGCATTGCATACTGCATTGCATGGATTGTGATGTCATACTTTTGCATTGCATACTGCATTGCATGGATTGTGATGTCATAATTTTGCATTAAATGATGCT
Source organism: Pseudophryne corroboree (assembly GCF_028390025.1). NCBI lineage: Eukaryota > Metazoa > Chordata > Amphibia > Anura > Myobatrachidae > Pseudophryne > Pseudophryne corroboree. The sequence goes on along the minus strand of NW_026967558.1, from coordinate 682,048 downwards.
TTGCATGGATTGTGATGTCATAATTTTGCATTGCATACTGCATTGCATGGATTGTGATGTCATAATTTTGCATTAAATGATGCTTTGCATGGATTATGATGTCATAATTTTGCATTGCATACTGCATTGCATGGATTGTGATGTAATAATTTTGCATTAAATGATGCTTTGCATGGATTGTGATGTCATAATTTTGCATTGCATACTGCATTGCATGGATTGTGATGTCATACTTTTGCATTGCATACTGCATTGCATGGATTGTGATGTCATAATTTTGCATTAAATGATGCTTTGCATGGATTGTGATGTCATAATTTTGCATTGCATACTGCATTGCATGAATTGTGATGTCATAATTTTGCATTAAATGATGCTTTGCATGGATTATGATGTCATAATTTTGCATTGCATACTGCATTGCATGGATTGTGAAGTAATAATTTTGCATTAAATGATGCTTTGCATGGATTGTGATGTCATAATTTTGCATTGCATACTGCATTGCATGGATTGTGATGTCATACTTTTGCATTAAATGATGCTTTGCATGGATTGTGATGTCATAATTTTGCATTGCGTACTGCATTGCATGGATTGTGATGTCATAATTTTGCATTGCATACTGCATTGCATGGATTGTGATGTCATAATTTTGCATTGCATACTGCATTGCATGGATTATGATGTCATAATTTTGCATTGCATACTGCATTGCATGGATTGTGATGTCATAATTTTGCATTGCATACTGCATTGCATGGATTATGATGTCATAATTTTGCATTGCATACTGCATTGCATGGATTGTGATGTCATAATTTTGCATTGCATACTGCATTGCATGGATTGTGATGTCACAATTTTGCATTAAATGATGCTTTGCATGGATTATGATGTCATCATTTTGCATTGCGTACTGCATTGCATGGATTGTGATGTCATAATTTTGCATTGCATACTGCATTGCATGGATTGTGATGTCATAATTTTGCATTGCATACTGCATTGCATGGATTGTGATGTCATAATTTTGCATTAAATGATGCTTTGCATGGATTGTGATGTCATAATTTTGCATTGCATACTGCATTGCATGGATTGTGATGTCATAATTTTGCATTAAATGATGCTTTGCATGGATTATGATGTCATAATTTTGCATTGCATACTGCATTGCATGGATTGTGATGTCATAATTTTGCATTAAATGATGCTTTGCATGGATTATGATGTCATCATTTTGCATTGCGTACTGCATTGCATGGATTGTGACGTCATAATTTTGCATTGCATACTGCATTGCATGGATTGTGATGTCCTAATTTTGCATTGCATACTGTATTGCATGGATTGTGATGTCATAATTTTGCATTGCATACTGCATTGCATGGATTGTGATGTCATAATTTTGCATTAAATGATGCTTTGCATGGATTATGATGTCATCATTTTGCATTGCGTACTGCATTGCATGGATTGTGATGTCATAATTTTGCATTGCATACTGCATTGCATGGATTGTGATGTCATAATTTTGCATTGCATACTGTATTGCATGGATTGTGATGTCATAATTTTGCATTGCATACTGCATTGCATGGATTGTGATGTCATAATTTTGCATTAAATGATGCTTTGCATGGATTATGATGTCATCATTTTGCATTGCGTACTGCATTGCATGGATTGTGATGTCATCATTTTGCATTGCATACTGCATTGCATGGATTGTGATGTCATATTTTTGCATTAAATGATGCTTTGCATGGATTATGATGTCATCATTTTGCATTGCGTACTGCATTGCATGGATTGTGATGTCATAATTTTGCATTGCATACTGCATTGCATGGATTGTGATGTCATAATTTTGCATTGCATACTGCATTGCATGGATTGTGATGTCATAATTTTGCATTAAATGATGCTTTGCATGGATTATGATGTCATAATTTTGCATTGCATACTGCATTGCATGGATTGTGATGTAATAATTTTGCATTAAATGATGCTTTGCATGGATTGTGATGTCATAATTTTGCATTGCATACTGCATTGCATGGATTGTGATGTCATACTTTTGCATTAAATGATGCTTTGCATGGATTGTGATGTCATAATTTTGCATTGCATACTGCATTGCATGGATTGTGATGTCATAATTTTGCATTAAATGATGCTTTGCATGGATTATGATGTCATAATTTTGCATTGCATACTGCATTGCATGGATTGTGATGTCATAATATTGCATTAAATGATGCTTTGAATGGAGTGTGATGTCATACTTTTGCATTAAATGATGCTTTGCATGGATTGTGATGTCATAATTTTGCATTGCATACTGCATTGCATGGATTGTGATGTCATAATGTTGCATTAAATGATGCTTTGAATGGAGTGTGATGTCATACTTTTGCATTAAATGATGCTTTGCATGGATTATGATGTCATAATTTTGCATTGCATACTGCATTGCATGGATTGTGATGTCATAATATTGCATTAAATGATGCTTTGAATGGAGTGTGATGTCATACTTTTGCATTAAATGATGCTTTGCATGGATTATGATGTCATAATTTTGCATTGCATACTGCATTGCATGGATTGTGATGTCATAATATTGCATTAAATGATGCTTTGAATGGAGTGTGATGTCATACTTTTGCATTAAATGATGCTTTGCATGGATTGTGATGTCATAATTTTGCATTGCATACTGCATTGCATGGATTGTGATGTCATAATGTTGCTTTAAATGATGCTTTGCATGGATTATGATGTCATAATTTTGCATTGCATACTGCATTGCATGGATTGTGATGTCATAATTTTGCATTGCATACTGCATTGCATGGATTGTGAAGTCATAATTTTGCATTGCATACTGCATTGCATGGATTGTGATGTCATAATTTCGCATTAAATGATGCTTTGCATGGATTGTGATGTCATAATTTTGCATTAAATGATGCTTTGCATGGATTATGATGTCATCATTTTGCATTGCATACTGCATTGCATGGATTGTGATGTCATCATTTTGCATTGCATACTGCATTGCATGGATTGTGATGTCATAATTTTGCATTGCATACTGCATTGCATGGATTGTGATTTCATAATTTTGCATTAAATGATGCTTTGCATGGATTGTGATGTCATAATTTTGCATTGCATACTGCATTGCATGGATTGTGATGTCATAATTTTGCATTGCATACTGCATTGCATGGATTGTGATGTCATAATTTTGCATTAAATGATGATTTGCATGGATTGTGATGTCATAATTTTGCATTGCATACTGCATTGCATGGATTGTGATGTCATAATTTTGCATTGCATACTGCATTGCATGGCTTGTGATGTCATCATTTTGCATTGCATACTCCATTGCATGGATTGTGATGTCATAATTTTGCATTGCATACTGCATTGCATGGATTGTGATGTCATAATTTTGCATTGCATACCGCATTGCATGGATTGTGATGTCATAATTTTGCATTAAATGATGCTTTGCATGGATTGTGATGTCATAATTTTGCATTGCATACTGCATTGCATGGATTGTGATGTCATAATTTTGCATTAAATGATGCTTTACATGGATTATGATGTCATAATTTTGCATTGCATACTGCATTGCATGGATTGTGATGTCATAATTTTGCATTGCATACTGCATTGCATGGATTGTGATGTCATAATTTTGCATTGCATACTGCATTGCATGGATTGTGAAGTCATAATTTTGCATTGCATACTGCATTGCATGGATTGTAATGTCATAATTTTGCATTAAATGATGCTTTGCATGGATTATGATGACATAATTTTGCATTGCATACTGCATTGCATGGATTGTGATGTCATAATTTTGCATTGCATACTGCATTGCATGGATTGTGATGTCATCATTTTGCATTGCATACTGCATTACATGGATTGTGATGTCATAATTTTGCATTAAATGATGCTTTGCATGGATAATGATGTCATCATTTTGCATTGCATACTGCATTGCATGGATTGTGATGTCATAATTTTGCATTGCATACTGCATTGCATGGATTGTGATGTCATAATTTTGCATTGCATACTGCATTGCATGGATTGTGATGTCATAATTTTGCATTGCATACTGCATTGCATGGATTGTGATGTCATAATTTTGCATTAAATGATGCTTTGCATGGATTATGATGTCACAATTTTGCATTGCATACTGCATTGCATGGATTGTGATGTCATAATTTTGCATTGCATACTGCATTGCATGGATTGTGATGTCATAATTTTGCATTAAATGATGCTTTGCATGGATTGCGATGTCATAATTTTGCATTAAATGATGCTTTGCATGGATTGTGATGTCATAATTTTGCATTGCATACTGCATTGCATGGATTGTGATGTCATAATTTTGCATTAAATGATGCTTTGAATGGAGTGTGATGTCATACTTTTGCATTAAATGATGCTTTGCATGGATTGTGATGTCATAATTTTGCATTGCATACTGCATTGCATGGATTGTGATGTCATAATTTTGCATTGCATACTGCATTGCATGGATTGTGAAGTCATAATTTTGCATTGCATACTGCATTGCATGGATTGTGATGTCATAATTTCGCATTAAATGATGCTTTGCATGGATTGTGATGTCATAATTTTGCATTAAATGATGCTTTGCATGGATTATGATGTCATCATTTTGCATTGCATACTGCATTGCATGGATTGTGATGTCATCATTTTGCATTGCATACTGCATTGCATGGATTGTGATGTCATAATTTTGCATTGCATACTGCATTGCATGGATTGTGATTTCATAATTTTGCATAAAATGATGCTTTGCATGGATTGTGATGTCATAATTTTGCATTGCATACTGCATTGCATGGATTGTGATGTCATAATTTTGCATTAAATGATGATTTGCATGGATTGTGATGTCATAATTTTGCATTGCATACTGCATTGCATGGATTGTGATGTCATAATTTTGCATTGCATACTGCATTGCATGGCTTGTGAAGTCATCATTTTGCATTGCATACTCCATTGCATGGATTGTGATGTCATAATTTTGCATTAAATGATGCTTTGCATGGATTATGATGTCATCATTTTGCATTGCGTACTGCATTGCATGGATTGTGATGTCATAATTTTGCATTGCATACTTCATTGCATGGATTGTGATGTCATAATTTTGCATTGCATACTGCATTGCATGGATTGTGATGTCATAATTTTGCATTAAATGATGCTTTGCATGGATTATGATGTCATCATTTTGCATTGCGTACTGCATTGCATGGATTGTGATGTCATAATTTTGCATTGCATACTGCATTGCATGGATTGTGATGTCATATTTTTGCATTAAATGATGCTTTGCATGGATTATGATGTCATCATTTTGCATTGCGTACTGCATTGCATGGATTGTGATGTCATAATTTTGCATTGCATACTGCATTGCATGGATTGTGATGTCATAATTTTGCATTGCATACTGCATTGCATGGATTGTGATGTCATAATTTTGCATTAAATGATGCTTTGCATGGATTATGATGTCATCATTTTGCATTGCGTACTGCATTGCATGGATTGTGATGTCATCATTTTGCATTAAATGATGCTTTGCATGGATTATGATGTCATAATTTTGCATTGCATACTGCATTGCATGGATTGTGATGTCATAATTTTGCATTGCATACTGCATTGCATGGATTGTGATGTCATACTTTTGCATTGCATACTGCATTGCATGGATTGTGATGTCATAATTTTGCATTAAATGATGCTTTGCATGGATTGTGATGTCATAATTTTGCATTGCATACTGCATTGCATGGATTGTGATGTCATAATTTTGCATTAAATGATGCTTTGCATGGATTATGATGTCATAATTTTGCATTGCATACTGCATTGCATGGATTGTGATGTCATAATTTTGCATTGCATACTGCATTGCATGGATTGTGATGTCATACTTTTGCATTGCATACTGCATTGCATGGATTGTGATGTCATAATTTTGCATTAAATGATGCTTTGCATGGATTGTGATGTCATCATTTTGCATTGCATACTGCATTGCATGGATTGTGATGTCATAATTTTGCATTGCATACTGCATTGCATGGATTGTGATGTCATAATTTTGCATTAAATGATGATTTGCATGGATTGTGATGTCATAATTTTGCATTGCATACTGCATTGCATGGATTGTGATGTCATAATTTTGCATTGCATACTGCATTGCATGGCTTGTGATGTCATCATTTTGCATTGCATACTCCATTGCATGGATTGTGATGTCATAATTTTGCATTGCATACTGCATTGCATGGATTGTGATGTCATAATTTTGCATTGCATACCGCATTGCATGGATTGTGATGTCATAATTTTGCATTAAATGATGCTTTGCATGGATTGTAATGTCATAATTTTGCATTGCATACTGCATTGCATGGATTGTGATGTCATAATGTTGCATTAAATGATGCTTTACATGGATTGTGATGTCATAATTTTGCATTGCATACTGCATTGCATGGACTGTGATGTCATAGTATTGCATTAAATGATGCTTTGCATGGATTATGATGTCATAATTTTGCATTGCATACTGCATTGCATGGATTGTGATGTCATAATTTTGCATTGCATACTGCATTGCATGGATTGTGATGTCATAATTTTGCATTGCATACTGCATTGCATGGATTGTGATGTCATAGTATTGCATTAAATGATGCTTTGCATGGATTATGATGTCATAATTTTGCATTGCATACTGCATTGCATGGATTGTGATGTCATCATTTTGCATTGCATACTGCATTGCATGGATTGTGATGTCATCATTTTGCATTGCATACTGCATTGCATGGATTGTGATGTCATAATTTTGCATTAAATGATGCTTTGCATGGATTATGATGTCATCATTTTGCATTGCATACTGCATTGCATGGATTGTGATGTCATAATTTTGCATTGCATACTGCATTGCATGGATTGTGATGTCATAATTTTGCATTGCATACTGCATTGCATGGATTGTGATGTCATAATTTTGCATTGCATACTGCATTGCATGGATTGTGATGTCATAATTTTGCATTAAATGATGCTTTGCATGGATTATGATGTCACAATTTTGCATTGCATACTGCATTGCATGGATTGTGATGTCATAATTTTGCATTGCATACTGCATTGCATGGATTGTGATGTCATAATTTTGCATTAAATGATGCGTTGCATGGATTGTGATGTCATAATTTTGCACTGCATACTGCATTGCATGGATTGTGATGTCATAATGTTGCATTAAATGATGCTTTGCATGGATTATGATGTCACAATTTTGCATTGCATACTGCATTGCATGGATTGTGATGTCATAATTTTGCATTGCATACTGCATGCATGGATTGTGATGTCATAATTTTGCATTAAATGATGCTTTACATGGATTGTGATGTCATGATTTTGCATTGCATACTGCATTGCATGGACTGTGAAGTCATAGTATTGCATTAAATGATGCTTTGCATGGATTATGATGTCATAATTTTGCATTGCATACTGCATTGCATGGATTGTGATGTCATAATTTTGCATTGCATACTGCATTGCATGGATTGTGATGTCATAGTATTGCATTAAATGATGCTTTGCATGGATTATGATGTCATAATTTTGCATTGCATACTGCATTGCATGGGATGTGATGTCATAATTTTGCATTGCATACTGCATTGCATGGATTGTGATGTCATACTTTTGCATTAAATGATGCATTGAATGGATTGTGATGTCATACTTTTGCATTAAATGATGCTTTGCATGGATTGTGATGTCATAATTTTGCATTGCATACTGCATTGCATGGATTGTGATGTCATCATTTTGCATTAAATGATGCTTTGCATGGATTATGATGTCATAATTTTGCATTGCATACTGCATTGCATGGATTGTGATGTCATAATTTTGCATTGCATACTGCATTGCATGGATTGTGATGTCATAATATTGCATTAAATGATGCTTTGCATGGATTATGATGTCATAATTTTGCATTGCATACTGCATTGCATGGATTGTGATGTCATAATTTTGCATTGCATACTGCATTGCATGGATTGTGATGTCATACTTTTGCATTAAATGATGCATTGAATGGATTGTGATGTCATACTTTTGCATTAAATGATGCTTTGCATGGACTATGATGTCATAATTTTGCATTGCATACTGCATTGCATGGATTGTGATGTCATAATTTTGCATTGCATACTGCATTGCATGGATTGTGATGTCATAATTTTGCATTGCATACTGCATTGCATGGATTGTGATGTCATAATTTTGCATTAAATGATGCTTTGCATGGATTATGATGTCATAATTTTGCATTGCATACTGCATTGCATGGATTGTGATGTCATAATTTTGCATTGCATACTGCATTGCATGGATTGTGATGTCATAATTTTGCATTGCATACTGCATTGCATGGATTGTGATGTCATAATTTTGCATTGCATACTGCATTGCATGGATTGCGATGTCATAATTTTGCATTAAATGATGCTTTGCATGGATTATGATGTCATGATTTTGCATTGCATACTGCATTGCATGGATTGTGATGTCATAATTTTGCATTGCATACTGCATTGCATGGATTGTGATGTCATACTTTTGCATTAAATGATGCTTTGCATGGATTATGATGTCAGAATTTTGAATTGCATACTGCATTGCATGGATTGTGATGTCATAATTTTGCATTGCATACTGCATTGCATGGATTGTGATGTCATAATTTTGCATTAAATGATGCTTTGCATGGATTATGATGTCATCATTTTGCATTGCGTACTGCATTGCATGGATTGTGATGTCATAATTTTGCATTGCATACTGCATTGCATGATTGTGATGTCATAATTTTGCATTGCATACTGCATTGCATGGATTGTGATGTCATAATTTTGCATTAAATGATGCTTTGCATGGATTGTGATGTCATAATTTTGCATTGCATACTGCATTGCATGGATTGTGATGTCATAATTTTGCATTAAATGATGCTTTGCATGGATTATGATGTCATAATTTTGCATTGCATACTGCATTGCATGGATTGTGATGTCATAATTTTGCATTAAATGATGCTTTGCATGGATTATGATGTCATCATTTTGCATTGCGTACTGCATTGCATGGATTGTGATGTCATAATTTTGCATTGCATACTTCATTGCATGGATTGTGATGTCATAATTTTGCATTGCATACTGCATTGCATGGATTGTGATGTCATAATTTTGCATTAAATGATGCTTTGCAAGGATTATGATGTCATCATTTTGCATTGCGTACTGCATTGCATGGATTGTGATGTTATAATTTTGCATTGCATACTGCATTGCATGGATTGTGATGTCATATTTTTGCATTAAATGATGCTTTGCATGGATTATGATGTCATCATTTTGCATTGCGTACTGCATTGCATGGATTGTGATGTCATAATTTTGCATTGCATACTGCATTGCATGGATTGTGATGTCATAATTTTGCATTAAATGATGCTTTGCATGGATTATGATGTCATCATTTTGCATTACGTACTGCATTGCATGGATTGTGATGTCATCATTTTGCATTAAATGATGCTTTGCATGGATTATGATGTCATAATTTTGCATTGCATACTGCATTGCATGGATTGTGATGTCATAATTTTGCATTGCATACTGCATTGCATGGATTGTGATGTCATACTTTTGCATTGCATACTGCATTGCATGGATTGTGATGTCATAATTTTGCATTAAATGATGCTTTGCATGGATTGTGATGTCATAATTTTGCATTGCATACTGCATTGCATGGATTGTGATGTCATAATTTTGCATTAAATGATGCTTTGCATGGATTATGATGTCATAATTTTGCATTGCATACTGCATTGCATGGATTGTGATGTAATAATTTTGCATTAAATGATGCTTTGCATGGATTGTGATGTCATAATTTTGCATTGCATACTGCATTGCATGGATTGTGATGTCATACTTTTGCATTGCATACTGCATTGCATGGATTGTGATGTCATAATTTTGCATTAAATGATGCTTTGCATGGATTGTGATGTCATAATTTTGCATTGCATACTGCATTGCATGAATTGTGATGTCATAATTTTGCATTAAATGATGCTTTGCATGGATTATGATGTCATAATTTTGCATTGCATACTGCATTGCATGGATTGTGAAGTAATAATTTTGCATTAAATGATGCTTTGCATGGATTGTGATGTCATAATTTTGCATTGCATACTGCATTGCATGGATTGTGATGTCATACTTTTGCATTAAATGATGCTTTGCATGGATTGTGATGTCATAATTTTGCATTGCGTACTGCATTGCATGGATTGTGATGTCATAATTTTGCATTGCATACTGCATTGCATGGATTGTGATGTCATAATTTTGCATTGCATACTGCATTGCATGGATTATGATGTCATAATTTTGCATTGCATACTGCATTGCATGGATTGTGATGTCATAATTTTGCATTGCATACTGCATTGCATGGATTATGATGTCATAATTTTGCATTGCATACTGCATTGCATGGATTGTGATGTCATAATTTTGCATTGCATACTGCATTGCATGGATTGTGATGTCACAATTTTGCATTAAATGATGCTTTGCATGGATTATGATGTCATCATTTTGCATTGCGTACTGCATTGCATGGATTGTGATGTCATAATTTTGCATTGCATACTGCATTGCATGGATTGTGATGTCATAATTTTGCATTGCATAATGCATTGCATGGATTGTGATGTCATAATTTTGCATTAAATGATGCTTTGCATGGATTGTGATGTCATAATTTTGCATTGCATACTGCATTGCATGGATTGTGATGTCATAATTTTGCATTAAATGATGCTTTGCATGGATTATGATGTCATAATTTTGCATTGCATACTGCATTGCATGGATTGTGATGTCATAATTTTGCATTAAATGATGCTTTGCATGGATTATGATGTCATCATTTTGCATTGCGTACTGCATTGCATGGATTGTGACGTCATAATTTTGCATTGCATACTGCATTGCATGGATTGTGATGTCCTAATTTTGCATTGCATACTGTATTGCATGGATTGTGATGTCATAATTTTGCATTGCATACTGCATTGCATGGATTGTGATGTCATAATTTTGCATTAAATGATGCTTTGCATGGATTATGATGTCATCATTTTGCATTGCGTACTGCATTGCATGGATTGTGATGTCATAATTTTGCATTGCATACTGCATTGCATGGATTGTGATGTCATAATTTTGCATTGCATACTGTATTGCATGGATTGTGATGTCATAATTTTGCATTGCATACTGCATTGCATGGATTGTGATGTCATAATTTTGCATTAAATGATGCTTTGCATGGATTATGATGTCATCATTTTGCATTGCGTACTGCATTGCATGGATTGTGATGTCATCATTTTGCATTGCATACTGCATTGCATGGATTGTGATGTCATATTTTTGCATTAAATGATGCTTTGCATGGATTATGATGTCATCATTTTGCATTGCGTACTGCATTGCATGGATTGTGATGTCATAATTTTGCATTGCATACTGCATTGCATGGATTGTGATGTCATAATTTTGCATTGCATACTGCATTGCATGGATTGTGATGTCATAATTTTGCATTAAATGATGCTTTGCATGGATTATGATGTCATAATTTTGCATTGCATACTGCATTGCATGGATTGTGATGTAATAATTTTGCATTAAATGATGCTTTGCATGGATTGTGATGTCATAATTTTGCATTGCATACTGCATTGCATGGATTGTGATGTCATACTTTTGCATTAAATGATGCTTTGCATGGATTGTGATGTCATAATTTTGCATTGCATACTGCATTGCATGGATTGTGATGTCATAATTTTGCATTAAATGATGCTTTGCATGGATTATGATGTCATAATTTTGCATTGCATACTGCATTGCATGGATTGTGATGTCATAATATTGCATTAAATGATGCTTTGAATGGAGTGTGATGTCATACTTTTGCATTAAATGATGCTTTGCATGGATTGTGATGTCATAATTTTGCATTGCATACTGCATTGCATGGATTGTGATGTCATAATGTTGCATTAAATGATGCTTTGAATGGAGTGTGATGTCATACTTTTGCATTAAATGATGCTTTGCATGGATTATGATGTCATAATTTTGCATTGCATACTGCATTGCATGGATTGTGATGTCATAATATTGCATTAAATGATGCTTTGAATGGAGTGTGATGTCATACTTTTGCATTAAATGATGCTTTGCATGGATTATGATGTCATAATTTTGCATTGCATACTGCATTGCATGGATTGTGATGTCATAATATTGCATTAAATGATGCTTTGAATGGAGTGTGATGTCATACTTTTGCATTAAATGATGCTTTGCATGGATTGTGATGTCATAATTTTGCATTGCATACTGCATTGCATGGATTGTGATGTCATAATGTTGCTTTAAATGATGCTTTGCATGGATTATGATGTCATAATTTTGCATTGCATACTGCATTGCATGGATTGTGATGTCATAATTTTGCATTGCATACTGCATTGCATGGATTGTGAAGTCATAATTTTGCATTGCATACTGCATTGCATGGATTGTGATGTCATAATTTCGCATTAAATGATGCTTTGCATGGATTGTGATGTCATAATTTTGCATTAAATGATGCTTTGCATGGATTATGATGTCATCATTTTGCATTGCATACTGCATTGCATGGATTGTGATGTCATCATTTTGCATTGCATACTGCATTGCATGGATTGTGATGTCATAATTTTGCATTGCATACTGCATTGCATGGATTGTGATTTCATAATTTTGCATTAAATGATGCTTTGCATGGATTGTGATGTCATAATTTTGCATTGCATACTGCATTGCATGGATTGTGATGTCATAATTTTGCATTGCATACTGCATTGCATGGATTGTGATGTCATAATTTTGCATTAAATGATGATTTGCATGGATTGTGATGTCATAATTTTGCATTGCATACTGCATTGCATGGATTGTGATGTCATAATTTTGCATTGCATACTGCATTGCATGGCTTGTGATGTCATCATTTTGCATTGCATACTCCATTGCATGGATTGTGATGTCATAATTTTGCATTGCATACTGCATTGCATGGATTGTGATGTCATAATTTTGCATTGCATACCGCATTGCATGGATTGTGATGTCATAATTTTGCATTAAATGATGCTTTGCATGGATTGTGATGTCATAATTTTGCATTGCATACTGCATTGCATGGATTGTGATGTCATAATTTTGCATTAAATGATGCTTTACATGGATTATGATGTCATAATTTTGCATTGCATACTGCATTGCATGGATTGTGATGTCATAATTTTGCATTGCATACTGCATTGCATGGATTGTGATGTCATAATTTTGCATTGCATACTGCATTGCATGGATTGTGAAGTCATAATTTTGCATTGCATACTGCATTGCATGGATTGTAATGTCATAATTTTGCATTAAATGATGCTTTGCATGGATTATGATGACATAATTTTGCATTGCATACTGCATTGCATGGATTGTGATGTCATAATTTTGCATTGCATACTGCATTGCATGGATTGTGATGTCATCATTTTGCATTGCATACTGCATTACATGGATTGTGATGTCATAATTTTGCATTAAATGATGCTTTGCATGGATAATGATGTCATCATTTTGCATTGCATACTGCATTGCATGGATTGTGATGTCATAATTTTGCATTGCATACTGCATTGCATGGATTGTGATGTCATAATTTTGCATTGCATACTGCATTGCATGGATTGTGATGTCATAATTTTGCATTGCATACTGCATTGCATGGATTGTGATGTCATAATTTTGCATTAAATGATGCTTTGCATGGATTAAGATGTCACAATTTTGCATTGCATACTGCATTGCATGGATTGTGATGTCATAATTTTGCATTGCATACTGCATTGCATGGATTGTGATGTCATAATTTTGCATTAAATGATGCTTTGCATGGATTGCGATGTCATAATTTTGCATTAAATGATGCTTTGCATGGATTGTGATGTCATAATTTTGCATTGCATACTGCATTGCATGGATTGTGATGTCATAATTTTGCATTAAATGATGCTTTGAATGGAGTGTGATGTCATACTTTTGCATTAAATGATGCTTTGCATGGATTGTGATGTCATAATTTTGCATTGCATACTGCATTGCATGGATTGTGATGTCATAATTTTGCATTGCATACTGCATTGCATGGATTGTGAAGTCATAATTTTGCATTGCATACTGCATTGCATGGATTGTGATGTCATAATTTCGCATTAAATGATGCTTTGCATGGATTGTGATGTCATAATTTTGCATTAAATGATGCTTTGCATGGATTATGATGTCATCATTTTGCATTGCATACTGCATTGCATGGATTGTGATGTCATCATTTTGCATTGCATACTGCATTGCATGGATTGTGATGTCATAATTTTGCATTGCATACTGCATTGCATGGATTGTGATTTCATAATTTTGCATAAAATGATGCTTTGCATGGATTGTGATGTCATAATTTTGCATTGCATACTGCATTGCATGGATTGTGATGTCATAATTTTGCATTAAATGATGATTTGCATGGATTGTGATGTCATAATTTTGCATTGCATACTGCATTGCATGGATTGTGATGTCATAATTTTGCATTGCATACTGCATTGCATGGCTTGTGAAGTCATCATTTTGCATTGCATACTCCATTGCATGGATTGTGATGTCATAATTTTGCATTGCATACTGCATTGCATGGATTGTGATGTCATAATTTTGCATTGCATACCGCATTGCATGGATTGTGATGTCATAATTTTGCATTAAATGATGCTTTGCATGGATTGTGATGTCATAATTTTGCATTGCATACTGCATTGCATGGATTGTGATGTCATCATTTTGCATTAAATGATGCTTTACATGGATTATGATGTCATAATTTTGCATTGCATACTGCATTGCATGGATTGTGATGTCATAATTTTGCATTGCATACTGCATTGCATGGATTGTGATGTCATAATTTTGCATTGCATACTGCATTGCATGGATTGTGAAGTCATAATTTTGCATTGCATACTGCATTGCATGGATTGTAATGTCATCATTTTGCATTAAATGATGCTTTGCATGGATTATGATGTCATCATTTTGCATTGCATACTGCATTGCATGGATTGTGATGTCATAATTTTGCATTGCATACTGCATTGCATGGATTGTGATGTCATCATTTTGCATTGCATACTGCATTGCATGGATTGTGATGTCATAATGTTGCATTAAATGATGCTTTGCATGGATTATGATGTCATCATTTTGCATTGCATACTGCATTGCATGGATTGTGATGTCATAATTTTGCATTGCATACTGCATTGCATGGATTGTGATGTCATAATTTTGCATTGCATACTGCATTGCATGGATTGTGATGTCATAATTTTGCATTGCATACTGCATTGCATGGACTGTGATGTCATAATTTTGCATTAAATGATGCTTTGCGTGGATTATGATGTCACAATTTTGCATTGCATACTGCATTGCATGGATTGTGATGTCATAATTTTGCATTGCATACTGCATTGCATGGATTGTGATGTCATAATTTTGCATTAAATGATGCTTTGCATGGATTGCGATGTCATAATTTTGCATTAAATGATGCTTTGCATGGATTATGATGTCATAATTTTCTATTGCATACTGCATTGCATGGATTGTGATGTCATAATTTTGCATTGCATACTGCATTGCATGGATTGTGATGTCATACTTTTGTATTAAATGATGCTTTGCATGGATTGTGATGTCATAATTTTGCATAAAATGATGCTTTGCATGGATTATGATGTCATAATTGTGCATTGCATACTGCATTGCATGGATTGTGATGTCATAATTTTGCATTGCATACTGCTTTGCATGGATTGTGATGTCATAATTTTACATTAAATGATGCTTTGCATGGATTATGATGTCATAATTTTGCATTGCATACTGCATTGCATGGATTGTGATGTCATAATTTTACATTAAATGATGCTTTGCATGGATTGTGATGTCATACTTTTACATTAAATGATGCTTTGCATGGATTGTGATGTCACAATTTTGCATTAAATGATGCTTTGCATGGATTGCGATGTCATAATTTTGCATTAAATGATGCTTTGCATGGATTATGATGTCATAATTTTGCATTGCATACTGCATTGCATGGATTGTGATGTCATAATTTTGCATTGCATACTGCATTGCATGGCTTGTGATGTCATACTTTTGCATTAAATTATGCTTTGCATGGATTATGATGTCATAATTTTCTATTGCATACTGCATTGCATGGATTGTGATGTCATAATTTTGCATTGCATACTGCATTGCATGGATTGTGATGTCATACTTTTGTATTAAATGATGCTTTGCATGGATTGTGATGTCATAATTTTGCATAAAATGATGCTTTGCATGGATTATGATGTCATAATTTTGCATTGCATACTGCATTGCATGGATTGTGATTTCATAATTTTGCATTGCATACTGCTTTGCATGGATTGTGATGTCATAATTTTGCATTGCATACTGCATTGCATGGATTGTGATGTCATAATTTTGCATTGTATACTGCATTGCATGGATTGTGATGTCATAATTTTGCATTGCATACTGCATTGCATGGATTGTGATGTCATAATTTTGCATTGCATACTGCATTGCATGGATTGTGATGTCATAATTTTGCATTGCATACTGCATTGCATGGATTGTGATGTCATAATGTTGCATTAAATTTTGCTTTGCATGGATTGTGATGTCAAAATGTTGCATTGCATACTGCATTGCATGGATTGTGATGTCATAATTTTGCATTAAATGATGCTTTGCATGGATTGTGATGTCATAATTTTGCATTGCATACTGCACTGCATGGATTGTGATGTCATAATTTTGCATTAAATGATGCTTTGCATGGATTATGATGTCATAATTTTGCATTGCATACTGCATTGCATGGATTGTGATGTCATACTTTTGCATTGCATAATGCATTGCATGGATTGTGATGTCATAATTTTGCATTGCATACTGCATTGCATGGATTGTGATGTCATAATTTTGCATTAAATGATGCTTTGCATGGATTGTGATGTCATAATTTTGCATTGCATACTGCATTGCATGGATTGTGATGTCATACTTTTGCATTAAATGATGCTTTGCATGGATTGTGATGTCATACTTTTGCATTGCATACTGCATTGCATGGATTGTGATGTCATAATTTTGCATTAAATGATGCTTTGCATGGATTATGATGTCATAATTTTGCATTGCATGGATTGTGATGTCATAATTTTGCATTGCATACTGCATTGCATGGATTGTGATGTCATAATTTTGCATTAAATGATGCTTTGCATGGATTATGATGTCATAATTTTGCATTGCATGGATTGTGATGTCATAATTTTGCATTGCATACTGCATTGCATGGATTGTGATGTCATAATTTTGCATTGCATACTGCATTGCATGGATTGTGATGTCATAATTTTGCATTAAATGATGCTTTGCATGGATTATGAAGTCATAATTTTGCATTGCATACTGCATTGCATGGATTGTGATGTCATAATTTTGCATTGCATACTGCATTGTATGGATTGTGATGTTATAATGTTGCATTAAATGATGCTTTGCATGGATTGTGATGTCATAATTTTGCATTGCATACTGCATTGCATGTACTGTGATGTCATAATTTTGCATTGCATACTGCATTGCATGGATTGTGATGTCATAATTTTGCATTGCATACTGCATTGCATGGCTTGTGATGTCATAATTTTGCATTGCATACTGCATTGCATGGATTGTGATATCATAATTTTGCATTAAATGATGCTTTGCATGGATTGTGATGTCATAATTTTGCATTGCATACTGCATTGCATGGATTGTGATGTCATAATTTTGCATTAAATGATGCTTTGCATGGATTGTGATGTCATAATTTTGCATTGCATACTGCATTGCATGGATTGTGATGTCATAATTTTGCATTAAATGATGCTTTGCATGGATTGTGATGTCATAATTTTGCATTAAATGATGCTTTGCATGGATTGTGATGTCATAATTTTGCATTGCATACTGCATTGCATGGATTGTGATGTCATAATTTTGCATTAAAAGATGCTTTGCATGGATTGTGATGTCATAATGTTGCATTAAATGATGCTTTGCATGGATTATGATGTCATAATTTTGCATTGCATACTGCATTGCATGGATTGTGATGTCATAATTTTGCATTAAATTATGCTTTGCATGGATTATGATGTCATAATTTTGCATTGCATGGATTGTGATGTCATAATTTTGCATTGCATACTGCATTGCATGGATTGTGATGTCATCATTTTGCATTGCATACTGCATTGCATGGATTGTGATGTCATACTTTTGCATTAAATGATGCTTTGCATGGATTATGATGTCATAATTTTGCATTGCATACTGCATTGCATGGATTGTGATGTCATAATTTTGCATTGCATACTGCATTGCATGGATTGTGATGTCATAATTTTGCATTGCATACTGCATTGCATGGATTGTGATGTCATAATTTTGCATTGTATACTGCATTGCATGGATTGTGATGTCATAATTTTGCATTGCATACTGCATTGCATGGATTGTGATGTCATAATGTTGCATTAAATGATGCATTGCATGGATTGTGATGTCATAATTTTGCATTGCATACTGCATTGCATGGATTGTGATGTCATACTTTTGCATTGCATACTGCATTGCATGGATTGTTATGTCATAATGTTGCATTGCATACTGCATTGCATGGATTGTGATGTCATAATTTTGCATTGCATACTGCATTGCATGGATTGTGATGTCATAATGTTGCATTAAATGATGCTTTGCATGGTTTGTGATGTTATCATTTTGCATTGCATACTGCATTGCATGGATTGTGATGTCATAATTTTGCATTAAATGATGATTTGCATGGATTATGATGTCATAATTTAGCATTGCATACTGCATTGCATGGATTGTGATGTCATTATTTTGCATTGCATACTGCATTGCATGGATTGTGATGTCATGATTTTGCATTGCATGCTGCATTGCATGGATTGTGATGTCATAATGTTGCATTAAATGATGCTTTGCATGGATTATGAAGTCATAATTTTGCATTGCATACTGCTTTGCATGGATTGTGATGTCATAATTTTGCATTAAATGATGCATTGCATGGATTATGATGTCATAATTTAGCATTGCATGCTGCATTGCATGGATTGTGATGTCATAATTTTGCATTGCATTTTGCATTGTATGGATTGTGATGTTATAATGTTGCATTAAATGATGCTTTGCATGGATTGTGATGTCATAATTTTGCATTGCATACTGCATTGCATGTACTGTGATGTCATAATTTTGCATTGCATACTGCATTGCATGGATTGTGATGTCATAATTTTGCATTGCATACTGCATTGCATGGATTGTGATGTCATAATTTTGCATTGCATACTGCATTGCATGGATTGTGATATCATAATTTTGCATTAAATGATGCTTTGCATGGATTATGATGTCATAATTTTGCATTGCATACTGCATTGCATGGATTGTGATGTCATAATTTTGCATTAAATGATGCTTTGCATGGATTGTGATGTCATAATTTTGCATTGCATACTGCATTGCATGGATTGTGATGTCATAATTTTGCATTAAATGATGCTTTGCATGGATTGTGATGTCATAATTTTGCATTAAATGATGCTTTGCATGGATTGTGATGTCATAATTTTGCATTGCATACTGCATTGCATGGATTGTGATGTCATAATTTTGCATTAAAAGATGCTTTGCATGGATTGTGATGTCATAATTTTGCATTGCATACTTAATTGCATGGATTGTGATGTCATAATGGTGCATTAAATGATGCTTTGCATGGATTATGATGTCATAATTTTGCATTGCATACTGCATTGCATGGATTGTGATGTCATAAGTTTGCATTAAATTATGCTTTGCATGGATTATGATGTCATAATTTTGCATTGCATGGATTGTGATGTCATAATTTTGCATTGCATACTGCATTGCATGGATTGTGATGTCATAATTTTGCATTGCATACTGCATTGCATGGATTGTGATGTCATAATTTTGCATTAAATGATGCTTTGCATGGATTATGATGTCATAATTTTGCATTGCATACTGCATTGCATGGATTGTGATGTCATAATTTTGCATTGCATACTGCATTGCATGGATTGTGATGTCATAATTTTGCATTGGATACTGCATTGCATGGATTATGATGTCATAATTTTGCATTGCATACTGCATTGCATGGATTGTGATGTCATAATTTTGCATTGCATACTGCATTGCATGGATTGTGATGTCATAATTTTGCATTGCATACTGCATTGCATGGATTGTGATGTCATAATGTTGCATTAAATGATGCTTTGCATGGATTATGATGTCATAATTTTGCATTGCATACTGCATTGCATGGATTGTGATGTCATAATTTTGCATTGCATACTGCATTGCATGGATTGTGATGTCATAATTTTGCATTGCATACTGCATTGCATGGATTGTGATGTCATAATTTTGCATTGTATACTGCATTGCATGGATTGTGATGTCATAATTTTGCATTGCATACTGCATTGCATGGATTGTGATGTCATAATGTTGCATTAAATGATGCATTGCATGGATTGTGATGTCATAATTTTGCATTGCATACTGCATTGCATGGATTGTGATGTCATACTTTTGCATTGCATACTGCATTGCATGGATTGTGATGTCATAATGTTGCATTGCATACTGCATTGCATGGATTGTGATGTCATAATTTTGCATTGCATACTGCATTGCATGGATTGTGATGTCATAATGTTGCATTAAATGATGCTTTGCATGTATTGTGATGTCATCATTTTGCATTACATACTGCATTGCATGGATTGTGATGTCATAATGTTGCATTAAATGATGCTTTGCATGTATTGTGATGTCATCATTTTGCATTACATACTGCATTGCATGGATTGTGATGTCATACTTTTGCATTAAATGATGCTTTGCATGGATTGTGATGTCATAATTTTGCATTGCATACTGCATTGCATGGATTGTGATGTCATACTTTTGCATTAAATGATGCTTTGCATGGATTGTGATGTCATACTTTTGCATTGCATACTGCATTGCATGGATTGTGATGTCATAATTTTGCATTAAATGATGCTTTGCATGGATTATGATGTCATAATTTTGCATTGCATGGATTGTGATGTCATAATTTTGCATTGCATACTGCATTGCATGGATTGTGATGTCATAATTTTGCATTAAATGATGCTTTGCATGGGTTATGATGTCATAATTTTGCATTGCATGGATTGTGATGTCATAATTTTGCATTGCATACTGCATTGCATGGATTGTGATGTCATAATTTTGCATTGCATACTGCATTGCATGGATTGTGATGTCATAATTTTGCATTAAATGATGCTTTGCATGGATTATGATGTCATAATTTTGCATTGCATACTGCATTGCATGGATTGTGAAGTCATAATTTTGCATAAAATGATGCTTTGCATGGATTATGATGTCATAATTTTGCATTGCATACTGCATTGCATGGATTGTGATGTCATAATTTTGCATTGCATACTGCATTATATGGATTGTGATGTTATAATTTTGCATTAAATGATGCTTTGCATGGATTATGAAGTCATACTTTTGCATTGCATACTGCTTTGCATGGATTGTGATGTCATAATTTTGCATTAAATGATGCTTTGCATGGATTATGATGTCATAATTTTGCATTGCATGCTGCATTGCTGGGATTGTGATGTCATAATTTTGCATTGCATACTGCATTGCATGTACTGTGATGTCATAATTTTGCATTGCATACTGCATTGCATGGATTATGATGTCATAATTTTGCATTGCATACTGCATTGCATGGATTGTGATGTCATAATTTTGCATTAAATGATGCTTTGCATGGATTGTGATGTCATAATTTTGCATTGCATACTGCATTGCATGGATTGTGATGTCATAATTTTGCATTAAAAGATGCTTTGCATGGATTGTGATGTCATAATTTTGCATTGCATACTTAATTGCATGGATTGTGATGTCATAATGTTGCATTAAATGATGCTTTGCATGGATTATGATGTCATAACTTTGCATTGCATACTGCATTGCATGGATTGTGATGTCATAATTTTGCATTAAATTATGCTTTGCATGGATTATGATGTCATAATTTTGCATTGCATGGATTGTGATGTCATAATTTTGCATTGCATACTGCATTGCATGGATTGTGATGTCATAATTTTGCATTGCATACTGCATTGCATGGATTGTGATGTCATAATTTTGCATTAAATGATGCTTTGCATGGATTATGATGTCATAATTTTGCATTGCATACTGCATTGCATGGATTGTGAAGTCATAATTTTGCATAAAATGATGCTTTGCATGGATTATGATGTCATAATTTTGCATTGCATACTGCATTGCATGGATTGTGATGTCATAATTTTGCATTGCATACTGCATTATATGGATTGTGATGTTATAATTTTGCATTAAATGATGCTTTGCATGGATTATGAAGTCATAATTTTGCATTGCATACTGCTTTGCATGGATTGTGATGTCATAATTTTGCATTAAATGATGCTTTGCATGGATTATGATGTCATAATTTTGCATTGCATACTGCATTGCATGTACTGTGATGTCATAATTTTGCATTGCATACTGCATTGCATGGATTGTGATGTCATAATTTTGCATTGCATACTGCATTGCATGGATTGTGATGTCATAATTTTGCATTGCATACTGCATTGCATGGATTGTGATATCATAATTTTGCATTAAATGATGCTTTGCATGGATTATGATGTCATAATTTTGCATTGCATACTGCATTGCATGGATTGTGATGTCATAATTTTGCATTAAATTATGCTTTGCATGGATTATGATGTCATAATTTTGCATTAAATTATGCTTTGCATGGATTGTGATGTCATAATTTTGCATTGCATACTTAATTGCATGGATTGTGATGTCATAATGTTGCATTAAATGATGCTTTGCATGGATTATGATGTCATAATTTTGCATTGCATACTGCATTGCATGGATTGTGATGTCATAATTTTGCATTAAATTATGCTTTGCATGGATTATGATGTCATAATTTTGCATTGCATGGATTATGATGTCATAATTTTGCATTGCATACTGCATTGCATGGATTGTGATGTCATAATTTTGCATTGCATACTGCATTGCATGGATTGTGATGTCATAATTTTGCATTAAATGATGCTTTGCATGGATTATGATGTCATAATTTTGCATTGCATACTGCATTGCATGGATTGTGATGTCATAATTTTGCATTGCATACTGCATTGCATGGATTGTGATGTCATAATTTTGCATTGGATACTGCATTGCATGGATTATGATGTCATAATTTTGCATTGCATACTGCATTGCATGGATTGTGATGTCATAATTTTGCATTGCATACTGCATTGCATGGATTGTGATGTCATAATTTTGCATTGCATACTGCATTGCATGGATTGTGATGTCATAATGTTGCATTAAATTATGCTTTGCATGGATTGTGATGTCATAATGTTGCATTGCATACTGCATTGCATGGATTGTGATGTCATAATGTTGCATTAAATGATGCTTTGCATGGATTATGATGTCATAATTTTGCATTGCATACTGCATTGCATGGATTGTGATGTCATAATTTTGCATTGCATACTGCATTGCATGGATTGTGATGTCATAATTTTGCATTGCATACTGCATTGCATGGATTGTGATGTCATAATTTTGCATTAAATGATGCATTGCATGGATTGTGATGTCATAATTTTGCATTGCATACTGCATTGCATGGATTGTGATGTCATAATTTTGCATTCTATACTGCATTGCATGGATTGTGATGTAATAATTTTGCATTGCATACTGCATTGCATGGATTGTGATGTCATAATGTTGCATTAAATGATGCATTGCATGGATTGTGATGTCATAATTTTGCATTGCATACTGCATTGCATGGATTGTGATGTCATACTTTTGCATTGCATACTGCATTGCATGGATTGTGATGTCATAATGTTGCATTGCATACTGCATTGCATGGATTGTGATGTCATAATTTTGCATTGCATACTGCATTGCATGGATTGTGATGTCATAATGTTGCATTAAATGTGATGTCATAATGTGATTAATAATAATTAAATGTGATTGTGATGTCATAATGTTGCATTAAATGATGCTTTGCATGCATTATGATGTCATAATTTTGCATTGCATACTGCATTGCATGGATTGTGATGTCATAATTTTGCATTGCATACTGCATTGCATGGATTGTGATGTCATAATTTTGCATTGCATACTGCATTGCATGGATTGTGATGTCATAATTTTGCATTGTATACTGCATTGCATGGATTGTGATGTCATAATTTTGCATTGCATACTGCATTGCATGGATTGTGATGTCATAATGTTGCATTAAATGATGCATTGCATGGATTGTGATGTCATAATTTTGCATTGCATACTGCATTGCATGGATTGTGATGTCATACTTTTGCATTGCATACTGCATTGCATGGATTGTGATGTCATAATGTTGCATTGCATACTACATTGCATGGATTGTGATGTCATAATTTTGCATTGCATACTGCATTGCATGGATTGTGATGTCATAATGTTGCATTAAATGATGCTTTGCATGGATTGTGATGTCATCATTTTGCATTGCATACTGCATTGCATGGATTGTGATGTCATAATTTTGCATTAAATGATGCTTTGCATGGATTATGATGTCATAATTTAGCATTGCATACTGCATTGCATGGATTGTGATGTCATAATTTTGCATTAAATTATGCTTTGCATGGATTATGATGTCATAATTTTGCATTGCATGGATTGTGATGTCATAATTTTGCATTGCATACTGCATTGCATGGATTGTGATGTCATAATTTTGCATTGCATACTGCACTGCATGGATTGTGATGTCATAGTTTTGCATTAAATGATGCTTTGCATGGATTATGATGTCATAATTTTGCATTGCATACTGCATTGCATGGATTGTGATGTCATAATTTTGCATTGCATACTGCATTGCATGGATTGTGATGTCATAATTTTGCATTGGATACTGCATTGCATGGATTATGATGTCATAATTTTGCATTGCATACTGCATTGCATGGATTGTGATGTCATAATTTTGCATTGCATACTGCATTGTATGGATTGTGATGTTATAATGTTGCATTAAATGATGCTTTGCATGGATTGTGATGTCATAATTTTGCATTGCATACTGCATTGCATGTACTGTGATGTCATAATTTTGCATTGCATACTGCATTGCATGGATTGTGATGTCATAATTTTGCATTGCATACTGCATTGCATGGATTGTGATGTCAGAATTTTGCATTGCATACTGCATTGCATGGATTGTGATATCATAATTTTGCATTAAATGATGCTTTGCATGGATTGTGATGTCATAATTTTGCATTGCATACTGCATTGCATGGATTGTGATGTCATAATTTTGCATTAAATGATGCTTTGCATGGATTGTGATGTCATAATTTTGCATTGCATACTGCATTGCATGGATTGTGATGTCATAATTTTGCATTAAATGATGCTTTGCATGGATTGTGATGTCATAATTTTGCATTGAATGATGCTTTGCATGGATTGTGATGTCATAATTTTGCATTGCATACTGCATTGCATGGATTGTGATGTCATAATTTTGCATTAAAAGATGCTTTGCATGGATTGTGATGTCATAATTTTGCATTGCATACTTAATTGCATGGATTGTGATGTCATAATGTTGCATTAAATGATGCTTTGCATGGATTATGATGTCATAATTTTGCATTGCATACTGCATTGCATGGATTGTGATGTCATAATTTTGCATTAAATTATGCTTTGCATGGATTATGATGTCATAATTTTGCATTGCATGGATTGTGATGTCATAATTTTGCATTGCATACTGCATTGCATGGATTGTGATGTCATAATTTTGCATTGCATACTGCATTGCATGGATTGTGATGTCATAATTTTGCATTAAATGATGCTTTGCATGGATTATGATGTCATAATTTTGCATTGCATACTGCACTGCATGGATTGTGATGTCATAATTTTGCATTGCATACTGCATTGCATGGATTGTGATGTCATAATTTTGCATTGGATACTGCATTGCATGGATTATGATGTCATAATTTTGCATTGCATACTGCATTGCATGGATTGTGATGTCAAAATTTTTGCATTGCATACTGCATTGCATGGATTGTGATGTCATAATTTTGCATTGCATACTGCATTGCATGGATTGTGATGTCATAATGTTGCATTAAATGATGCATTGCATGGATTGTGATGTCATAATTTTGCATTGCATACTGCATTGCATGGATTGTGATGTCATACTTTTGCATTGCATACTGCATTGCATGGATTGTGATGTCATAATGTTGCATTGTATACTGCATTGCATGGATTGTGATGTCATAATTTTGCATTGCATACTGCATTGCATGGATTGTTATGTCATAATGTTGCATTAAATGATGCTTTGCATGGATTGTGATGTCATCATTTTGCATTGCATACTGCATTGCATGGATTGTGATGTCATAATGTTGCATTAAATGATGCTTTGCATGGATTATGATGTCATAATTTTGCATTGCATACTGCATTGCATGGATTGTGATGTCATAATTTTGCATTGCATACTGCATTGCATGGATTGTGATGTCATAATTTTGCATTGTATACTGCATTGCATGGATTGTGATGTCATAATTTTGCATTGCATACTGCATGGCATGGATTGTGATGTCATAATGTTGCATTAAATGATGCATTGCATGGATTGTGATGTCATAATTTTGCATTGCATACTGCATTGCATGGATTGTGATGTCATACTTTTGCATTGCATACTGCATTGCATGGATTGTTATGTCATAATGTTGCATTGCATACTGCATTGCATGGATTGTGATGTCATAATTTTGCATTGCATTCTGCATTGCATGGATTGTGATGTCATAATGTTGCATTAAATGATGCTTTGCATGGTTTGTGATGTTATCATTTTGCATTGCATACTGCATTGCATGGATTGTGATGTCATAATTTTGCATTAAATGATGATTTGCATGGATTATGATGTCATAATTTAGCATTGCATACTGCATTGCATGGATTGTGATGTCATTATTTTGCATTGCATACTGCATTGCATGGATTGTGATGTCATGATTTTGCATTGCATGCTGCATTGCATGGATTGTGATGTCATAATGTTGCATTAAATGATGCTTTGCATGGATTATGAAGTCATAATTTTGCATTGCATACTGCTTTGCATGGATTGTGATGTCATAATTTTGCATTAAATGATGCTTTGCATGGATTATGATGTCATAATTTTGCATTGCATGCTGCATTGCATGGATTGTGATGTCATAATTTTGCATTGCATACTGCATTGTATGGATTGTGATGTTATAATGTTGCATTAAATGATGCTTTGCATGGATTGTGATGTCATAATTTTGCATTGCATACTGCATTGCATGTACTGTGATGTCATAATTTTGCATTGCATACTGCATTGCATGGATTGTGATGTCATAATTTTGCATTAAAAGATGCTTTGCATGGATTGTGATGTCATAATTTTGCATTGCATACTTAATTGCATGGATTGTGATGTCATAATGGTGCATTAAATGATGCTTTGCATGGATTATGATGTCATAATTTTGCATTGCATACTGCATTGCATGGATTGTGATGTCATACGTTTGCATTAAATTATGCTTTGCATGGATTATGATGTCATAATTTTGCATTGCATGGATTGTGATGTCATAATTTTGCATTGCATACTGCATTGCATGGATTGTGATGTCATAATTTTGCATTGCATACTGCATTGCATGGATTGTGATGTCATAATTTTGCATTAAATGATGCTTTGCATGGATTATGATGTCATAATTTTGCATTGCATACTGCATTGCATGGATTGTGATGTCATAATTTTGCATTGCATACTGCATTGCATGGATTGTGATGTCATAATTTTGCATTGGATACTGCATTGCATGGATTATGATGTCATAATTTTGCATTGCATACTGCATTGCATGGATTGTGATGTCATAATTTTGCATTGCATACTGCATTGCATGGATTGTGATGTCATAATGTTGCATTAAATGATGCTTTGCATGGATTATGATGTCATAATTTTGCATTGCATACTGCATTGCATGGATTGTGATGTCATAATTTTGCATTGCATACTGCATTGCATGGATTGTGATGTCATAATTTTGCATTGCATACTGCATTGCATGGATTGTGATGTCATAATTTTGCATTGTATACTGCATTGCATGGATTGTGATGTCATAATTTTGCATTGCATACTGCATTGCATGGATTGTGATGTCATAATGTTGCATTAAATGATGCATTGCATGGATTGTGATGTCATAATTTTGCATTGCATACTGCATTGCATGGATTGTGATGTCATAATTTTGCATTGTATACTGCATTGCATGGATTGTGATGTCATAATTTTGCATTGCATACTGCATTGCATGGATTGTGATGTCATAATGTTGCATTAAATGATGCATTGCATGGATTGTGATGTCATAATTTTGCATTGCATACTGCATTGCATGGATTGTGATGTCATACTTTTGCATTGCATACTGCATTGCATGGATTGTGATGTCATAATGTTGCATTGCATACTGCATTGCATGGATTGTGATGTCATAATTTTGCATTGCATACTGCATTGCATGGATTGTGATGTCATAATTTTGCATTGCATACTGCATTGCATGGATTGTGATGTCATAATTTTGCATTAAATGATGCTTTGCATGGATTATGATGTCATAATTTTGCATTGCATACTGCATTGCATGGATTGTGAAGTCATAATTTTGCATAAAATGATGCTTTGCATGGATTATGATGTCATTATTTTGCATTGCATACTGCATTGCATGGATTGTGATGTCATAATTTTGCATTGCATACTGCATTATATGGATTGTGATGTTATAATTTTGCATTAAATGATGCTTTGCATGGATTATGAAGTCATAATTTTGCATTGCATACTGCTTTGCATGGATTGTGATGTCATAATTTTGCATTAAATGATGCTTTGCATGGATTATGATGTCATAATTTTGCATTGCATGCTGCATTGCATGGATTGTGATGTCATAATTTTGCATTGCATACTGCATTGCATGTACTGTGATGTCATAATTTTGCATTGCATACTGCATTGCATGGATTGTGATGTCATAATTTTGCATTGCATACTGCATTGCATGGATTGTGATGTCATAATTTTGCATTGCATACTGCATTGCATGGATTGTGATATCATAATGTTGCATTAAATGATGCTTTGCATGGATTATGATGTCATAATTTTGCATTGCATACTGCATTGCATGGATTGTGATGTCACAATTTTGCATTGCATACTGCATTGCATGGATTGTGATGTCATAATTTTGCATTGCATACTGCATTGCATGGATTGTGATGTCATAATTTTGCATTGTATACTGCATTGCATGGATTGTGATGTCATAATTTTGCATTGCATACTGCATTGCATGGATTGTGATGTCATAATGTTGCATTAAATGATGCATTGCATGGATTGTGATGTCATAATTTTGCATTGCATATTGCATTGCATGGATTGTGATGTCATAATGTTGCATTAAATTTTGCTTTGCATGGATTGTGATGTCATAATGTTGCATTGCATACTGCATTGCATGGATTGTGATGTCATAATTTTGCATTAAATGATGCTTTGCATGGATTGTGATGTCATAATTTTGCATTGCATACTGCATTGCATGGATTGTGATGTCATAATTTTTCATTAAATGATGCTTTGCATGGATTATGATGTCATAATTTTGCATTGCATACTGCATTGCATGGATTGTGATGTCATACTTTTGCATTAAATGATGCTTTGCATGGATTGTGATGTCATAATTTTGCATTGCATACTGCATTGCATGGATTGTGATGTCATACTTTTGCATTAAATGATGCTTTGCATGGATTGTGATGTCATACTTTTGCATTGCATACTGCATTGCATGGATTGTGATGTCATAATTTTGCATTAAATGATGCTTTGCATGGATTATGATGTCATAATTTTGCATTGCATGGATTGTGATGTCATAATTTTGCATTGCATACTGCATTGCATGGATTGTGATGTCATAATTTTGCATTAAATGATGCTTTGCATGGATTATCATGTCATAATTTTGCATTGCATGGATTGTGATGTCATAATTTTGCATTGCATACTGCATTGCATGGATTGTGATGTCATAATTTTGCATTGCATACTGCATTGCATGGATTGTGATGTCATAATTTTGCATTAAATGATGCTTTGCATGGATTATGATGTCATAATTTTGCATTGCATACTGCATTGCATGGATTGTGAAGTCATAATTTTGCATAAAATGATGCTTTGCATGGATTATGATGTCATAATTTTGCATTGCATACTGCATTGCATGGATTGTGATGTCATAATTTTGCATTGCATACTGCATTATATGGATTGTGATGTTATAATTTTGCATTAAATGATGCTTTGCATGGATTATGAAGTCATAATTTTGCATTGCATACTGCTTTGCATGGATTGTGATGTCATAATTTTGCATTAAATGATGCTTTGCATGGATTATGATGTCATAATTTTGCATTGCATGCTGCATTGCATGGATTGTGATGTCATAATTTTGCATTGCATACTGCATTGCATGTACTGTGATGTCATAATTTTGCATTGCATACTGCATTGCATGGATTGTGATGTCATAATTTTGCATTGCATACTGCATTGCATGGATTGTGATGTCATAATTTTGCATTGCATACTGCATTGCATGGATTGTGATATCATAATTTTGCATTAAATGATGCTTTGCATGGATTATGATGTCATAATTTTGCATTGCATACTGCATTGCATGGATTGTGATGTCATAATTTTGCATTAAATGATGCTTTGCATGGATTATGATGTCAGAATTTTGCATTGCATACTGCATTGCATGGATTGTGATGTCATAATTTTGCATTAAATTATGCTTTGCATGGATTATGATGTCATAATTTTGCATTAAATGATGCTTTGCATGGATTGTGATGTCATAATTTTGCATTGCATACTTAATTGCATGGATTGTGATGTCATAATGTTGCATTAAATGATGCTTTGCATGGATTATGATGTCATAATTTTGCATTGCATACTGCATTGCATGGATTGTGATGTCATAATTTTGCATTAAATTATGCTTTGCATGGATTATGATGTCATAATTTTGCATTGCATGGATTGTGATGTCATAATGTTGCATTAAATGATGCTTTGCATGGATTGTGATGTCATCATTTTGCATTGCATACTGCATTGCATGGATTGTGATGTCATAATGTTGCATTAAATGATGCTTTGCATGGATTATGATGTCATAATTTTGCATTGCATACTGCATTGCATGGATTGTGATGTCATAATTTTGCATTGCATACTGCATTGCATGGATTGTGATGTCATAATTTTGCATTGTATACTGCATTGCATGGATTGTGATGTCATAATTTTGCATTGCATACTGCATTGCATGGATTGTGATGTCATAATGTTGCATTAAATGATGCATTGCATGGATTGTGATGTCATAATTTTGCATTGCATACTGCATTGCATGGATTGTTATGTCATAATGTTGCATTGCATACTGCATTGCATGGATTGTGATGTCATAATTTTGCATTGCATACTGCATTGCATGGATTGTGATGTCATAATGTTGCATTAAATGATGCTTTGCATGGTTTGTGATGTTATCATTTTGCATTGCATACTGCATTGCATGGATTGTGATGTCATAATTTTGCATTAAATGATGATTTGCATGGATTATGATGTCATAATTTAGCATTGCATACTGCATTGCATGGATTGTGATGTCATTATTTTGCATTGCATACTGCATTGCATGGATTGTGATGTCATGATTTTGCATTGCATGCTGCATTGCATGGATTGTGATGTCATGATGTTGCATTAAATGATGCTTTGCATGGATTATGAAGTCATAATTTTGCATTGCATACTGCATTGCATGGATTGTGATGTCATAATGTTGCATTGTATACTGCATTGCATGGATTGTGATGTCATAATTTTGCATTGCATACTGCATTGCATGGATTGTGATGTCATAATGTTGCATTAAATGATGCATTGCATGGATTGTGATGTCATAATTTTGCATTGCATACTGCATTGCATGGATTGTGATGTCATACTTTTGCATTGCATACTGCATTGCATGGATTGTTATGTCATAATGTTGCATTGCATACTGCATTGCATGGATTGTGATGTCATAATTTTGCATTGCATACTGCATTGCATGGATTGTGATGTCATAATGTTGCATTAAATGATGCTTTGCATGGTTTGTGATGTTATCATTTTGCATTGCATACTGCATTGCATGGATTGTGATGTCATTATTTTGCATTGCATACTGCATTGCATGGATTGTGATGTCATGATTTTGCATTGCATGCTGCATTGCATGGATTGTGATGTCATAATGTTGCATTAAATGATGCTTTGCATGGATTATGAAGTCATAATTTTGCATTGCATACTGCTTTGCATGGATTGTGATGTCATAATTTTGCATTAAATGATGCTTTGCATGGATTATGATGTCATAATTTTGCATTGCATGCTGCATTGCATGGATTGTGATGTCATAATTTTGCATTGCATACTGCATTGTATGGATTGTGATGTTATAATGTTGCATTAAATGATGCTTTGCATGGATTGTGATGTCATAATTTTGCATTGCATACTGCATTGCATGTACTGTGATGTCATAATTTTGCATTGCATACTGCATTGCATGGATTGTGATGTCATAATTTTGCATTGCATACTGCATTGCATGGATTGTGATGTCATAATTTTGCATTGCATACTGCATTGCATGGATTGTGATATCATAATTTTGCATTAAATGATGCTTTGCATGTATTATGATGTCATAATTTTGCATTGCATACTGCATTGCATGGATTGTGATGTCATAATCTTGCATTAAATGATGCTTTGCATGGATTGTGATGTCATAATTTTGCATTGCATACTGCATTGCATGGATTGTGATGTCATAATTTTGCATTAAATGATGCTTTGCATGGATTGTGATGTCATAATTTTGCATTAAATGATGCTTTGCATGGATTGTGATGTCATAATTTTGCATTGCATACTGCATTGCATGGATTGTGATGTCATAATTTTGCATTAAAAGATGCTTTGCATGGATTGTGATGTCATAATTTTGCATTGCATACTTAATTGCATGGATTGTGATGTCATAATGGTGCATTAAATGATGCTTTGCATGGATTATGATGTCATAATTTTGCATTGCATACTGCATTGCATGGATTGTGATGTCATAAGTTTGCATTAAATTATGCTTTGCATGGATTATGATGTCATAATTTTGCATTGCATGGATTGTGATGTCATAATTTTGCATTGTATACTGCATTGCATGGATTGTGATGTCATAATTTTGCATTGCATACTGCATTGCATGGATTGTGATGTCATAATTTTGCATTAAATGATGCTTTGCATGGATTATGATGTCATAATTTTGCATTGCATACTGCATTGCATAAATTGTGATGTCATAATTTTGCATTGCATACTGCATTGCATGGATTGTGATGTCATAATTTTGCATTGGATACTGCATTGCATGGATTATGATGTCATAATTTTGCATTGCATACTGCATTGCATGGATTGTGATGTCATAATTTTGCATTGCATACTGCATTGCATGGATTGTGATGTCATAATTTTGCATTGCATACTGCATTGCATGGATTGTGATGTCATAATGTTGCATTAAATGATGCTTTGCATGGATTATGATGTCATAATTTTGCATTGCATACTGCATTGCATGGATTGTGATGTCATAATTTTGCATTGCATACTGCATTGCATGGATTGTGATGTCATAATTTTGCATTGCATACTGCATTGCATGGATTGTGATGTCATAATTTTGCATTGTATACTGCATTGCATGGATTGTGATGTCATAATTTTGCATTGCATACTGCATTGCATGGATTGTGATGTCATAATGTTGCATTAAATGATGCATTGCATGGATTGTGATGTCATAATTTTGCATTGCATACTGCATTGCATGGATTGTGATGTCATACTTTTGCATTGCATACTGCATTGCATGGATTGTGATGTCATAATGTTGCATTGCATACTGCATTGCATGGATTGTGATGTCATAATTTTGCATTGCATACTGCATTGCATGGATTGTGATGTCATAATGTTGCATTAAATGATGCTTTGCATGTATTGTGATGTCATCATTTTGCATTACATACTGCATTGCATGGATTGTGATGTCATAATGTTGCATTAAATGATGCTTTGCATGTATTGTGATGTCATCATTTTGCATTACATACTGCATTGCATGGATTGTGATGTCATACTTTTGCATTAAATGATGCTTTGCATGGATTGTGATGTCATAATTTTGCATTGCATACTGCATTGCATGGATTGTGATGTCATACTTTTGCATTAAATGATGCTTTGCATGGATTGTGATGTCATACTTTTGCATTGCATACTGCATTGCATGGATTGTGATGTCATAATTTTGCATTAAATGATGCTTTGCATGGATTATGATGTCATAATTTTGCATTGCATGGATTGTGATGTCATAATTTTGCATTGCATACTGCATTGCATGGATTGTGATGTCATAATTTTGCATTAAATGATGCTTTGCATGGATTATGATGTCATAATTTTGCATTGCATGGATTGTGATGTCATAATTTTGCATTGCATACTGCATTGCATGGATTGTGATGTCATAATTTTGCATTGCATACTGCATTGCATGGATTGTGATGTCATAATTTTGCATTAAATGATGCTTTGCATGGATTATGATGTCATAATTTTGCATTGCATACTGCATTGCATGGATTGTAACGTCATAATTTTGCATAAAATGATGCTTTGCATGGATTATGATGTCATAATTTTGCATTGCATACTGCATTGCATGGATTGTGATGTCATAATTTTGCATTGCATACTGCATTATATGGATTGTGATGTTATAATTTTGCATTAAATGATGCTTTGCATGGATTATGAAGTCATAATTTTGCATTGCATACTGCTTTGCATGGATTGTGATGTCATAATTTTGCATTAAATGATGCTTTGCATGGATTATGATGTCATAATTTTGCATTGCATGCTGCATTGCTGGGATTGTGATGTCATAATTTTGCATTGCATACTGCATTGTATGTACTGTGATGTCATAATTTTGCATTGCATACTGCATTGCATGGATTATGATGTCATAATTTTGCATTGCATACTGCATTGCATGGATTGTGATGTCATAATTTTGCATTAAAAGATGCTTTGCATGGATTGTGATGTCATAATTTTGCATTGCATACTTAATTGCATGGATTGTGATGTCATAATGTTGCATTAAATGATGCTTTGCATGGATTATGATGTCATAACTTTGCATTGCATACTGCATTGCATGGATTGTGATGTCATAATTTTGCATTAAATTATGCTTTGCATGGATTATGATGTCATAATTTTGCATTGCATGGATTGTGATGTCATAATTTTGCATTGCATACTGCATTGCATGGATTGTGATGTCATAATTTTGCATTGCATACTGCATTGCATGGATTGTGATGTCATAATTTTGCATTAAATGATGCTTTGCATGGATTATGATGTCATAATTTTGCATTGCATACTGCATTGCATGGATTGTGAAGTCATAATTTTGCATAAAATGATGCTTTGCATGGATTATGATGTCATAATTTTGCATTGCATACTGCATTGCATGGATTGTGATGTCATAATTTTGCATTGCATACTGCATTATATGGATTGTGATGTTATAATTTTGCATTAAATGATGCTTTGCATGGATTATGAAGTCATAATTTTGCATTGCATACTGCTTTGCATGGATTGTGATGTCATAATTTTGCATTAAATGATGCTTTGCATGGATTATGATGTCATAATTTTGCATTGCATGCTGCATTGCATGGATTGTGATGTCATAATTTTGCATTGCATACTGCATTGCATGTACTGTGATGTCATAATTTTGCATTGCATACTGCATTGCATGGATTGTGATGTCATAATTTTGCATTGCATACTGCATTGCATGGATTGTGATGTCATAATTTTGCATTGCATACTGCATTGCATGGATTGTGATATCATAATTTTGCATTAAATGATGCTTTGCATGGATTATGATGTCATAATTTTGCATTGCATACTGCATTGCATGGATTGTGAAGTCATAATTTTGCATTAAATGATGCTTTGCATGGATTATGATGTCATAATTTTGCATTGCATACTGCATTGCATGGATTGTGATGTCATAATTTTGCATTAAATTATGCTTTGCATGGATTATGATGTCATAATTTTGCATTAAATTATGCTTTGCATGGATTGTGATGTCATAATTTTGCATTGCATACTTAATTGCATGGATTGTGATGTCATAATGTTGCATTAAATGATGCTTTGCATGGATTATGATGTCATAATTTTGCATTGCATACTGCATTGCATGGATTGTGATGTCATAATTTTGCATTAAATTATGCTTTGCATGGATTATGATGTCATAATTTTGCATTGCATGGATTATGATGTCATAATTTTGCATTGCATACTGCATTGCATGGATTGTGATGTCATAATTTTGCATTGCATACTGCATTGCATGGATTGTGATGTCATAATTTTGCATTAAATGATGCTTTGCATGGATTATGATGTCATAATTTTGCATTGCATACTGCATTGCATGGATTGTGATGTCATAATTTTGCATTGCATACTGCATTGCATGGATTGTGATGTCATAATTTTGCATTGGATACTGCATTGCATGGATTATGATGTCATAATTTTGCATTGCATACTGCATTGCATGGATTGTGATGTCATAATTTTGCATTGCATACTGCATTGCATGGATTGTGATGTCATAATTTTGCATTGCATACTGCATTGCATGGATTGTGATGTCATAATGTTGCATTAAATTATGCTTTGCATGGATTGTGATGTCATAATGTTGCATTGCATACTGCATTGCATGGATTGTGATGTCAAAATTTTTGCATTGCATACTGCATTGCATGGATTGTGATGTCATAATTTTGCATTGCATACTGCATTGCATGGATTGTGATGTCATAATGTTGCATTAAATGATGCTTTGCATGGATTATGATGTCATAATTTTGCATTGCATACTGCATTGCATGGATTGTGATGTCATAATTTTGCATTGCATACTGCATTGCATGGATTGTGATGTCATAATTTTGCATTGCATACTGCATTGCATGGATTGTGATGTCATAATTTTGCATTCTATACTGCATTGCATGGATTGTGATGTAATAATTTTGCATTGCATACTGCATTGCATGGATTGTGATGTCATAATGTTGCATTAAATGATGCATTGCATGGATTGTGATGTCATAATTTTGCATTGCATACTGCATTGCATGGATTGTGATGTCATACTTTTGCATTGCATACTGCATTGCATGGATTGCGATGTCATAATGTTGCATTGCATACTGCATTGCATGGATTGTGATGTCATAATTTTGCATTGCATACTGCATTGCATGGATTGTGATGTCATAATGTTGCATTAAATGTGATGTCATAATGTGATTAATAATAATTAAATGTGATTGTGATGTCATAATGTTGCATTAAATGATGCTTTGCATGGATTATGATGTCATAATTTTGCATTGCATACTGCATTGCATGGATTGTGATGTCATAATTTTGCATTGCATACTGCATTGCATGGATTGTGATGTCATAATTTTGCATTGCATACTGCATTGCATGGATTGTGATGTCATAATTTTGCATTGTATACTGCATTGCATGGATTGTGATGTCATAATTTTGCATTGCATACTGCATTGCATGGATTGTGATGTCATAATGTTGAATTAAATGATGCATTGCATGGATTGTGATGTCATAATTTTGCATTGCATACTGCATTGCATGGATTGTGATGTCATAATTTTGCATTAAATGATGCTTTGCATGGATTGTGATGTCATAATTTTGCATTGCATACTGCATTGCATGGATTGTGATGTCATAATTTTGCATTGCATACTGCATTGTATGGATTGTGATGTTATAATGTTGCATTAAATGATGCTTTGCATGGATTGTGATGTCATAATTTTGCATTGCATACTGCATTGCATGTACTGTGATGTCATAATTTTGCATTGCATACTGCATTGCATGGATTGTGATGTCATAATTTTGCATTGCATACTGCATTGCATGGATTGTGATGTCAGAATTTTGCATTGCATACTGCATTGCATGGATTGTGATATCATAATTTTGCATTAAATGATGCTTTGCATGGATTGTGATGTCATAATTTTGCATTGCATACTGCATTGCATGGATTGTGATGTCATAATTTTGCATTAAATGATGCTTTGCATGGATTGTGATGTCATAATTTTGCATTGCATACTGCATTGCATGGATTGTGATGTCATAATTTTGCATTAAATGATGCTTTGCATGGATTGTGATGTCATAATTTTGCATTGAATGATGCTTTGCATGGATTGTGATGTCATAATTTTGCATTGCATACTGCATTGCATGGATTGTGATGTCATAATTTTGCATTAAAAGATGCTTTGCATGGATTGTGATGTCATAATTTTGCATTGCATACTTAATTGCATGGATTGTGATGTCATAATGTTGCATTAAATGATGCTTTGCATGGATTATGATGTCATAATTTTGCATTGCATACTGCATTGCATGGATTGTGATGTCATAATTTTGCATTAAATTATGCTTTGCATGGATTATGATGTCATAATTTTGCATTGCATGGATTGTGATGTCATAATTTTGCATTGCATACTGCATTGCATGGATTGTGATGTCATAATTTTGCATTGCATACTGCATTGCATGGATTGTGATGTCATAATTTTGCATTAAATGATGCTTTGCATGGATTATGATGTCATAATTTTGCATTGCATACTGCACTGCATGGATTGTGATGTCATAATTTTGCATTGCATACTGCATTGCATGGATTGTGATGTCATAATTTTGCATTGGATACTGCATTGCATGGATTATGATGTCATAATTTTGCATTGCATACTGCATTGCATGGATTGTGATGTCATAATTTTGCATTGCATACTGCATTGCATGGATTGTGATGTCATAATTTTGCATTGCATACTGCATTGCATGGATTGTGATGTCATAATGTTGCATTAAATTATGCTTTGCATGGGTTGTGATGTCATAATGTTGCATTGCATACTGCATTGCATGGATTGTGATGTCAAAATGTTTGCTTTGCATACTGCATTGCATGGATTGTGATGTCATAATTTTGCATTGCATACTGCATTGCATGGATTGTGATGTCATAATGTTGCATTAAATGATGCTTTGCATGGATTATGATGTCATAATTTTGCATTGCATACTGCATTGCATGGATTGTGATGTCATAATTTTGCATTGCATACTGCATTGCATGGATTGTGATGTCATAATTTTGCATTGTATACTGCATTGCATGGATTGTGATGTCATAATTTTGCATTGCATACTGCATTGCATGGATTGTGATGTCATAATGTTGCATTAAATGATGCATTGCATGGATTGTGATGTCATAATTTTGCATTGCATACTGCATTGCATGGATTGTGATGTCATACTTTTGCATTGCATACTGCATTGCATGGATTGTGATGTCATAATGTTGCATTGTATACTGCATTGCATGGATTGTGATGTCATAATTTTGCATTGCATACTGCATTGCATGGATTGTGATGTCATAATGTTGCATTAAATGATGCTTTGCATGGATTGTGATGTCATCATTTTGCATTGCATACTGCATTGCATGGATTGTGATGTCATAATGTTGCATTAAATGATGCTTTGCATGGATTATGATGTCATAATTTTGCATTGCATACTGCATTGCATGGATTGTGATGTCATAATTTTGCATTGCATACTGCATTGCATGGATTGTGATGTCATAATTTTGCATTGTATACTGCATTGCATGGATTGTGATGTCATAATTTTGCATTGCATACTGCATTGCATGGATTGTGATGTCATAATGTTGCATTAAATGATGCATTGCATGGATTGTGATGTCATAATTTTGCATTGCATACTGCATTGCATGGATTGTGATGTCATACTTTTGCATTGCATACTGCATTGCATGGATTGTTATGTCATAATGTTGCATTGCATACTGCATTGCATGGATTGTGATGTCATAATTTTGCATTGCATTCTGCATTGCATGGATTGTGATGTCATAATGTTGCATTAAATGATGCTTTGCATGGTTTGTGATGTTATCATTTTGCATTGCATACTGCATTGCATGGATTGTGATGTCATAATTTTGCATTAAATGATGATTTGCATGGATTATGATGTCATAATTTAGCATTGCATACTGCATTGCATGGATTGTGATGTCATTATTTTGCATTGCATACTGCATTGCATGGATTGTGATGTCATGATTTTGCATTGCATGCTGCATTGCATGGATTGTGATGTCATAATGTTGCATTAAATGATGCTTTGCATGGATTATGAAGTCATAATTTTGCATTGCATACTGCTTTGCATGGATTGTGATGTCATAATTTTGCATTAAATGATGCTTTGCATGGATTATGATGTCATAATTTTGCATTGCATGCTGCATTGCATGGATTGTGATGTCATAATTTTGCATTGCATACTGCATTGTATGGATTGTGATGTTATAATGTTGCATTAAATGATGCTTTGCATGGATTGTGATGTCATAATTTTGCATTGCATACTGCATTGCATGTACTGTGATGTCATAATTTTGCATTGCATACTGCATTGCATGGATTGTGATGTCATAATTTTGCATTGCATACTGCATTGCATGGATTGTGATGTCATAATTTTGCATTGCATACTGCATTGCATGGATTGTGATATCATAATTTTGCATTAAATGATGATTTGCATGGATTATGATGTCATAATTTTGCATTGCATACTGCATTGCATGGATTGTGATGTCATAATTTTGCATTAAATGATGCTTTGCATGGATTGTGATGTCATAATTTTGCATTGCATACTGCATTGCATGGATTGTGATGTCATAATTTTGCATTAAATGATGCTTTGCATGGATTGTGATGTCATAATTTTGCATAAAATGATGCTTTGCATGGATTGTGATGTCATAATTTTGCATTGCATACTGCATTGCATGGATTGTGATGTCATAATTTTGCATTAAAAGATGCTTTGCATGGATTGTGATGTCATAATTTTGCATTGCATACTTAATTGCATGGATTGTGATGTCATAATGGTGCATTAAATGATGCTTTGCATGGATTATGATGTCATAATTTTGCATTGCATACTGCATTGCATGGATTGTGATGTCATAAGTTTGCATTAAATTATGCTTTGCATGGATTATGATGTCATAATTTTGCATTGCATGGATTGTGATGTCATAATTTTGCATTGCATACTGCATTGCATGGATTGTGATGTCATAATTTTGCATTGCATACTGCATTGCATGGATTGTGATGTCATAATTTTGCATTAAATGATGCTTTGCATGGATTATGATGTCATAATTTTGCATTGCATACTGCATTGCATGGATTGTGATGTCATAATTTTGCATTGCATACTGCATTGCATGGATTGTGATGTCATAATTTTGCATTGGATACTGCATTGCATGGATTATGATGTCATAATTTTGCATTGCATACTGCATTGCATGGATTGTGATGTCATAATTTTGCATTGCATACTGCATTGCATGGATTGTGATGTCATAATGTTGCATTAAATGATGCTTTGCATGGATTATGATGTCATAATTTTGCATTGCATACTGCATTGCATGGATTGTGATGTCATAATTTTGCATTGCATACTGCATTGCATGGATTGTGATGTCATAATTTTGCATTGCATACTGCATTGCATGGATTGTGATGTCATAATGTTGCATTGCATACTGCATTGCATGGATTGTGATGTCATAATTTTGCATTGCATACTGCATTGCATGGATTGTGATGTCATAATTTTGCATTGCATACTGCATTGCATGGATTGTGATGTCATAATTTTGCATTAAATGATGCTTTGCATGGATTATGATGTCATAATTTTGCATTGCATACTGCATTGCATGGATTGTGAAGTCATAATTTTGCATAAAATGATGCTTTGCATGGATTATGATGTCATAATTTTGCATTGCATACTGCATTGCATGGATTGTGATGTCATAATTTTGCATTGCATACTGCATTATATGGATTGTGATGTTATAATTTTGCATTAAATGATGCTTTGCATGGATTATGAAGTCATAATTTTGCATTGCATACTGCTTTGCATGGATTGTGATGTCATAATTTTGCATTAAATGATGCTTTGCATGGATTATGATGTCATAATTTTGCATTGCATGCTGCATTGCATGGATTGTGATGTCATAATTTTGCATTGCATACTGCATTGCATGTACTGTGATGTCATAATTTTGCATTGCATACTGCATTGCATGGATTGTGATGTCATAATTTTGCATTGCATACTGCATTGCATGGATTGTGATGTCATAATTTTGCATTGCATACTGCATTGCATGGATTGTGATATCATAATGTTGCATTAAATGATGCTTTGCATGGATTATGATGTCATAATTTTGCATTGCATACTGCATTGCATGGATTGTGATGTCACAATTTTGCATTGCATACTGCATTGCATGGATTGTGATGTCATAATTTTGCATTGCATACTGCATTGCATGGATTGTGATGTCATAATTTTGCATTGTATACTGCATTGCATGGATTGTGATGTCATAATTTTGCATTGCATACTGCATTGCATGGATTGTGATGTCATAATGTTGCATTAAATGATGCATTGCATGGATTGTGATGTCATAATTTTGCATTGCATATTGCATTGCATGGATTGTGATGTCATAATGTTGCATTAAATTTTGCTTTGCATGGATTGTGATGTCATAATGTTGCATTGCATACTGCATTGCATGGATTGTGATGTCATAATTTTGCATTAAATGATGCTTTGCATGGATTGTGATGTCATAATTTTGCATTGCATACTGCATTGCATGGATTGTGATGTCATAATTTTTCATTAAATGATGCTTTGCATGGATTATGATGTCATAATTTTGCATTGCATACTGCATTGCATGGATTGTGATGTTATACTTTTGCATTAAATGATGCTTTGCATGGATTGTGATGTCATAATTTTGCATTGCATACTGCATTGCATGGATTGTGATGTCATACTTTTGCATTAAATGATGCTTTGCATGGATTGTGATGTCATACTTTTGCATTGCATACTGCATTGCATGGATTGTGATGTCATAATTTTGCATTAAATGATGCTTTGCATGGATTATGATGTCATAATTTTGCATTGCATGGATTGTGATGTCATAATTTTGCATTGCATACTGCATTGCATGGATTGTGATGTCATAATTTTGCATTAAATGATGCTTTGCAT
Source organism: Pseudophryne corroboree (assembly GCF_028390025.1). Classification (NCBI taxonomy): domain Eukaryota; kingdom Metazoa; phylum Chordata; class Amphibia; order Anura; family Myobatrachidae; genus Pseudophryne; species Pseudophryne corroboree. The sequence continues at coordinate 637,531 of NW_026967558.1, read as the reverse complement.
GGATTATGATGTCATAATTTTGCATTGCATGGATTGTGATGTCATAATTTTGCATTGCATACTGCATTGCATGGATTGTGATGTCATAATTTTGCATTGCATACTGCATTGCATGGATTGTGATGTCATAATTTTGCATTAAATGATGCTTTGCATGGATTATGATGTCATAATTTTGCATTGCATACTGCATTGCATGGATTGTGAAGTCATAATTTTGCATAAAATGATGCTTTGCATGGATTATGATGTCATAATTTTGCATTGCATACTGCATTGCATGGATTGTGATGTCATAATTTTGCATTGCATACTGCATTATATGGATTGTGATGTTATAATTTTGCATTAAATGATGCTTTGCATGGATTATGAAGTCATAATTTTGCATTGCATACTGCTTTGCATGGATTGTGATGTCATAATTTTGCATTAAATGATGCTTTGCATGGATTATGATGTCATAATTTTGCATTGCATGCTGCATTGCATGGATTGTGATGTCATAATTTTGCATTGCATACTGCATTGCATGTACTGTGATGTCATAATTTTGCATTGCATACTGCATTGCATGGATTGTGATGTCATAATTTTGCATTGCATACTGCATTGCATGGATTGTGATGTCATAATTTTGCATTGCATACTGCATTGCATGGATTGTGATATCATAATTTTGCATTAAATGATGCTTTGCATGGATTATGATGTCATAATTTTGCATTGCATACTGCATTGCATGGATTGTGATGTCATAATTTTGCATTAAATGATGCTTTGCATGGATTATGATGTCATAATTTTGCATTGCATACTGCATTGCATGGATTGTGATGTCATAATTTTGCATTAAATTATGCTTTGCATGGATTATGATGTCATAATTTTGCATTAAATGATGCTTTGCATGGATTGTGATGTCATAATTTTGCATTGCATACTTAATTGCATGGATTGTGATGTCATAATGTTGCATTAAATGATGCTTTGCATGGATTATGATGTCATAATTTTGCATTGCATACTGCATTGCATGGATTGTGATGTCATAATTTTGCATTAAATTATGCTTTGCATGGATTATGATGTCATAATTTTGCATTAAATGATGCTTTGCATGGATTGTGATGTCATAATTTTGCATTGCATACTTAATTGCATGGATTGTGATGTCATAATGTTGCATTGCATACTGCATTGCATGGATTGTGAAGTCATAATTTTGCATAAAATGATGCTTTGCATGGATTATGATGTCATAATTTTGCATTGCATACTGCATTGCATGGATTGTGATGTCATAATTTTGCATTGCATACTGCATTATATGGATTGTGATGTTATAATTTTGCATTAAATGATGCTTTGCATGGATTATGAAGTCATAATTTTGCATTGCATACTGCTTTGCATGGATTGTGATGTCATAATTTTGCATTAAATGATGCTTTGCATGGATTATGATGTCATAATTTTGCATTGCATGCTGCATTGCATGGATTGTGATGTCATAATTTTGCATTGCATACTGCATTGCATGTACTGTGATGTCATAATTTTGCATTGCATACTGCATTGCATGGATTGTGATGTCATAATTTTGCATTGCATACTGCATTGCATGGATTGTGATGTCATAATTTTGCATTGCATACTGCATTGCATGGATTGTGATATCATAATGTTGCATTAAATGATGCTTTGCATGGATTATGATGTCATAATTTTGCATTGCATACTGCATTGCATGGATTGTGATGTCACAATTTTGCATTGCATACTGCATTGCATGGATTGTGATGTCATAATTTTGCATTGCATACTGCATTGCATGGATTGTGATGTCATAATTTTGCATTGTATACTGCATTGCATGGATTGTGATGTCATAATTTTGCATTGCATACTGCATTGCATGGATTGTGATGTCATAATGTTGCATTAAATGATGCATTGCATGGATTGTGATGTCATAATTTTGCATTGCATATTGCATTGCATGGATTGTGATGTCATAATGTTGCATTAAATTTTGCTTTGCATGGATTGTGATGTCATAATGTTGCATTGCATACTGCATTGCATGGATTGTGATGTCATAATTTTGCATTAAATGATGCTTTGCATGGATTGTGATGTCATAATTTTGCATTGCATACTGCATTGCATGGATTGTGATGTCATAATTTTTCATTAAATGATGCTTTGCATGGATTATGATGTCATAATTTTGCATTGCATACTGCATTGCATGGATTGTGATGTTATACTTTTGCATTAAATGATGCTTTGCATGGATTGTGATGTCATAATTTTGCATTGCATACTGCATTGCATGGATTGTGATGTCATACTTTTGCATTAAATGATGCTTTGCATGGATTGTGATGTCATACTTTTGCATTGCATACTGCATTGCATGGATTGTGATGTCATAATTTTGCATTAAATGATGCTTTGCATGGATTATGATGTCATAATTTTGCATTGCATGGATTGTGATGTCATAATTTTGCATTGCATACTGCATTGCATGGATTGTGATGTCATAATTTTGCATTAAATGATGCTTTGCATGGATTATGATGTCATAATTTTGCATTGCATGGATTGTGATGTCATAATTTTGCATTGCATACTGCATTGCATGGATTGTGATGTCATAATTTTGCATTGCATACTGCATTGCATGGATTGTGATGTCATAATTTTGCATTAAATGATGCTTTGCATGGATTATGATGTCATAATTTTGCATTGCATACTGCATTGCATGGATTGTGAAGTCATAATTTTGCATAAAATGATGCTTTGCATGGATTATGATGTCATAATTTTGCATTGCATACTGCATTGCATGGATTGTGATGTCATAATTTTGCATTGCATACTGCATTATATGGATTGTGATGTTATAATTTTGCATTAAATGATGCTTTGCATGGATTATGAAGTCATAATTTTGCATTGCATACTGCTTTGCATGGATTGTGATGTCATAATTTTGCATTAAATGATGCTTTGCATGGATTATGATGTCATAATTTTGCATTGCATGCTGCATTGCATGGATTGTGATGTCATAATGTTGCATTAAATGATGCTTTGCATGGATTATGATGTCATAATTTTGCATTGCATACTGCATTGCATGGATTGTGATGTCATAATTTTGCATTAAATTATGCTTTGCATGGATTATGATGTCATAATTTTGCATTAAATGATGCTTTGCATGGATTGTGATGTCATAATTTTGCATTGCATACTTAATTGCATGGATTGTGATGTCATAATGTTGCATTAAATGATGCTTTGCATGGATTATGATGTCATAATTTTGCATTGCATACTGCATTGTATGGATTGTGATGTTATAATGTTGCATTAAATGATGCTTTGCATGGATTGTGATGTCATAATTTTGCATTGCATACTGCATTGCATGTACTGTGATGTCATAATTTTGCATTGCATACTGCATTGCATGGATTGTGATGTCATAATTTTGCATTGCATACTGCATTGCATGGATTGTGATGTCATAATTTTGCATTGCATACTGCATTGCATGGATTGTGATATCATAATTTTGCATTAAATGATGATTTGCATGGATTATGATGTCATAATTTTGCATTGCATACTGCATTGCATGGATTGTGATGTCATAATTTTGCATTAAATGATGCTTTGCATGGATTGTGATGTCATAATTTTGCATTGCATACTGCATTGCATGGATTGTGATGTCATAATTTTGCATTAAATGATGCTTTGCATGGATTGTGATGTCATAATTTTGCATTAAATGATGCTTTGCATGGATTGTGATGTCATAATTTTGCATTGCATACTGCATTGCATGGATTGTGATGTCATAATTTTGCATTAAAAGATGCTTTGCATGGATTGTGATGTCATAATTTTGCATTGCATACTTAATTGCATGGATTGTGATGTCATAATGGTGCATTAAATGATGCTTTGCATGGATTATGATGTCATAATTTTGCATTGCATACTGCATTGCATGGATTGTGATGTCATAAGTTTGCATTAAATTATGCTTTGCATGGATTATGATGTCATAATTTTGCATTGCATGGATTGTGATGTCATAATTTTGCATTGCATACTGCATTGCATGGATTGTGATGTCATAATTTTGCATTGCATACTGCATTGCATGGATTGTGATGTCATAATTTTGCATTAAATGATGCTTTGCATGGATTATGATGTCATAATTTTGCATTGCATACTGCATTGCATGGATTGTGATGTCATAATTTTGCATTGCATACTGCATTGCATGGATTGTGAAGTCATAATTTTGCATAAAATGATGCTTTGCATGGATTATGATGTCATAATTTTGCATTGCATACTGCATTGCATGGATTGTGATGTCATAATTTTGCATTGCATACTGCATTATATGGATTGTGATGTTATAATTTTGCATTAAATGATGCTTTGCATGGATTATGAAGTCATAATTTTGCATTGCATACTGCTTTGCATGGATTGTGATGTCATAATTTTGCATTAAATGATGCTTTGCATGGATTATGATGTCATAATTTTGCATTGCATGCTGCATTGCATGGATTGTGATGTCATAATTTTGCATTGCATACTGCATTGCATGTACTGTGATGTCATAATTTTGCATTGCATACTGCATTGCATGGATTGTGATGTCATAATTTTGCATTGCATACTGCATTGCATGGATTGTGATGTCATAATTTTGCATTGCATACTGCATTGCATGGATTGTGATGTCATAATTTTGCATTGCATACTGCATTGCATGGATTGTGATGTCATAATTTTGCATTGCATACTGCATTGCATGGATTGTGATATCATAATGTTGCATTAAATGATGCTTTGCATGGATTATGATGTCATAATTTTGCATTGCATACTGCATTGCATGGATTGTGATGTCACAATTTTGCATTGCATACTGCATTGCATGGATTGTGATGTCATAATTTTGCATTGCATACTGCATTGCATGGATTGTGATGTCATAATTTTGCATTGTATACTGCATTGCATGGATTGTGATGTCATAATTTTGCATTGCATACTGCATTGCATGGATTGTGATGTCATAATGTTGCATTAAATGATGCATTGCATGGATTGTGATGTCATAATTTTGCATTGCATATTGCATTGCATGGATTGTGATGTCATAATGTTGCATTAAATTTTGCTTTGCATGGATTGTGATGTCATAATGTTGCATTGCATACTGCATTGCATGGATTGTGATGTCATAATTTTGCATTAAATGATGCTTTGCATGGATTGTGATGTCATAATTTTGCATTGCATACTGCATTGCATGGATTGTGATGTCATAATTTTTCATTAAATGATGCTTTGCATGGATTATGATGTCATAATTTTGCATTGCATACTGCATTGCATGGATTGTGATGTTATACTTTTGCATTAAATGATGCTTTGCATGGATTGTGATGTCATAATTTTGCATTGCATACTGCATTGCATGGATTGTGATGTCATACTTTTGCATTAAATGATGCTTTGCATGGATTGTGATGTCATACTTTTGCATTGCATACTGCATTGCATGGATTGTGATGTCATAATTTTGCATTAAATGATGCTTTGCATGGATTATGATGTCATAATTTTGCATTGCATGGATTGTGATGTCATAATTTTGCATTGCATACTGCATTGCATGGATTGTGATGTCATAATTTTGCATTAAATGATGCTTTGCATGGATTATGATGTCATAATTTTGCATTGCATGGATTGTGATGTCATAATTTTGCATTGCATACTGCATTGCATGGATTGTGATGTCATAATTTTGCATTGCATACTGCATTGCATGGATTGTGATGTCATAATTTTGCATTAAATGATGCTTTGCATGGATTATGATGTCATAATTTTACATTGCATACTGCATTGCATGGATTGTGAAGTCATAATTTTGCATAAAATGATGCTTTGCATGGATTATGATGTCATAATTTTGCATTGCATACTGCATTGCATGGATTGTGATGTCATAATTTTGCATTGCATACTGCATTATATGGATTGTGATGTTATAATTTTGCATTAAATGATGCTTTGCATGGATTATGAAGTCATAATTTTGCATTGCATACTGCTTTGCATGGATTGTGATGTCATAATTTTGCATTAAATGATGCTTTGCATGGATTATGATGTCATAATTTTGCATTGCATGCTGCATTGCATGGATTGTGATGTCATAATTTTGCATTGCATACTGCATTGCATGTACTGTGATGTCATAATTTTGCATTGCATACTGCATTGCATGGATTGTGATGTCATAATTTTGCATTGCATACTGCATTGCATGGATTGTGATGTCATAATTTTGCATTGCATACTGCATTGCATGGATTGTGATATCATAATTTTGCATTAAATGATGCTTTGCATGGATTATGATGTCATAATTTTGCATTGCATACTGCATTGCATGGATTGTGATGTCATAATTTTGCATTAAATGATGCTTTGCATGGATTATGATGTCATAATTTTGCATTGCATACTGCATTGCATGGATTGTGATGTCATAATTTTGCATTAAATTATGCTTTGCATGGATTATGATGTCATAATTTTGCATTAAATGATGCTTTGCATGGATTGTGATGTCATAATTTTGCATTGCATACTTAATTGCATGGATTGTGATGTCATAATGTTGCATTAAATGATGCTTTGCATGGATTATGATGTCATAATTTTGCATTGCATACTGCATTGCATGGATTGTGATGTCATAATTTTGCATTAAATTATGCTTTGCATGGATTATGATGTCATAATTTTGCATTGCATGGATTGTGATGTCATAATTTTGCATTGCATACTGCATTGCATGGATTGTGATGTCATAATTTTGCATTGCATACTGCATTGCATGGATTCTGATGTCATAATTTTGCATTAAATGATGCTTTGCATGGATTATGATGTCATAATTTTGCATTGCATACTGCATTGCATGGATTGTGATGTCATAATTTTGCATTGCATACTGCATTGCATGGATTGTGATGTCATAATTTTGCATTGGATACTGCATTGCATGGATTATGATGTCATAATTTTGCATTGCATACTGCATTGCATGGATTGTGATGTCATAATTTTGCATTGCATACTGCATTGCATGGATTGTGATGTCATAATTTTGCATTGCATACTGCATTGCATGGATTGTGATGTCATAATGTTGCATTAAATTATGCTTTGCATGGATTGTGATGTCATAATGTTGCATTGCATACTGCATTGCATGGATTGTGATGTCAACATTTTTGCATTGCATACTGCATTGCATGGATTGTGATGTCATAATTTTGCATTGCATACTGCATTGCATGGATTGTGATGTCATAATTTTGCATTGCATACTGCATTGCATGGATTGTGATGTCATAAGTTTGCATTAAATTATGCTTTGCATGGATTATGATGTCATAATTTTGCATTGCATGGATTGTGATGTCATAATTTTGCATTGCATACTGCATTGCATGGATTGTGATGTCATAATTTTGCATTGCATACTGCATTGCATGGATTGTGATGTCATAATTTTGCATTAAATGATGCTTTGCATGGATTATGATGTCATAATTTTGCATTGCATACTGCATTGCATGGATTGTGATGTCATAATTTTGCATTGCATACTGCATTGCATGGATTGTGATGTCATAATTTTGCATTGGATACTGCATTGCATGGATTATGATGTCATAATTTTGCATTGCATACTGCATTGCATGGATTGTGATGTCATAATTTTGCATTGCATACTGCATTGCATGGATTGTGATGTCATAATGTTGCATTAAATGATGCTTTGCATGGATTATGATGTCATAATTTTGCATTGCATACTGCATTGCATGGATTGTGATGTCATAATTTTGCATTGCATACTGCATTGCATGGATTGTGATGTCATAATTTTGCATTGCATACTGCATTGCATGGATTGTGATGTCATAATTTTGCATTGCATACTGCATTGCATGGATTGTGATGTCATAATTTTGCATTGGATACTGCATTGCATGGATTATGATGTCATAATTTTGCATTGCATACTGCATTGCATGGATTGTGATGTCATAATTTTGCATTGCATACTGCATTGCATGGATTGTGATGTCATAATTTTGCATTGCATACTGCATTGCATGGATTGTGATGTCATAATGTTGCATTAAATTATGCTTTGCATGGATTGTGATGTCATAATGTTGCATTGCATACTGCATTGCATGGATTGTGATGTCAACATTTTTGCATTGCATACTGCATTGCATGGATTGTGATGTCATAATTTTGCATTGCATACTGCATTGCATGGATTGTGATGTCATAATTTTGCATTGCATACTGCATTGCATGGATTGTGATGTCATAAGTTTGCATTAAATTATGCTTTGCATGGATTATGATGTCATAATTTTGCATTGCATGGATTGTGATGTCATAATTTTGCATTGCATACTGCATTGCATGGATTGTGATGTCATAATTTTGCATTGCATACTGCATTGCATGGATTGTGATGTCATAATTTTGCATTAAATGATGCTTTGCATGGATTATGATGTCATAATTTTGCATTGCATACTGCATTGCATGGATTGTGATGTCATAATTTTGCATTGCATACTGCATTGCATGGATTGTGATGTCATAATTTTGCATTGGATACTGCATTGCATGGATTATGATGTCATAATTTTGCATTGCATACTGCATTGCATGGATTGTGATGTCATAATTTTGCATTGCATACTGCATTGCATGGATTGTGATGTCATAATGTTGCATTAAATGATGCTTTGCATGGATTATGATGTCATAATTTTGCATTGCATACTGCATTGCATGGATTGTGATGTCATAATTTTGCATTGCATACTGCATTGCATGGATTGTGATGTCATAATTTTGCATTGCATACTGCATTGCATGGATTGTGATGTCATAATGTTGCATTGCATACTGCATTGCATGGATTGTGATGTCATAATTTTGCATTGCATACTGCATTGCATGGATTGTGATGTCATAATTTTGCATTGCATACTGCATTGCATGGATTGTGATGTCATAATTTTGCATTAAATGATGCTTTGCATGGATTATGATGTCATAATTTTGCATTGCATACTGCATTGCATGGATTGTGAAGTCATAATTTTGCATAAAATGATGCTTTGCATGGATTATGATGTCATAATTTTGCATTGCATACTGCATTGCATGGATTGTGATGTCATAATTTTGCATTGCATACTGCATTATATGGATTGTGATGTTATAATTTTGCATTAAATGATGCTTTGCATGGATTATGAAGTCATAATTTTGCATTGCATACTGCTTTGCATGGATTGTGATGTCATAATTTTGCATTAAATGATGCTTTGCATGGATTATGATGTCATAATTTTGCATTGCATGCTGCATTGCATGGATTGTGATGTCATAATTTTGCATTGCATACTGCATTGCATGTACTGTGATGTCATAATTTTGCATTGCATACTGCATTGCATGGATTGTGATGTCATAATTTTGCATTGCATACTGCATTGCATGGATTGTGATGTCATAATTTTGCATTGCATACTGCATTGCATGGATTGTGATATCATAATGTTGCATTAAATGATGCTTTGCATGGATTATGATGTCATAATTTTGCATTGCATACTGCATTGCATGGATTGTGATGTCACAATTTTGCATTGCATACTGCATTGCATGGATTGTGATGTCATAATTTTGCATTGCATACTGCATTGCATGGATTGTGATGTCATAATTTTGCATTGTATACTGCATTGCATGGATTGTGATGTCATAATTTTGCATTGCATACTGCATTGCATGGATTGTGATGTCATAATGTTGCATTAAATGATGCATTGCATGGATTGTGATGTCATAATTTTGCATTGCATATTGCATTGCATGGATTGTGATGTCATAATGTTGCATTAAATTTTGCTTTGCATGGATTGTGATGTCATAATGTTGCATTGCATACTGCATTGCATGGATTGTGATGTCATAATTTTGCATTAAATGATGCTTTGCATGGATTGTGATGTCATAATTTTGCATTGCATACTGCATTGCATGGATTGTGATGTCATAATTTTTCATTAAATGATGCTTTGCATGGATTATGATGTCATAATTTTGCATTGCATACTGCATTGCATGGATTGTGATGTTATACTTTTGCATTAAATGATGCTTTGCATGGATTGTGATGTCATAATTTTGCATTGCATACTGCATTGCATGGATTGTGATGTCATACTTTTGCATTAAATGATGCTTTGCATGGATTGTGATGTCATACTTTTGCATTGCATACTGCATTGCATGGATTGTGATGTCATAATTTTGCATTAAATGATGCTTTGCATGGATTATGATGTCATAATTTTGCATTGCATGGATTGTGATGTCATAATTTTGCATTGCATACTGCATTGCATGGATTGTGATGTCATAATTTTGCATTAAATGATGCTTTGCATGGATTATGATGTCATAATTTTGCATTGCATGGATTGTGATGTCATAATTTTGCATTGCATACTGCATTGCATGGATTGTGATGTCATAATTTTGCATTGCATACTGCATTGCATGGATTGTGATGTCATAATTTTGCATTAAATGATGCTTTGCATGAATTATGATGTCATAATTTTGCATTGCATACTGCATTGCATGGATTGTGAAGTCATAATTTTGCATAAAATGATGCTTTGCATGGATTATGATGTCATAATTTTGCATTGCATACTGCATTGCATGGATTGTGATGTCATAATTTTGCATTGCATACTGCATTATATGGATTGTGATGTTATAATTTTGCATTAAATGATGCTTTGCATGGATTATGAAGTCATAATTTTGCATTGCATACTGCTTTGCATGGATTGTGATGTCATAATTTTGCATTAAATGATGCTTTGCATGGATTATGATGTCATAATTTTGCATTGCATGCTGCATTGCATGGATTGTGATGTCATAATTTTGCATTGCATACTGCATTGCATGTACTGTGATGTCATAATTTTGCATTGCATACTGCATTGCATGGATTGTGATGTCATAATTTTGCATTGCATACTGCATTGCATGGATTGTGATGTCATAATTTTGCATTGCATACTGCATTGCATGGATTGTGATATCATAATTTTGCATTAAATGATGCTTTGCATGGATTATGATGTCATAATTTTGCATTGCATACTGCATTGCATGGATTGTGATGTCATAATTTTGCATTAAATGATGCTTTGCATGGATTATGATGTCATAATTTTGCATTGCATACTGCATTGCATGGATTGTGATGTCATAATTTTGCATTAAATTATGCTTTGCATGGATTATGATGTCATAATTTTGCATTAAATGATGCTTTGCATGGATTGTGATGTCATAATTTTGCATTGCATACTTAATTGCATGGATTGTGATGTCATAATGTTGCATTAAATGATGCTTTGCATGGATTATGATGTCATAATTTTGCATTGCATACTGCATTGCATGGATTGTGATGTCATAATTTTGCATTAAATTATGCTTTGCATGGATTATGATGTCATAATTTTGCATTGCATGGATTGTGATGTCATAATTTTGCATTGCATACTGCATTGCATGGATTGTGATGTCATAATTTTGCATTGCATACTGCATTGCATGGATTCTGATGTCATAATTTTGCATTAAATGATGCTTTGCATGGATTATGATGTCATAATTTTGCATTGCATACTGCATTGCATGGATTGTGATGTCATAATTTTGCATTGCATACTGCATTGCATGGATTGTGATGTCATAATTTTGCATTGGATACTGCATTGCATGGATTATGATGTCATAATTTTGCATTGCATACTGCATTGCATGGATTGTGATGTCATAATTTTGCATTGCATACTGCATTGCATGGATTGTGATGTCATAATTTTGCATTGCATACTGCATTGCATGGATTGTGATGTCATAATGTTGCATTAAATTATGCTTTGCATGGATTGTGATGTCATAATGTTGTATTGCATACTGCATTGCATGGATTGTGATGTCAACATTTTTGCATTGCATACTGCATTGCATGGATTGTGATGTCATAATTTTGCATTGCATACTGCATTGCATGGATTGTGATGTCATAATTTTGCATTGTATACTGCATAGCATGGATTGTGATGTCATAATTTTGCATTGCATACTGCATTGCATGGATTGTGATGTCATAATGTTGCATTAAATGATGCATTGCATGGATTGTGATGTCATAATTTTGCATTGCATACTGCATTGCATGGATTGTGATGTCATACTTTTGCATTGCATACTGCATTGCATGGATTGTGATGTCATAATGTTGCATTGCATACTGCATTGCATGGATTGTGATGTCATAATTTTGCATTGCATACTGCATTGCATGGATTGTGATGTCATAATGTTGCATTAAATGATGCTTTGCATGGATTGTGATGTCATCATTTTGCATTGCATACTGCATTGCATGGATTGTGATGTCATAATGTTGCATTAAATGATGCATTGCATGGATTGTGATGTCATAATTTTGCATTGCATACTGCATTGCATGGATTGTGATGTCATACTTTTGCATTGCATACTGCATTGCATGGATTGTGATATCATTATTTTGCATTGCATACTGCATTGCATGGATTGTGATGTCATGATTTTGCATTGCATGCTGCATTGCATGGATTGTGATGTCATAATGTTGCATTAAATGATGCTTTTCATGTATTGTGATGTCATCATTTTGCATTGCATACTGCATTGCATGGATTGTGATGTCATAATTTTGCATTGCATACTGCATTGCATGGATTGTGATGTCATAATTTTGCATTGCATACTGCATTGCATGGATTGTGATGTCATAATTTTGCATTAAATGATGCTTTGCATGGATTATGATGTCACAATTTTGCATTGCATACTGCATTGCATGGATTGTGATGTCATAATTTTGCATTGCATACTGCATTGCATGGATTGTGATGTCATAATTTTGCATTAAATGATGCTTTGCATGGATTGCGATGTCATAATTTTGCATTAAATGATGCTTTGCATGGATTATGATGTCACAATTTTGCATTGCATACTGCATTGCATGGATTGTGATGTCATTATTTTGCATTGCATACTGCATTGCATGGATTGTGATGTCATCATTTTGCATTGCATACTGCATTGCATGGATTGTGATGTCATAATTTTGCATTAAATGATGCTTTGCATGGATTATGATGTCATCATTTTGCATTGCATACTGCATTGCATGGATTGTGATGTCATAATTTTGCATTGCATACTGCATTGCATGGATTGTGATGTCATAATTTTGCATTGCATACTGCATTGCATGGATTGTGATGTCATAATTTTGCATTGCATACTGCATTGCATGGATTGTGATGTCATAATTTTGCATTAAATGATGCTTTGCATGGATTATGATGTCACAATTTTGCATTGCATACTGCATTGCATGGATTGTGATGTCATAATTTTGCATTGCATACTGCATTGCATGGATTGTGATGTCATAATTTTGCATTGCATACTGCATTGCATGGCTTGTGATGTCATACTTTTGCATTAAATTATGCTTTGCATGGATTATGATGTCATAATTTTCTATTGCATACTGCATTGCATGGATTGTGATGTCATAATTTTGCATTGCATACTGCATTGCATGGATTGTGATGTCATACTTTTGTATTAAATGATGCTTTGCATGGATTGTGATGTCATACTTTTGCATAAAATGATGCTTTGCATGGATTATGATGTCATAATTGTGCATTGCATACTGCATTGCATGGATTGTGATGTCATAATTTTGCATTGCATACTGCTTTGCATGGATTGTGATGTCATAATTTTGCATTAAATGATGCTTTGCATGGATTATGATGTCATAATTTTGCATTGCATACTGCATTGCATGGATTGTGATGTCATAATTTTGCATTAAATGATGCTTTGCATGGATTGTGATGACATAATTTTGCATTGCATACTGCATTGCATGGATTGTGATGTCATAATTTTGCATTGCATACTGCATTGCATGGATTGTGATGTCATAATTTTGCATTAAATGATGCTTTGCATGGATTATGATGTCATAATTGTGCATTGTATACTGCATTGCATGGATTGTGATGTCATAATTTTGCATTGCATACTGCATTGCATGGATTGTGATGTCATAATTTTACATTAAATGATGCTTTGCATGGATTATGATGTCATAATTTTGCATTGCATACTGCATTGCATGGATTGTGATGTCATAATTTTACATTAAATTATGCTTTGCATGGATTGTGATGTCATAATTTTACATTAAATGATGCTTTGCATGGATTGTGATGTCATAATTTTGCATTAAATGATGCTTTGCATGGATTGTGATGTCATAATTTTGCATTGCATACTGCATTGCATGGATTGTGATGTCATAATTTTGCATTGCATACTGCATTGCATGGATTGTGATGTCATAATTTTGCATTGCATACTGCATTGCATGGATTGTGATGTCATAATTTTGCATTAAATGATGCTTTGCATGGACTGCGATGTCATAATTTTGCATTAAATGATGCTTTGCATGGATTATGATGTCATAATTTTGCATTGCATACTGCATTGCATGGATTGTGATGTCATAATTTTGCATTGCATACTGCATTACATGGCTTGTGATGTCATACTTTTGCATTAAATTATGCTTTGCATGGATTATGATGTCATAATTTTCTATTGCATACTGCATTGCATGGATTGTGATGTCATAATTTTGCATTGCATACTGCATTGCATGGATTGTGATGTCATAATTTTGTATTAAATGATGCTTTGCATGGATTGTGATGTCATAATTTTGCATAAAATGATGCTTTGCATGGATTATGATGTCATAATTTTGCATTGCATACTGCATTGCATGGATTGTGATTTCATAATTTTGCATTGCATACTGCTTTGCATGGATTGTGATGTCATAATTTTGCATTGCATACTGCATTGCATGGATTGTGATGTCATAATTTTGCATTGTATACTGCATTGCATGGATTGTGATGTCATAATTTTGCATTGCATACTGCATTACATGGATTGTGATGTCATAATTTTGCATTGCATACTGCATTGCATGGATTGTGATGTCATAATTTTGCATTGCATACTGCATTGCATGGATTGTGATGTCATAATGTTGCATTAAATTATGCTTTGCATGGATTGTGATGTCATAATGTTGCATTGCATACTGCATTGCATGGATTGTGATGTCATAATTTTGCATTAAATGATGCTTTGCATGGATTGTGATGTCATAATTTTGCATTGCATACTGCATTGCATGGATTGTGATGTCATAAGTTTGCATTAAATGATGCTTTGCATGGATTATGATGTCATAATTTTGCATTGCATGGATTGTGATGTCATAATTTTGCATTGCATACTGCATTGCATGGATTGTGATGTCATAATTTTGCATTAAATGATGCTTTGCATGGATTATGATGTCATAATTTTGCATTGCATGGATTGTGATGTCATAATTTTGCATTGCATACTGCATTGCATGGATTGTGATGTCATAATTTTGCATTGCATGGATTGTGATGTCATAATGTTGCATTAAATTATGCTTTGCATGGATTGTGATGTCATAATGTTGCATTGCATACTGCATTGCATGGATTGTGATGTCATAATTTTGCATTAAATGATGCTTTGCATGGATTATGATGTCATAATTTTGCATTGCATACTGCATTGCATGGATTGTGAAGTCATAATTTTGCATAAAATGATGCTTTGCATGGATTATGATGTCATAATTTTGCATTGCATACTGCATTGCATGGATTGTGATGTCATAATTTTGCATTGCATACTGCATTATATGGATTGTGATGTCATAATTTTGCATTAAATGATGCTTTGCATGGATTATGATGTCACAATTTTGCATTGCATACTGCATTGCATGGATTGTGATGTCATAATTTTGCATTAAAAGATGCTTTGCATGGATTGTGATGTCATAATTTTGCATTGCATACTTAATTGCATGGATTGTGATGTCATAATGTTGCATTAAATGATGCTTTGCATGGATTATGATGTCATAATTTTGCATTGCATACTGCATTGCATGGATTGTGATGTCATAATTTTGCATTAAATTATGCTTTGCATGGATTATGATGTCATAATTTTGCATTGCATGGATTGTGATGTCATAATTTTGCATTGCATACTGCATTGCATGGATTGTGATGTCATAATTTTGCATTGCATACTGCATTGCATGGATTGTGATGTCATAATTTTGCATTAAATGATGCTTTGCATGGATTATGATGTCATAATTTTGCATTGCATACTGCATTGCATGGATTGTGATGTCATAATTTTGCATTGCATACTGCATTGCATGGATTGTGATGTCATAATTTTGCATTGGATACTGCATTGCATGGATTATGATGTCATAATTTTGCATTGCATACTGCATTGCATGGATTGTGATGTCATAATTTTGCATTGCATACTGCATTGCATCGATTGTGATGTCATAATTTTGCATTGCATACTGCATTGCATGGATTGTGATGTCATAATGTTGCATTAAATTATGCTTTGCATGGATTGTGATGTCATAATGTTGCATTGCATACTGCATTGCATGGATTGTGATGTCAAAATTGTTGCATTGCATGAATTGTGATGTCATAATGTTGCATTAAATGATGCATTGCATGGATTGTGTTGTCATACTTTTGCATTGCATACTGCATTGCATGGATTGTGATGTCATAATGTTGCATTGCATACTGCATTGCATGGATTGTGATGTCATAATTTTGCATTGCATACTGCATTGCATGGATTGTGATGTCATAATGTTGCATTAAATGATGATTTGCATGTATTGTGATGTCATCATTTTGCATTGCATACTGCATTGCATGGATTGTGATGTCATAATGTTGCATTAAATGATGCTTTGCATGGATTATGATGTCATAATTTTGCATTGCATACTGCATTGCATGGATTGTGATGTCATAATTTTGCATTGCATACTACATTGCATGGATTGTGATGTCATAATTTTGCATTGCATACTGCATTGCATGGATTGTGATGTCATAATTTTGCATTGTATACTGCATTGCATGGGTTGTGATGTCATAATTTTGCATTGCATACTGCATTGCATGGATTGTGATGTCATAATGTTGCATTAAATGATGCATTGCATGGATTGTGATGTCATAATTTTGCATTGCATACTGCATTGCATGGATTGTGATGTCATAATGTTGCATTAAATTTTGATTTGCATGGATTGTGATGTCATAATGTTGCATTGCATACTGCATTGCATGGATTGTGATGTCATAATTTTGCATTAAATGATGCTTTGCATGGATTGTGATGTCATAATTTTGCATTGCATACTGCTTTGCATGGATTGTGATGTCATAATTTTGCATTAAATGATGCTTTGCATGTATTATGATGTCATAATTTTGCATTGCATACTGCATTGCATGGATTGTGATGTCATACTTTTGCATTGCATACTGCATTGCATGGATTGTGATGACATAATTTTGCATTGCATACTGCATTGCATGGATTGTGATGTCATACTTTTGCATTTAATGATGCTTTGCATGGATTGTGATGTCATACTTTTGCATTGCATACTGCATTGCATGGATTGTGATGTCATAATTTTGCATTAAATGATGCTTTGCATGGATTATGATGTCATAATTTTGCATTGCATGGATTGTGATGTCATAATTTTGCATTGCATACTGCATTGCATGGATTGTGATGTCATAATTTTGCATTAAATGATGCTTTGCATGGATTATGATGTCATAATTTTGCATTGCATGGATTGTGATGTCATAATTTTGCATTGCATACTGCATTGCATGGATTGTGATGTCATAATTTTGCATTGCATACTGCATTGCATGGATTGTGATGTCATAATTTTGCATTAAATGATGCTTTGCATGGATTATGATGTCATAATTTTGCATTGCATACTGCATTGCATGGATTGTGAAGTCATAATTTTGCATAAAATGATGCTTTGCATGGATTATGATGTCATAATTTTGCATTGCATACTGCATTGCATGGATTGTGATGTCATAATTTTGCATTGCATACTGCATTATATGGATTGTGATGTTATAATTTTGCATTAAATGATGCTTTGCATGAATTATGAAGTCATAATTTTGCATTGCATACTGCTTTGCATGGATTGTGATGTCATAATTTTGCATTAAATGATGCTTTGCATGGATTATGATGTCATAATTTTGCATTGCATGCTGCATTGCATGGATTGTGATGTCATAATTTTGCATTGCATACTGCATTGTATGGATTGTGATGTTATAATGTTGCATTAAATGATGCTTTGCATGGATTGTGATGTCATAATTTTGCATTGCATACTGCATTGCATGTACTGTGATGTCATAATTTTGCATTGCATACTGCATTGCATGGATTGTGATGTCATAATTTTGCATTGCATACTGCATTGCATGGATTGTGATGTCATAATTTTGCATTGCATACTGCATTGCATGGATTGTGATATCATAATTTTGCATTAAATGATGCTTTGCATGGATTGTGATGACATAATTTTGCATTGCATACTGCATTGCATGGATTGTGATGTCATAATTTTGCATTAAATGATGCTTTGCATGGATTGTGATGTCATAATTTTGTATTAAATGATGCTTTGCATGGATTGTGATGTCATAATTTTGCATTGCATACTGCATTGCATGGATTGTGATGTCATAATTTTGCATTAAAAGATGCTTTGCATGGATTGTGATGTCATAATTTTGCATTGCATACTGCATTGCATGGATTGTGATATCATAATTTTGCATTAAATGATGCTTTGCATGGATTATGATGTCATAATTTTGCATTGCATACTGCATTGCATGGATTGTGATGTCATAATTTTGCATTAAATGATGCTTTGCATGGATTGTGATGACATAATTTTGCATTGCATACTGCATTGCATGGATTGTGATGTCATAATTTTGCATTAAATGATGCTTTGCATGGATTGTGATGTCATAATTTTGTATTAAATGATGCTTTGCATGGATTGTGATGTCATAATTTTGCATTGCATACTGCATTGCATGGATTGTGATGTCATAATTTTGCATTAAAAGATGCTTTGCATGGATTGTGATGTCATAATTTTGCATTGCATACTTAATTGCATGGATTGTGATGTCATAATGTTGCATTAAATGATGCTTTGCATGGATTATGATGTCATAATTTTGCATTGCATACTGCATTGCATGGATTGTGATGTCATAATTTTGCATTAAATTATGCTTTGCATGGATTATGATGTCATAATTTTGCATTGCATGGATTGTGATGTCATAATTTTCCATTGCATACTGCATTGCATGGATTGTGATGTCATAATTTTGCATTGCATACTGCATTGCATGGATTGTGATGTCATAATTTTGCATTAAATGATGCTTTGCATGGATTATGATGTCATAATTTTGCATTGCATACTGCATTGCATGGATTGTGATGTCATAATTTTGCATTGCATACTGCATTGCATGGATTGTGATGTCATAATTTTGCATTGGATACTGCATTGCATGGATTATGATGTCATAATTTTGCATTGCATACTGCATTGCATGGATTGTGATGTCATAATTTTGCATTGCATACTGCATTGCATGGATTGTGATGTCATAATTTTGTATTGCATACTGCATTGCATGGATTGTGATGTCATAATGTTGCATTAAATTATGCTTTGCATGGATTGTGATGTCATAATGTTGCATTGCATACTGCATTGCATGGATTGTGATGTCAAAATTTTTGCATTGCATACTGCATTGCATGGATTGTGATGTCATAATTTTGCATTGCATACTGCATTGCATGGATTGTGATGTCATAATGTTGCATTAAATGATGCTTTGCATGGATTATGATGTCATAATTTTGCATTGCATACTGCATTGCATGGATTGTGATGTCATAATTTTGCATTGCATACTGCATTGCATGGATTGTGATGTCATAATTTTGCATTGCATACTGCATTGCATGGATTGTGATGTCATAATTTTGCATTGTATACTGCATTGCATGGATTGTGATGTCATAATTTTGCATTGCATACTGCATTGCATGGATTGTGATGTCATAATGTTGCATTAAATGATGCATTGCATGGATTGTGATGTCATAATTTTGCATTGCATATTGCATTGCATGGATTGTGATGTCATACTTTTGCATTGCATACTGCATTGCATGGATTGTGATGTCATAATGTTGCATTGCATACTGCATTGCATGGATTGTGATGTCATAATTTTGCATTGCATACTGCATTGCATGGATTGTGATGTCATAATGTTGCATTAAATGATGCTTTGCATGGATTGTGATGTCATCATTTTGCATTGCATACTGCATTGCATGGATTGTGATGTCATAATTTTGCATTAAATGATGCTTTGCATGGATTATGATGTCATAATTTAGCATTGCATACTGCATTGCATGGATTGTGATGTCATTATTTTGCATTGCATACTGCATTGCATGGATTGTGATGTCATGATTTTGCATTGCATGCTGCATTGCATGGATTGTGATGTCATAATGTTGCATTAAATGATGCTTTTCATGTATTGTGATGTCATAATTTTGCATTGCATACTGCATTGCATGGATTGTGATGTCATAATTTTGCATTAAATGATGCTTTGCATGGATTATGATGTCATAATTTTGCATTGCATACTGCATTGCATGGATTGTGATGTCATTATTTTGCATTGCATACTGCATTGCATGGATTGTGATGTCATACTTTTGTATTAAATGATGCTTTGCATGGATTGTGATGTCATACTTTTGCATAAAATTATGCTTTGCATGGATTATGATGTCATAATTGTGCATTGCATACTGCATTGCATGGATTGTGATGTCATAATTTTGCATTGCATACTGCTTTGCATGGATTGTGATGTCATAATTTTGCATTAAATGATGCTTTGCATGGATTATGATGTCATAATTTTGCATTGCATACTGCATTGCATGGATTGTGATGTCATAATTTTGCATTAAATGATGCTTTGCATGGATTGTGATGTCATAA
This sequence comes from Pseudophryne corroboree, assembly GCF_028390025.1. Lineage (NCBI taxonomy): Eukaryota > Metazoa > Chordata > Amphibia > Anura > Myobatrachidae > Pseudophryne > Pseudophryne corroboree. The sequence goes on along the minus strand of NW_026967558.1, from coordinate 616,077 downwards.
TTTTGCATTGCATACTGCATTGCATGGATTGTGATGTCATAATTTTGCATTGCATACTGCATTGCATGGATTGTGATGTCATAATTGTGCATTAAATGATGCTTTGCATGGATTGCGATGTCATAATTTTGCATTAAATGATGCTTTGCATGGATTATGATGTCATAATTTTGCATTGCATACTGCATTGCATGGATTGTGATGTCATAATTTTGCATTGCATACTGCATTGCATGGATTGTGATGTCATACTTTTGTATTAAATGATGCTTTGCATGGATTGTGATGTCATACTTTTGCATAAAATTATGCTTTGCATGGATTATGATGTCATAATTGTGCATTGCATACTGCATTGCATGGATTGTGATGTCATAATTTTGCATTGCATACTGCTTTGCATGGATTGTGATGTCATAATTTTGCATTAAATGATGCTTTGCATGGATTATGATGTCATAATTTTGCATTGCATACTGCATTGCATGGATTGTGATGTCATAATTTTGCATTAAATGATGCTTTGCATGGATTGTGATGTCATAATTTTGCATTGCATACTGCATTGCATGGATTGTGATGTCATAATTTTGCATTGCATACTGCATTGCATGGATTGTGATGTCATAATTTTGCATTAAATGATGCTTTGCATGGATTATGATGTCATAATTGTGCATTGTATACTGCATTGCATGGATTGTGATGTCATAATTTTGCATTGCATACTGCATTGCATGGATTGTGATGTCATAATTTTACATTAAATGATGCTTTGCATGGATTATGATGTCATAATTTTGCATTGCATACTGCATTGCATGGATTGTGATGTCATAATTTTACATTAAATGATGCTTTGCATGGATTGTGATGTCATAATTTTACATTAAATGATGCTTTGCATGGATTGTGATGTCATAATTTTGCATTAAATGATGCTTTGCATGGATTGTGATGTCATAATTTTGCATTGCATACTGCATTGCATGGATTGTGATGTCATAATTTTGCATTGCATACTGCATTGCATGGATTGTGATGTCATAATTTTGAATTAAATGATGCTTTGCCAGGATTATGATGTCATAATTTTGCATTGCATACTGTATTGCATGGATTGTGATGTCATAAGTTTGCATTGCATACTGCATTGCATGGATTGTGATGTCATAATTTTGCATTAAATGATGCTTTGCATGGATTGCGATGTCATAATTTTGCATTAAATGATGCTTTGCATGGATTATGATGTCACAATTTTGCATTGCATACTGCATTGCATGGATTGTGATGTCATAATTTTGCATTGCATACTGCATTGCATGGCTTGTGATGTCATACTTTTGCATTAAATTATGCTTTGCACGGATTATGATGTCATAATTTTCTATTGCATACTGCATTGCATGGATTGTGATTTCATAATTTTGCATTGCATACTGCTTTGCATGGATTGTGATGTCATAATTTTGCATTGCATACTGCATTGCATGGATTGTGATGTCATAATTTTGCATTGTATACTGCATTGCATGGATTGTGATGTCATAATTTTGCATTGCATACTGCATTACATGGATTGTGATGTCATAATTTTGCATTGCATACTGCATTGCATGGATTGTGATGTCATAATTTTGCATTAAATGATGCTTTGCATGGATTATGATGTCATAATTTTGCATTGCATACTGCATTGCATGGATTGTGAAGTCATAATTTTGCATAAAATGATGCTTTGCATGGATTATGATGTCATAATTTTGCATTGCATACTGCATTGCATGGATTGTGATGTCATAATTTTGCATTGCATACTGCTTTGCATGGATTGTGATGTCATAATTTTGCATTAAATGATGCTTTGCATGGATTATGATGTCATAATTTTGCATTGCATGCTGCATTGCATGGATTGTGATGTCATAATTTTGCATTGCATACTGCATTGTATGGATTGTGATGTTATAATGTTGCATTAAATGATGCTTTGCATGGATTGTGATGTCATAATTTTGCATTGCATACTGCATTGCATGTACTGTGATGTCATAATTTTGTATTGCATACTGCATTGCATGGATTGTGATGTCATAATTTTGCATTGCATACTGCATTGCATGGATTGTGATATCATAATTTTGCATTAAATGATGCTTTGCATGGATTATGATGTCATAATTTTGCATTGCATACTGCATTGCATGGATTGTGATGTCATAATTTTGCATTAAATGATGCTTTGCATGGATTGTGATGTCATAATTTTGCATTGCATACTGCATTGAATGGATTGTGATGTCATAATTTTGCATTAAATGATGCTTTGCATGGATTGTGATGTCATAATTTTGCATTAAATGATGCTTTGCATGGATTGTGATGTCATAATTTTGCATTGCATACTACATTGCATGGATTGTGATGTCATAATTTTGCATTAAAAGATGCTTTGCATGGATTGTGATGTCATAATTTTGCATTGCATACTTAATTGCATGGATTGTGATGTCATAATGTTGCATTAAATGATGCTTTGCATGGATTATGATGTCATAATTTTGCATTGCATACTGCATTGCATGGATTGTGATGTCATAATTTTGCATTAAATTATGCTTTGCATGGATTATGATGTCATAATTTTGCATTGCATGGATTGTGATGTCATAATTTTGCATTGCATACTGCATTGCATGGATTGTGATGTCATAATTTTGCATTGCATACTGCATTGCATGGATTGTGATGTCATAATTTTGCATTAAATGATGCTTTGCATGGATTATGATGTCATAATTTTGCATTGCATACTGCATTGCATGGATTGTGATGTCATAATTTTGCATTGCATACTGCATTGCATGGATTGTGATGTCATAATTTTGCATTGGATACTGCATTGCATGGATTATGATGTCATAATTTTGCATTGCATACTGCATTGCATGGATTGTGATGTCATAATTTTGCATTGCATACTGCATTGCATGGATTGTGATGTCATAATTTTGCATTGCATACTGCATTGCATGGATTGTGATGTCATAATGTTGCATTAAATTATGCTTTGCATGGATTGTGATGTCATAATGTTGCATTGCATACTGCATTGCATGGATTGTGATGTCAAAATTTTTGCATTGCATACTGCATTGCATGGATTGTGATGTCATAATTTTGCATTGCATACTGCATTGCATGGATTGTGATGTCATAATGTTGCATTAAATGATGCTTTGCATGGATTATGATGTCATAATTTTGCATTGCATACTGCATTGCATGGATTGTGATGTCATAATTTTGCATTGCATACTGCATTGCATGGATTGTGATGTCATAATTTTGCATTGTATACTGCATTGCATGGATTGTGATGTCATAATTTTGCATTGCATACTGCATTGCATGGATTGTGATGTCATAATGTTGCATTAAATGATGCATTGCATGGATTGTGATGTCATAATTTTGCATTGCATACTGCATTGCATGGATTGTGATGTCATACTTTTGCATTGCATACTGCATTGCATGGATTGTGATGTCATAATGTTGCATTAAATGATGCTTTTCATGTATTGTGATGTCATAATTTTGCATTGCATACTGCATTGCATGGATTGTGATGTCATACTTTTGCATTAAATGATGCTTTGCATGGATTATGATGTCATAATTTTGCATTGCATACTGCATTGCATGGATTGTGATGTCATAATTTTGCATTGCATACTGCATTGCATGGCTTGTGATGTCATACTTTTGCATTAAATTATGCTTTGCATGGATTATGATGTCATAATTTTCTATTGCATACTGCATTGCATGGATTGTGATGTCATAATTTTGCATTGCATACTGCATTGCATGGATTGTGATGTCATACTTTTGTATTAAATGATGCTTTGCATGGATTGTGATGTCATAATTTTGCATTGCATACTGCATTGCATGGATTGTGATGTCATAATTTTGCATTGGATACTGCATTGCATGGATTGTGATGTCATAATTTTGTATTAAATGATGCTTTGCATGGATTGTGATGTCATAATTTTGCATAAAATGATGCTTTGCATGGATTATGATGTCATAATTTTGCATTGCATACTGCTTTGCATGGATTGTGATGTCATAATTTTGCATTGCATACTGCATTGCATGGATTGTGATGTCATAATTTTGCATTGCATACTGCATTGCATGGATTGTGATGTCATAATTTTGCATTAAAAGATTGTGATGTCATAATTTTGCATTGCATACTGCATTGCATGGATTGTGATGTCATAATTTTGCATTGCATACTGCATTGCATGGATTGTGATGTCATAATTTTGCATTAAATGATGCTTTGCATGGATTATGATGTCATAATTGTGCATTGTATACAGCATTGCATGGATTGTGATGTCATAATTTTGCATTGCATACTGCATTGCATGGATTGTGATGTCATAATTTTACATTAAATGATGCTTTGCATGGATTATGATGTCATAATTTTGCATTGCATACTGCATTGCATGGATTGTGATGTCATAATTTTACATTAAATGATGCTTTGCATGGATTGTGATGTCATAATTTTACATTAAATGATGCTTTGCATGGATTGTGATGTCATAATTTTGCATTGCATACTGCATTGCATGGATTGTGATGTCATAATTTTGCATTGCATACTGCATTGCATGGATTGTGATGTCATAATTTTGCATTGCATACTGCATTGCATGGATTGTGATGTCATAATTTTGCATTGGATACTGCATTGCATGGATTGTGATGTCATAATTTTGCATTAAATAATGCTTTGCATGGATTATGATGTCATAATTTTGCATTGCAATCTGTATTGCATGGATTGTGATGTCATAATTTTGCATTGCATACTGCATTGCATGGATTGTGATGTCATAATTTTGCATTAAATGATGCTTTGCATGGATTGTGATGTCATAATTTTGCATTAAATGATGCTTTGCATGGATTATGATGTCATAATTTTGCATTGCATACTGCATTGCATGGATTGTGATGTCATAATTTTGCATTGCATACTGCATTGCATGGCTTGTGATGTCATAATTTTGCATTAAATGATGCTTTGCATGGATTGTGATGTCATAATTTTGCATTGCATACTGCATTGCATGGATTGTGATGTCATAATTTTGCATTAAATGATGCTTTGCATGGATTGCGATGTCATAATTTTGCATTAAATGATGCTTTGCATGGATTGTGATGTCATAATTTTGCATTGCATACTGCATTGCATGGATTGTGATGTCATAATTTTGCATTGCATACTGCTTTGCATGGATTGTGATGTCATAATTTTGCATTGCATACTGCATTGCATGGATTGTGATGTCATAATTTTGCATTGTATACTGCATTGCATGGATTGTGATGTCATAATGTTGCATTGCATACTGCATTGCATGGATTGTGGTGTCATAATTTTGCATTAAATGATGCTTTGCATGGATTGTGATGTCATAATTTTGCATTGCATACTGCATTGCATGGATTGTGATGTCATAATTTTGCATTAAATGATGCTTTGCATGGATTATGATGTCATAATTTTGCATTGCATACTGCATTGCATGGATTGTGATGTCATACTTTTGCATTGCATACTGCATTGCATGGATTGTGATGTCATAATTTTGCATTGCATACTGCATTGCATGGATTGTGATGTCATAATTTTGCATTAAATGATGCTGTGCATGGATTGTGATGTCATAATTTTGCATTGCATACTGCATTGCATGGATTGTGATGTCATACTTTTGCATTAAATGATGCTTTGCATGGATTGTGAAGTCATACTTTTGCATTGCATACTGCATTGCATGGATTGTGATGTCATAATTTTGCATTAAATGATGCTTTGCATGGATTATGATGTCATAATTTTGCATTGCATGGATTGTGATGTCATAATTTTGCATTGCATACTGCATTGCATGGATTGTGATGTCATAATTTTGCATTAAATGATGCTTTGCATGGATTATGTTGTCATAATTTTGCATTGCATGGATTGTGATGTCATAATTTTGCATTGCATACTGCATTGCATGTACTGTGATGTCATAATTTTGCATTGCATACTGCATTGCATGGATTGTGATGTCATAATTTTGCATTGCATACTGCATTGCATGGATTGTGATGTCATAATTTTGCATTGCATACTGCATTGCATGGATTGTGATGTCATAATTTTGCATTGCATACTGCATTGCATGGATTGTGATATCATAATTTTGCATTAAATGATGCTTTGCATGGATTATGATGTCATAATTTTGCATTGCATACTGCATTGCATGGATTGTGATGTCATAATTTTGCATTAAATGATGCTTTGCATGGATTGTGATGTCATAATTTTGTATTAAATGATGCTTTGCATGGATTGTGATGTCATAATTTTGCATTGCATACTGCATTGCATGGATTGTGATGTCATAATTTTGCATTAAAAGATGCTTTGCATGGATTGTGATGTCATAATTTTGCATTGCATACTGCATTGCATGGATTGTGATATCATAATTTTGCATTAAATGATGCTTTGCATGGATTATGATGTCATAATTTTGCATTGCATACTGCATTGCATGGATTGTGATGTCATAATTTTGCATTAAATGATGCTTTGCATGGATTGTGATGACATAATTTTGCATTGCATACTGCATTGCATGGATTGTGATGTCATAATTTTGCATTAAATGATGCTTTGCATGGATTGTGATGTCATAATTTTGTATTAAATGATGCTTTGCATGGATTGTGATGTCATAATTTTGCATTGCATACTGCATTGCATGGATTGTGATGTCATAATTTTGCATTAAAAGATGCTTTGCATGGATTGTGATGTCATAATTTTGCATTGCATACTTAATTGCATGGATTGTGATGTCATAATGTTGCATTAAATGACGCTTTGCATGGATTATGATGTCATAATTTTGCATTGCATACTGCATTGCATGGATTGTGATGTCATAATGTTGCATTAAATTATGCTTTGCATGGATTATGATGTCATAATTTTGCATTGCATGGATTGTGATGTCATAATTTTCCATTGCATACTGCATTGCATGGATTGTGATGTCATAATTTTGCATTGCATACTGCATTGCATGGATTGTGATGTCATAATTTTGCATTAAATGATGCTTTGCATGGATTATGATGTCATAATTTTGCATTGCATACTGCATTGCATGGATTGTGATGTCATAATTTTGCATTGCATACTGCATTGCATGGATTGTGATGTCATAATTTTGCATTGGATACTGCATTGCATGGATTATGATGTCATAATTTTGCATTGCATACTGCATTGCATGGATTGTGATGTCATAATTTTGCATTGCATACTGCATTGCATGGATTGTGATGTCATAATTTTGCATTGCATGGATTGTGATGTCATAATGTTGCATTAAATTATGCTTTGCATGGATTGTGATGTCATAATGTTGCATTGCATACTGCATTGCATGGATTGTGATGTCAAAATTTTTGCATTGCATACTGCATTGCATGGATTGTGATGTCATAATTTTGCATTGCATACTGCATTGCATGGATTGTGATGTCATAATGTTGCATTAAATGATGCTTTGCATGGATTATGATGTCATAATTTTGCATTGCATACTGCATTGCATGGATTGTGATGTCATAATTTTGCATTGCATACTGCATTGCATGGATTGTGATGTCATAATTTTGCATTGTATACTGCATTGCATGGATTGTGATGTCATAATTTTGCATTGCATACTGCATTGCATGGATTGTGATGTCATAATTTTGCATTGCATACTGCATTGCATGGATTGTGATGTCATAATTTTGCATTGCATACTGCATTGCATGGATTGTGATGTCATAATTTTGCATTAAAAGATGCTTTGCATGGATTGTGATGTCATAATTTTGCATTGCATACTGCATTGCATGGATTGTGATGTCATAATTTTGCATTGCATACTGCATTGCATGGATTGTGATGTCATAATTTTGCATTAAATGATGCTTTGCATGGATTATGATGTCATAATTGTGCATTGTATACAGCATTGCATGGATTGTGATGTCATAATTTTGCATTGCATACTGCATTGCATGGATTGTGATGTCATAATTTTACATTAAATGATGCTTTGCATGGATTATGATGTCATAATTTTGCATTGCATACTGCATTGCATGGATTGTGATGTCATAATTTTACATTAAATGATGCTTTGCATGGATTGTGATGTCATAATTTTACATTAAATGATGCTTTGCATGGATTGTGATGTCATAATTTTGCATTGCATACTGCATTGCATGGATTGTGATGTCATAATTTTGCATTGCATACTGCATTGCATGGATTGTGATGTCATAATTTTGCATTGCATACTGCATTGCATGGATTGTGATGTCATAATTTTGCATTGGATACTGCATTGCATGGATTGTGATGTCATAATTTTGCATTAAATAATGCTTTGCATGGATTATGATGTCATAATTTTGCATTGCAATCTGTATTGCATGGATTGTGATGTCATAATTTTGCATTGCATACTGCATTGCATGGATTGTGATGTCATAATTTTGCATTAAATGATGCTTTGCATGGATTGCGATGTCATAATTTTGCATTAAATGATGCTTTGCATGGATTATGATGTCATAATTTTGCATTGCATACTGCATTGCATGGATTGTGATGTCATAATTTTGCATTGCATACTGCATTGCATGGCTTGTGATGTCATACTTTTGCATTAAATTATGCTTTGCATGGATTATGATGTCATAATTTTCTATTGCATACTGCATTGCATGGATTGTGATGTCATAATTTTGCATTGCATACTGCATTGCATGGATTGTGATGTCATAATTTTGCATTGCATACTGCTTTGCATGGATTGTGATGTCATAATTTTGCATTGCATACTGCATTGCATGGATTGTGATGTCATAATTTTGCATTGTATACTGCATTGCATGGATTGTGATGTCATAATTTTGCATTGCATACTGCATTGCATGGATTGTGATGTCATAATGTTGCATTAAATTATGCTTTGCATGGATTGTGATGTCATAATGTTGCATTGCATACTGCATTGCATGGATTGTGGTGTCATAATTTTGCATTAAATGATGCTTTGCATGGATTGTGATGTCATAATTTTGCATTGCATACTGCATTGCATGGATTGTGATGTCATAATTTTGCATTAAATGATGCTTTGCATGGATTATGATGTCATAATTTTGCATTGCATACTGCATTGCATGGATTGTGATGTCATACTTTTGCATTGCATACTGCATTGCATGGATTGTGATGTCATAATTTTGCATTGCATACTGCATTGCATGGATTGTGATGTCATAATTTTGCATTAAATGATGCTTTGCATGGATTGTGATGTCATAATTTTGCATTGCATACTGCATTGCATGGATTGTGATGTCATACTTTTGCATTAAATGATGCTTTGCATGGATTGTGATGTCATACTTTTGCATTGCATACTGCATTGCATGGATTGTGATGTCATAATTTTGCATTAAATGATGCTTTGCATGGATTATGATGTCATAATTTTGCATTGCATGGATTGTGATGTCATAATTTTGCATTGCATACTGCATTGCATGGATTGTGATGTCATAATTTTGCATTAAATGATGCTTTGCATGGATTATGTTGTCATAATTTTGCATTGCATGGATTGTGATGTCATAATTTTGCATTGCATACTGCATTGCATGTACTGTGATGTCATAATTTTGCATTGCATACTGCATTGCATGGATTGTGATGTCATAATTTTGCATTGCATACTGCATTGCATGGATTGTGATGTCATAATTTTGCATTGCATACTGCATTGCATGGATTGTGATATCATAATTTTGCATTAAATGATGCTTTGCATGGATTATGATGTCATAATTTTGCATTGCATACTGCATTGCATGGATTGTGATGTCATAATTTTGCATTAAATGATGCTTTGCATGGATTGTGATGACATAATTTTGCATTGCATACTGCATTGCATGGATTGTGATGTCATAATTTTGCATTAAATGATGCTTTGCATGGATTGTGATGTCATAATTTTGTATTAAATGATGCTTTGCATGGATTGTGATGTCATAATTTTGCATTGCATACTGCATTGCATGGATTGTGATGTCATAATTTTGCATTAAAAGATGCTTTGCATGGATTGTGATGTCATAATTTTGCATTGCATACTGCATTGCATGGATTGTGATATCATAATTTTGCATTAAATGATGCTTTGCATGGATTATGATGTCATAATTTTGCATTGCATACTGCATTGCATGGATTGTGATGTCATAATTTTGCATTAAATGATGCTTTGCATGGATTGTGATGACATAATTTTGCATTGCATACTGCATTGCATGGATTGTGATGTCATAATTTTGCATTAAATGATGCTTTGCATGGATTGTGATGTCATAATTTTGTATTAAATGATGCTTTGCATGGATTGTGATGTCATAATTTTGCATTGCATACTGCATTGCATGGATTGTGATGTCATAATTTTGCATTAAAAGATGCTTTGCATGGATTGTGATGTCATAATTTTGCATTGCATACTTAATTGCATGGATTGTGATGTCATAATGTTGCATTAAATGATGCTTTGCATGGATTATGATGTCATAATTTTGCATTGCATACTGCATTGCATGGATTGTGATGTCATAATTTTGCATTAAATTATGCTTTGCATGGATTATGATGTCATAATTTTGCATTGCATGGATTGTGATGTCATAATTTTGCATTGCATACTGCATTGCATGGATTGTGATGTCATAATTTTGCATTAAATGATGCTTTGCATGGATTATGATGTCATAATTTTGCATTGCATACTGCATTGCATGGATTGTGATGTCATAATTTTGCATTGCATACTGCATTGCATGGATTGTGATGTCATAATTTTGCATTGGATACTGCATTGCATGGATTATGATGTCATAATTTTGCATTGCATACTGCATTGCATGGATTGTGATGTCATAATTTTGCATTGCATACTGCATTGCATGGATTGTGATGTCATAATTTTGCATTGCATACTGCATTGCATGGATTGTGATGTCATAATGTTGCATTAAATTATGCTTTGCATGGATTGTGATGTCATAATGTTGCATTGCATACTGCATTGCATGGATTGTGATGTCAAAATTTTTGCATTGCATACTGCATTGCATGGATTGTGATGTCATAATTTTGCATTGCATACTGCATTGCATGGATTGTGATGTCATAATGTTGCATTAAATGATGCTTTGCATGGATTATGATGTCATAATTTTGCATTGCATACTGCATTGCATGGATTGTGATGTCATAATTTTGCATTGCATACTGCATTGCATGGATTGTGATGTCATAATTTTGCATTGTATACTGCATTGCATGGATTGTGATGTCATAATTTTGCATTGCATACTGCATTGCATGGATTGTGATGTCATAATGTTGCATTAAATGATGCATTGCATGGATTGTGATGTCATAATTTTGCATTGCATATTGCATTGCATGGATTGTGATGTCATACTTTTGCATTGCATACTGCATTGCATGGATTGTGATGTCATAATGTTGCATTGCATACTGCATTGCATGGATTGTGATGTCATAATTTTGCATTGCATACTGCATTGCATGGATTGTGATGTCATAATGTTGCATTAAATGATGCTTTGCATGGATTATGATGTCATAATTTTGCATTGCATACTGCATTGCATGGATTGTGATGTCATAATTTTGCATTGCATACTGCATTGCATGGATTGTGATGTCATAATTTTGCATTGCATACTGCATTGCATGGATTGTGATGTCATAATTTTGCATTGTATACTGCATTGCATGGATTGTGATGTCATAATTTTGCATTGCATACTGCATTGCATGGATTGTGATGTCATAATGTTGCATTAAATGATGCATTGCATGGATTGTGATGTCATAATTTTGCATTGCATACTGCATTGCATGGATTGTGATGTCATACTTTTGCATTGCATACTGCATTGCATGGATTGTGATGTCATAATGTTGCATTGCATACTGCATTGCATGGATTGTGATGTCATAATTTTGCATTGCATACTGCATTGCATGGATTGTGATGTCATAATGTTGCATTAAATGATGCTTTGCATGGATTGTGATGTCATCATTTTGCATTGCATACTGCATTGCATGGATTGTGATGTCATAATTTTGCATTAAATGATGCTTTGCATGGATTATGATGTCATAATTTAGCATTGCATACTGCATTGCATGGATTGTGATGTCATTATTTTGCATTGCATACTGCATTGCATGGATTGTGATGTCATGATTTTGCATTGCATGCTGCATTGCATGGATTGTGATGTCATAATGTTGCATTAAATGATGCTTTTCATGTATTGTGATGTCATAATTTTGCATTGCATACTGCATTGCATGGATTGTGATGTCATAATTTTGCATTAAATGATGCTTTGCATGGATTATGATGTCATAATTTTGCATTGCATACTGCATTGCATGGATTGTGATGTCATTATTTTGCATTGCATACTGCATTGCATGGATTGTGATGTCATACTTTTGTATTAAATGATGCTTTGCATGGATTGTGATGTCATACTTTTGCATAAAATTATGCTTTGCATGGATTATGATGTCATAATTGTGCATTGCATACTGCATTGCATGGATTGTGATGTCATAATTTTGCATTGCATACTGCTTTGCATGGATTGTGATGTCATAATTTTGCATTAAATGATGCTTTGCATGGATTATGATGTCATAATTTTGCATTGCATACTGCATTGCATGGATTGTGATGTCATAATTTTGCATTAAATGATGCTTTGCATGGATTGTGATGTCATAATTTTGCATTGCATACTGCATTGCATGGATTGTGATGTCATAATTTTGCATTGCATACTGCATTGCATGGATTGTGATGTCATAATTTTGCATTAAATGATGCTTTGCATGGATTGCGATGTCATAATTTTGCATTAAATGATGCTTTGCATGGATTATGATGTCATAATTTTGCATTGCATACTGCATTGCATGGATTGTGATGTCATAATTTTGCATTGCATACTGCATTGCATGGATTGTGATGTCATACTTTTGTATTAAATGATGCTTTGCATGGATTGTGATGTCATACTTTTGCATAAAATTATGCTTTGCATGGATTATGATGTCATAATTGTGCATTGCATACTGCATTGCATGGATTGTGATGTCATAATTTTGCATTGCATACTGCTTTGCATGGATTGTGATGTCATAATTTTGCATTAAATGATGCTTTGCATGGATTATGATGTCATAATTTTGCATTGCATACTGCATTGCATGGATTGTGATGTCATAATTTTGCATTAAATGATGCTTTGCATGGATTGTGATGTCATAATTTTGCATTGCATACTGCATTGCATGGGTTGTGATGTCATAATTTTGCATTGCATACTGCATTGCATGGATTGTGATGTCATAATTTTGCATTAAATGATGCTTTGCATGGATTATGATGTCATAATTGTGCATTGTATACTGCATTGCATGGATTGTGATGTCATAATTTTGCATTGCATACTGCATTGCATGGATTGTGATGTCATAATTTTACATTAAATGATGCTTTGCATGGATTATGATGTCATAATTTTGCATTGCATACTGCATTGCATGGATTGTGATGTCATAATTTTACATTAAATGATGCTTTGCATGGATTGTGATGTCATAATTTTACATTAAATGATGCTTTGCATGGATTGTGATGTCATAATTTTGCATTAAATGATGCTTTGCATGGATTGTGATGCCATAATTTTGCATTGCATACTGCATTGCATGGATTGTGATGTCATAATTTTGCATTGCATACTGCATTGCATGGATTGTGATGTCATAATTTTGCATTAAATGATGCTTTGCAAGGATTATGATGTCATAATTTTGCATTGCATACTGTATTGCATGGATTGTGATGTCATAAGTTTGCATTGCATACTGCATTGCATGGATTGTGATGTCATAATTTTGCATTAAATGATGCTTTGCATGGATTGCGATGTCATAATTTTGCATTAAATGATGCTTTGCATGGATTATGATGTCACAATTTTGCATTGCATACTGCATTGCATGGATTGTGATGTCATAATTTTGCATTGCATACTGCATTGCATGGCTTGTGATGTCATACTTTTGCATTAAATTATGCTTTGCACGGATTATGATGTCATAATTTTCTATTGCATACTGCATTGCATGGATTGTGATTTCATAATTTTGCATTGCATACTGCTTTGCATGGATTGTGATGTCATAATTTTGCATTGCATACTGCATTGCATGGATTGTGATGTCATAATTTTGCATTGTATACTGCATTGCATGGATTGTGATGTCATAATTTTGCATTGCATACTGCATTACATGGATTGTGATGTCATAATTTTGCATTGCATACTGCATTGCATGGATTGTGATGTCATAATTTTGCATTGCATACTGCATTGCATGGATTGTGATGTCATAATGTTGCATTAAATTATGCTTTGCATGGATTGTGATGTCATAATGTTGCATTGCATACTGCATTGCATGGATTGTGATGTCATAATTTTGCATTAAATGATGCTTTGCATGGATTGTGATGTCATAATTTTGCATTGCATACTGCATTGCATGGATTGTGATGTCATAATTTTGCATTAAATGATGCTTTGCATGGATTGCGATGTCATAATTTTGCATTAAATGATGCTTTGCATGGATTATGATGTCACAATTTTGCATTGCATACTGCATTGCATGGATTGTGATGTCATAATTTTGCATTGCATACTGCATTGCATGGCTTGTGATGTCATACTTTTGTATTAAATTATGCTTTGCACGGATTATGATGTCATAATTTTCTATTGCATACTGCATTGCATGGATTGTGATTTCATAATTTTGCATTGCATACTGCTTTGCATGGATTGTGATGTCATAATTTTGCATTGCATACTGCATTGCATGGATTGTGATGTCATAATTTTGCATTGTATACTGCATTGCATGGATTGTGATGTCATAATTTTGCATTGCATACTGCATTACATGGATTGTGATGTCATAATTTTGCATTGCATACTGCATTGCATGGATTGTGATGTCATAATTTTGCATTGCATACTGCATTGCATGGATTGTGATGTCATAATGTTGCATTAAATTATGCTTTGCATGGATTGTGATGTCATAATGTTGCATTGCATACTGCATTGCATGGATTGTGATGTCATAATTTTGCATTAAATGATGCTTTGCATGGATTGTGATGTCATAATTTTGCATTGCATACTGCATTGCATGGATTGTGATGTCATAATTTTGCATTAAATGATGCTTTGCATGGATTATGATGTCATAATTTTGCATTGCATGGATTGTGATGTCATAATTTTGCATTGCATACTGCATTGCATGGATTGTGATGTCATAATTTTGCATTAAATGATGCTTTGCATGGATTATGATGTCATAATTTTGCATTGCATGGATTGTGATGTCATAATTTTGCATTGCATACTGCATTGCATGGATTGTGATGTAATAATTTTGCATTGCATACTGCATTGCATGGATTGTGATGTCATAATTTTGCATTAAATGATGCTTTGCATGGATTATGATGTCATAATTTTGCATTGCATACTGCATTGCATGGATTGTGAAGTCATAATTTTGCATACAATGATGCTTTGCATGGATTATGATGTCATAATTTTGCATTGCATACTGCATTGCATGGATTGTGATGTCATAATTTTGCATTGCATACTGCATTATATGGATTGTGATGTTATAATTTTGCATTAAATGATGCTTTGCATGGATTATGAAGTCATAATTTTGCATTGCATACTGCTTTGCATGGATTGTGATGTCATAATTTTGCATTAAATGATGCTTTGCATGGATTATGATGTCATAATTTTGCATTGCATACTGCATTGTATGGATTGTGATGTTATAATGTTGCATTAAATGATGCTTTGCATGGATTGTGATGTCATAATTTTGCATTGCATACTGCATTGCATGTACTGTGATGTCATAATTTTGCATTGCATACTGCATTGCATGGATTGTGATGTCATAATTTTGCATTGCATACTGCATTGCATGGATTGTGATATCATAATTTTGCTTTAAATGATGCTTTGCATGGATTATGATGTCATAATTTTGCATTGCATACTGCATTGCATGGATTGTGATGTCATAATTTTGCATTAAATGATGCTTTGCATGGATTGTGATGTCATAATTTTGCATTGCATACTGCATTGAATGGATTGTGATGTCATAATTTTGCATTAAATGATGCTTTGCATGGATTGTGATGTCATAATTTTGCATTAAATGATGCTTTGCATGGATTGTGATGTCATAATTTTGCATTGCATACTGCATTGCATGGATTGTGATGTCATAATTTTGCATTAAAAGATGCTTTGCATGGATTGTGATGTCATAATTTTGCATTGCATACTTAATTGCATGGATTGTGATGTCATAATGTTGCATTAAATGATGCTTTGCATGGATTATGATGTCATAATTTTGCATTGCATACTGCATTGCATGGATTGTGATGTCATAATTTTGCATTAAATTATGCTTTGCATGGATTATGATGTCATAATTTTGCATTGCATGGATTGTGATGTCATAATTTTGCATTGCATACTGCATTGCATGGATTGTGATGTCATAATTTTGCATTGCATACTGCATTGCATGGATTGTGATGTCATAATTTTGCATTAAATGATGCTTTGCATGGATTATGATGTCATAATTTTGCATTGCATACTGCATTGCATAGATTGTGATGTCATAATTTTGCATTGCATACTGCATTGCATGGATTGTGATGTCATAATTTTGCATTGGATACTGCATTGCATGGATTATGATGTCATAATTTTGCATTGCATACTGCATTGCATGGATTGTGATGTCATAATTTTGCATTGCATACTGCATTGCATGGATTGTGATGTCATAATTTTGCATTGCATACTGCATTGCATGGATTGTGATGTCATAATGTTGCATTAAATTATGCTTTGCATGGATTGTGATGTCATAATGTTGCATTGCATACTGCATTGCATGGATTGTGATGTCAAAATTTTTGCATTGCATACTGCATTGCATGGATTGTGATGTCATAATTTTGCATTGCATACTGCATTGCATGGATTGTGATGTCATAATGTTGCATTAAATGATGCTTTGCATGGATTATGATGTCATAATTTTGCATTGCATACTGCATTGCATGGATTGTGATGTCATAATTTTGCATTGCATACTGCATTGCATGGATTGTGATGTCATAATTTTGCATTGCATACTGCATTGCATGGATTGTGATGTCATAATGTTGCATTAAATGATGCATTGCATGGATTGTGATGTCATAATTTTGCATTGCATACTGCATTGCATGGATTGTGATGTCATACTTTTGCATTGCATACTGCATTGCATGGATTGTGATGTCATAATGTTGCATTAAATGATGCTTTTCATGTATTGTGATGTCATAATTTTGCATTGCATACTGCATTGCATGGATTGTGATGTCATACTTTTGCATTAAATGATGCTTTGCATGGATTATGATGTCATAATTTTGCATTGCATACTGCATTGCATGGATTGTGATGTCATAATTTTGCATTGCATACTGCATTGCATGGCTTGTGATGTCATACTTTTGCATTAAATTATGCTTTGCATGGATTATGATGTCATAATTTTCTATTGCATACTGCATTGCATGGATTGTGATGTCATAATTTTGCATTGCATACTGCATTGCATGGATTGTGATGTCATACTTTTGTATTAAATGATGCTTTGCATGGATTGTGATGTCATAATTTTGCATAAAATGATGCTTTGCATGGATTATGATGTCATAATTTTGCATTGCATACTGCTTTGCATGGATTGTGATGTCATAATTTTGCATTGCATACTGCATTGCATGGATTGTGATGTCATAATTTTGCATTGCATACTGCATTGCATGGATTGTGATGTCATAATTTTGCATTGCATACTGCATTGCATGGATTGTGATGTCATAATTTTGCATTAAATGATGCTTTGCAAGGATTATGATGTCATAATTTTGCATTGCATACTGTATTGCATGGATTGTGATGTCATAAGTTTGCATTGCATACTGCATTGCATGGATTGTGATGTCATAATTTTGCATTAAATGATGCTTTGCATGGATTGCGATGTCATAATTTTGCATTAAATGATGCTTTGCATGGATTATGATGTCACAATTTTGCATTGCATACTGCATTGCATGGATTGTGATGTCATAATTTTGCATTGCATACTGCATTGCATGGCTTGTGATGTCATACTTTTGCATTAAATTATGCTTTGCACGGATTATGATGTCATAATTTTCTATTGCATACTGCATTGCATGGATTGTGATTTCATAATTTTGCATTGCATACTGCTTTGCATGGATTGTGATGTCATAATTTTGCATTGCATACTGCATTGCATGGATTGTGATGTCATAATTTTGCATTGTATACTGCATTGCATGGATTGTGATGTCATAATTTTGCATTGCATACTGCATTACATGGATTGTGATGTCATAATTTTGCATTGCATACTGCATTGCATGGATTGTGATGTCATAATTTTGCATTGCATACTGCATTGCATGGATTGTGATGTCATAATGTTGCATTAAATTATGCTTTGCATGGATTGTGATGTCATAATGTTGCATTGCATACTGCATTGCATGGATTGTGATGTCATAATTTTGCATTAAATGATGCTTTGCATGGATTGTGATGTCATAATTTTGCATTGCATACTGCATTGCATGGATTGTGATGTCATAATTTTGCATTAAATGATGCTTTGCATGGATTGCGATGTCATAATTTTGCATTAAATGATGCTTTGCATGGATTATGATGTCACAATTTTGCATTGCATACTGCATTGCATGGATTGTGATGTCATAATTTTGCATTGCATACTGCATTGCATGGCTTGTGATGTCATACTTTTGTATTAAATTATGCTTTGCACGGATTATGATGTCATAATTTTCTATTGCATACTGCATTGCATGGATTGTGATTTCATAATTTTGCATTGCATACTGCTTTGCATGGATTGTGATGTCATAATTTTGCATTGCATACTGCATTGCATGGATTGTGATGTCATAATTTTGCATTGTATACTGCATTGCATGGATTGTGATGTCATAATTTTGCATTGCATACTGCATTACATGGATTGTGATGTCATAATTTTGCATTGCATACTGCATTGCATGGATTGTGATGTCATAATTTTGCATTGCATACTGCATTGCATGGATTGTGATGTCATAATGTTGCATTAAATTATGCTTTGCATGGATTGTGATGTCATAATGTTGCATTGCATACTGCATTGCATGGATTGTGATGTCATAATTTTGCATTAAATGATGCTTTGCATGGATTGTGATGTCATAATTTTGCATTGCATACTGCATTGCATGGATTGTGATGTCATAATTTTGCATTAAATGATGCTTTGCATGGATTATGATGTCATAATTTTGCATTGCATGGATTGTGATGTCATAATTTTGCATTGCATACTGCATTGCATGGATTGTGATGTCATAATTTTGCATTAAATGATGCTTTGCATGGATTATGATGTCATAATTTTGCATTGCATGGATTGTGATGTCATAATTTTGCATTGCATACTGCTTTGCATGGATTGTGATGTCATAATTTTGCATTAAATGATGCTTTGCATGGATTATGATGTCATAATTTTGCATTGCATGCTGCATTGCATGGATTGTGATGTCATAATTTTGCATTGCATACTGCATTGTATGGATTGTGATGTTATAATGTTGCATTAAATGATGCTTTGCATGGATTGTGATGTCATAATTTTGCATTGCATACTGCATTGCATGTACTGTGATGTCATAATTTTGCATTGCATACTGCATTGCATGGATTGTGATGTCATAATTTTGCATTGCATACTGCATTGCATGGATTGTGATATCATAATTTTGCATTAAATGATGCTTTGCATGGATTATGATGTCATAATTTTGCATTGCATACTGCATTGCATGGATTGTGATGTCATAATTTTGCATTAAATGATGCTTTGCATGGATTGTGATGTCATAATTTTGCATTGCATACTGCATTGAATGGATTGTGATGTCATAATTTTGCATTAAATGATGCTTTGCATGGATTGTGATGTCATAATTTTGCATTAAATGATGCTTTGCATGGATTGTGATGTCATAATTTTGCATTGCATACTGCATTGCATGGATTGTGATGTCATAATTTTGCATTAAAAGATGCTTTGCATGGATTGTGATGTCATAATTTTGCATTGCATACTTAATTGCATGGATTGTGATGTCATAATGTTGCATTAAATGATGCTTTGCATGGATTATGATGTCATAATTTTGCATTGCATACTGCATTGCATGGATTGTGATGTCATAATTTTGCATTAAATTATGCTTTGCATGGATTATGATGTCATAATTTTGCATTGCATGGATTGTGATGTCATAATTTTGCATTGCATACTGCATTGCATGGATTGTGATGTCATAATTTTGCATTGCATACTGCATTGCATGGATTGTGATGTCATAATTTTGCATTAAATGATGCTTTGCATGGATTATGATGTCATAATTTTGCATTGCATACTGCATTGCATAGATTGTGATGTCATAATTTTGCATTGCATACTGCATTGCATGGATTGTGATGTCATAATTTTGCATTGGATACTGCATTGCATGGATTATGATGTCATAATTTTGCATTGCATACTGCATTGCATGGATTGTGATGTCATAATTTTGCATTGCATACTGCATTGCATGGATTGTGATGTCATAATTTTGCATTGCATACTGCATTGCATGGATTGTGATGTCATAATGTTGCATTAAATTATGCTTTGCATGGATTGTGATGTCATAATGTTGCATTGCATACTGCATTGCATGGATTGTGATGTCAAAATTTTTGCATTGCATACTGCATTGCATGGATTGTGATGTCATAATTTTGCATTGCATACTGCATTGCATGGATTGTGATGTCATAATGTTGCATTAAATGATGCTTTGCATGGATTATGATGTCATAATTTTGCATTGCATACTGCATTGCATGGATTGTGATGTCATAATTTTGCATTGCATACTGCATTGCATGGATTGTGATGTCATAATTTTGCATTGTATACTGCATTGCATGGATTGTGATGTCATAATTTTGCATTGCATACTGCATTGCATGGATTGTGATGTCATAATGTTGCATTAAATGATGCATTGCATGGATTGTGATGTCATAATTTTGCATTGCATACTGCATTGCATGGATTGTGATGTCATACTTTTGCATTGCATACTGCATTGCATGGATTGTGATGTCATAATGTTGCATTAAATGATGCTTTTCATGTATTGTGATGTCATAATTTTGCATTGCATACTGCATTGCATGGATTGTGATGTCATACTTTTGCATTAAATGATGCTTTGCATGGATTATGATGTCATAATTTTGCATTGCATACTGCATTGCATGGATTGTGATGTCATAATTTTGCATTGCATACTGCATTGCATGGCTTGTGATGTCATACTTTTGCATTAAATTATGCTTTGCATGGATTATGATGTCATAATTTTCTATTGCATACTGCATTGCATGGATTGTGATGTCATAATTTTGCATTGCATACTGCATTGCATGGATTGTGATGTCATACTTTTGTATTAAATGATGCTTTGCATGGATTGTGATGTCATAATTTTGCATAAAATGATGCTTTGCATGGATTATGATGTCATAATTTTGCATTGCATACTGCTTTGCATGGATTGTGATGTCATAATTTTGCATTGCATACTGCATTGCATGGATTGTGATGTCATAATTTTGCATTGCATACTGCATTGCATGGATTGTGATGTCATAATTTTGCATTAAAAGATGCTTTGCATGGATTGTGATGTCATAATTTTGCATTGCATACTGCATTGCATGGATTGTGATGTCATAATTTTGCATTGCATACTGCATTGCATGGATTGTGATGTCATAATTTTGCATTAAATGATGCTTTGCATGGATTATGATGTCATAATTGTGCATTGTATACAGCATTGCATGGATTGTGATGTCATAATTTTGCATTGCATACTGCATTGCATGGATTGTGATGTCATAATTTTACATTAAATGATGCTTTGCATGGATTATGATGTCATAATTTTGCATTGCATACTGCATTGCATGGATTGTGATGTCATAATTTTACATTAAATGATGCTTTGCATGGATTGTGATGTCATAATTTTACATTAAATGATGCTTTGCATGGATTGTGATGTCATAATTTTGCATTGCATACTGCATTGCATGGATTGTGATGTCATAATTTTGCATTGCATACTGCATTGCATGGATTGTGATGTCATAATTTTGCATTGCATACTGCATTGCATGGATTGTGATGTCATAATTTTGCATTGGATACTGCATTGCATGGATTGTGATGTCATAATTTTGCATTAAATAATGCTTTGCATGGATTATGATGTCATAATTTTGCATTGCAATCTGTATTGCATGGATTGTGATGTCATAATTTTGCATTGCATACTGCATTGCATGGATTGTGATGTCATAATTTTGCATTAAATGATGCTTTGCATGGATTGTGATGTCATAATTTTGCATTAAATGATGCTTTGCATGGATTATGATGTCATAATTTTGCATTGCATACTGCATTGCATGGATTGTGATGTCATAATTTTGCATTGCATACTGCATTGCATGGCTTGTGATGTCATACTTTTGCATTAAATTATGCTTTGCATGGATTATGATGTCATAATTTTCTATTGCATACTGCATTGCATGGATTGTGATGTCATAATTTTGCATTGCATACTGCATTGCATGGATTGTGATGTCATAATTTTGCATTGCATACTGCTTTGCATGGATTGTGATGTCATAATTTTGCATTGCATACTGCATTGCATGGATTGTGATGTCATAATTTTGCATTGTATACTGCATTGCATGGATTGTGATGTCATAATTTTGCATTGCATACTGCATTGCATGGATTGTGGTGTCATAATTTTGCATTAAATGATGCTTTGCATGGATTGTGATGTCATAATTTTGCATTGCATACTGCATTGCATGGATTGTGATGTCATAATTTTGCATTAAATGATGCTTTGCATGGATTATGATGTCATAATTTTGCATTGCATACTGCATTGCATGGATTGTGATGTCATACTTTTGCATTGCATACTGCATTGCATGGATTGTGATGTCATAATTTTGCATTGCATACTGCATTGCATGGATTGTGATGTCATAATTTTGCATTAAATGATGCTTTGCATGGATTGTGATGTCATAATTTTGCATTGCATACTGCATTGCATGGATTGTGATGTCATACTTTTGCATTAAATGATGCTTTGCATGGATTGTGATGTCATACTTTTGCATTGCATACTGCATTGCATGGATTGTGATGTCATAATTTTGCATTAAATGATGCTTTGCATGGATTATGATGTCATAATTTTGCATTGCATGGATTGTGATGTCATAATTTTGCATTGCATACTGCATTGCATGGATTGTGATGTCATAATTTTGCATTAAATGATGCTTTGCATGGATTATGTTGTCATAATTTTGCATTGCATGGATTGTGATGTCATAATTTTGCATTGCATACTGCATTGCATGGATTGTGATGTCATAATTTTGCATTGCATACTGCATTGCATGGATTGTGATGTCATAATTTTGCATTAAATGATGCTTTGCATGGATTATGATGTCATAATTTTGCATTGCATACTGCACTGCATGGATTGTGAAGTCATAATTTTGCATAAAATGATGCTTTGCATGGATTATGATGTCATAATGTTGCATTGCATACTGCATTGCATGGATTGTGATGTCATAATTTTGCATTGCATACTGCATTATATGGATTGTGATGTTATAATTTTGCATTAAATGATGCTTTGCATGGATTATGAAGTCATAATTTTGCATTGCATACTGCTTTGCATGGATTGTGATGTCATAATTTTGCATTAAATGATGCTTTGCATGGATTATGATGTCATAATTTTGCATTGCATGCTGCATTGCATGGATTGTGATGTCATAATTTTGCATTGCATACTGCATTGTATGGATTGTGATGTTATAATTTTGCATTAAATGATGCTTTGCGTGGATTGTGATGTCATAATTTTGCATTGCATACTGCATTGCATGGATTGTGATGTCATAATTTTGCATTGCATAATGCATTGCATGGATTGTGATGTCATTATTTTGCATTAAATGATGCTTTGCATGGATTGTGATGTCATAATTTTGCATTGCATACTGAATTGCATGGATTTTGATGTCATAATTTTGCATTAAATGATGCTTTGCATGGATTGTGATGTCATAATTTTGCATTGCATACTGCATTGCATGGATTGTGATGTCATAATTTTGCATTAAATGATGCTTCGCATGGATTGTGATGTCATAATTTTGCATTAAATGATGCTTTGCATGGATTGTGATGTCATAATTTTGCATTGCATACTGCATTGCATGGATTGTGATGTCATAATTTTGCATTAAAAGATGCTTTGCATGGATTGTGATGTCATAATTTTGCATTGCATACTTAATTGCATGGATTGTGATGTCATAATGTTGCATTAAATGATGCTTTGCATGGATTATGATGTCATAATTTTGCATTGCATACTGCATTGCATGGATTGTGATGTCATAATTTTGCATTGCATACTGCATTGCATGGATTGTGATGTCATAATTTTGCATTGCATACTGCATTGCATGGATTGTGATGTCATAATTTTGCATTAAATTATGCTTTGCATGGATTATGATGTCATAATTTTGCATTGCATGGATTGTGATGTCTTAAATTTGCTTTAAACGATGCTTTGCATGGATTATGATGTCATAATTTTGCATTAAATGATGCTTTGCATGGATTGCGATGTCATAATTTTGCATTAAATGATGCTTTGCATGGATTATGATGTCATAATTTTGCATTGCATACTGCATTGCATGGATTGTGATGTCATAATTTTGCATTGCATACTGCATTGCATGGCTTGTGATGTCATACTTTTGCATTAAATTATGCTTTGCATGGATTATGATGTCATAATTTTCTATTGCATACTGCATTGCATGGATTGTGATGTTATAATTTTGCATTGCATACTGCATTGCATGGATTGTGATGTCATACTTTTGTATTAAATGATGCTTTGCATGGATTGTGATGTCATAATTTTGCATAAAATGATGCTTTGCATGGATTATGATGTCATAATTTTGCATTGCATACTGCATTGCATGGATTGTGATTTCATAATTTTGCATTGCATACTGCTTTGCATGGATTGTGATGTCATAATTTTGCATTGCATACTGCATTGCATGGATTGTGATGTCATAATTTTGCATTAAATGATGCTTTGCATGGATTGTGATGTCATAATTTTGCATTGCATACTGCATTGCATGGATTGTGATGTCATAATTTTGCATTAAATGATGCTTTGCATGGATTATGATGTCATAATTTTGCATTGCATACTGCATTGCATGGATTGTGATGTCATAATTTTGCATTAAATGATGCTTTGCATGGATTATGATGTCATAATTTTGCATTGCATGGATTGTGATGTCATAATTTTGCATTGCATACTGCATTGCATGGATTGTGATGTCATAATTTTGCATTAAATGATGCTTTGCATGGATTATGATGTCATAATTTTGCATTGCATGGATTGTGATGTCATAATTTTGCATTGCATACTGCATTGCATGGATTGTGATGTCATAATTTTGCATTGCATACTGCATTGCATGGATTGTGATGTCATAATTTTGCATTAAATGATGCTTTGCATGGATTATGATGTCATAATTTTGCATTGCATACTGCATTGCATGGATTGTGAAGTCATAATTTTGCATAAAATGATGCTTTGCATGGATTATGATGTCATAATTTTGCATTGCATACTGCATTGCATGGATTGTGATGTCATAATTTTGCATTGCATACTGCATTATATGGATTGTGATGTTATAATTTTGCATTAAATGATGCTTTGCATGGATTATGAAGTCATAATTTTGCATTGCATACTGCTTTGCATGGATTGTGATGTCATAATTTTGCATTAAATGATGCTTTGCATGGATTATGATGTCATAATTTTGCATTGCATGCTGCATTGCATGGATTGTGATGTCATAATTTTGCATTGCATACTGCATTGTATGGATTGTGATGTTATAATGTTGCATTAAATTATGCTTTGCATGGATTGTGATGTCATAATTTTGCATTGCATACTGCATTGCATGTATTGTGATGTCATAATTTTGCATTGCATACTGCATTGCATGGATTGTGATGTCATAATTTTGCATTGCATACTGCATTGCATGGATTGTGAAGTCATAATTTTGCATAAAATGATGCTTTGCATGGATTATGATGTCATAATTTTGCATTGCATACTGCATTGCATGGATTGTGATGTCATAATGTTGCATTGCATACTGCATTGCATGGATTGTGATGTCATAATTTTGCATTAAATGATGCTTTGCATGGATTGTGATGTCATAATTTTGCATTGCATACTGCATTGCATGGATTGTGATGTCATAATTTTGCATTAAATGATGCTTTGCATGGATTGTGATGTCATAATTTTGCATTAAATGATGCTTTGCATGGATTGTGATGTCATAATTTTGCATTGCATACTGCATTGCATGGATTGTGATGTCATAATTTTGCATTAAATGATGCTTTGCATGGATTGTGATGTCATAATTTTGCATTAAATGATGCTTTGCATGGATTGTGATGTCATAATTTTGCATTGCATACTGCATTGCATGGATTGTGATGTCATAATTTTGCATTAAATTATGCTTTGCATGGATTGTGATGTCATAATTTTGCATTGCATACTGCATTGCATGGATTGTGATGTCATAATTTTGCATTGCATACTGCATTGCATGGATTGTGATGTCATAATTTTGCAATAAATGATGCTTTGCATGGATTATGATGTCATAATTTTGCATTGCATACTGCATTGCATGGATTGTGATGTCATAATTTTGCATTGCATACTGCATTGCATGGATTGTGATGTCATAATTTTGCATTGGATACTGCATTGCATGGATTATGATGTCATAATGTTGCATTGCATACTGCATTGCATGGATTGTGATGTCATAATTTTGCATTGCATACTGCATTGCATGGATTGTGATGTCATAATTTTGCATTGCATACTGCATTGCATGGATTGTGATGTCATAATGTTGCATTAAATTATGCTTTGCATGGATTGTGATGTCATAATGTTGCATTGCATACTGCATTGCATGGACTGTGATGTCATAATTTTGCATTGCATACTGCATTGCATGGATTGTGATGTCATAATTTTGCATTGCATACTGCATTGCATGGATTGTGATGTCATAATTTTGCATTGCATACTGCATTGCATGGATTGTGATGTCATAATTTTGCATTGCATACTGCATTGCATGGATTGTGATGTCATAATGTTGCATTCAATGATGCTTTGCATGGATAATGATGTCATAATTTTGCATTGCATACTGCATTGCATGGATTGTGATGTCATAATTTTGTATTGCATACTGCATTGCATGGATTGTGATGTCATAATTTTGCATTGGATACTGCATTGCATGGATTATGATGTCATAATTTTGCATTGCATACTGCATTGCATGGATTGTGATGTCATAATTTTGCATTGCATACTGCATTGCATGGATTGTGATGTCATAATTTTGCATTGCATACTGCATTGCATGGATTGTGATGTCATAATGTTGCATTAAATTATGCTTTGCATGGATTGTGATGTCATAATGTTGCATTGCATACTGCATTGCATGGACTGTGATGTCATAATTTTGCATTGCATACTGCATTGCATGGATTGTGATGTCATAATTTTGCATTGCATACTGCATTGCATGGATTGTGATGTCATAATGTTGCATTAAATGATGCTTTGCATGGATTATGATGTCATAATTTTGCATTGCATACTGCATTGCATGGATTGTGATGTCATAATTTTGCATTGCATACTGCATTGCATGGATTGTGATGTCATAATTTTGCATTGCATACTGCATTGCATGGATTGTGATGTCATAATTTTGCATTGTATACTGCATTGCATGGATTGTGATGTCATAATTTTGCATTGCATACTGCATTGCATGGATTGTGATGTCATAATGTTGCATTAAATGATGCATTGCATGGATTGTGATGTCATCATTTTGCATTGCATACTGCATTGCATGGATTGTGATGTCATACTTTTGCATTGCATACTGCATTGCATGGATTGTGATGTCATAATTTTGCATTGCATACTGCATTGCATGGATTGTGATGTCATAATTTTGCATTGCATACTGCATTGCATGGATTGTGATGTCATAATTTTGCAATAAATGATGCTTTGCATGGATTATGATGTCATAATTTTGCATTGCATACTGCATTGCATGGATTGTGATGTCATAATTTTGCATTGCATACTGCATTGCATGGATTGTGATGTCATAATTTTGCATTGGATACTGCATTGCATGGATTATGATGTCATAATGTTGCATTGCATACTGCATTGCATGGATTGTGATGTCATAATTTTGCATTGCATACTGCATTGCATGGATTGTGATGTCATAATTTTGCATTGCATACTGCATTGCATGGATTGTGATGTCATAATGTTGCATTAAATTATGCTTTGCATGGATTGTGATGTCATAATGTTGCATTGCATACTGCATTGCATGGATTGTGATGTCATAATTTTGCATTGCATACTGCATTGCATGGATTGTGATGTCATAATTTTGCATTGCATACTGCATTGCATGGATTGTGATGTCATAATTTTGCATTGCATACTGCATTGCATGGATTGTGATGTCATAATGTTGCATTCAATGATGCTTTGCATGGATAATGATGTCATAATTTTGCATTGCATACTGCATTGCATGGATTGTGATGTCATAATTTTGTATTGCATACTGCATTGCATGGATTGTGATGTCATAATTTTGCATTGGATACTGCATTGCATGGATTATGATGTCATAATTTTGCATTGCATACTGCATTGCATGGATTGTGATGTCATAATTTTGCATTGCATACTGCATTGCATGGATTGTGATGTCATAATTTTGCATTGCATACTGCATTGCATGGATTGTGATATCATAATTTTGCATTAAATGATGCTTTGCATGGATTATGATGTCATAATTTTGCATTGCATACTGCATTACATGGATTGTGATGTCATAATTTTACATTAAATGATGCTGTGCATGGATTGTGATGTCATAATTTTGCATTAAATGATGCTTTGCATGGATTGTGATGTCATAATTTTGCATTGCATACTGCATTGTATGGATTGTGATGTCATAATTTTGCATTAAATGATGCTTTGCATGGATTATGATGTCATAATTTTGCATAGCATACTGCATTGCATGGATTGTGATGTCATAATTTTGCATTACATGATGCTTTGCATGGATTATGATGTCATAATTTTGCATTGCATACTGCATTGCATGGATTGTGATGTCATAATTTTGCATTGCATACTGCATTGCATGGATTGTGATGTCATAATTTTGAATTGCATACTGCATTGTATGGATTGTGATGTCATAATTTTGCATTGCATACTGCATTGTATGGATTGTGATGTCATAATTTTACATTAAATGATGCTTTGCATGGATTGTGATGTCATAATTTTACATTAAATGATGCTTTGCATGGATTGTGATGTCATAATTTTGCATTGCATACTGCATTGCATGGATTGTGATGTCATAATTTTGCATTGCATACTGCATTGCATGGATTGTGATGTCATAATTTTGCATTGCATACTGCATTGCATGGATTGTGATGTCATAATTTTGCATTGGATACTGCATTGCATGGATTGTGATGTCATAATTTTGCATTAAATAATGCTTTGCATGGATTATGATGTCATAATTTTGCATTGCAATCTGTATTGCATGGATTGTGATGTCATAATTTTGCATTGCATACTGCATTGCATGGATTGTGATGTCATAATTTTGCATTAAATGATGCTTTGCATGGATTGTGATGTCATAATTTTGCATTAAATGATGCTTTGCATGGATTATGATGTCATAATTTTGCATTGCATACTGCATTGCATGGATTGTGATGTCATAATTTTGCATTGCATACTGCATTGCATGGCTTGTGATGTCATACTTTTGCATTAAATTATGCTTTGCATGGATTATGATGTCATAATTTTCTATTGCATACTGCATTGCATGGATTGTGATGTCATAATTTTGCATTGCATACTGCATTGCATGGATTGTGATGTCATAATTTTGCATTGCATACTGCTTTGCATGGATTGTGATGTCATAATTTTGCATTGCATACTGCATTGCATGGATTGTGATGTCATAATTTTGCATTGTATACTGCATTGCATGGATTGTGATGTCATAATTTTGCATTGCATACTGCATTGCATGGATTGTGGTGTCATAATTTTGCATTAAATGATGCTTTGCATGGATTGTGATGTCATAATTTTGCATTGCATACTGCATTGCATGGATTGTGATGTCATAATTTTGCATTAAATGATGCTTTGCATGGATTATGATGTCATAATTTTGCATTGCATACTGCATTGCATGGATTGTGATGTCATACTTTTGCATTGCATACTGCATTGCATGGATTGTGATGTCATAATTTTGCATTGCATACTGCATTGCATGGATTGTGATGTCATAATTTTGCATTAAATGATGCTTTGCATGGATTGTGATGTCATAATTTTGCATTGCATACTGCATTGCATGGATTGTGATGTCATACTTTTGCATTAAATGATGCTTTGCATGGATTGTGATGTCATACTTTTGCATTGCATACTGCATTGCATGGATTGTGATGTCATAATTTTGCATTAAATGATGCTTTGCATGGATTATGATGTCATAATTTTGCATTGCATGGATTGTGATGTCATAATTTTGCATTGCATACTGCATTGCATGGATTGTGATGTCATAATTTTGCATTAAATGATGCTTTGCATGGATTATGTTGTCATAATTTTGCATTGCATGGATTGTGATGTCATAATTTTGCATTGCATACTGCATTGCATGGATTGTGATGTCATAATTTTGCATTGCATACTGCATTGCATGGATTGTGATGTCATAATTTTGCATTAAATGATGCTTTGCATGGATTATGATGTCATAATTTTGCATTGCATACTGCACTGCATGGATTGTGAAGTCATAATTTTGCATAAAATGATGCTTTGCATGGATTATGATGTCATAATGTTGCATTGCATACTGCATTGCATGGATTGTGATGTCATAATTTTGCATTGCATACTGCATTATATGGATTGTGATGTTATAATTTTGCATTAAATGATGCTTTGCATGGATTATGAAGTCATAATTTTGCATTGCATACTGCTTTGCATGGATTGTGATGTCATAATTTTGCATTAAATGATGCTTTGCATGGATTATGATGTCATAATTTTGCATTGCATGCTGCATTGCATGGATTGTGATGTCATAATTTTGCATTGCATACTGCATTGTATGGATTGTGATGTTATAATTTTGCATTAAATGATGCTTTGCGTGGATTGTGATGTCATAATTTTGCATTGCATACTGCATTGCATGGATTGTGATGTCATAATTTTGCATTGCATAATGCATTGCATGGATTGTGATGTCATTATTTTGCATTAAATGATGCTTTGCATGGATTGTGATGTCATAATTTTGCATTGCATACTGAATTGCATGGATTTTGATGTCATAATTTTGCATTAAATGATGCTTTGCATGGATTGTGATGTCATAATTTTGCATTGCATACTGCATTGCATGGATTGTGATGTCATAATTTTGCATTAAATGATGCTTCGCATGGATTGTGATGTCATAATTTTGCATTAAATGATGCTTTGCATGGATTGTGATGTCATAATTTTGCATTGCATACTGCATTGCATGGATTGTGATGTCATAATTTTGCATTAAAAGATGCTTTGCATGGATTGTGATGTCATAATTTTGCATTGCATACTTAATTGCATGGATTGTGATGTCATAATGTTGCATTAAATGATGCTTTGCATGGATTATGATGTCATAATTTTGCATTGCATACTGCATTGCATGGATTGTGATGTCATAATTTTGCATTGCATACTGCATTGCATGGATTGTGATGTCATAATTTTGCATTGCATACTGCATTGCATGGATTGTGATGTCATAATTTTGCATTAAATTATGCTTTGCATGGATTATGATGTCATAATTTTGCATTGCATGGATTGTGATGTCTTAAATTTGCTTTAAACGATGCTTTGCATGGATTATGATGTCATAATTTTGCATTAAATGATGCTTTGCATGGATTGCGATGTCATAATTTTGCATTAAATGATGCTTTGCATGGATTATGATGTCATAATTTTGCATTGCATACTGCATTGCATGGATTGTGATGTCATAATTTTGCATTGCATACTGCATTGCATGGCTTGTGATGTCATACTTTTGCATTAAATTATGCTTTGCATGGATTATGATGTCATAATTTTCTATTGCATACTGCATTGCATGGATTGTGATGTTATAATTTTGCATTGCATACTGCATTGCATGGATTGTGATGTCATACTTTTGTATTAAATGATGCTTTGCATGGATTGTGATGTCATAATTTTGCATAAAATGATGCTTTGCATGGATTATGATGTCATAATTTTGCATTGCATACTGCATTGCATGGATTGTGATTTCATAATTTTGCATTGCATACTGCTTTGCATGGATTGTGATGTCATAATTTTGCATTGCATACTGCATTGCATGGATTGTGATGTCATAATTTTGCATTAAATGATGCTTTGCATGGATTGTGATGTCATAATTTTGCATTGCATACTGCATTGCATGGATTGTGATGTCATAATTTTGCATTAAATGATGCTTTGCATGGATTATGATGTCATAATTTTGCATTGCATACTGCATTGCATGGATTGTGATGTCATAATTTTGCATTAAATGATGCTTTGCATGGATTATGATGTCATAATTTTGCATTGCATGGATTGTGATGTCATAATTTTGCATTGCATACTGCATTGCATGGATTGTGATGTCATAATTTTGCATTAAATGATGCTTTGCATGGATTATGATGTCATAATTTTGCATTGCATGGATTGTGATGTCATAATTTTGCATTGCATACTGCATTGCATGGATTGTGATGTCATAATTTTGCATTAAATGATGCTTTGCATGGATTATGTTGTCATAATTTTGCATTGCATGGATTGTGATGTCATAATTTTGCATTGCATACTGCATTGCATGGATTGTGATGTCATAATTTTGCATTGCATACTGCATTGCATGGATTGTGATGTCATAATTTTGCATTAAATGATGCTTTGCATGGATTATGATGTCATAATTTTGCATTGCATACTGCACTGCATGGATTGTGAAGTCATAATTTTGCATAAAATGATGCTTTGCATGGATTATGATGTCATAATGTTGCATTGCATACTGCATTGCATGGATTGTGATGTCATAATTTTGCATTGCATACTGCATTATATGGATTGTGATGTTATAATTTTGCATTAAATGATGCTTTGCATGGATTATGAAGTCATAATTTTGCATTGCATACTGCTTTGCATGGATTGTGATGTCATAATTTTGCATTAAATGATGCTTTGCATGGATTATGATGTCATAATTTTGCATTGCATGCTGCATTGCATGGATTGTGATGTCATAATTTTGCATTGCATACTGCATTGTATGGATTGTGATGTTATAATTTTGCATTAAATGATGCTTTGCGTGGATTGTGATGTCATAATTTTGCATTGCATACTGCATTGCATGGATTGTGATGTCATAATTTTGCATTGCATAATGCATTGCATGGATTGTGATGTCATTATTTTGCATTAAATGATGCTTTGCATGGATTGTGATGTCATAATTTTGCATTGCATACTGAATTGCATGGATTTTGATGTCATAATTTTGCATTAAATGATGCTTTGCATGGATTGTGATGTCATAATTTTGCATTGCATACTGCATTGCATGGATTGTGATGTCATAATTTTGCATTAAATGATGCTTCGCATGGATTGTGATGTCATAATTTTGCATTAAATGATGCTTTGCATGGATTGTGATGTCATAATTTTGCATTGCATACTGCATTGCATGGATTGTGATGTCATAATTTTGCATTAAAAGATGCTTTGCATGGATTGTGATGTCATAATTTTGCATTGCATACTTAATTGCATGGATTGTGATGTCATAATGTTGCATTAAATGATGCTTTGCATGGATTATGATGTCATAATTTTGCATTGCATACTGCATTGCATGGATTGTGATGTCATAATTTTGCATTGCATACTGCATTGCATGGATTGTGATGTCATAATTTTGCATTGCATACTGCATTGCATGGATTGTGATGTCATAATTTTGCATTAAATTATGCTTTGCATGGATTATGATGTCATAATTTTGCATTGCATGGATTGTGATGTCTTAAATTTGCTTTAAACGATGCTTTGCATGGATTATGATGTCATAATTTTGCATTAAATGATGCTTTGCATGGATTGCGATGTCATAATTTTGCATTAAATGATGCTTTGCATGGATTATGATGTCATAATTTTGCATTGCATACTGCATTGCATGGATTGTGATGTCATAATTTTGCATTGCATACTGCATTGCATGGCTTGTGATGTCATACTTTTGCATTAAATTATGCTTTGCATGGATTATGATGTCATAATTTTCTATTGCATACTGCATTGCATGGATTGTGATGTTATAATTTTGCATTGCATACTGCATTGCATGGATTGTGATGTCATACTTTTGTATTAAATGATGCTTTGCATGGATTGTGATGTCATAATTTTGCATAAAATGATGCTTTGCATGGATTATGATGTCATAATTTTGCATTGCATACTGCATTGCATGGATTGTGATTTCATAATTTTGCATTGCATACTGCTTTGCATGGATTGTGATGTCATAATTTTGCATTGCATACTGCATTGCATGGATTGTGATGTCATAATTTTGCATTAAATGATGCTTTGCATGGATTGTGATGTCATAATTTTGCATTGCATACTGCATTGCATGGATTGTGATGTCATAATTTTGCATTAAATGATGCTTTGCATGGATTATGATGTCATAATTTTGCATTGCATACTGCATTGCATGGATTGTGATGTCATAATTTTGCATTAAATGATGCTTTGCATGGATTATGATGTCATAATTTTGCATTGCATGGATTGTGATGTCATAATTTTGCATTGCATACTGCATTGCATGGATTGTGATGTCATAATTTTGCATTAAATGATGCTTTGCATGGATTATGATGTCATAATTTTGCATTGCATGGATTGTGATGTCATAATTTTGCATTGCATACTGCATTGCATGGATTGTGATGTCATAATTTTGCATTGCATACTGCATTGCATGGATTGTGATGTCATAATTTTGCATTAAATGATGCTTTGCATGGATTATGATGTCATAATTTTGCATTGCATACTGCATTGCATGGATTGTGAAGTCATAATTTTGCATAAAATGATGCTTTGCATGGATTATGATGTCATAATTTTGCATTGCATACTGCATTGCATGGATTGTGATGTCATAATTTTGCATTGCATACTGCATTATATGGATTGTGATGTTATAATTTTGCATTAAATGATGCTTTGCATGGATTATGAAGTCATAATTTTGCATTGCATACTGCTTTGCATGGATTGTGATGTCATAATTTTGCATTAAATGATGCTTTGCATGGATTATGATGTCATAATTTTGCATTGCATGCTGCATTGCATGGATTGTGATGTCATAATTTTGCATTGCATACTGCATTGTATGGATTGTGATGTTATAATGTTGCATTAAATTATGCTTTGCATGGATTGTGATGTCATAATTTTGCATTGCATACTGCATTGCATGTATTGTGATGTCATAATTTTGCATTGCATACTGCATTGCATGGATTGTGATGTCATAATGTTGCATTGCATACTGCATTGCATGGATTGTGATGTCATAATTTTGCATTAAATGATGCTTTGCATGGATTGTGATGTCATAATTTTGCATTGCATACTGCATTGCATGGATTGTGATGTCATAATTTTGCATTAAATGATGCTTTGCATGGATTGTGATGTCATAATTTTGCATTAAATGATGCTTTGCATGGATTGTGATGTCATAATTTTGCATTGCATACTGCATTGCATGGATTGTGATGTCATAATTTTGCATTAAATGATGCTTTGCATGGATTGTGATGTCATAATTTTGCATTAAATGATGCTTTGCATGGATTGTGATGTCATAATTTTGCATTGCATACTGCATTGCATGGATTGTGATGTCATAATTTTGCATTAAATTATGCTTTGCATGGATTGTGATGTCATAATTTTGCATTGCATACTGCATTGCATGGATTGTGATGTCATAATTTTGCATTGCATACTGCATTGCATGGATTGTGATGTCATAATTTTGCAATAAATGATGCTTTGCATGGATTATGATGTCATAATTTTGCATTGCATACTGCATTGCATGGATTGTGATGTCATAATTTTGCATTGCATACTGCATTGCATGGATTGTGATGTCATAATTTTGCATTGGATACTGCATTGCATGGATTATGATGTCATAATGTTGCATTGCATACTGCATTGCATGGATTGTGATGTCATAATTTTGCATTGCATACTGCATTGCATGGATTGTGATGTCATAATTTTGCATTGCATACTGCATTGCATGGATTGTGATGTCATAATGTTGCATTAAATTATGCTTTGCATGGATTGTGATGTCATAATGTTGCATTGCATACTGCATTGCATGGACTGTGATGTCATAATTTTGCATTGCATACTGCATTGCATGGATTGTGATGTCATAATTTTGCATTGCATACTGCATTGCATGGATTGTGATGTCATAATTTTGCATTGCATACTGCATTGCATGGATTGTGATGTCATAATTTTGCATTGCATACTGCATTGCATGGATTGTGATGTCATAATGTTGCATTCAATGATGCTTTGCATGGATAATGATGTCATAATTTTGCATTGCATACTGCATTGCATGGATTGTGATGTCATAATTTTGTATTGCATACTGCATTGCATGGATTGTGATGTCATAATTTTGCATTGGATACTGCATTGCATGGATTATGATGTCATAATTTTGCATTGCATACTGCATTGCATGGATTGTGATGTCATAATTTTGCATTGCATACTGCATTGCATGGATTGTGGTGTCATAATTTTGCATTGCATACTGCATTGCATGGATTGTGATGTCATAATGTTGCATTAAATTATGCTTTGCATGGATTGTGATGTCATAATGTTGCATTGCATACTGCATTGCATGGACTGTGATGTCATAATTTTGCATTGCATACTGCATTGCATGGATTGTGATGTCATAATTTTGCATTGCATACTGCATTGCATGGATTGTGATGTCATAATGTTGCATTAAATGATGCTTTGCATGGATTATGATGTCATAATTTTGCATTGCATACTGCATTGCATGGATTGTGATGTCATAATTTTGCATTGCATACTGCATTGCATGGATTGTGATGTCATAATTTTGCATTGCATACTGCATTGCATGGATTGTGATGTCATAATTTTGCATTGTATACTGCATTGCATGGATTGTGATGTCATAATTTTGCATTGCATACTGCATTGCATGGATTGTGATGTCATAATGTTGCATTAAATGATGCATTGCATGGATTGTGATGTCATCATTTTGCATTGCATACTGCATTGCATGGATTGTGATGTCATACTTTTGCATTGCATACTGCATTGCATGGATTGTGATGTCATAATTTTGCATTGCATACTGCATTGCATGGATTGTGATGTCATAATTTTGCATTGCATACTGCATTGCATGGATTGTGATGTCATAATTTTGCAATAAATGATGCTTTGCATGGATTATGATGTCATAATTTTGCATTGCATACTGCATTGCATGGATTGTGATGTCATAATTTTGCATTGCATACTGCATTGCATGGATTGTGATGTCATAATTTTGCATTGGATACTGCATTGCATGGATTATGATGTCATAATGTTGCATTGCATACTGCATTGCATGGATTGTGATGTCATAATTTTGCATTGCATACTGCATTGCATGGATTGTGATGTCATAATTTTGCATTGCATACTGCATTGCATGGATTGTGATGTCATAATGTTGCATTAAATTATGCTTTGCATGGATTGTGATGTCATAATGTTGCATTGCATACTGCATTGCATGGATTGTGATGTCATAATTTTGCATTGCATACTGCATTGCATGGATTGTGATGTCATAATTTTGCATTGCATACTGCATTGCATGGATTGTGATGTCATAATTTTGCATTGCATACTGCATTGCATGGATTGTGATGTCATAATGTTGCATTCAATGATGCTTTGCATGGATAATGATGTCATAATTTTGCATTGCATACTGCATTGCATGGATTGTGATGTCATAATTTTGTATTGCATACTGCATTGCATGGATTGTGATGTCATAATTTTGCATTGCATACTGCATTGCATGGATTGTGATGTCATAATTTTGCATTGCATACTGCATTGCATGGATTGTGATGTCATAATTTTGCATTGCATACTGCATTGCATGGATTGTGATGTCATAATGTTGCATTAAATGATGCTTTGCATGGATTATGATGTCATAATTTTGCATTGCATACTGCATTGCATGGATTGTGATGTCATAATTTTGCATTAAATGATGCTTTGCATGGATTGTGATGTCATAATTTTGCATTGCATACTGCATTGAATGGATTGTGATGTCATAATTTTGCATTAAATGATGCTTTGCATGGATTGTGATGTCATAATTTTGCATTAAATGATGCTTTGCATGGATTGTGATGTCATA
Organism: Pseudophryne corroboree; assembly: GCF_028390025.1. Lineage (NCBI taxonomy): Eukaryota > Metazoa > Chordata > Amphibia > Anura > Myobatrachidae > Pseudophryne > Pseudophryne corroboree. The sequence continues at coordinate 576,354 of NW_026967558.1, read as the reverse complement.
ATTTTGCATTGCATACTGCATTGCATGGATTGTGATGTCATAATTTTGCATTGGATACTGCATTGCATGGATTATGATGTCATAATGTTGCATTGCATACTGCATTGCATGGATTGTGATGTCATAATTTTGCATTGCATACTGCATTGCATGGATTGTGATGTCATAATTTTGCATTGCATACTGCATTGCATGGATTGTGATGTCATAATGTTGCATTAAATTATGCTTTGCATGGATTGTGATGTCATAATGTTGCATTGCATACTGCATTGCATGGATTGTGATGTCATAATTTTGCATTGCATACTGCATTGCATGGATTGTGATGTCATAATTTTGCATTGCATACTGCATTGCATGGATTGTGATGTCATAATTTTGCATTGCATACTGCATTGCATGGATTGTGATGTCATAATGTTGCATTCAATGATGCTTTGCATGGATAATGATGTCATAATTTTGCATTGCATACTGCATTGCATGGATTGTGATGTCATAATTTTGTATTGCATACTGCATTGCATGGATTGTGATGTCATAATTTTGCATTGGATACTGCTTTGCATGGATTATGATGTCATAATTTTGCATTGCATACTGCATTGCATGGATTGTGATGTCATAATTTTGCATTGCATACTGCATTGCATGGATTGTGATGTCATAATTTTGCATTGCATACTGCATTGCATGGATTGTGATGTCATAATGTTGCATTAAATTATGCTTTGCATGGATTGTGATGTCATAATGTTGCATTGCATACTGCATTGCATGGACTGTGATGTCATAATTTTGCATTGCATACTGCATTGCATGGATTGTGATGACATAATTTTGCATTGCATACTGCATTGCATGGATTGTGATGTCATAATGTTGCATTAAATGATGCTTTGCATGGATTATGATGTCATAATTTTGCATTGCATACTGCATTGCATGGATTGTGATGTCATAATTTTGCATTGCATACTGCATTGCATGGATTGTGATGTCATAATTTTGCATTGCATACTGCATTGCATGGATTGTGATGTCATAATTTTGCATTGTATACTGCATTGCATGGATTGTGATGTCATAATTTTGCATTGCATACTGCATTGCATGGATTGTGATGTCATAATGTTGCATTAAATGATGCATTGCATGGATTGTGATGTCATCATTTTGCATTGCATACTGCATTGCATGGATTGTGATGTCATACTTTTGCATTGCTTACTGCATTGCATGGATTGTGATGTCATAATTTTGCATTGCATACTGCATTGCATGGATTGTGATGTCATAATTTTGCATTGCATACTGCATTGCATGGATTGTGATGTCATAATTTTGCAATAAATGATGCTTTGCATGGATTATGATGTCATAATTTTGCATTGCATACTGCATTGCATGGATTGTGATGTCATAATTTTGCATTGCATACTGCATTGCATGGATTGTGATGTCATAATTTTGCATTGGATACTGCATTGCATGGATTATGATGTCATAATGTTGCATTGCATACTGCATTGCATGGATTGTGATGTCATAATTTTGCATTGCATACTGCATTGCATGGATTGTGATGTCATAATTTTGCATTGCATACTGCATTGCATGGATTGTGATGTCATAATGTTGCATTAAATTATGCTTTGCATGGATTGTGATGTCATAATGTTGCATTGCATACTGCATTGCATGGATTGTGATGTCATAATTTTGCATTGCATACTGCATTGCATGGATTGTGATGTCATAATTTTGCATTGCATACTGCATTGCATGGATTGTGATGTCATAATTTTGCATTGCATACTGCATTGCATGGATTGTGATGTCATAATGTTGCATTCAATGATGCTTTGCATGGATAATGATGTCATAATTTTGCATTGCATACTGCATTGCATGGATTGTGATGTCATAATTTTGTATTGCATACTGCATTGCATGGATTGTGATGTCATAATTTTGCATTGGATACTGCATTGCATGGATTATGATGTCATAATTTTGCATTGCATACTGCATTGCATGGATTGTGATGTCATAATTTTGCATTGCATACTGCATTGCATGGATTGTGATGTCATAATTTTGCATTGCATACTGCATTGCATGGATTGTGATATCATAATTTTGCATTAAATGATGCTTTGCATGGATTATGATGTCATAATTTTGCATTGCATACTGCATTGCATGGATTGTGATGTCATAATTTTGCATTAAATGATGCTTTGCATGGATTGTGATGTCATAATTTTGCATTGCATACTGCATTGAATGGATTGTGATGTCATAATTTTGCATTAAATGATGCTTTGCATGGATTGTGATGTCATAATTTTGCATTAAATGATGCTTTGCATGGATTGTGATGTCATAATTTTGCATTGCATACTGCATTGCATGGATTGTGATGTCATAATTTTGCATTAAAAGATGCTTTGCATGGATTGTGATGTCATAATTTTGCATTGCATACTTAATTGCATGGATTGTGATGTCATAATGTTGCATTAAATGATGCTTTGCATGGATTATGATGTCATAATTTTGCATTGCATACTGCATTGCATGGATTGTGATGTCATAATTTTGCATTAAATTATGCTTTGCATGGATTATGATGTCATAATTTTGCATTGCATGGATTGTGATGTCATAATTTTGCATTGCATACTGCATTGCATGGATTGTGATGTCATAATTTTGCATTGCATACTGCATTGCATGGATTGTGATGTCATAATTTTGCATTAAATGATGCTTTGCATGGATTATGATGTCATAATTTTGCATTGCATACTGCATTGCATAGATTGTGATGTCATAATTTTGCATTGCATACTGCATTGCATGGATTGTGATGTCATAATTTTGCATTGGATACTGCATTGCATGGATTATGATGTCATAATTTTGCATTGCATACTGCATTGCATGGATTGTGATGTCATAATTTTGCATTGCATACTGCATTGCATGGATTGTGATGTCATAATTTTGCATTGCATACTGCATTGCATGGATTGTGATGTCATAATGTTGCATTAAATTATGCTTTGCATGGATTGTGATGTCATAATGTTGCATTGCATACTGCATTGCATGGATTGTGATGTCAAAATTTTTGCATTGCATACTGCATTGCATGGATTGTGATGTCATAATTTTGCATTGCATACTGCATTGCATGGATTGTGATGTCATAATGTTGCATTAAATGATGCTTTGCATGGATTATGATGTCATAATTTTGCATTGCATACTGCATTGCATGGATTGTGATGTCATAATTTTGCATTGCATACTGCATTGCATGGATTGTGATGTCATAATTTTGCATTGTATACTGCATTGCATGGATTGTGATGTCATAATTTTGCATTGCATACTGCATTGCATGGATTGTGATGTCATAATGTTGCATTAAATGATGCATTGCATGGATTGTGATGTCATAATTTTGCATTGCATACTGCATTGCATGGATTGTGATGTCATACTTTTGCATTGCATACTGCATTGCATGGATTGTGATGTCATAATGTTGCATTAAATGATGCTTTTCATGTATTGTGATGTCATAATTTTGCATTGCATACTGCATTGCATGGATTGTGATGTCATACTTTTGCATTAAATGATGCTTTGCATGGATTATGATGTCATAATTTTGCATTGCATACTGCATTGCATGGATTGTGATGTCATAATTTTGCATTGCATACTGCATTGCATGGCTTGTGATGTCATACTTTTGCATTAAATTATGCTTTGCATGGATTATGATGTCATAATTTTCTATTGCATACTGCATTGCATGGATTGTGATGTCATAATTTTGCATTGCATACTGCATTGCATGGATTGTGATGTCATACTTTTGTATTAAATGATGCTTTGCATGGATTGTGATGTCATAATTTTGCATAAAATGATGCTTTGCATGGATTATGATGTCATAATTTTGCATTGCATACTGCTTTGCATGGATTGTGATGTCATAATTTTGCATTGCATACTGCATTGCATGGATTGTGATGTCATAATTTTGCATTGCATACTGCATTGCATGGATTGTGATGTCATAATTTTGCATTAAATGATGCTTTGCAAGGATTATGATGTCATAATTTTGCATTGCATACTGTATTGCATGGATTGTGATGTCATAAGTTTGCATTGCATACTGCATTGCATGGATTGTGATGTCATAATTTTGCATTAAATGATGCTTTGCATGGATTGCGATGTCATAATTTTGCATTAAATGATGCTTTGCATGGATTATGATGTCACAATTTTGCATTGCATACTGCATTGCATGGATTGTGATGTCATAATTTTGCATTGCATACTGCATTGCATGGCTTGTGATGTCATACTTTTGCATTAAATTATGCTTTGCACGGATTATGATGTCATAATTTTCTATTGCATACTGCATTGCATGGATTGTGATTTCATAATTTTGCATTGCATACTGCTTTGCATGGATTGTGATGTCATAATTTTGCATTGCATACTGCATTGCATGGATTGTGATGTCATAATTTTGCATTGTATACTGCATTGCATGGATTGTGATGTCATAATTTTGCATTGCATACTGCATTACATGGATTGTGATGTCATAATTTTGCATTGCATACTGCATTGCATGGATTGTGATGTCATAATTTTGCATTGCATACTGCATTGCATGGATTGTGATGTCATAATGTTGCATTAAATTATGCTTTGCATGGATTGTGATGTCATAATGTTGCATTGCATACTGCATTGCATGGATTGTGATGTCATAATTTTGCATTAAATGATGCTTTGCATGGATTGTGATGTCATAATTTTGCATTGCATACTGCATTGCATGGATTGTGATGTCATAATTTTGCATTAAATGATGCTTTGCATGGATTGCGATGTCATAATTTTGCATTAAATGATGCTTTGCATGGATTATGATGTCACAATTTTGCATTGCATACTGCATTGCATGGATTGTGATGTCATAATTTTGCATTGCATACTGCATTGCATGGCTTGTGATGTCATACTTTTGTATTAAATTATGCTTTGCACGGATTATGATGTCATAATTTTCTATTGCATACTGCATTGCATGGATTGTGATTTCATAATTTTGCATTGCATACTGCTTTGCATGGATTGTGATGTCATAATTTTGCATTGCATACTGCATTGCATGGATTGTGATGTCATAATTTTGCATTGTATACTGCATTGCATGGATTGTGATGTCATAATTTTGCATTGCATACTGCATTACATGGATTGTGATGTCATAATTTTGCATTGCATACTGCATTGCATGGATTGTGATGTCATAATTTTGCATTGCATACTGCATTGCATGGATTGTGATGTCATAATGTTGCATTAAATTATGCTTTGCATGGATTGTGATGTCATAATGTTGCATTGCATACTGCATTGCATGGATTGTGATGTCATAATTTTGCATTAAATGATGCTTTGCATGGATTGTGATGTCATAATTTTGCATTGCATACTGCATTGCATGGATTGTGATGTCATAATTTTGCATTAAATGATGCTTTGCATGGATTATGATGTCATAATTTTGCATTGCATGGATTGTGATGTCATAATTTTGCATTGCATACTGCATTGCATGGATTGTGATGTCATAATTTTGCATTAAATGATGCTTTGCATGGATTATGATGTCATAATTTTGCATTGCATGGATTGTGATGTCATAATTTTGCATTGCATACTGCATTGCATGGATTGTGATGTCATAATGTTGCATTAAATTATGCTTTGCATGGATTGTGATGTCATAATGTTGCATTGCATACTGCATTGCATGGATTGTGATGTCATAATTTTGCATTAAATGATGCTTTGCATGGATTGTGATGTCATAATTTTGCATTGCATACTGCATTGCATGGATTGTGATGTCATAATTTTGCATTAAATGATGCTTTGCATGGATTATGATGTCATAATTTTGCATTGCATGGATTGTGATGTAATAATTTTGCATTGCATACTGCATTGCATGGATTGTGATGTCATAATTTTGCATTAAATGATGCTTTGCATGGATTATGATGTCATAATTTTGCATTGCATACTGCATTGCATGGATTGTGAAGTCATAATTTTGCATACAATGATGCTTTGCATGGATTATGATGTCATAATTTTGCATTGCATACTGCATTGCATGGATTGTGATGTCATAATTTTGCATTGCATACTGCATTATATGGATTGTGATGTTATAATTTTGCATTAAATGATGCTTTGCATGGATTATGAAGTCATAATTTTGCATTGCATACTGCTTTGCATGGATTGTGATGTCATAATTTTGCATTAAATGATGCTTTGCATGGATTATGATGTCATAATTTTGCATTGCATGCTGCATTGCATGGATTGTGATGTCATAATTTTGCATTGCATACTGCATTGTATGGATTGTGATGTTATAATGTTGCATTAAATGATGCTTTGCATGGATTGTGATGTCATAATTTTGCATTGCATACTGCATTGCATGTACTGTGATGTCATAATTTTGCATTGCATACTGCATTGCATGGATTGTGATGTCATAATTTTGCATTGCATACTGCATTGCATGGATTGTGATATCATAATTTTGCATTAAATGATGCTTTGCATGGATTATGATGTCATAATTTTGCATTGCATACTGCATTGCATGGATTGTGATGTCATAATTTTGCATTAAATGATGCTTTGCATGGATTGTGATGTCATAATTTTGCATTGCATACTGCATTGAATGGATTGTGATGTCATAATTTTGCATTAAATGATGCTTTGCATGGATTGTGATGTCATAATTTTGCATTAAATGATGCTTTGCATGGATTGTGATGTCATAATTTTGCATTGCATACTGCATTGCATGGATTGTGATGTCATAATTTTGCATTAAAAGATGCTTTGCATGGATTGTGATGTCATAATTTTGCATTGCATACTTAATTGCATGGATTGTGATGTCATAATGTTGCATTAAATGATGCTTTGCATGGATTATGATGTCATAATTTTGCATTGCATACTGCATTGCATGGATTGTGATGTCATAATTTTGCATTAAATTATGCTTTGCATGGATTATGATGTCATAATTTTGCATTGCATGGATTGTGATGTCATAATTTTGCATTGCATACTGCATTGCATGGATTGTGATGTCATAATTTTGCATTGCATACTGCATTGCATGGATTGTGATGTCATAATTTTGCATTAAATGATGCTTTGCATGGATTATGATGTCATAATTTTGCATTGCATACTGCATTGCATAGATTGTGATGTCATAATTTTGCATTGCATACTGCATTGCATGGATTGTGATGTCATAATTTTGCATTGGATACTGCATTGCATGGATTATGATGTCATAATTTTGCATTGCATACTGCATTGCATGGATTGTGATGTCATAATTTTGCATTGCATACTGCATTGCATGGATTGTGATGTCATAATTTTGCATTGCATACTGCATTGCATGGATTGTGATGTCATAATGTTGCATTAAATTATGCTTTGCATGGATTGTGATGTCATAATGTTGCATTGCATACTGCATTGCATGGATTGTGATGTCAAAATTTTTGCATTGCATACTGCATTGCATGGATTGTGATGTCATAATTTTGCATTGCATACTGCATTGCATGGATTGTGATGTCATAATGTTGCATTAAATGATGCTTTGCATGGATTGTGATGTCATAATGTTGCATTAAATGATGCATTGCATGGATTGTGATGTCATAATTTTGCATTGCATACTGCATTGCATGGATTGTGATGTCATACTTTTGCATTGCATACTGCATTGCATGGATTGTGATGTCATAATGTTGCATTAAATGATGCTTTTCATGTATTGTGATGTCATAATTTTGCATTGCATACTGCATTGCATGGATTGTGATGTCATACTTTTGCATTAAATGATGCTTTGCATGGATTATGATGTCATAATTTTGCATTGCATACTGCATTGCATGGATTGTGATGTCATAATTTTGCATTGCATACTGCATTGCATGGCTTGTGATGTCATACTTTTGCATTAAATTATGCTTTGCATGGATTATGATGTCATAATTTTCTATTGCATACTGCATTGCATGGATTGTGATGTCATAATTTTGCATTGCATACTGCATTGCATGGATTGTGATGTCATACTTTTGTATTAAATGATGCTTTGCATGGATTGTGATGTCATAATTTTGCATAAAATGATGCTTTGCATGGATTATGATGTCATAATTTTGCATTGCATACTGCTTTGCATGGATTGTGATGTCATAATTTTGCATTGCATACTGCATTGCATGGATTGTGATGTCATAATTTTGCATTGCATACTGCATTGCATGGATTGTGATGTCATAATTTTGCATTAAAAGATGCTTTGCATGGATTGTGATGTCATAATTTTGCATTGCATACTGCATTGCATGGATTGTGATGTCATAATTTTGCATTGCATACTGCATTGCATGGATTGTGATGTCATAATTTTGCATTAAATGATGCTTTGCATGGATTATGATGTCATAATTGTGCATTGTATACAGCATTGCATGGATTGTGATGTCATAATTTTGCATTGCATACTGCATTGCATGGATTGTGATGTCATAATTTTACATTAAATGATGCTTTGCATGGATTATGATGTCATAATTTTGCATTGCATACTGCATTGCATGGATTGTGATGTCATAATTTTACATTAAATGATGCTTTGCATGGATTGTGATGTCATAATTTTACATTAAATGATGCTTTGCATGGATTGTGATGTCATAATTTTGCATTGCATACTGCATTGCATGGATTGTGATGTCATAATTTTGCATTGCATACTGCATTGCATGGATTGTGATGTCATAATTTTGCATTGCATACTGCATTGCATGGATTGTGATGTCATAATTTTGCATTGGATACTGCATTGCATGGATTGTGATGTCATAATTTTGCATTAAATAATGCTTTGCATGGATTATGATGTCATAATTTTGCATTGCAATCTGTATTGCATGGATTGTGATGTCATAATTTTGCATTGCATACTGCATTGCATGGATTGTGATGTCATAATTTTGCATTAAATGATGCTTTGCATGGATTGTGATGTCATAATTTTGCATTAAATGATGCTTTGCATGGATTATGATGTCATAATTTTGCATTGCATACTGCATTGCATGGATTGTGATGTCATAATTTTGCATTGCATACTGCATTGCATGGCTTGTGATGTCATACTTTTGCATTAAATTATGCTTTGCATGGATTATGATGTCATAATTTTCTATTGCATACTGCATTGCATGGATTGTGATGTCATAATTTTGCATTGCATACTGCATTGCATGGATTGTGATGTCATAATTTTGCATTGCATACTGCTTTGCATGGATTGTGATGTCATAATTTTGCATTGCATACTGCATTGCATGGATTGTGATGTCATAATTTTGCATTGTATACTGCATTGCATGGATTGTGATGTCATAATTTTGCATTGCATACTGCATTGCATGGATTGTGGTGTCATAATTTTGCATTAAATGATGCTTTGCATGGATTGTGATGTCATAATTTTGCATTGCATACTGCATTGCATGGATTGTGATGTCATAATTTTGCATTAAATGATGCTTTGCATGGATTATGATGTCATAATTTTGCATTGCATACTGCATTGCATGGATTGTGATGTCATACTTTTGCATTGCATACTGCATTGCATGGATTGTGATGTCATAATTTTGCATTGCATACTGCATTGCATGGATTGTGATGTCATAATTTTGCATTAAATGATGCTTTGCATGGATTGTGATGTCATAATTTTGCATTGCATACTGCATTGCATGGATTGTGATGTCATACTTTTGCATTAAATGATGCTTTGCATGGATTGTGATGTCATACTTTTGCATTGCATACTGCATTGCATGGATTGTGATGTCATAATTTTGCATTAAATGATGCTTTGCATGGATTATGATGTCATAATTTTGCATTGCATGGATTGTGATGTCATAATTTTGCATTGCATACTGCATTGCATGGATTGTGATGTCATAATTTTGCATTAAATGATGCTTTGCATGGATTATGTTGTCATAATTTTGCATTGCATGGATTGTGATGTCATAATTTTGCATTGCATACTGCATTGCATGGATTGTGATGTCATAATTTTGCATTGCATACTGCATTGCATGGATTGTGATGTCATAATTTTGCATTAAATGATGCTTTGCATGGATTATGATGTCATAATTTTGCATTGCATACTGCACTGCATGGATTGTGAAGTCATAATTTTGCATAAAATGATGCTTTGCATGGATTATGATGTCATAATGTTGCATTGCATACTGCATTGCATGGATTGTGATGTCATAATTTTGCATTGCATACTGCATTATATGGATTGTGATGTTATAATTTTGCATTAAATGATGCTTTGCATGGATTATGAAGTCATAATTTTGCATTGCATACTGCTTTGCATGGATTGTGATGTCATAATTTTGCATTAAATGATGCTTTGCATGGATTATGATGTCATAATTTTGCATTGCATGCTGCATTGCATGGATTGTGATGTCATAATTTTGCATTGCATACTGCATTGTATGGATTGTGATGTTATAATTTTGCATTAAATGATGCTTTGCGTGGATTGTGATGTCATAATTTTGCATTGCATACTGCATTGCATGGATTGTGATGTCATAATTTTGCATTGCATAATGCATTGCATGGATTGTGATGTCATAATTTTGCATTAAATGATGCTTTGCATGGATTGTGATGTCATAATTTTGCATTGCATACTGAATTGCATGGATTTTGATGTCATAATTTTGCATTAAATGATGCTTTGCATGGATTGTGATGTCATAATTTTGCATTGCATACTGCATTGCATGGATTGTGATGTCATAATTTTGCATTAAATGATGCTTCGCATGGATTGTGATGTCATAATTTTGCATTAAATGATGCTTTGCATGGATTGTGATGTCATAATTTTGCATTGCATACTGCATTGCATGGATTGTGATGTCATAATTTTGCATTAAAAGATGCTTTGCATGGATTGTGATGTCATAATTTTGCATTGCATACTTAATTGCATGGATTGTGATGTCATAATGTTGCATTAAATGATGCTTTGCATGGATTATGATGTCATAATTTTGCATTGCATACTGCATTGCATGGATTGTGATGTCATAATTTTGCATTGCATACTGCATTGCATGGATTGTGATGTCATAATTTTGCATTGCATACTGCATTGCATGGATTGTGATGTCATAATTTTGCATTAAATTATGCTTTGCATGGATTATGATGTCATAATTTTGCATTGCATGGATTGTGATGTCTTAAATTTGCTTTAAACGATGCTTTGCATGGATTATGATGTCATAATTTTGCATTAAATGATGCTTTGCATGGATTGCGATGTCATAATTTTGCATTAAATGATGCTTTGCATGGATTATGATGTCATAATTTTGCATTGCATACTGCATTGCATGGATTGTGATGTCATAATTTTGCATTGCATACTGCATTGCATGGCTTGTGATGTCATACTTTTGCATTAAATTATGCTTTGCATGGATTATGATGTCATAATTTTCTATTGCATACTGCATTGCATGGATTGTGATGTTATAATTTTGCATTGCATACTGCATTGCATGGATTGTGATGTCATACTTTTGTATTAAATGATGCTTTGCATGGATTGTGATGTCATAATTTTGCATAAAATGATGCTTTGCATGGATTATGATGTCATAATTTTGCATTGCATACTGCATTGCATGGATTGTGATTTCATAATTTTGCATTGCATACTGCTTTGCATGGATTGTGATGTCATAATTTTGCATTGCATACTGCATTGCATGGATTGTGATGTCATAATTTTGCATTAAATGATGCTTTGCATGGATTGTGATGTCATAATTTTGCATTGCATACTGCATTGCATGGATTGTGATGTCATAATTTTGCATTAAATGATGCTTTGCATGGATTATGATGTCATAATTTTGCATTGCATACTGCATTGCATGGATTGTGATGTCATAATTTTGCATTAAATGATGCTTTGCATGGATTATGATGTCATAATTTTGCATTGCATGGATTGTGATGTCATAATTTTGCATTGCATACTGCATTGCATGGATTGTGATGTCATAATTTTGCATTAAATGATGCTTTGCATGGATTATGATGTCATAATTTTGCATTGCATGGATTGTGATGTCATAATTTTGCATTGCATACTGCATTGCATGGATTGTGATGTCATAATTTTGCATTGCATACTGCATTGCATGGATTGTGATGTCATAATTTTGCATTAAATGATGCTTTGCATGGATTATGATGTCATAATTTTGCATTGCATACTGCATTGCATGGATTGTGAAGTCATAATTTTGCATAAAATGATGCTTTGCATGGATTATGATGTCATAATTTTGCATTGCATACTGCATTGCATGGATTGTGATGTCATAATTTTGCATTGCATACTGCATTATATGGATTGTGATGTTATAATTTTGCATTAAATGATGCTTTGCATGGATTATGAAGTCATAATTTTGCATTGCATACTGCTTTGCATGGATTGTGATGTCATAATTTTGCATTAAATGATGCTTTGCATGGATTATGATGTCATAATTTTGCATTGCATGCTGCATTGCATGGATTGTGATGTCATAATTTTGCATTGCATACTGCATTGTATGGATTGTGATGTTATAATGTTGCATTAAATTATGCTTTGCATGGATTGTGATGTCATAATTTTGCATTGCATACTGCATTGCATGTATTGTGATGTCATAATTTTGCATTGCATACTGCATTGCATGGATTGTGATGTCATAATTTTGCATTGCATACTGCATTGCATGGATTGTGAAGTCATAATTTTGCATAAAATGATGCTTTGCATGGATTATGATGTCATAATTTTGCATTGCATACTGCATTGCATGGATTGTGATGTCATAATGTTGCATTGCATACTGCATTGCATGGATTGTGATGTCATAATTTTGCATTAAATGATGCTTTGCATGGATTGTGATGTCATAATTTTGCATTGCATACTGCATTGCATGGATTGTGATGTCATAATTTTGCATTAAATGATGCTTTGCATGGATTGTGATGTCATAATTTTGCATTAAATGATGCTTTGCATGGATTGTGATGTCATAATTTTGCATTGCATACTGCATTGCATGGATTGTGATGTCATAATTTTGCATTAAATGATGCTTTGCATGGATTGTGATGTCATAATTTTGCATTAAATGATGCTTTGCATGGATTGTGATGTCATAATTTTGCATTGCATACTGCATTGCATGGATTGTGATGTCATAATTTTGCATTAAATTATGCTTTGCATGGATTGTGATGTCATAATTTTGCATTGCATACTGCATTGCATGGATTGTGATGTCATAATTTTGCATTGCATACTGCATTGCATGGATTGTGATGTCATAATTTTGCAATAAATGATGCTTTGCATGGATTATGATGTCATAATTTTGCATTGCATACTGCATTGCATGGATTGTGATGTCATAATTTTGCATTGCATACTGCATTGCATGGATTGTGATGTCATAATTTTGCATTGGATACTGCATTGCATGGATTATGATGTCATAATGTTGCATTGCATACTGCATTGCATGGATTGTGATGTCATAATTTTGCATTGCATACTGCATTGCATGGATTGTGATGTCATAATTTTGCATTGCATACTGCATTGCATGGATTGTGATGTCATAATGTTGCATTAAATTATGCTTTGCATGGATTGTGATGTCATAATGTTGCATTGCATACTGCATTGCATGGATTGTGATGTCATAATTTTGCATTGCATACTGCATTGCATGGATTGTGATGTCATAATTTTGCATTGCATACTGCATTGCATGGATTGTGATGTCATAATTTTGCATTGCATACTGCATTGCATGGATTGTGATGTCATAATGTTGCATTCAATGATGCTTTGCATGGATAATGATGTCATAATTTTGCATTGCATACTGCATTGCATGGATTGTGATGTCATAATTTTGTATTGCATACTGCATTGCATGGATTGTGATGTCATAATTTTGCATTGGATACTGCATTGCATGGATTATGATGTCATAATTTTGCATTGCATACTGCATTGCATGGATTGTGATGTCATAATTTTGCATTGCATACTGCATTGCATGGATTGTGATGTCATAATTTTGCATTGCATACTGCATTGCATGGATTGTGATGTCATAATGTTGCATTAAATTATGCTTTGCATGGATTGTGATGTCATAATGTTGCATTGCATACTGCATTGCATGGACTGTGATGTCATAATTTTGCATTGCATACTGCATTGCATGGATTGTGATGTCATAATTTTGCATTGCATACTGCATTGCATGGATTGTGATGTCATAATGTTGCATTAAATGATGCTTTGCATGGATTATGATGTCATAATTTTGCATTGCATACTGCATTGCATGGATTGTGATGTCATAATTTTGCATTGCATACTGCATTGCATGGATTGTGATGTCATAATTTTGCATTGCATACTGCATTGCATGGATTGTGATGTCATAATTTTGCATTGTATACTGCATTGCATGGATTGTGATGTCATAATTTTGCATTGCATACTGCATTGCATGGATTGTGATGTCATAATGTTGCATTAAATGATGCATTGCATGGATTGTGATGTCATCATTTTGCATTGCATACTGCATTGCATGGATTGTGATGTCATACTTTTGCATTGCATACTGCATTGCATGGATTGTGATGTCATAATTTTGCATTGCATACTGCATTGCATGGATTGTGATGTCATAATGTTGCATTAAATGATGCTTTGCATGGATTGTGATGTCATCATTTTGCATTGCATACTGCATTGCATGGATTGTGATGTCATAATTTTGCATTAAATGATGCTTTGCATGGATTATGATGTCATAATTTAGCATTGCATGGATTGTGATGTCATTATTTTGCATTGCATACTGCATTGCATGGATTGTGATGTCATGATTTTGCATTGCATGCTGCATTGCATGGATTGTGATGTCATAATGTTGCATTAAATGATGCTTTGCATGTATTGTGATGTCATAATTTTGCATTGCATACTGCATTGCATGGATTGTGATGTCATACTTTTGCATTAAATGATGCTTTGCATGGATTGTGATGTCATACTTTTGCATTAAATGATGCTTTGCATGGATTATGATGTCATAATTTTGCATTGCATACTGCATTGCATGGATTGTGATGTCATAATTTTGCATTGCATACTGCATTGCATGGATTGTGATGTCATAATTTTGCATTGCATACTGCATTGCATGGATTGTGATGTCATAATTTTGCATTAAATGATGCTTTGCATGGATTATGATGTCATAATTTTGCATTGCATACTGCACTGCATGGATTGTGATTTCATAATTTTGCATTGCATACTGCATTGCATGGCTTGTGATGTCATACTTTTGCATTAAATTATGCTTTGCATGGATTATGATGTCATAATTTTGCATTGCATACTGCATTGCATGGATTGTGATGTCATAATTTTGTATTGCATACTGCATTGCATGGATTGTGATGTCATAATTTTGCATTGGATACTGCATTGCATGGATTATGATGTCATAATTTTGCATTGCATACTGCATTGCATGGATTGTGATGTCATAATTTTGCATTGCATACTGCATTGCATGGATTGTGATGTCATAATTTTGCATTGCATACTGCATTGCATGGATTGTGATGTCATAATGTTGCATTAAATTATGCTTTGCATGGATTGTGATGTCATAATGTTGCATTGCATACTGCATTGCATGGATTGTGATGTCATAATTTTGCATTAAATGATGCTTTGCATGGATTGTGATGTCATAATTTTGCATTGCATACTGCATTGCATGGATTGTGATGTCATAATTTTGCATTAAATGATGCTTTGCATGGATTGTGATGTCATAATTTTGCATTAAATGATGCTTTGCATGGATTGTGATGTCATAATTTTGCATTGCATACTGCATTGCATGGATTGTGATGTCATAATTTTGCATTAAATGATGCTTTGCATGGATTGTGATGTCATAATTTTGCATTAAATGATGCTTTGCATGGATTGTGATGTCATAATTTTGCATTGCATACTGCATTGCATGGATTGTGATGTCATAATTTTGCATTAAATTATGCTTTGCATGGATTGTGATGTCATAATTTTGCATTGCATACTGCATTGCATGGATTGTGATGTCATAATTTTGCATTGCATACTGCATTGCATGGATTGTGATGTCATAATTTTGCAATAAATGATGCTTTGCATGGATTATGATGTCATAATTTTGCATTGCATACTGCATTGCATGGATTGTGATGTCATAATTTTGCATTGCATACTGCATTGCATGGATTGTGATGTCATAATTTTGCATTGGATACTGCATTGCATGGATTATGATGTCATAATGTTGCATTGCATACTGCATTGCATGGATTGTGATGTCATAATTTTGCATTGCATACTGCATTGCATGGATTGTGATGTCATAATTTTGCATTGCATACTGCATTGCATGGATTGTGATGTCATAATGTTGCATTAAATTATGCTTTGCATGGATTGTGATGTCATAATGTTGCATTGCATACTGCATTGCATGGATTGTGATGTCATAATTTTGCATTGCATACTGCATTGCATGGATTGTGATGTCATAATTTTGCATTGCATACTGCATTGCATGGATTGTGATGTCATAATTTTGCATTGCATACTGCATTGCATGGATTGTGATGTCATAATGTTGCATTCAATGATGCTTTGCATGGATAATGATGTCATAATTTTGCATTGCATACTGCATTGCATGGATTGTGATGTCATAATTTTGTATTGCATACTGCATTGCATGGATTGTGATGTCATAATTTTGCATTGGATACTGCATTGCATGGATTATGATGTCATAATTTTGCATTGCATACTGCATTGCATGGATTGTGATGTCATAATTTTGCATTGCATACTGCATTGCATGGATTGTGATGTCATAATTTTGCACTGCATACTGCATTGCATGGATTGTGATGTCATAATGTTGCATTAAATTATGCTTTGCATGGATTGTGATGTCATAATGTTGCATTGCATACTGCATTGCATGGACTGTGATGTCATAATTTTGCATTGCATACTGCATTGCATGGATTGTGATGTCATAATTTTGCATTGCATACTGCATTGCATGGATTGTGATGTCATAATGTTGCATTAAATGATGCTTTGCATGGATTATGATGTCATAATTTTGCATTGCATACTGCATTGCATGGATTGTGATGTCATAATTTTGCATTGCATACTGCATTGCATGGATTGTGATGTCATAATTTTGCATTGCATACTGCATTGCATGGATTGTGATGTCATAATTTTGCATTGTATACTGCATTGCATGGATTGTGATGTCATAATTTTGCATTGCATACTGCATTGCATGGATTGTGATGTCATAATGTTGCATTAAATGATGCATTGCATGGATTGTGATGTCATCATTTTGCATTGCATACTGCATTGCATGGATTGTGATGTCATACTTTTGCATTGCATACTGCATTGCATGGATTGTGATGTCATAATTTTGCATTGCATACTGCATTGCATGGATTGTGATGTCATAATGTTGCATTAAATGATGCTTTGCATGGATTGTGATGTCATCATTTTGCATTGCATACTGCATTGCATGGATTGTGATGTCATAATTTTGCATTAAATGATGCTTTGCATGGATTATGATGTCATAATTTAGCATTGCATGGATTGTGATGTCATTATTTTGCATTGCATACTGCATTGCATGGATTGTGATGTCATGATTTTGCATTGCATGCTGCATTGCATGGATTGTGATGTCATAATGTTGCATTAAATGATGCTTTGCATGTATTGTGATGTCATAATTTTGCATTGCATACTGCATTGCATGGATTGTGATGTCATACTTTTGCATTAAATGATGCTTTGCATGGATTGTGATGTCATACTTTTGCATTAAATGATGCTTTGCATGGATTATGATGTCATAATTTTGCATTGCATACTGCATTGCATGGATTGTGATGTCATAATTTTGCATTGCATACTGCATTGCATGGATTGTGATGTCATAATTTTGCATTGCATACTGCATTGCATGGATTGTGATGTCATAATTTTGCATTAAATGATGCTTTGCATGGATTATGATGTCATAATTTTGCATTGCATACTGCACTGCATGGATTGTGATTTCATAATTTTGCATTGCATACTGCATTGCATGGCTTGTGATGTCATACTTTTGCATTAAATTATGCTTTGCATGGATTATGATGTCATAATTTTGCATTGCATACTGCATTGCATGGATTGTGATGTCATAATTTTGTATTGCATACTGCATTGCATGGATTGTGATGTCATAATTTTGCATTGGATACTGCATTGCATGGATTATGATGTCATAATTTTGCATTGCATACTGCATTGCATGGATTGTGATGTCATAATTTTGCATTGCATACTGCATTGCATGGATTGTGATGTCATAATTTTGCATTGCATACTGCATTGCATGGATTGTGATGTCATAATGTTGCATTAAATTATGCTTTGCATGGATTGTGATGTCATAATGTTGCATTGCATACTGCATTGCATGGATTGTGATGTCATAATTTTGCATTGCATACTGCATTGCATGGATTGTGATGTCATAATTTTGCATTGCATACTGCATTGCATGGATTGTGATGTCATAATGTGGCATTAAATGATGCTTTGCATGGATTATGATGTCATAATTTTGCATTGCATACTGCATTGCATGGATTGTGATGTCATAATTTTGCATTGCATACTGCATTGCATGGATTGTGATGTCATACTTTTGCATTGCATACTGCATTGCATGGATTGTGATGTCATAATGTTGCATTGCATACTGCATTGCATGGATTGTGATGTCATAATTTTGCATTGCATACTGCATTGCATGGATTGTGATGTCATAATGTTGCATTAAATGATGCTTTGCATGGATTGAGATGTCATCATTTTGCATTGCATGGATTGTGATGTCATACTTTTGCATTGCATACTGCATTGCATGGATTGTGATGTCATAATTTTGCATTGCATACTGCATTGCATGGATTGTGATGTCATAATTTTGCATTGCATACTGCATTGCATGGATTGTGATGTCATAATGTTGCATTAAATTATGCTTTGCATGGATTGTGATGTCATAATGTTGCATTGCATACTGCATTGCATGGATTGTGATGTCATAATTTTGCATTGCATACTGCATTGCATGGATTGTGATGTCATAATTTTGCATTGCACACTGCATTGCATGGATTGTGATGTCATAATGTTGCATTAAATGATGCTTTGCATGGATTATGATGTCATAATTTTGCATTGCATACTGCATTGCATGGATTGTGATGTCATAATTTTGCATTGCATACTGCATTGCATGGATTGTGATGTCATAATTTTGCACTGCATACTGCATTGCATGGATTGTGATGTCATAATTTTGCATTGCATACTGCATTGCATGGATTGTGATGTCATAATTTTGCATTGCATACTGCATTGCATGGATTGTGATGTCATAATGTTGCATTAAATGATGCATTGCATGGATTGTGATGTCATAATTTTGCATTGCATACTGCATTGCATGGATTGTGATGTCATACTTTTGCATTGCATACTGCATTGCATGGATTGTGATGTCATAATGTTGCATTGCATACTGCATTGCATGGATTGTGATGTCATAATTTTGCATTGCATACTGCATTGCATGGATTGTGATGTCATAATGTTGCATTAAATGATGCTTTGCATGGATTGAGATGTCATCATTTTGCATTGCATACTGCATTGCATGGATTGTGATGTCATAATTTTGCATTAAATGATGCTTTGCATGGATTATGATGTCATAATTTAGCATTGCATGGATTGTGATGTCATTATTTTGCATTGCATACTGCATTGCATGGATTGTGATGTCATGATTTTGCATTGCATGCTGCATTGCATGGATTGTGATGTCATAATGTTGCATTAAATGATGCTTTGCATGTATTGTGATGTCATAATTTTGCATTGCATACTGCATTGCATGGATTGTGATGTCATACTTTTGCATTAAATGATGCTTTGCATGGATTGTGATGTCATACTTTTGCATTAAATGATGCTTTGCATGGATTATGATGTCATAATTTTGCATTGCATACTGCATTGCATGGATTGTGATGTCATAATTTTGCATTGCATACTGCATTGCATGGATTGTGATGTCATAATTTTGCATTGCATACTGCATTGCATGGATTGTGATGTCATAATTTTGCATTAAATGATGCTTTGCATGGATTATGATGTCATAATTTTGCATTGCATACTGCACTGCATGGATTGTGATGTCATAATTTTGCATTGCATACAGCATTGCATGGCTTGTGATGTCATACTTTTGCATTAAATTATGCTTTGCATGGATTATGATGTCATAATTTTCTATTGCATACTGCATTGCATGGATTGTGATGTCATAATTTTACATTGCATACTGCATTGCATGGATTGTGATGTCATACTTTTGTATTAAATGATGCTTTGCATGGATTGTGATGTCATAATTTTGCATAAAATGATGCTTTGCATGGATTATGATGTCATAATTTTGCATTGCATACTGCATTGCATGGATTGTGATGTCATAATTTTGCATTGCATACTGCTTTGCATGGATTGTGATGTCATAATTTTGCATTGCATACTGCATTGCATGGATTGTGATGTCATAATTTTGCATTGCATACTGCATTGCATGGATTGTGATGTCATAATTTTGCATTGCATACTGCATTGCATGGATTGTGATGTAATAATTTTGCATTAAATGATGCTTTGCATGGATTGTGATGTCATAATTTTGCATTGCATACTGCATTGCATGGATTGTGATGTCATAATTTTACATTAAATGATGCTTTGCATGGATTATGATGTCATAATTTTGCATTGCATACTGCATTGCATGGATTGTGATGTCATAATTTTACATTAAATGATGCTTTGCATGGATTGTGATGTCATAATTTTACATTAAATGATGCTTTGCATGGATTGTGATGTCATAATTTTGCATTGCATACTGCATTGCATGGATTGTGATGTCATAATTTTGCATTGCATACTGCATTGCATGGATTGTGATGTCATAATTTTGCATTGGATACTGCATTGCATGGATTATGATGTCATAATTTTGCATTGCATACTGCATTGCATGGATTGTGATGTCATAATTTTGCATTGTATACTGCATTGCATGGATTGTGATGTCATAATTTTGCATTGCATACTGCATTGCATGGATTGTGATGTCATAATGTTGCATTAAATGATGCATTGCATGGATTGTGATGTCATCATTTTGCATTGCATACTGCATTGCATGGATTGTGATGTCATACTTTTGCATTGCATACTGCATTGCATGGATTGTGATGTCATAATTTTGCATTGCATACTGCATTGCATGGATTGTGATGTCATAATGTTGCATTAAATGATGCTTTGCATGGATTGTGATGTCATCATTTTGCATTGCATGGATTGTGATGTCATCATTTTGCATTAAATGATGCTTTGCATGGATTATGATGTCATAATTTAGCATTGCATGGATTGTGATGTCATTATTTTGCATTGCATACTGCATTGCATGGATTGTGATGTCATGATTTTGCATTGCATGCTGCATTGCATGGATTGTGATGTCATAATGTTGCATTAAATGATGCTTTGCATGTATTGTGATGTCATAATTTTGCATTGCATACTGCATTGCATGGATTGTGATGTCATACTTTTGCATTAAATGATGCTTTGCATGGATTGTGATGTCATACTTTTGCATTAAATGATGCTTTGCATGGATTATGATGTCATAATTTTGCATTGCATACTGCATTGCATGGATTGTGATGTCATAATTTTGCATTGCATACTGCATTGCATGGATTGTGATGTCATAATTTTGCATTGCATACTGCATTGCATGGATTGTGATGTCATAATTTTGCATTAAATGATGCTTTGCATGGATTATGATGTCATAATTTTGCATTGCATACTGCACTGCATGGATTGTGATTTCATAATTTTGCATTGCATACTGCATTGCATGGCTTGTGATGTCATACTTTTGCATTAAATTATGCTTTGCATGGATTATGATGTCATAATTTTGCATTGCATACTGCATTGCATGGATTGTGATGTCATAATTTTGTATTGCATACTGCATTGCATGGATTGTGATGTCATAATTTTGCATTGGATACTGCATTGCATGGATTATGATGTCATAATTTTGCATTGCATACTGCATTGCATGGATTGTGATGTCATAATTTTGCATTGCATACTGCATTGCATGGATTGTGATGTCATAATTTTGCATTGCATACTGCATTGCATGGATTGTGATGTCATAATGTTGCATTAAATTATGCTTTGCATGGATTGTGATGTCATAATGTTGCATTGCATACTGCATTGCATGGATTGTGATGTCATAATTTTGCATTGCATACTGCATTGCATGGATTGTGATGTCATAATTTTGCATTGCATACTGCATTGCATGGATTGTGATGTCATAATGTGGCATTAAATGATGCTTTGCATGGATTATGATGTCATAATTTTGCATTGCATACTGCATTGCATGGATTGTGATGTCATAATTTTGCATTGCATACTGCATTGCATGGATTGTGATGTCATACTTTTGCATTGCATACTGCATTGCATGGATTGTGATGTCATAATGTTGCATTGCATACTGCATTGCATGGATTGTGATGTCATAATTTTGCATTGCATACTGCATTGCATGGATTGTGATGTCATAATGTTGCATTAAATGATGCTTTGCATGGATTGAGATGTCATCATTTTGCATTGCATACTGCATTGCATGGATTGTGATGTCATACTTTTGCATTGCATACTGCATTGCATGGATTGTGATGTCATAATTTTGCATTGCATACTGCATTGCATGGATTGTGATGTCATAATTTTGCATTGCATACTGCATTGCATGGATTGTGATGTCATAATGTTGCATTAAATTATGCTTTGCATGGATTGTGATGTCATAATGTTGCATTGCATACTGCATTGCATGGATTGTGATGTCATAATTTTGCATTGCATACTGCATTGCATGGATTGTGATGTCATAATTTTGCATTGCACACTGCATTGCATGGATTGTGATGTCATAATGTTGCATTAAATGATGCTTTGCATGGATTATGATGTCATAATTTTGCATTGCATACTGCATTGCATGGATTGTGATGTCATAATTTTGCATTGCATACTGCATTGCATGGATTGTGATGTCATAATTTTGCACTGCATACTGCATTGCATGGATTGTGATGTCATAATGTTGCATTAAATGATGCTTTGCATGGATTGAGATGTCATCATTTTGCATTGCATACTGCATTGCATGGATTGTGATGTCATAATTTTGCATTAAATGATGCTTTGCATGGATTATGATGTCATAATTTAGCATTGCATGGATTGTGATGTCATTATTTTGCATTGCATACTGCATTGCATGGATTGTGATGTCATGATTTTGCATTGCATGCTGCATTGCATGGATTGTGATGTCATAATGTTGCATTAAATGATGCTTTGCATGTATTGTGATGTCATAATTTTGCATTGCATACTGCATTGCATGGATTGTGATGTCATACTTTTGCATTAAATGATGCTTTGCATGGATTGTGATGTCATACTTTTGCATTAAATGATGCTTTGCATGGATTATGATGTCATAATTTTGCATTGCATACTGCATTGCATGGATTGTGATGTCATAATTTTGCATTGCATACTGCATTGCATGGATTGTGATGTCATAATTTTGCATTAAATGATGCTTTGCATGGATTATGATGTCATAATTTTGCATTGCATACTGCACTGCATGGATTGTGATGTCATAATTTTGCATTGCATACAGCATTGCATGGCTTGTGATGTCATACTTTTGCATTAAATTATGCTTTGCATGGATTATGATGTCATAATTTTCTATTGCATACTGCATTGCATGGATTGTGATGTCATAATTTTACATTGCATACTGCATTGCATGGATTGTGATGTCATACTTTTGTATTAAATGATGCTTTGCATGGATTGTGATGTCATAATTTTGCATAAAATGATGCTTTGCATGGATTATGATGTCATAATTTTGCATTGCATACTGCATTGCATGGATTGTGATGTCATAATTTTGCATTGCATACTGCTTTGCATGGATTGTGATGTCATAATTTTGCATTGCATACTGCATTGCATGGATTGTGATGTCATAATTTTGCATTGCATACTGCATTGCATGGATTGTGATGTCATAATTTTGCATTAAATGATGCTTTGCATGGATTATGATGTCATAATTGTGCATTGTATACTGCATTGCATGGATTGTGATGTCATAATTTTGCATTGCATACTGCATTGCATGGATTGTGATGTCATAATTTTACATTAAATGATGCTTTGCATGGATTATGATGTCATAATTTTGCATTGCATACTGCATTGCATGGATTGTGATGTCATAATTTTACATTAAATGATGCTTTGCATGGATTGTGATGTCATAATTTTACATTAAATGATGCTTTGCATGGATTGTGATGTCATAATTTTGCATTGCATACTGCATTGCATGGATTGTGATGTCATAATTTTGCATTGCATACTGCATTGCATGGATTGTGATGTCATAATTTTGCATTGGATACTGCATTGCATGGATTATGATGTCATAATTTTGCATTGCATACTGCATTGCATGGATTGTGATGTCATAATTTTGCATTGCATACAGCATTGCATGGCTTGTGATGTCATACTTTTGCATTAAATTATGCTTTGCATGGATTATGATGTCATAATTTTCTATTGCATACTGCATTGCATGGATTGTGATGTCATAATTTTACATTGCATACTGCATTGCATGGATTGTGATGTCATACTTTTGTATTAAATGATGCTTTGCATGGATTGTGATGTCATAATTTTGCATAAAATGATGCTTTGCATGGATTATGATGTCATAATTTTGCATTGCATACTGCATTGCATGGATTGTGATGTCATAATTTTGCATTGCATACTGCTTTGCATGGATTGTGATGTCATAATTTTGCATTGCATACTGCATTGCATGGATTGTGATGTCATAATTTTGCATTGCATACTGCATTGCATGGATTGTGATGTCATAATTTTGCATTAAATGATGCTTTGCATGGATTATGATGTCATAATTGTGCATTGTATACTGCATTGCATGGATTGTGATGTCATAATTTTGCATTGCATACTGCATTGCATGGATTGTGATGTCATAATTTTACATTAAATGATGCTTTGCATGGATTATGATGTCATAATTTTGCATTGCATACTGCATTGCATGGATTGTGATGTCATAATTTTACATTAAATGATGCTTTGCATGGATTGTGATGTCATAATTTTACATTAAATGATGCTTTGCATGGATTGTGATGTCATAATTTTGCATTGCATACTGCATTGCATGGATTGTGATGTCATAATTTTGCATTGCATACTGCATTGCATGGATTGTGATGTCATAATTTTGCATTGGATACTGCATTGCATGGATTATGATGTCATAATTTTGCATTGCATACTGCATTGCATGGATTGTGATGTCATAATTTTGCATTGTATACTGCATTGCATGGATTGTGATGTCATAATTTTGCATTGCATACTGCATTGCATGGATTGTGATGTCATAATTTTGCATTAAATGATGCTTTGCATGGATTATGATGTCATAATTTTGCATTGCATACTGTATTGCATGGATTGTGATGTCATAATTTTGCATTGCATACTGCATTGCATGGATTGTGATGTCATAATTTTGCATTAAATGATGCTTTGCATGGATTGTGATGTCATAATTTTGCATTAAATGATGCTTTGCATGGATTATGATGTCATAATTTTGCATTGCATACTGCATTGCATGGATTGTGATGTCATAATTTTGCATTGCATACTGCTTTGCATGGATTGTGATGTCATAATTTTGCATTGCATACTGCATTGCATGGATTGTGATGTCATAATTTTGCATTGTATACTGCATTGCATGGATTGTGATGTCATAATTGTGCATTGCATACTGCATTGCATGGATTGTGATGTCATAATTTTGCATTGCATACTGCATTGCATGGATTGTGATGTCATACTTTTGCATTAAATGATGATTTGCATGGATTATGATGTCATAATTTTGCATTGCATACTGCATTGCATGGATTGTGATGTCATATTTTTGCATTGCATACTGCATTGCATGGATTGTGATGTCATAATTTTGCATTGCATACTGCATTGCATGGATTGTGATGTCATAATGTTGCATTAAATTATGCTTTGCATGGATTGTGATGTCATAATGTTGCATTGCTTACTGCATTGCATGGATTGTGATGTCATAATTTTGCATTAAATGATGCTTTGCATGGATTGTGATGTCATACTTTTGCATTGCATACTGCATTGCATGGATTGTGATGTCATACTTTTGCATTAAATGATGCTTTGCATGGATTATGATGTCATAATTTTGCATTGCATGGATTGTGATGTCATAATTTTGCATTGCATACTGCATTGCATGGATTGTGATGTCATAATTTTGCATTAAATGATGCTTTGCATGGATTGTGATGTCATAATTTTGCATTGCATACTGCATTGCATGGATTTTGATGTCATAATTTTGCATTAATTGATGCTTTGCATGGATTGTGATGTCATAATTTTGCATTGCATACTGCATTGCATGGATTGTGATGTCATAATTTTGCATTAAATGATGCTTTGCAAGGATTGTGATGTCATAATTTTGCATTAAATGATGCTTTGCATGGATTGTGATGTCATAATTTTGCATTGCATACTGCATTGCATGGATTGTGATGTCATAATTTTGCATTAAAAGATGCTTTGCATGGATTGTGATGTCATAATTTTGCATTGCATACTTAATTGCATGGATTGTGATTTTATAATGTTGCATTAAATGATGCTTTGCATGGATTATGATGTCATAATTTTGCATTGCATACTGCATTGCATGGATTGTGATGTCATAATTTTGCATTAAATTATGCTTTGCATGGATTATGATGTCATAATTTTGCATTGCATGGATTGTGATGTCATAATTTTGCATTGCATACTGCATTGCATGGATTGTGATGTCATAATTTTGCATTGCATACTGCATTGCATGGATTGTGATGTCTTAAATTTGCTTTAAACAATGCTTTGCATGGATTATGATGTCATACTTTTGCATTAAATGATGCTTTGCATGGATTGCGATGTCATAATTTTGCATTAAATGATGCTTTGCATGGAGTATGATGTCATAATTTTGCATTGCATACTGCATTGCATGGATTGTGATGTCATAATGTTGCATTGCATACTGCATTGCATGGCTTGTGATGTCATACTTTTGCATTAAATTATGCTTTGCATGGATTATGATGTCATAATTTTCTATTGCATACTGCATTGCATGGATTGTGATGTTATAATTTTGCATTGCATACTGCATTGCATGGATTGTGATGTCATACTTTTGTATTAAATGATGCTTTGCATGGATTGTGATGTCATAATTTTGCATAAAATGATGCTTTGCATGGATTATGATGTCATAATTTTGCATTGCATACTGCATTGCATGGATTGTGATTTCATAATTTTGCATTGCATACTGCTTTGCATGGATTGTGATGTCATAATTTTGCATTGCATACTGCATTGCATGGATTGTGATGTCATAATTTTGCATTAAATGATGCTTTGCATGGATTGTGATGTCATAATTTTGCATTGCATACTGCATTGCATGGATTGTGATGTCATAATTTTGCATTAAATGATGCTTTGCATGGATTATGATGTCATAATTTTGCATTGCATACTGCATTGCATGGATTGTGATGTCATAATTTTGCATTAAATGATGCTTTGCATGGATTATGATGTCATAATTTTGCATTGCATGGATTGTGATGTCATAATTTTGCATTGCATACTGCATTGCATGGATTGTGATGTCATAATTTTGCATTAAATGATGCTTTGCATGGATTATGATGTCATAATTTTGCATTGCATGGATTGTGATGTCATAATTTTGCATTGCATACTGCATTGCATGGATTGTGATGTCATAATTTTGCATTGCATACTGCATTGCATGGATTGTGATGTCATAATTTTGCATTAAATGATGCTTTGCATGGATTATGATGTCATAATTTTGCATTGCATACTGCATTGCATGGGTTGTGAAGTCATAATTTTGCATAAAATGATGCTTTGCATGGATTATGATGTCATAATTTTGCATTGCATACTGCATTGCATGGATTGTGATGTCATAATTTTGCATTGCATACTGCATTATACGGATTGTGATGTTATAATTTTGCATTAAATGATGCTTTGCATGGATTATGAAGTCATAATTTTGCATTGCATACTGCTTTGCATGGATTG
Source organism: Pseudophryne corroboree (assembly GCF_028390025.1). Taxonomy (NCBI): domain Eukaryota; kingdom Metazoa; phylum Chordata; class Amphibia; order Anura; family Myobatrachidae; genus Pseudophryne; species Pseudophryne corroboree. The sequence goes on along the minus strand of NW_026967558.1, from coordinate 547,340 downwards.
TGATGTCATAATTTTGCATTAAATGATGCTTTGCATGGATTATGATGTCATAATTTTGCATTGCATGCTGCATTGCATGGATTGTGATGTCATAATTTTGCATTGCATACTGCATTGCATGGATTGTGATATCATAATTTTGCATTAAATGATGCTTTGCATGGATTATGATGTCATAATTTTGCATTGCATACTGCATTGCATGGATTGTGATGTCATAATTTTGCATTAAATGATGCTTTGCATGGATTGTGATGTCATAATTTTGCATTGCATACTGCATTGCATGGATTGTGATGTCATAATTTTGCATTAAATGATGCTTTGCATGGATTGTGATGTCATAATTTTGCATTAAATGATGCTTTGCATGGATTGTGATGTCATAATTTTGCATTGCATACTGCATTGCATGGATTGTGATGTCATAATTTTGCATTAAAAGATGCTTTGCATGGATTGTGATGTCATAATTTTGCATTGCATACTTAATTGCATGGATTGCGATGTCATAATGTTGCATTAAATGATGCTTTGCATGGATTATGATGTCATAATTTTGCATTGCATACTGCATTGCATGGATTGTGATGTCATAATTTTGCATTAAATTATGCTTTGCATGGATTATGATGTCATAATTTTGCATTGCATGGATTGTGATGTCATAATTTAGCACTGCATACTGCATTGCATGGATTGTGATGTCATAATTTTGCATTGCATACTGCATTGCATGGATTGTGATGTCATAATTTTGCAATAAATGATGCTTTGCATGGATTATGATGTCATAATTTTGCATTGCATACTGCATTGCATGGATTGTGATGTCATAATTTTGCATTGCATACTGCATTGCATGGATTGTAATGTCATAATTTTGCATTGGATACTGCATTGCATGGATTATGATGTCATAATTTTGCATTGCATACTGCATTGCATGGATTGTGATGTCATAATTTTGCATTGCATACTGCATTGCATGGATTGTGATGTCATAATTTTGCATTAAATGATGCTTTGCATGGATTATGATGTCATAATTTTGCATTGCATACTGCATTGCATGGATTGTGATGTCATAATGTTGCATTAAATGATGCTTTGCATGGATTATGATGTCATAATTTTGCATTGCATACTGCATTGCATGGATTGTGATGTCATAATTTTGCATTGCATACTGCATTGCATGGATTGTGATGTCATAATTTTGCATTGCATACTGCATTGCATGGATTGTGATGTCATAATGTTGCATTAAATGATGCATTGCATGGATTGTGATGTCATAATTTTGCATTGCATACTGCATTGCATGGATTGTGATGTCATACTTTTGCATTGCATACTGCATTGCATGGATTGTGATGTCATAATGTTGCATTAAATGATGCTTTTCATGTATTGTGATGTCATAATTTTGCATTGCATACTGCATTGCATGGATTGTGATGTCATACTTTTGCATTAAATGATGCTTTGCATGGATTATGATGTCATAATTTTGCATTGCATACTGCATTGCATGGATTGTGATGTCATAATTTTGCATTGCATACTGCATTGCATGGCTTGTGATGTCATACTTTTGCATTAAATTATGCTTTGCATGGATTATGATGTCATAATTTTCTATTGCATACTGCATTGCATGGATTGTGATGTCATAATTTTGCATTGCATACTGCATTGCATGGATTGTGATGTCATACTTTTGTATTAAATGATGCTTTGCATGGATTGTGATGTCATAATTTTGCATAAAATGATGCTTTGCATGGATTATGATGTCATAATTTTGCATTGCATACTGCTTTGCATGGATTGTGATGTCATAATTTTGCATTGCATACTGCATTGCATGGATTGTGATGTCATAATTTTGCATTGCATACTGCATTGCATGGATTGTGATGTCATAATTTTGCATTAAAAGATGCTTTGCATGGATTGTGATGTCATAATTTTGCATTGCATACTGCATTGCATGGATTGTGATGTCATAATTTTGCATTGCATACTGCATTGCATGGATTGTGATGTCATAATTTTGCATTAAATGATGCTTTGCATGGATTATGATGTCATAATTGTGCATTGCATACTGCATTGCATGGATTGTGATGTCATAATTTTACATTAAATGATGCTTTGCATGGATTGTGATGTCATAATTTTACATTAAATGATGCTTTGCATGGATTGTGATGTCATAATTTTGCATTGCATACTGCATTGCATGGATTGTGATGTCATAATTTTGCATTGCATACTGCATTGCATGGATTGTGATGTCATAATTTTGCATTGCATACTGCATTGCATGGATTGTGATGTCATAATTTTGCATTGGATACTGCATTGCATGGATTGTGATGTCATAATTTTGCATTAAATAATGCTTTGCATGGATTATGATGTCATAATTTTGCATTGCAATCTGTATTGCATGGATTGTGATGTCATAATTTTGCATTGCATACTGCATTGCATGGATTGTGATGTCATAATTTTGCATTAAATGATGCTTTGCATGGATTGTGATGTCATAATTTTGCATTAAATGATGCTTTGCATGGATTATGATGTCATAACTTTGCATTGCATACTGCATTGCATGGATTGTGATGTCATACTTTTGCATTAAATTATGCTTTGCATGGATTATGATGTCATAATTTTCTATTGCATACTGCATTGCATGGATTGTGATGTCATAATTTTGCATTGCATACTGCATTGCATGGATTGTGATGTCATAATTTTGCATTGCATACTGCTTTGCATGGATTGTGATGTCATAATTTTGCATTGCATACTGCATTGCATGGATTGTGATGTCATAATTTTGCATTGTATACTGCATTGCATGGATTGTGATGTCATAATTTTGCATTGCATACTGCATTGCATGGATTGTGGTGTCATAATTTTGCATTAAATGATGCTTTGCATGGATTGTGATGTCATAATTTTGCATTGCATACTGCATTGCATGGATTGTGATGTCATAATTTTGCATTAAATGATGCTTTGCATGGATTATGATGTCATAATTTTGCATTGCATACTGCATTGCATGGATTGTGATGTCATACTTTTGCATTGCATACTGCATTGCATGGATTGTGATGTCATAATTTTGCATTGCATACTGCATTGCATGGATTGTGATGTCATAATTTTGCATTAAATGATGCTTTGCATGGATTGTGATGTCATAATTTTGCATTGCATACTGCATTGCATGGATTGTGATGTCATACTTTTGCATTAAATGATGCTTTGCATGGATTGTGATGTCATACTTTTGCATTGCATACTGCATTGCATGGATTGTGATGTCATAATTTTGCATTAAATGATGCTTTGCATGGATTATGATGTCATAATTTTGCATTGCATGGATTGTGATGTCATAATTTTGCATTGCATACTGCATTGCATGGATTGTGATGTCATAATTTTGCATTAAATGATGCTTTGCATGGATTATGTTGTCATAATTTTGCATTGCATGGATTGTGATGTCATAATTTTGCATTGCATACTGCATTGCATGGATTGTGATGTCATAATTTTGCATTGCATACTGCATTGCATGGATTGTGATGTCATAATTTTGCATTAAATGATGCTTTGCATGGATTATGATGTCATAATTTTGCATTGCATACTGCACTGCATGGATTGTGAAGTCATAATTTTGCATAAAATGATGCTTTGCATGGATTATGATGTCATAATGTTGCATTAAATGATGCTTTGCATGGATTGCGATGTCATAATTTTGCATTAAATGATGCTTTGCATGGATTATGATGTCATAATTTTGCATTGCATACTGCATTGCATGGATTGTGATGTCATAATTTTGCATTGCATACTGCATTGCATGGCTTGTGATGTCATACTTTTGCATTAAATTATGCTTTGCATGGATTATGATGTCATAATTTTCTATTGCATACTGCATTGCATGGATTGTGATGTTATAATTTTGCATTGCATACTGCATTGCATGGATTGTGATGTCATACTTTTGTATTAAATGATGCTTTGCATGGATTGTGATGTCATAATTTTGCATAAAATGATGCTTTGCATGGATTATGATGTCATAATTTTGCATTGCATACTGCATTGCATGGATTGTGATTTCATAATTTTGCATTGCATACTGCTTTGCATGGATTGTGATGTCATAATTTTGCATTGCATACTGCATTGCATGGATTGTGATGTCATAATTTTGCATTAAATGATGCTTTGCATGGATTGTGATGTCATAATTTTGCATTGCATACTGCATTGCATGGATTGTGATGTCATAATTTTGCATTAAATGATGCTTTGCATGGATTATGATGTCATAATTTTGCATTGCATACTGCATTGCATGGATTGTGATGTCATAATTTTGCATTAAATGATGCTTTGCATGGATTATGATGTCATAATTTTGCATTGCATGGATTGTGATGTCATAATTTTGCATTGCATACTGCATTGCATGGATTGTGATGTCATAATTTTGCATTAAATGATGCTTTGCATGGATTATGATGTCATAATTTTGCATTGCATGGATTGTGATGTCATAATTTTGCATTGCATACTGCATTGCATGGATTGTGATGTCATAATTTTGCATTGCATACTGCATTGCATGGATTGTGATGTCATAATTTTGCATTAAATGATGCTTTGCATGGATTATGATGTCATAATTTTGCATTGCATACTGCATTGCATGGATTGTGAAGTCATAATTTTGCATAAAATGATGCTTTGCATGGATTATGATGTCATAATTTTGCATTGCATACTGCATTGCATGGATTGTGATGTCATAATTTTGCATTGCATACTGCATTATATGGATTGTGATGTTATAATTTTGCATTAAATGATGCTTTGCATGGATTATGAAGTCATAATTTTGCATTGCATACTGCTTTGCATGGATTGTGATGTCATAATTTTGCATTAAATGATGCTTTGCATGGATTATGATGTCATAATTTTGCATTGCATGCTGCATTGCATGGATTGTGATGTCATAATTTTGCATTGCATACTGCATTGTATGGATTGTGATGTTATAATGTTGCATTAAATTATGCTTTGCATGGATTGTGATGTCATAATTTTGCATTGCATACTGCATTGCATGGATTGTGATGTCATAATTTTGCATTGCATACTGCATTGCATGTATTGTGATGTCATAATTTTGCAATAAATGATGCTTTGCATGGATTATGATGTCATAATTTTGCATTGCATACTGCATTGCATGGATTGTGATGTCATAATTTTGCATTGCATACTGCATTGCATGGATTGTGATGTCATAATTTTGCATTGGATACTGCATTGCATGGATTATGATGTCATAATGTTGCATTGCATACTGCATTGCATGGATTGTGATGTCATAATTTTGCATTGCATACTGCATTGCATGGATTGTGATGTCATAATTTTGCATTGCATACTGCATTGCATGGATTGTGATGTCATAATGTTGCATTAAATTATGCTTTGCATGGATTGTGATGTCATAATGTTGCATTGCATACTGCATTGCATGGATTGTGATGTCATAATTTTGCATTGCATACTGCATTGCATGGATTGTGATGTCATAATTTTGCATTGCATACTGCATTGCATGGATTGTGATGTCATAATGTTGCATTCAATGATGCTTTGCATGGATAATGATGTCATAATTTTGCATTGCATACTGCATTGCATGGATTGTGATGTCATAATTTTGTATTGCATACTGCATTGCATGGATTGTGATGTCATAATTTTGCATTGGATACTGCATTGCATGGATTATGATGTCATAATTTTGCATTGCATACTGCATTGCATGGATTGTGATGTCATAATTTTGCATTGCATACTGCATTGCATGGATTGTGATGTCATAATTTTGCATTGCATACTGCATTGCATGGATTGTGATGTCATAATGTTGCATTAAATTATGCTTTGCATGGATTGTGATGTCATAATGTTGCATTGCATACTGCATTGCATGGACTGTGATGTCATAATTTTGCATTGCATACTGCATTGCATGGATTGTGATGTCATAATTTTGCATTGCATACTGCATTGCATGGATTGTGATGTCATAATGTTGCATTAAATGATGCTTTGCATGGATTATGATGTCATAATTTTGCATTGCATACTGCATTGCATGGATTGTGATGTCATAATTTTGCATTGCATACTGCATTGCATGGATTGTGATGTCATAATTTTGCATTGCATACTGCATTGCATGGATTGTGATGTCATAATTTTGCATTGTATACTGCATTGCATGGATTGTGATGTCATAATTTTGCATTGCATACTGCATTGCATGGATTGTGATGTCATAATGTTGCATTAAATGATGCATTGCATGGATTGTGATGTCATCATTTTGCATTGCATACTGCATTGCATGGATTGTGATGTCATACTTTTGCATTGCATACTGCATTGCATGGATTGTGATGTCATAATTTTGCATTGCATACTGCATTGCATGGATTGTGATGTCATAATGTTGCATTAAATGATGCTTTGCATGGATTGTGATGTCATCATTTTGCATTGCATACTGCATTGCATGGATTGTGATGTCATAATTTTGCATTAAATGATGCTTTGCATGGATTATGATGTCATAATTTAGCATTGCATGGATTGTGATGTCATTATTTTGCATTGCATACTGCATTGCATGGATTGTGATGTCATGATTTTGCATTGCATGCTGCATTGCATGGATTGTGATGTCATAATGTTGCATTAAATGATGCTTTGCATGTATTGTGATGTCATAATTTTGCATTGCATACTGCATTGCATGGATTGTGATGTCATACTTTTGCATTAAATGATGCTTTGCATGGATTGTGATGTCATACTTTTGCATTAAATGATGCTTTGCATGGATTATGATGTCATAATTTTGCATTGCATACTGCATTGCATGGATTGTGATGTCATAATTTTGCATTGCATACTGCATTGCATGGATTGTGATGTCATAATTTTGCATTGCATACTGCATTGCATGGATTGTGATGTCATAATTTTGCATTAAATGATGCTTTGCATGGATTATGATGTCATAATTTTGCATTGCATACTGCACTGCATGGATTGTGATTTCATAATTTTGCATTGCATACTGCATTGCATGGCTTGTGATGTCATACTTTTGCATTAAATTATGCTTTGCATGGATTATGATGTCATAATTTTGCATTGCATACTGCATTGCATGGATTGTGATGTCATAATTTTGTATTGCATACTGCATTGCATGGATTGTGATGTCATAATTTTGCATTGGATACTGCATTGCATGGATTATGATGTCATAATTTTGCATTGCATACTGCATTGCATGGATTGTGATGTCATAATTTTGCATTGCATACTGCATTGCATGGATTGTGATGTCATAATTTTGCATTGCATACTGCATTGCATGGATTGTGATGTCATAATGTTGCATTAAATTATGCTTTGCATGGATTGTGATGTCATAATGTTGCATTGCATACTGCATTGCATGGATTGTGATGTCATAATTTTGCATTGCATACTGCATTGCATGGATTGTGATGTCATAATTTTGCATTGCATACTGCATTGCATGGATTGTGATGTCATAATGTGGCATTAAATGATGCTTTGCATGGATTATGATGTCATAATTTTGCATTGCATACTGCATTGCATGGATTGTGATGTCATAATTTTGCATTGCATACTGCATTGCATGGATTGTGATGTCATACTTTTGCATTGCATACTGCATTGCATGGATTGTGATGTCATAATGTTGCATTGCATACTGCATTGCATGGATTGTGATGTCATAATTTTGCATTGCATACTGCATTGCATGGATTGTGATGTCATAATGTTGCATTAAATGATGCTTTGCATGGATTGAGATGTCATCATTTTGCATTGCATACTGCATTGCATGGATTGTGATGTCATACTTTTGCATTGCATACTGCATTGCATGGATTGTGATGTCATAATTTTGCATTGCATACTGCATTGCATGGATTGTGATGTCATAATTTTGCATTGCATACTGCATTGCATGGATTGTGATGTCATAATGTTGCATTAAATTATGCTTTGCATGGATTGTGATGTCATAATGTTGCATTGCATACTGCATTGCATGGATTGTGATGTCATAATTTTGCATTGCATACTGCATTGCATGGATTGTGATGTCATAATTTTGCATTGCACACTGCATTGCATGGATTGTGATGTCATAATGTTGCATTAAATGATGCTTTGCATGGATTATGATGTCATAATTTTGCATTGCATACTGCATTGCATGGATTGTGATGTCATAATTTTGCATTGCATACTGCATTGCATGGATTGTGATGTCATAATTTTGCACTGCATACTGCATTGCATGGATTGTGATGTCATAATTTTGCATTGCATACTGCATTGCATGGATTGTGATGTCATAATTTTGCATTGCATACTGCATTGCATGGATTGTGATGTCATAATGTTGCATTAAATGATGCATTGCATGGATTGTGATGTCATAATTTTGCATTGCATACTGCATTGCATGGATTGTGATGTCATACTTTTGCATTGCATACTGCATTGCATGGATTGTGATGTCATAATGTTGCATTGCATACTGCATTGCATGGATTGTGATGTCATAATTTTGCATTGCATACTGCATTGCATGGATTGTGATGTCATAATGTTGCATTAAATGATGCTTTGCATGGATTGAGATGTCATCATTTTGCATTGCATACTGCATTGCATGGATTGTGATGTCATAATTTTGCATTAAATGATGCTTTGCATGGATTATGATGTCATAATTTAGCATTGCATGGATTGTGATGTCATTATTTTGCATTGCATACTGCATTGCATGGATTGTGATGTCATGATTTTGCATTGCATGCTGCATTGCATGGATTGTGATGTCATAATGTTGCATTAAATGATGCTTTGCATGTATTGTGATGTCATAATTTTGCATTGCATACTGCATTGCATGGATTGTGATGTCATACTTTTGCATTAAATGATGCTTTGCATGGATTGTGATGTCATACTTTTGCATTAAATGATGCTTTGCATGGATTATGATGTCATAATTTTGCATTGCATACTGCATTGCATGGATTGTGATGTCATAATTTTGCATTGCATACTGCATTGCATGGATTGTGATGTCATAATTTTGCATTGCATACTGCATTGCATGGATTGTGATGTCATAATTTTGCATTAAATGATGCTTTGCATGGATTATGATGTCATAATTTTGCATTGCATACTGCACTGCATGGATTGTGATGTCATAATTTTGCATTGCATACAGCATTGCATGGCTTGTGATGTCATACTTTTGCATTAAATTATGCTTTGCATGGATTATGATGTCATAATTTTCTATTGCATACTGCATTGCATGGATTGTGATGTCATAATTTTACATTGCATACTGCATTGCATGGATTGTGATGTCATACTTTTGTATTAAATGATGCTTTGCATGGATTGTGATGTCATAATTTTGCATAAAATGATGCTTTGCATGGATTATGATGTCATAATTTTGCATTGCATACTGCATTGCATGGATTGTGATGTCATAATTTTGCATTGCATACTGCTTTGCATGGATTGTGATGTCATAATTTTGCATTGCATACTGCATTGCATGGATTGTGATGTCATAATTTTGCATTGCATACTGCATTGCATGGATTGTGATGTCATAATTTTGCATTGCATACTGCATTGCATGGATTGTGATGTAATAATTTTGCATTAAATGATGCTTTGCATGGATTGTGATGTCATAATTTTGCATTGCATACTGCATTGCATGGATTGTGATGTCATAATTTTGCATTGCATACTGCATTGCATGGATTGTGATGTCATAATTTTGCATTAAATGATGCTTTGCATGGATTATGATGTCATAATTGTGCATTGTATACTGCATTGCATGGATTGTGATGTCATAATTTTGCATTGCATACTGCATTGCATGGATTGTGATGTCATAATTTTACATTAAATGATGCTTTGCATGGATTATGATGTCATAATTTTGCATTGCATACTGCATTGCATGGATTGTGATGTCATAATTTTACATTAAATGATGCTTTGCATGGATTGTGATGTCATAATTTTACATTAAATGATGCTTTGCATGGATTGTGATGTCATAATTTTGCATTGCATACTGCATTGCATGGATTGTGATGTCATAATTTTGCATTGCATACTGCATTGCATGGATTGTGATATCATAATTTTGCATTGGATACTGCATTGCATGGATTATGATGTCATAATTTTGCATTGCATACTGCATTGCATGGATTGTGATGTCATAATTTTGCATTGTATACTGCATTGCATGGATTGTGATGTCATAATTTTGCATTGCATACTGCATTGCATGGATTGTGATGTCATAATTTTGCATTAAATGATGCTTTGCATGGATTATGATGTCATAATTTTGCATTGCATACTGTATTGCATGGATTGTGATGTCATAATTTTGCATTGCATACTGCATTGCATGGATTGTGATGTCATAATTTTGCATTAAATGATGCTTTGCATGGATTGTGATGTCATAATTTTGCATTAAATGATGCTTTGCATGGATTATGATGTCATAATTTTGCATTGCATACTGCATTGCATGGATTGTGATGTCATAATTTTGCATTGCATACTGCTTTGCATGGATTGTGATGTCATAATTTTGCATTGCATACTGCATTGCATGGATTGTGATGTCATAATTTTGCATTGTATACTGCATTGCATGGATTGTGATGTCATAATTGTGCATTGCATACTGCATTGCATGGATTGTGATGTCATAATTTTGCATTGCATACTGCATTGCATGGATTGTGATGTCATACTTTTGCATTAAATGATGATTTGCATGGATTATGATGTCATAATTTTGCATTGCATACTGCATTGCATGGATTGTGATGTCATATTTTTGCATTGCATACTGCATTGCATGGATTGTGATGTCATAATTTTGCATTGCATACTGCATTGCATGGATTGTGATGTCATAATGTTGCATTAAATTATGCTTTGCATGGATTGTGATGTCATAATGTTGCATTGCTTACTGCATTGCATGGATTGTGATGTCATAATTTTGCATTAAATGATGCTTTGCATGGATTGTGATGTCATACTTTTGCATTGCATACTGCATTGCATGGATTGTGATGTCATACTTTTGCATTAAATGATGCTTTGCATGGATTATGATGTCATAATTTTGCATTGCATGGATTGTGATGTCATAATTTTGCATTGCATACTGCATTGCATGGATTGTGATGTCATAATTTTGCATTAAATGATGCTTTGCATGGATTGTGATGTCATAATTTTGCATTGCATACTGCATTGCATGGATTTTGATGTCATAATTTTGCATTAATTGATGCTTTGCATGGATTGTGATGTCATAATTTTGCATTGCATACTGCATTGCATGGATTGTGATGTCATAATTTTGCATTAAATGATGCTTTGCATGGATTGTGATGTCATAATTTTGCATTAAATGATGCTTTGCATGGATTGTGATGTCATAATTTTGCATTGCATACTGCATTGCATGGATTGTGATGTCATAATTTTGCATTAAAAGATGCTTTGCATGGATTGTGATGTCATAATTTTGCATTGCATACTTAATTGCATGGATTGTGATTTTATAATGTTGCATTAAATGATGCTTTGCATGGATTATGATGTCATAATTTTGCATTGCATACTGCATTGCATGGATTGTGATGTCATAATTTTGCATTAAATTATGCTTTGCATGGATTATGATGTCATAATTTTGCATTGCATGGATTGTGATGTCATAATTTTGCATTGCATACTGCATTGCATGGATTGTGATGTCATAATTTTGCATTGCATACTGCATTGCATGGATTGTGATGTCTTAAATTTGCTTTAAACAATGCTTTGCATGGATTATGATGTCATACTTTTGCATTAAATGATGCTTTGCATGGATTGCGATGTCATAATTTTGCATTAAATGATGCTTTGCATGGAGTATGATGTCATAATTTTGCATTGCATACTGCATTGCATGGATTGTGATGTCATAATGTTGCATTGCATACTGCATTGCATGGCTTGTGATGTCATACTTTTGCATTAAATTATGCTTTGCATGGATTATGATGTCATAATTTTCTATTGCATACTGCATTGCATGGATTGTGATGTTATAATTTTGCATTGCATACTGCATTGCATGGATTGTGATGTCATACTTTTGTATTAAATGATGCTTTGCATGGATTGTGATGTCATAATTTTGCATAAAATGATGCTTTGCATGGATTATGATGTCATAATTTTGCATTGCATACTGCATTGCATGGATTGTGATTTCATAATTTTGCATTGCATACTGCTTTGCATGGATTGTGATGTCATAATTTTGCATTGCATACTGCATTGCATGGATTGTGATGTCATAATTTTGCATTAAATGATGCTTTGCATGGATTATGATGTCATAATTTTGCATTGCATACTGCATTGCATGGATTGTGATGTCATAATTTTGCATTAAATGATGCTTTGCATGGATTATGATGTCATAATTTTGCATTGCATGGATTGTGATGTCATAATTTTGCATTGCATACTGCATTGCATGGATTGTGATGTCATAATTTTGCATTAAATGATGCTTTGCATGGATTATGATGTCATAATTTTGCATTGCATGGATTGTGATGTCATAATTTTGCATTGCATACTGCATTGCATGGATTGTGATGTCATAATTTTGCATTGCATACTGCATTGCATGGATTGTGATGTCATAATTTTGCATTAAATGATGCTTTGCATGGATTATGATGTCATAATTTTGCATTGCATACTGCATTGCATGGGTTGTGAAGTCATAATTTTGCATAAAATGATGCTTTGCATGGATTATGATGTCATAATTTTGCATTGCATACTGCATTGCATGGATTGTGATGTCATAATTTTGCATTGCATACTGCATTATACGGATTGTGATGTTATAATTTTGCATTAAATGATGCTTTGCATGGATTATGAAGTCATAATTTTGCATTGCATACTGCTTTGCATGGATTGTGATGTCATAATTTTGCATTAAATGATGCTTTGCATGGATTATGATGTCATAATTTTGCATTGCATGCTGCATTGCATGGATTGTGATGTCATAATTTTGCATTGCATACTGCATTGCATGGATTGTGATATCATAATTTTGCATTAAATGATGCTTTGCATGGATTATGATGTCATAATTTTGCATTGCATACTGCATTGCATGGATTGTGATGTCATAATTTTGCATTAAATGATGCTTTGCATGGATTGTGATGTCATAATTTTGCATTGCATACTGCATTGCATGGATTGTGATGTCATAATTTTGCATTAAATGATGCTTTGCATGGATTGTGATGTCATAATTTTGCATTAAATGATGCTTTGCATGGATTGTGATGTCATAATTTTGCATTGCATACTGCATTGCATGGATTGTGATGTCATAATTTTGCATTAAAAGATGCTTTGCATGGATTGTGATGTCATAATTTTGCATTGCATACTTAATTGCATGGATTGCGATGTCATAATGTTGCATTAAATGATGCTTTGCATGGATTATGATGTCATAATTTTGCATTGCATACTGCATTGCATGGATTGTGATGTCATAATTTTGCATTAAATTATGCTTTGCATGGATTATGATGTCATAATTTTGCATTGCATGGATTGTGATGTCATAATTTTGCACTGCATACTGCATTGCATGGATTGTGATGTCATAATTTTGCATTGCATACTGCATTGCATGGATTGTGATGTCATAATTTTGCAATAAATGATGCTTTGCATGGATTATGATGTCATAATTTTGCATTGCATACTGCATTGCATGGATTGTGATGTCATAATTTTGCATTGCATACTGCATTGCATGGATTGTAATGTCATAATTTTGCATTGGATACTGCATTGCATGGATTATGATGTCATAATTTTGCATTGCATACTGCATTGCATGGATTGTGATGTCATAATTTTGCATTGCATACTGCATTGCATGGATTGTGATGTCATAATTTTGCATTAAATGATGCTTTGCATGGATTATGATGTCATAATTTTGCATTGCATACTGCATTGCATGGATTGTGATGTCATAATGTTGCATTAAATGATGCTTTGCATGGATTATGATGTCATAATTTTGCATTGCATACTGCATTGCATGGATTGTGATGTCATAATTTTGCATTGCATACTGCATTGCATGGATTGTGATGTCATAATTTTGCATTGCATACTGCATTGCATGGATTGTGATGTCATAATTTTGCATTGTATACTGCATTGCATGGATTGTGATGTCATAAGTTTGCATTGCATACTGCATTGCATTGATTGTGATGTCATAATGTTGCATTAAATGATGCATTGCATGGATTGTGATGTCATAATTTTGCATTGCATACTGCATTGCATGGATTGTGATGTCATAATGTTGCATTGCATACTGCATTGCATGGATTGTGATGTCATAATTTTGCATTGCATACTGCATTGCATGGATTGTGATGTCATAATTTTGCATTAAATGATGCTTTGCATGGATTATGATGTCATAATTTAGCATTGCATGGATTGTGATGTCATTATTTTGCATTGCATACTGCATTGCATGGATTGTGATGTCATGATTTTGCATTGCATGCTGCATTGCATGGATTGTGATGTCATAATGTTGCATTAAATGATGCTTTGCATGTATTGTGATGTCATAATTTTGCATTGCATACTGCATTGCATGGATTGTGATGTCATACTTTTGCATTAAATGATGCTTTGCATGGATTGTGATGTCATACTTTTGCATTAAATGATGCTTTGCATGGATTATGATGTCATAATTTTCTATTGCATACTGCATTGCATGGATTGTGATGTCATAATTTTGCATTGCATACTGCATTGCATGGATTGTGATGTCATACTTTTGTATTAAATGATGCTTTGCATGGATTGTGATGTCATAATTTTGCATAAAATGATGCTTTGCATGGATTATGATGTCATAATTTTGCATTGCATACTGCATTGCATGGATTGTGATGTCATAATTTTGCATTGCATACTGCTTTGCATGGATTGTGATGTCATAATTTTGCATTGCATACTGCATTGCATGGATTGTGATGTCATAATTTTGCATTGCATACTGCATTGCATGGATTGTGATGTCATAATTTTGCATTGCATACTGCATTGCATGGATTGTGATGTAATAATTTTGCATTAAATGATGCTTTGCATGGATTGTGATGTCATAATTTTGCATTGCATACTGCATTGCATGGATTGTGATGTCATAATTTTGCATTGCATACTGCATTGCATGGATTGTGATGTCATAATTTTGCATTAAATGATGCTTTGCATGGATTATGATGTCATAATTGTGCATTGTATACTGCATTGCATGGATTGTGATGTCATAATTTTGCATTGCATACTGCATTGCATGGATTGTGATGTCATAATTTTACATTAAATGATGCTTTGCATGGATTATGATGTCATAATTTTGCATTGCATACTGCATTGCATGGATTGTGATGTCATAATTTTACATTAAATGATGCTTTGCATGGATTGTGATGTCATAATTTTACATTAAATGATGCTTTGCATGGATTGTGATGTCATAATTTTGCATTGCATACTGCATTGCATGGATTGTGATGTCATAATTTTGCATTGCATACTGCATTGCATGGATTGTGATGTCATAATTTTGCATTGGATACTGCATTGCATGGATTATGATGTCATAATTTTGCATTGCATACTGCATTGCATGGATTGTGATGTCATAATTTTGCATTGTATACTGCATTGCATGGATTGTGATGTCATAATTTTGCATTGCATACTGCATTGCATGGATTGTGATGTCATAATTTTGCATTAAATGATGCTTTGCATGGATTATGATGTCATAATTTTGCATTGCATACTGTATTGCATGGATTGTGATGTCATAATTTTGCATTGCATACTGCATTGCATGGATTGTGATGTCATAATTTTGCATTAAATGATACTTTGCATGGATTGTGATGTCATAATTTTGCATTAAATGATGCTTTGCATGGATTATGATGTCATAATTTTGCATTGCATACTGCATTGCATGGATTGTGATGTCATAATTTTGCATTGCATACTGCTTTGCATGGATTGTGATGTCATAATTTTGCATTGCATACTGCATTGCATGGATTGTGATGTCATAATTTTGCATTGTATACTGCATTGCATGGATTGTGATGTCATAATTGTGCATTGCATACTGCATTGCATGGATTGTGATGTCATAATTTTGCATTGCATACTGCATTGCATGGATTGTGATGTCATACTTTTGCATTAAATGATGATTTGCATGGATTATGATGTCATAATTTTGCATTGCATACTGCATTGCATGGATTGTGATGTCATATTTTTGCATTGCATACTGCATTGCATGGATTGTGATGTCATAATTTTGCATTGCATACTGCATTGCATGGATTGTGATGTCATAATGTTGCATTAAATTATGCTTTGCATGGATTGTGATGTCATAATGTTGCATTGCTTACTGCATTGCATGGATTGTGATGTCATAATTTTGCATTAAATGATGCTTTGCATGGATTGTGATGTCATACTTTTGCATTGCATACTGCATTGCATGGATTGTGATGTCATACTTTTGCATTAAATGATGCTTTGCATGGATTATGATGTCATAATTTTGCATTGCATGGATTGTGATGTCATAATTTTGCATTGCATACTGCA
Source organism: Pseudophryne corroboree (assembly GCF_028390025.1). Lineage (NCBI taxonomy): Eukaryota > Metazoa > Chordata > Amphibia > Anura > Myobatrachidae > Pseudophryne > Pseudophryne corroboree. The sequence continues at coordinate 530,300 of NW_026967558.1, read as the reverse complement.
TTGCATGGATTGTGATGTCATAATTTTGCATTAAATGATGCTTTGCATGGATTGTGATGTCATAATTTTGCATTGCATACTGCATTGCATGGATTTTGATGTCATGATTTTGCATTAATTGATGCTTTGCATGGATTGTGATGTCATAATTTTGCATTGCATACTGCATTGCATGGATTGTGATGTCATAATTTTGCATTAAATGATGCTTTGCATGGATTGTGATGTCATACTTTTGCATTAAATGATGCTTTGCATGGATTATGATGTCATAATTTTCTATTGCATACTGCATTGCATGGATTGTGATGTCATAATTTTGCATTGCATACTGCATTGCATGGATTGTGATGTCATACTTTTGTATTAAATGATGCTTTGCATGGATTGTGATGTCATAATTTTGCATAAAATGATGCTTTGCATGGATTATGATGTCATAATTTTGCATTGCATACTGCATTGCATGGATTGTGATGTCATAATTTTGCATTGCATACTGCTTTGCATGGATTGTGATGTCATAATTTTGCATTGCATACTGCATTGCATGGATTGTGATGTCATAATTTTGCATTGCATACTGCATTGCATGGATTGTGATGTCATAATTTTGCATTGCATACTGCATTGCATGGATTGTGATGTAATAATTTTGCATTAAATGATGCTTTGCATGGATTGTGATGTCATAATTTTGCATTGCATACTGCATTGCATGGATTGTGATGTCATAATTTTGCATTGCATACTGCATTGCATGGATTGTGATGTCATAATTTTGCATTAAATGATGCTTTGCATGGATTATGATGTCATAATTGTGCATTGTATACTGCATTGCATGGATTGTGATGTCATAATTTTGCATTGCATACTGCATTGCATGGATTGTGATGTCATAATTTTACATTAAATGATGCTTTGCATGGATTATGATGTCATAATTTTGCATTGCATACTGCATTGCATGGATTGTGATGTCATAATTTTACATTAAATGATGCTTTGCATGGATTGTGATGTCATAATTTTACATTAAATGATGCTTTGCATGGATTGTGATGTCATAATTTTGCATTGCATACTGCATTGCATGGATTGTGATGTCATAATTTTGCATTGCATACTGCATTGCATGGATTGTGATGTCATAATTTTGCATTGGATACTGCATTGCATGGATTATGATGTCATAATTTTGCATTGCATACTGCATTGCATGGATTGTGATGTCATAATTTTGCATTGTATACTGCATTGCATGGATTGTGATGTCATAATTTTGCATTGCATACTGCATTGCATGGATTGTGATGTCATAATTTTGCATTAAATGATGCTTTGCATGGATTATGATGTCATAATTTTGCATTGCATACTGTATTGCATGGATTGTGATGTCATAATTTTGCATTGCATACTGCATTGCATGGATTGTGATGTCATAATTTTGCATTAAATGATACTTTGCATGGATTGTGATGTCATAATTTTGCATTAAATGATGCTTTGCATGGATTATGATGTCATAATTTTGCATTGCATACTGCATTGCATGGATTGTGATGTCATAATTTTGCATTGCATACTGCTTTGCATGGATTGTGATGTCATAATTTTGCATTGCATACTGCATTGCATGGATTGTGATGTCATAATTTTGCATTGTATACTGCATTGCATGGATTGTGATGTCATAATTGTGCATTGCATACTGCATTGCATGGATTGTGATGTCATAATTTTGCATTGCATACTGCATTGCATGGATTGTGATGTCATACTTTGCATTAAATGATGATTTGCATGGATTATGATGTCATAATTTTGCATTGCATACTGCATTGCATGGATTGTGATGTCATATTTTTGCATTGCATACTGCATTGCATGGATTGTGATGTCATAATTTTGCATTGCATACTGCATTGCATGGATTGTGATGTCATAATGTTGCATTAAATTATGCTTTGCATGGATTGTGATGTCATAATGTTGCATTGCTTACTGCATTGCATGGATTGTGATGTCATAATTTTGCATTAAATGATGCTTTGCATGGATTGTGATGTCATACTTTTGCATTGCATACTGCATTGCATGGATTGTGATGTCATAATTTTGCATTAAATGATGCTTTGCATGGATTGTGATGTCATAATTTTGCATTGCATACTGCATTGCATGGATTGTGATGTCATAATTTTGCATTAAAAGATGCTTTGCATGGATTGTGATGTCATAATTTTGCATTGCATACTTAATTGCATGGATTGTGATTTTATAATGTTGCATTAAATGATGCTTTGCATGGATTATGATGTCATAATTTTGCATTGCATACTGCATTGCATGGATTGTGATGTCATAATTTTGCATTAAATTATGCTTTGCATGGATTATGATGTCATAATTTTGCATTGCATGGATTGTGATGTCATAATTTTGCATTGCATACTGCATTGCATGGATTGTGATGTCATAATTTTGCATTGCATACTGCATTGCATGGATTGTGATGTCTTAAATTTGCTTTAAACAATGCTTTGCATGGATTATGATGTCAAAATTTTGCATTAAATGATGCTTTGCATGGATTGCGATGTCATAATTTTGCATTAAATGATGCTTTGCATGGAGTATGATGTCATAATTTTGCATTGCATACTGCATTGCATGGATTGTGATGTCATAATTTTGCATTGCATACTGCATTGCATGGATTGTGATGTCATACTTTTGTATTAAATGATGCTTTGCATGGATTGTGATGTCATAATTTTGCATAAAATGATGCTTTGCATGGATTATGATGTCATAATTTTGCATTGCATACTGCATTGCATGGATTGTGATTTCATAATTTTGCATTGCATACTGCTTTGCATGGATTGTGATGTCATAATTTTGCATTGCATACTGCATTGCATGGATTGTGATGTCATAATTTTGCATTAAATGATGCTTTGCATGGATTGTGATGTCATAATTTTGCATTGCATACTGCATTGCATGGATTGTGATGTCATAATTTTGCATTAAATGATGCTTTGCATGGATTATGATGTCATAATTTTGCATTGCATACTGCATTGCATGGATTGTGATGTCATAATTTTGCATTAAATGATGCTTTGCATGGATTATGATGTCATAATTTTGCATTGCATGGATTGTGATGTCATAATTTTGCATTGCATACTGCATTGCATGGATTGTGATGTCATAATTTTGCATTAAATGATGCTTTGCATGGATTATGATGTCATAATTTTGCATTGCATGGATTGTGATGTCATAATTTTGCATTGCATACTGCATTGCATGGATTGTGATGTCATAATTTTGCATTGCATACTGCATTGCATGGATTGTGATGTCATAATTTTGCATTAAATGATGCTTTGCATGGATTATGATGTCATAATTTTGCATTGCATACTGCATTGCATGGATTGTGAAGTCATAATTTTGCATAAAATGATGCGTTGCATGGATTATGATGTCATAATTTTGCATTGCATACTGCATTGCATGGATTGTGATGTCATAATTTTGCATTGCATACTGCATTATACGGATTGTGATGTTATAATTTTGCATTAAATGATGCTTTGCATGGATTATGAAGTCATAATTTTGCATTGCATACTGCTTTGCATGGATTGTGATGTCATAATTTTGCATTGCATACTGCATTGTATGGATTGTGATGTTATAATGTTGCATTAAATTATGATTTGCATGGATTGTGATGTCATAATTTTGCATTGCATACTGCATTGCATGTATTGTGATGTCATAATTTTGCATTGCATACTGCATTGCATGGATTGTGATGTCATAATTTTGCATTGCATACTGCATTGCATGGATTGTGATGTCATAATTTTGCATTGCATACTGCATTGCATGGATTGTGATATCATAATTTTGCATTAAATGATGCTTTGCATGGATTATGATGTCATAATTTTGCATTGCATACTGCATTGCATGGATTGTGATGTCATAATTTTGCATTAAATGATGCTTTGCATGGATTGTGATGTCATAATTTTGCATTGCATACTGCATTGCATGGATTGTGATGTCATAATTTTGCATTAAATGATGCTTTGCATGGATTGTGATGTCATAATTTTGCATTAAATGATGCTTTGCATGGATTGTGATGTCATAATTTTGCATTGCATACTGCATTGCATGGATTGTGATGTCATAATTTTGCATTAAAAGATGCTTTGCATGGATTGTGATGTCATAATTTTGCATTGCATACTTAATTGCATGGATTGCGATGTCATAATGTTGCATTAAATGATGCTTTGCATGGATTATGATGTCATAATTTTGCATTGCATACTGCATTGCATGGATTGTGATGTCATAATTTTGCATTAAATTATGCTTTGCATGGATTATGATGTCATAATTTTGCATTGCATGGATTGTGATGTCATAATTTTGCACTGCATACTGCATTGCATGGATTGTGATGTCATAATTTTGCATTGCATACTGCATTGCATGGATTGTGATGTCATAATTTTGCAATAAATGATGCTTTGCATGGATTATGATGTCATAATTTTGCATTGCATACTGCATTGCATGGATTGTGATGTCATAATTTTGCATTGCATACTGCATTGCATGGATTGTAATGTCATAATTTTGCATTGGATACTGCATTGCATGGATTATGATGTCATAATTTTGCATTGCATACTGCATTGCATGGATTGTGATGTCATAATTTTGCATTGCATACTGCATTGCATGGATTGTGATGTCATAATTTTGCATTGCATACTGCATTGCATGGATTGTGATGTCATAATGTTGCATTAAATTATGCTTTGCATGGATTGTGATGTCATAATGTTGCATTGCATACTGCATTGCATGGATTGTGATGTCATAATTTTGCATTGCATACTGCATTGCATGGATTGTGATGTCATAATTTTGCATTGCATACTGCATTGCATGGATTGTGATGTCATAATGTTGCATTAAATGATGCTTTGCATGGATTATGATGTCATAATTTTGCATTGCATACTGCATTGCATGGATTGTGATGTCATAATTTTGCATTGCATACTGCATTGCATGGATTGTGATGTCATAATTTTGCATTGCATACTGCATTGCATGGATTGTGATGTCATAATTTTGCATTGTATACTGCATTGCATGGATTGTGATGTCATAATGTTGCATTAAATGATGCTTTGCATGGATTATGATGTCATAATTTTGCATTGCATACTGCTTTGCATGGATTGTGATGTCATAATTTTGCATTGCATACTGCATTGCATGGATTGTGATGTCATAATTTTGCATTAAAAGATGCTTTGCATGGATTGTGATGTCATAATTTTGCATTGCATACTTAATTGCATGGATTGCGATGTCATAATGTTGCATTAAATGATGCTTTGCATGGATTATGATGTCATAATTTTGCATTGCATACTGCATTGCATGGATTGTGATGTCATAATTTTGCATTAAATTATGCTTTGCATGGATTATGATGTCATAATTTTGCATTGCATGGATTGTGATGTCATAATTTTGCACTGCATACTGCATTGCATGGATTGTGATGTCATAATTTTGCATTGCATACTGCATTGCATGGATTGTGATGTCATAATTTTGCAATAAATGATGCTTTGCATGGATTATGATGTCATAATTTTGCATTGCATACTGCATTGCATGGATTGTGATGTCATAATTTTGCATTGCATACTGCATTGCATGGATTGTAATGTCATAATTTTGCATTGGATACTGCATTGCATGGATTATGATGTCATAATTTTGCATTGCATACTGCATTGCATGGATTGTGATGTCATAATTTTGCATTGCATACTGCATTGCATGGATTGTGATGTCATAATTTTGCATTGCATACTGCATTGCATGGATTGTGATGTCATAATGTTGCATTAAATTATGCTTTGCATGGATTGTGATGTCATAATGTTGCATTGCATACTGCATTGCATGGATTGTGATGTCATAATTTTGCATTGCATACTGCATTGCATGGATTGTGATGTCATAATTTTGCATTGCATACTGCATTGCATGGATTGTGATGTCATAATGTTGCATTAAATGATGCTTTGCATGGATTATGATGTCATAATTTTGCATTGCATACTGCATTGCATGGATTGTGATGTCATAATTTTGCATTGCATACTGCATTGCATGGATTGTGATGTCATAATTTTGCATTGCATACTGCATTGCATGGATTGTGATGTCATAATTTTGCATTGTATACTGCATTGCATGGATTGTGATGTCATAATTTTGCATTGCATACTGCATTGCATGGATTGTGATGTCATAATGTTGCATTAAATGATGCATTGCATGGATTGTGATGTCATAATTTTGCATTGCATACTGCATTGCATGGATTGTGATGTCATACTTTTGCATTGCATACTGCATTGCATGGATTGTGATGTCATAATGTTGCATTGCATACTGCATTGCATGGATTGTGATGTCATAATTTTGCATTGCATGCTGCATTGCATGGATTGTGATGTCATAATTTTGCATTAAATGATGCTTTGCATGGATTATGATGTCATAATTTAGCATTGCATGGATTGTGATGTCATTATTTTGCATTGCATACTGCATTGCATGGATTGTGATGTCATGATTTTGCATTGCATGCTGCATTGCATGGATTGTGATGTCATAATGTTGCATTAAATGATGCTTTGCATGTATTGTGATGTCATAATTTTGCATTGCATACTGCATTGCATGGATTGTGATGTCATACTTTTGCATTAAATGATGCTTTGCATGGATTGTGATGTCATACTTTTGCATTAAATGATGCTTTGCATGGATTATGATGTCATAATTTTGCATTGCATACTGCATTGCATGGATTGTGATGTCATAATTTTGCATTAAATGATGCTTTGCATGGATTATGATGTCATAATTTTGCATTAAATGATGCATTGCATGGATTGTGATGTCATAATTTTGCATTGCATACTGCATTGCATGGATTGTGATGTCATAATTTTGCATTGCATACTGCATTGCATGGATTGTGATGTCATAATTTTGCATTAAATGATGCTTTGCATGGATTATGATGTCATAATTTTGCATTGCATACTGCACTGCATGGATTGTGATGTCATAATTTTGCATTGCATACTGCATTGCATGGCTTGTGATGTCATACTTTTGCATTAAATTATGCTTTGCATGGATTATGATGTCATAATTTTCTATTGCATACTGCATTGCATGGATTGTGATGTCATAATTTTGCATTGCATACTGCATTGCATGGATTGTGATGTCATACTTTTGTATTAAATGATGCTTTGCATGGATTGTGATGTCATAATTTTGCATAAAATGATGCTTTGCATGGATTATGATGTCATAATTTTGCATTGCATACTGCATTGCATGGATTGTGATGTCATAATTTTGCATTGCATACTGCTTTGCATGGATTGTGATGTCATAATTTTGCATTGCATACTGCATTGCATGGATTGTGATGTCATAATTTTGCATTGCATACTGCATTGCATGGATTGTGATGTCATAATTTTGCATTAAATGATGCTTTGCATGGATTGTGATGTCATAATTTTTCATTGCATACTGCATTGCATGGATTGTGATGTCATAATTTTGCATTGCATACTGCATTGCATGGATTGTGATGTCATAATTTTGCATTAAATGATGCATTGCATGGATTGTGATGTCATAATTTTGCATTGCATACTGCATTGCATGGATTGTGATGTCATAATTTTGCATTGCATACTGCATTGCATGGATTGTGATGTCATAATTTTGCATTAAATGATGCTTTGCATGGATTATGATGTCATAATTTTGCATTGCATACTGCACTGCATGGATTGTGATGTCATAATTTTGCATTGCATACTGCATTGCATGGCTTGTGATGTCATACTTTTGCATTAAATTATGCTTTGCATGGATTATGATGTCATAATTTTCTATTGCATACTGCATTGCATGGATTGTGATGTCATAATTTTGCATTGCATACTGCATTGCATGGATTGTGATGTCATACTTTTGTATTAAATGATGCTTTGCATGGATTGTGATGTCATAATTTTGCATAAAATGATGCTTTGCATGGATTATGATGTCATAATTTTGCATTGCATACTGCATTGCATGGATTGTGATGTCATAATTTTGCATTGCATACTGCTTTGCATGGATTGTGATGTCATAATTTTGCATTGCATACTGCATTGCATGGATTGTGATGTCATAATTTTGCATTGCATACTGCATTGCATGGATTGTGATGTCATAATTTTGCATTAAATGATGCTTTGCATGGATTGTGATGTCATAATTTTTCATTGCATACTGCATTGCATGGATTGTGATGTCATAATTTTGCATTGCATACTGCATTGCATGGATTGTGATGTCATAATTTTGCATTAAATGATGCTTTGCATGGATTATGATGTCATAATTGTGCATTGCATACTGCATTGCATGGATTGTGATGTCATAATTTTGCATTGCATACTGCATTGCATGGATTGTGATGTAATAATTTTGCATTGCATACTGCATTGCATGGATTGTGATGTCATAATTTTGCATTGGATACTGCATTGCATGGATTATGATGTCATAATTTTGCATTGCATACTGCATTGCATGGATTGTGATGTCATAATTTTGCATTGTATACTGCATTGCATGGATTGTGATGTCATAATTTTGCATTGCATACTGCATTGCATGGATTGTGATGTCATAATTTTGCATTAAATGATGCTTTGCATGGATTATGATGTCATAATTTTGCATTGCATACTGTATTGCATGGATTGTGATGTCATAATTTTGCATTGCATACTGCATTGCATGGATTGTGATGTCATAATTTTGCATTAAATGATGCTTTGCATGGATTGTGATGTCATAATTTTGTATTAAATGATGCTTTGCATGGATTATGATGTCATAATTTTGCATTGCATACTGCATTGCATGGATTGTGATGTCATACTTTTGCATTGCATACTGCATTGCATGGATTGTGATGTCATAATGTTGCATTGCATACTGCATTGCATGGATTGTGATGTCATAATTTTGCATTGCATGCTGCATTGCATGGATTGTGATGTCATAATTTTGCATTAAATGATGCTTTGCATGGATTATGATGTCATAATTTAGCATTGCATGGATTGTGATGTCATAATTTTGCATTGCATACTGCATTGCATGGATTGTGATGTCATGATTTTGCATTAAATGATGCTTTGCATGGATTGTGATGTCATAATTTTGCATTGCATACTGCATTGCATGGATTGTGATGTCATAATTTTGCATTAAATGATGATTTGCATGGATTATGATGTCATAATTTTGCATTGCATACTGCATTGCATGGATTGTGATGTCATACTTTTGCATTGCATACTGCATTGCATGGATTGTGATGTCATAATTTTGCATTGCATACTGCATTGCATGGATTGTGATGTCATAATGTTGCATTAAATTATGCTTTGCATGGATTGTGATGTCATAATGTTGCATTGCATACTGCATTGCATGGATTGTGATGTCATAATTTTGCATTAAATGATGCTTTGCATGGATTGTGATGTCATAATTTTGCATTGCATACTGCATTGCATGGATTGTGATGTCATAATTTTGCATTAAATGATGATTTGCATGGATTATGATGTCATAATTTTGCATTGCATACTGCATTGCATGGATTGTGATGTCATACTTTTGCATTGCATACTGCATTGCATGGATTGTGATGTCATAATTTTGCATTGCATACTGCATTGCATGGAATGTGATGTCATAATTTTGCATTAAATTATGCTTTGCATGGATTGTGATGTCATAATGTTGCATTGCATACTGCATTGCATGGATTGTGATGTCATAATTTTGCATTAAATGATGCTTTGCATGGATTGTGATGTCATAATTTTGCATTGCATACTGCATTGCATGGATTGTGATGTCATACTTTTGCATTAAATGATGCTTTGCATGGATTGTGATGTCATACTTTTGCATTGCATACTGCATTGCATGGATTGTGATGTCATACTTTTGCATTAAAAGATGCTTTGCATGGATTGTGATGTCATAATTTTGCATTGCATACTTAATTGCATGGATTGTGATGTCATAATGTTGCATTAAATGATGCTTTGCATGGATTATGATGTCATAATTTTGCATTGCATACTGCATTGCATGGATTGTGATGTCATAATTTTGCATTAAATTATGCTTTGCATGGATTATGATGTCATAATTTTGCATTGCATGGATTGTGATGTCATAATTTTGCATTGCATACTGCATTGCATGGATTGTGATGTCATAATTTTGCATTGCATACTGCATTGCATGGATTGTGATGTCATAATTGTGCATTGCATACTGCATTGCATGGATTGTGATGTCATAATTTTGCATTAAATGATGCTTTGCATGGATTATGATGTCATAATTTTGCATTGCATGGATTGTGATGTCTTAAATTTGCTTTAAACGATGCTTTGCATGGATTATGATGTCATAATTTTGCATTGCATACTGCATTGCATGTATTGTGATGTCATAATTTTGCATTGCATACTGCATTGCATGGATTGTGATGTCATAATTTTGCATTAAATGATGCTTTGCATGGATTATGATGTCATAATTTTGCACTGCATACTGCATTGCATGAATTATGATGTCATAATTTTGCATTGCATACTGCATTGCATGGATTGTGAAGTCATAATTTTGCATAAAATGATGCTTTGCATGGATTATGATGTCATAATTTTGCATTGCATACTGCATTGCATGGATTGTGATGTCATAATTTTGCATTGCATACTGCATTATATGGATTGTGATGTCATAATTTTGCATTAAATGATGCTTTGCATGGATTATGAAGTCATAATTTTGCATTGCATACTGCTTTGCATGGATTGTGATGTCATAATTTTGCATTAAATGATGCTTTGCATGGATTATGAAGTCATAATTTTGCATTGCATACTGCTTTGCATGGATTGTGATGTCATAATTTTGCATTAAATGATGCTTTGCATGGATTATGATGTCATAATTTTGCATTGCATGCTGCATTGCATGGATTGTGATGTCATAATTTTGCATTGCATACTGCATTGTATGGATTGTGATGTTATAATTTTGCATTAAATGATGCTTTGCATGGATTGTGATGTCATAATTTTGCATTGCATACTGCATTGCATGGATTGTGATGTCATAATTTTGCATTGCATACTGCATTGCATGTATTGTGATGTCATAATTTTGCATTGCATACTGCATTGCATGGATTGTGATGTCATAATTTTGCATTGCATACTGCATTGCATGGATTGTGATGTCATAATTTTGCATTGCATACTGCATTGCATGGATTGTGATATCATAATTTTGCATTAAATGATGCTTTGCATGGATTATGATGTCATAATTTTGCATTGCATACTGCTTTGCATGGATTGTGATGTCATAATTTTGCATTAAATGATGCTTTGCATGGATTGTGATGTCATAATTTTGCATTGCATACTGCATTGCATGGATTGTGATGTCATAATTTTGCATTAAATGATGCTTTGCATGGATTATGATGTCATAATTTTGCATTGCATGGATTGTGATGTCATAATTTTGCATTGCATACTGCATTGCATGGATTGTGATGTCATAATTTTGCATTGCATACTGCATTGCATGGATTGTGATGTCATAATTTTGCATTAAATGATGCTTTGCATGGATTATGATGTCATAATTTTGCATTGCATACTGCATTGCATGGATTGTGATGTCATAATTTTGCATTGCATACTGCATTGCATGGATTGTGATGTCATAATTTTGCATTAAATGATGCTTTGCATGGATTATGATGTCATAATTTTGCATTGCATGGATTGTGATGTCATAATTTTGCATTGCATACTGCATTGCATGGATTGTGATGTCATAATTTTGCATTAAATGATGCTTTGCATGGATTATGATGTCATAATTTTGCATTGCATACTGCATTGCATGGATTGTGATGTCATAATTTTGCATTGCATACTGCATTATATGGATTGTGATGTCATAATTTTGCATTAAATGATGCTTTGCATGGATTATGAAGTCATAATTTTGCATTGCATGGATTGTGATGTCATAATTTTGCATTAAACGATGCTTGCATGGATTATGATGTCATAATTTAGCATTGCATACTGCATTGCATGTATTGTGATGTCATAATTTTGCATTGCATACTGCATTGCATGGATTGTGATGTCATAATTTTGCATTAAATGATGCTTTACGTGGATTATGATGTCATAATTTTGCATTGCATACTGCATTGCATGTATTGTGATGTCATAATTTTGCATTGCATACTGCATTGCATGGATTGTGATGTCATAATTTTGCATTGCATACTGCATTACATGGATTATGATGTCATAATTTTGCATTGCATACTGCATTGCATGTATTGTGATGTCATAATTTTGCATTGCATACTGCATTGCATGGATTGTGATGTCATAATTTTGCATTGCATACTGCATTGCATGGGTTATGATGTCATAATTTTGCATTGCATACTGCATTGCATGTATTGTGATGTCATAATTTTGCATTGCATACTGCATTGCATGGATTGTGCTGTCATAATTTTGCATTAAATGATGCTTTGCATGGATTGTGATGTCATAATTTTGCATTGCATACTGCATTGCATGTATTGTGATGTCATAATTTTGCATTGCATACTGCATTGCATGGATTGTGATGTCATAATTTTGCATTGCATACTGCATTGCATGGATTGTGATGTCATAATTTTGCATTGCATACTGCATTGCATGGATTGTGATATCATAATTTTGCATTAAATGATGCTTTGCATGGATTATGATGTCATAATTTTGCATTGCATACTGCATTGCATGGATTGTGATGTCATAATTTTGCATTAAATGATGCTTTGCATGGATTGTGATGTCATAATTTTGCATTGCATACTGCATTGCATGGATTGTGATGTCATACTTTTGCATTAAAAGATGCTTTGCATGGATTGTGATGTCATAATTTTGCATTGCATACTTAATTGCATGGATTGTGATGTCATAATGTTGCATTAAATGATGCTTTGCATGGATTATGATGTCATAATTTTGCATTGCATGGATTGTGATGTCTTAAATTTGCTTTAAACGATGCTTTGCATGGATTATGATGTCATAATTTTGCATTGCATACTGCATTGCATGTATTGTGATGTCATAATTTTGCATTGCATACTGCATTGCATGGATTGTGATGTCATAATTTTGCATTAAATGATGCTTTGCATGGAGTGTGATGTCATAATTTTGCATTGCATACTGCATTGCATGGATTGTGATGTCATAATTTTGCATTAAATGATGCTTTGCATGGATTATGATGTCATAATTTTGCATTGCATACTGCATTGCATGGATTGTGATGTCATAATTTTGCATTGCATACTGCATTGCATGGATTGTGATGTCATAATTTTGCATTAAATGATGCTTTGCATAGATTATGATGTCATAATTTTGCATTGCATAGATTGTGATGTCATAATTTTGCATTGCATACTGCATTGCATGGATTGTGATGTCATAATTTTGCATTGCATACTGCATTGCATGGATTGTGATGTCATAATTTTGCATTAAATGATGCTTTGCATGGATTATGATGTCATAATTTTGCATTGCATACTGCATTGCATGGATTGTGATGTCATAATTTTGCATTGCATACTGCATTGCATGGATTGTGATGTCATAATTTTGCATTAAATGATGCTTTGCATGGATTATGATGTCATAATTTTGCATTGCATGGATTGTGATGTCATAATTTTGCATTGCATACTGCATTGCATGGATTGTGATGTCATAATTTTGCATTGCATACTGCATTATATGGATTGTGATGTCATAATTTTGCATTAAATGATGCTTTGCATGGATTATGAAGTCATAATTTTGCATTGCATACTGCTTTGCATGGATTGTGATGTCATAATTTTGCATTAAATGATGCTTTGCATGGATTATGATGTCATAATTTTGCATTGCATGCTGCATTGCATGGATTGTGATGTCATAATTTTGCATTGCATACTGCATTGTATGGATTGTGATGTTATAATTTTGCATTAAATGATGCTTTGCATGGATTGTGATGTCATCATTTTGCATTGCATACTGCATTGCATGGATTGTGATGTCATAATTTTGCATTGCATACTGCATTGCATGGATTGTGATGTCATAATGTTGCATTAAATGATGCTTTGCATGGATTATGATGTCATAATTTTGCATTGCATACTGCATTGCATGGATTGTGATGTCATAATTTTGCATTGCATACTGCATTGCATGGATTGTGATGTCATAATTTTGCACTGCATACTGCATTGCATGGATTGTGATGTCATAATTTTGCATTGTATACTGCATTGCATGGATTGTGATGTCATAATTTTGCATTGCATACTGCATTGCATGGATTGTGATGTCATAATGTTGCATTAAATGATGCATTGCATGGATTGTGATGTCATAATTTTGCATTGCATACTGCATTGCATGGATTGTGATGTCATACTTTTGCATTGCATACTGCATTGCATGGATTGTGATGTCATAATGTTGCATTGCATACTGCATTGCATGGATTGTGATGTCATAATTTTGCATTGCATACTGCATTGCATGGATTGTGATGTCATAATGTTGCATTAAATGATGCTTTGCATGGATTGAGATGTCATCATTTTGCATTGCATACTGCATTGCATGGATTGTGATGTCATAATTTTGCATTAAATGATGCTTTGCATGGATTATGATGTCATAATTTAGCATTGCATGGATTGTGATGTCATTATTTTGCATTGCATACTGCATTGCATGGATTGTGATGTCATGATTTTGCATTGCATGCTGCATTGCATGGATTGTGATGTCATAATGTTGCATTAAATGATGCTTTGCATGTATTGTGATGTCATAATTTTGCATTGCATACTGCATTGCATGGATTGTGATGTCATACTTTTGCATTAAATGATGCTTTGCATGGATTGTGATGTCATACTTTTGCATTAAATGATGCTTTGCATGGATTATGATGTCATAATTTTGCATTGCATACTGCATTGCATGGATTGTGATGTCATAATTTTGCATTGCATACTGCATTGCATGGATTGTGATGTCATAATTTTGCATTGCATACTGCATTGCATGGATTGTGATGTCATAATTTTGCATTAAATGATGCTTTGCATGGATTATGATGTCATAATTTTGCATTGCATACTGCACTGCATGGATTGTGATGTCATAATTTTGCATTGCATACTGCATTGCATGGCTTGTGATGTCATACGTTTGCATTAAATTATGCTTTGCATGGATTATGATGTCATAATTTTCTATTGCATACTGCATTGCATGGATTGTGATGTCATAATTTTGCATTGCATACTGCATTGCATGGATTGTGATGTCATACTTTTGTATTAAATGATGCTTTGCATGGATTGTGATGTCATAATTTTGCATAAAATGATGCTTTGCATGGATTATGATGTCATAATTTTGCATTGCATACTGCATTGCATGGATTGTGATGTCATAATTTTGCATTGCATACTGCTTTGCATGGATTGTGATGTCATAATTTTGCATTGCATACTGCATTGCATGGATTGTGATGTCATAATTTTGCATTGCATACTGCATTGCATGGATTGTGATGTCATAATTTTGCATTAAATGATGCTTTGCATGGATTGTGATGTCATAATTTTGCATTGCATACTGCATTGCATGGATTGTGATGTCATAATTTTGCATTGCATGGATTGTGATGTCATAATTTTGCATTAAATGATGCTTTGCATGGATTATGATGTCATAATTGTGCATTGTATACTGCATTGCATGGATTGTGATGTCATAATTTTGCATTGCATACTGCATTGCATGGATTGTGATGTCATAATTTTACATTAAATGATGCTTTGCATGGATTATGATGTCATAATTTTGCATTGCATACTGCATTGCATGGATTGTGATGTCATAATTTTACATTAAATGATGCTTTGCATGGATTGTGTTGTCATAATTTTACATTAAATGATGCATTGCATGGATTGTGATGTCATAATTTTGCATTGCATACTGCATTGCATGGATTGTGATGTCATAATTTTGCATTGCATACTGCATTGCATGGATTGTGATGTCATAATTTTGCATTGGATACTGCATTGCATGGATTATGATGTCATAATTTTGCATTGCATACTGCATTGCATGGATTGTGATGTCATAATTTTGCATTGTATACTGCATTGCATGGATTGTGATGTCATAATTTTGCATTGCATACTGCATTGCATGGATTGTGATGTCATAATTTTGCATTAAATGATGCTTTGCATGGATTATGATGTCATAATTTTGCATTAAATGATGCTTTGCATGGGTTATGATGTCATAATTTTGCATTGCATACTGCATTGCATGGATTGTGATGTCATAATTTTGCATTGCATACTGCTTTGCATGGATTGTGATGTCATAATTTTGCATTGCATACTGCATTGCATGGATTGTGATGTCATAATTTTGCATTGTATACTGCATTGCATGTATTGTGATGTCATAATTTTGCATTGCATACTGCATTGCATGGATTGTGATGTCATAATTTTGCATTGCATACTGCATTGCATGGATTGTGATGTCATAATTTTGCATTGCATACTGCATTGCATGGATTGTGATGACATAATTTTACATTAAATGATGCTTTGCATGGATTGTGATGTCATAATTTTGCATTAAATGATGCTTTGCATGGATTGTGATGTCATAATTTTGCATTAAATGATGCTTTGCATGGATTGTGATGTCATAATTTTGCATTGCATGGATTATGATGTCATAATTTTGCATTGCATGGATTGTGATGTCATAATTTTGCATTGCATACTGCATTGCATGGATTGTGATGTCATAATTTTGCATTGCATACTGCATTGCATGGATTGTGATGTCATAATTTTGCATTAAATGATGCTTTGCATGTACTGTATTATGATGTCATAATTTTGCATTGCATACTGTATTGCATGGATTGTGATGTCATAATTTTGCATAAAATGATGCTTTGCATGGATTATGATGTCATAATTTTGCATTGCATACTGCATTGCATGGATTGTGATGTCATAATTTTGCATTGCATACTGCATTATATGGATTGTGATGTCATAATTTTGCATTAAATGATGCTTTGCATGGATTATGAAGTCATAATTTTGCATTGCATACTGCTTTGCATGGATTGTGATGTCATAATTTTGCATTAAATGATGCTTTGCATGGATTATGATGTCATAATTTTGCATTGCATGCTGCATTGCATGGATTGTGATGTCATAATTTTGCATTGCATACTGCATTGTATGGATTGTGATGTTATAATTTTGCATTAAATGATGCTTTGCATGGATTGTGATGTCATCATTTTGCATTGCATACTGCATTGCATGGATTGTGATGTCATAATTTTGCATTGCATACTGCATTGCATGGATTGTGATGTCATAATGTTGCATTAAATGATGCTTTGCATGGATTATGATGTCATAATTTTGCATTGCATACTGCATTGCATGGATCGTGATGTCATAATTTTGCATTGCATACTGCATTGCATGGATTGTGATGTCATAATTTTGCACTGCATACTGCATTGCATGGATTGTGATGTCATAATTTTGCATTGTATACTGCATTGCATGGATTGTGATGTCATAATTTTGCATTGCATACTGCATTGCATGGATTGTGATGTCATAATGTTGCATTAAATGATGCATTGCATGGATTGTGATGTCATAATTTTGCATTGCATACTGCATTGCATGGATTGTGATGTCATACTTTTGCATTGCATACTGCATTGCATGGATTGTGATGTCATAATGTTGCATTGCATACTGCATTGCATGGATTGTGATGTCATAATTTTGCATTGCATACTGCATTGCATGGATTGTGATGTCATAATGTTGCATTAAATGATGCTTTGCATGGATTGAGATGTCATCATTTTGCATTGCATACTGCATTGCATGGATTGTGATGTCATAATTTTGCATTAAATGATGCTTTGCATGGATTATGATGTCATAATTTAGCATTGCATGGATTGTGATGTCATTATTTTGCATTGCATACTGCATTGCATGGATTGTGATGTCATGATTTTGCATTGCATGCTGCATTGCATGGATTGTGATGTCATAATGTTGCATTAAATGATGCTTTGCATGTATTGTGATGTCATAATTTTGCATTGCATACTGCATTGCATGGATTGTGATGTCATACTTTTGCATTAAATGATGCTTTGCATGGATTGTGATGTCATACTTTTGCATTAAATGATGCTTTGCATGGATTATGATGTCATCATTTTGCATTGCATACGGCATTGCATGGATTGTGATGTCATAATTTTGCATTAAATGATGCTTTGCATGGATTATGATGTCATAATTTTGCATTGCATGGATTGTGATGTCATAATTTTGCATTGCATACTGCATTGCATGGATTGTGATGTCATAATTTTGCATTAAATGATGCTTGCATGGATTATGATGTCATAATGTTGCATTAAATGATGCTTTGCATGGATTATGATGTCATAATTTTGCATTGCATACTGCATTGCATGGATTGTGATGTCATAATTTTGCATTGCATACTGCATTATATGGATTGTGATGTCATAATTTTGCATTAAATGATGCTTTGCATGGATTATGAAGTCATAATTTTGCATTGCATACTGCATTGCATGGATTGTGATGTCATAATTTTGCATTAAACGATGCTTGCATGGATTATGATGTCATAATTTTGCATTGCATACTGCATTGCATGTATTGTGATGTCATAATTTTGCATTGCATACTGCATTGCTTGGATTGTGATGTCATAATTTTGCATTAAATGATGCTTTGCATGGATTATGATGTCATAATTTTGCATTGCATACTGCATTGCATGGATTGTGATGTCATAATTTTGCATTGCATACTGCATTGCATGGATTGTGATGTCATAATTTTGCATTAAATGATGCTTTGCATGGATTATGATGTCATAATTTTGCATTGCATACTGCATTGCATGGATTGTGATGTCATAATTTTGCATTGCATACTGCATTGCATGGATTGTGATGACATAATTTTACATTAAATGATGCTTTGCATGGATTGTGATGTCATAATTTTGCATTAAATGATGCTTTGCATGGATTGTGATGTCATAATTTTGCATTAAATGATGCTTTGCATGGATTGTGATGTCATAATTTTGCATTGCATGGATTATGATGTCATAATTTTGCATTGCATGGATTGTGATGTCATAATTTTGCATTGCATACTGCATTGCATGGATTGTGATGTCATAATTTTGCATTGCATACTGCATTGCATGGATTGTGATGTCATAATTTTGCATTAAATGATGCTTTGCATGTATTATGATGTCATAATTTTGCATTGCATACTGCATTGCATGGATTGTGATGTCATAATTTTGCATAAAATGATGCTTTGCATGGATTATGATGTCATAATTTTGCATTGCATACTGCATTGCATGGATTGTGATGTCATAATTTTGCATTGCATACTGCATTATATGGATTGTGATGTCATAATTTTGCATTGCATGGATTATGATGTCATAATTTTGCATTGCATGGATTGTGATGTCATAATTTTGCATTGCATACTGCATTGCATGGATTGTGATGTCATAATTTTGCATTGCATACTGCATTGTATGGATTGTGATGTTATAATTTTGCATTAAATGATGCTTTGCATGGATTGTGATGTCATCATTTTGCATTGCATACTGCATTGCATGGATTGTGATGTCATAATTTTGCATTGCATACTGCATTGCATGGATTGTGATGTCATAATGTTGCATTAAATGATGCTTTGCATGGATTATGATGTCATAATTTTGCATTGCATACTGCATTGCATGGATTGTGATGTCATAATTTTGCATTGCATACTGCATTGCATGGATTGTGATGTCATAATTTTGCACTGCATACTGCATTGCATGGATTGTGATGTCATAATTTTGCATTGTATACTGCATTGCATGGATTGTGATGTCATAATTTTGCATTGCATACTGCATTGCATGGATTGTGATGTCATAATGTTGCATTAAATGATGCATTGCATGGATTGTGATGTCATAATTTTGCATTGCATACTGCATTGCATGGATTGTGATGTCATACTTTTGCATTGCATACTGCATTGCATGGATTGTGATGTCATAATGTTGCATTGCATACTGCATTGCATGGATTGTGATGTCATAATTTTGCATTAAATGATGCTTTGCATGGATTATGATGTCATAATTTTGCATTGCATACTGCATTGCATGGATTGTGATGTCATAATTTTGCATTGCATACTGCATTATATGGATTGTGATGTCATAATTTTGCATTAAATGATGCTTTGCATGGATTATGAAGTCATAATTTTGCATTGCATACTGCATTGCATGGATTGTGATGTCATAATTTTGCATTAAACGATGCTTGCATGGATTATGATGTCATAATTTTGCATTGCATACTGCATTGCATGTATTGTGATGTCATAATTTTGCATTGCATACTGCATTGCATGGATTGTGATGTCATAATTTTGCATTAAATGATGCTTTACGTGGATTATGATGTCATAATTTTGCATTGCATGGATTGTGATGTCATAATTTTGCATTGCATACTGCATTGCATGGATTGTGATGTCATAATTTTGCATTAAATGATGCTTTGCATGGATTATGATGTCATAATTTTGCATTGCATACTGCATTGCATGGATTGTGATGTCATAATTTTGCATTGCATACTGCATTGCATGGATTGTGATGACATAATTTTACATTAAATGATGCTTTGCATGGATTGTGATGTCATAATTTTGCATTAAATGATGCTTTGCATGGATTGTGATGTCATAATTTTGCATTAAATGATGCTTTGCATGGATTGTGATGTCATACTTTTGCATTGCATGGATTGTGATGTCATAATTTTGCATTGCATACTGCATTGCATGGATTGTGATGTCATAATTTTGCATTGCATACTGCATTGCATGGATTGTGATGTCATAATTTTGCATTAAATGATGCTTTGCATGTATTATGATGTCATAATTTTGCATTGCATACTGCATTGCATGGATTGTGATGTCATAAGTTTGCATAAAATTATGCTTTGCATGGATTATGATGTCATAATTTTGCATTGCATACTGCATTGCATGGATTGTGATGTCATAATTTTGCATTGCATACTGCATTATATGGATTGTGATGTCATAATTTTGCATTAAATGATGCTTTGCATGGATTATGAAGTCATAATTTTGCATTGCATACTGCTTTGCATGGATTGTGATGTCATAATTTTGCATTAAATGATGCTTTGCATGGATTATGATGTCATAATTTTGCATTGCATGCTGCATTGCATGGATTGTGATGTCATAATTTTGCATTGCATACTGCATTGTATGGATTGTGATGTTATAATTTTGCATTAAATGATGCTTTGCATGGATTGTGATGTCATCATTTTGCATTGCATACTGCATTGCATGGATTGTGATGTCATAATTTTGCATTGCATACTGCATTATATGGATTGTGATGTCATAATTTTGCATTAAATTATGCTTTGCATGGATTATGATGTCATAATTTTGCATTGCATACTGCATTGCATGGATTGTGATGTCATAATTTTACTTAAAATGATGCTTTGCAGGATTGTGATGTCATAATTTTACATTAAATTATGCTTTGCATGGATTGTGATGTCATAATTTTGCATTAAATGATGCTTTGCATGGATTGTGATGTCATAATTTTGCATTGCATACTGCATTGCATGGATTGTGATGTCATAATTTTGCATTAAATGATGCTTTGCATGGATTATGATGTCATAATTTTGCATTGCATACTGCATTGCATGGATTGTGATGTCATAATTTTGCATTAAATGATGCTTTGCATGGATTATGATGTCATAATTTTGCATTGCATGGATTGAGATGTCATAATTTTGCATTGCATACTGCATTGCATGGATTGTGATGTCATAATTGTGCATTGCATACTGCATTGCATGGATTGTGATGTCATAATTTTGCATTAAATGATGCTTTGCATGGATTGTGATGTCATAATTTTGCATTGCATACTGCATTGCATGGATTGTGATGTCATAATTTTGTATTGCATACTGCATTATATGGATTGTGATGTCATAATTTTGCATTAAATTATGCTTTGCATGGATTATGATGTCATAATTTTGCATTGCATACTGCATTGCATGGATTGTGATGTCATAATTTTGCATTGCATACTGCATTGCATGGATTGTGATGACATAATTTTACATTAAATGATGCTTTGCATGGATTGTGATGTCATAATTTTGCATTAAATGATGCTTTGCATGGATTGTGATGTCATAATTTTGCATTAAATGATGCTTTGCATGGATTGTGATGTCATACTTTTGCATTGCATGGATTGTGATGTCATAATTTTGCATTGCATACTGCATTGCATGGATTGTGATGTCATAATTTTGCATTGCATACTGCATTGCATGGATTGTGATGTCATAATTTTGCATTAAATGATGCTTTGCATGTATTATGATGTCATAATTTTGCATTGCATACTGCATTGCATGGATTGTGATGTCATAAGTTTGCATAAAATTATGCTTTGCATGGATTATGATGTCATAATTTTGCATTGCATACTGCATTGCATGGATTGTGATGTCATAATTTTGCATTGCATACTGCATTATATGGATTGTGATGTCATAATTTTGCATTAAATGATGCTTTGCATGGATTATGAAGTCATAATTTTGCATTGCATACTGCTTTGCATGGATTGTGATGTCATAATTTTGCATTAAATGATGCTTTGCATGGATTATGATGTCATAATTTTGCATTGCATGCTGCATTGCATGGATTGTGATGTCATAATTTTGCATTGCATACTGCATTGTATGGATTGTGATGTTATAATTTTGCATTAAATGATGCTTTGCATGGATTGTGATGTCATCATTTTGCATTGCATACTGCATTGCATGGATTGTGATGTCATAATTTTGCATTGCATACTGCATTATATGGATTGTGATGTCATAATTTTGCATTAAATTATGCTTTGCATGGATTATGATGTCATAATTTTGCATTGCATACTGCATTGCATGGATTGTGATGTCATAATTTTACTTAAAATGATGCTTTGCAGGATTGTGATGTCATAATTTTACATTAAATTATGCTTTGCATGGATTGTGATGTCATAATTTTGCATTAAATGATGCTTTGCATGGATTGTGATGTCATAATTTTGCATTGCATACTGCATTGCATGGATTGTGATGTCGTAATTTTGCATTAAATGATGCTTTGCATGGATTGTGATGTCATAATTTTGCATTGCATACTGCATTGCATGGATTGTGATGTCATCATTTTGCATTGCATACTGCATTGCATGAATTGTGATGTCATAATTTTACTTAAAATGATGCTTTGCAGGATTGTGATGTCATAATTTTACATTAAATTATGCTTTGAATGGATTGTGATGTCATAATTTTGCATTAAATGATGCTTTGCATGGATTGTGATGTCATAATTTTGCATTGCATACTGCATTGCATGGATTGTGATGTCATAATTTTGCATTAAATGATGCTTTGCATGGATTGTGATGTCATAATTTTGCATTGCATACTGCATTGCATGGATTGTGATGTCATAATTTTGCATTAAATGATGCTTTGCATGGATTATGATGTCATAATTTTGCATTGCATGGATTGAGATGTCATAATTTTGCATTGCATACTGCATTGCATGGATTGTGATGTCATAATTGTGCATTGCATACTGCATTGCATGGATTGTGATGTCATAATTTTGCATTAAATGATGCTTTGCATGGATTGTGATGTCATAATTTTGCATTGCATACTGCATTGCATGGATTGTGATGTCATAATTTTGCATTGCATACTGCATTGCATGGATTGTGATGTCATAATTTTGCATTGCATACTGCATTGCATGGATTGTGATGTCATAATTTTACTTAAAATGATGCTTTGCATGGATTATGATGTCATAATTTTGCATTGCATGGATTGTGATGTCATAATTTTGCATTGCATACTGCATTGCATGGATTGTGATGTCATAATTTTGCATTGCATACTGCATTATATGGATTGTGATGTTATAATTTTGCATTAAATGATGCTTTGCATGGATTATGAAGTCATAATTTTGCATTGCATACTGCTTTGCATGGATTGTGATGTCATAATTTTGCATTAAATGATGCTTTGCATGGATTATGATGTCATAATTTTGCATTGCATACTGCATTGTATGGATTGTGATGTTATAATGTTGCATTAAATGATGCTTTGCATGGATTGTGATGTCATAATTTTGCATTGCATACTGCATTGCATGTATTGTGATGTCATAATTTTGCATTGCATACTGCATTGCATGGATTGTGATGTCATAATTTTGCATTGCATACTGCATTGCATGGATTGTGATGTCATAATTTTGCATTGCATACTGCATTGCATGGATTGTGATATCATATTTTTGCATTAAATGATGCTTTGCATGGATTATGATGTCATAATTTTGCATTGCATACTGCATTGCATGGATTGTGATGTCATAATTTTGCATTAAATGATGCTTTGCATGGATTGTGATGTCATAATTTTGCATTGCATACTGCAATGCATGGATTGTGATGTCATAATTTTGCATTAAATGATGCTTTGCATGGATTGTGATGTCATAATTTTGCATTAAATGATGCTTTGCATGGATTGTGATGTCATAATTTTGCATTGCATACTGCATTGCATGGATTGTGATGTCATAATTTTGCATTAAAAGATGCTTTGCATGGATTGTGATGTCATAATTTTGCATTGCATACTTAATTGCATGGATTGTGATGTCATAATGTTGCATTAAATTATGCTTTGCATGGATTATGATGTCATAATTTTGCATTGCATACTGCATTGCATGGATTGTGATGTCATAATTTTGCATTAAATTATGCTTTGCATGGATTATGATGTCATAATTTTGCATTGCATGGATTGTGATGTCATAATTTTGCATTGCATACTGCATTGCATGGATTGTGATGTCATAATTTTGCATTGCATACTGCATTGCATGGATTGTGATGTCATAATTTTGCAATAAATGATGCTTTGCATGGATTATGATGTCATAATTTTGCATTGCATACTGCATTGCATGGATTGTGATGTCATAATTTTGCATTGCATACTGCATTGCATGGATTGTGATGTCATAATTTTGCATTGGATACTGCATTGCATGGATTGTGATGTCATAATTTTGCATTGCATACTGCATTGCATGGATTGTGATGTCATAATGTTGCATTGCATACTGCATTGCATGGATTGTGATGTCATAATTTTGCATTGCATACTGCATTGCATGGATTGTGATGTCATAATTTTGCATTGCATACTGCATTGCATGGATTGTGATGTCATAATTTTGCATTGCATACTGCATTGCATGGATTGTGATGTCATAATGTTGCATTAAATGATACTTTGCATGGATTATGATGTCATAATTTTGCATTGCATACTGCATTGCATGGATTGTGATGTCATAATTTTGCATTGCATACTGCATTGCATGGATTGTGATGTCATAATTTTGCATTGGATACTGCATTGCATGGATTATGATGTCATAATTTTGCATTGCATACAGCATTGCATGGATTGTGATGTCATAATTTTGCATTGCATACTGCATTGCATGGATTGTGATGTCATAATTTTGCATTGCATACTGCATTGCATGGATTGTGATGTCATAATGTTGCATTAAATTATGCTTTGCATGGATTGTGATGTCATAATGTTGCATTGCATACTGCATTGCATGGATTGTGATGTCATAATTTTGCATTGCATACTGCATTGAATGGATTGTGATGTCATAATGTTGCATTAAATGATGATTTGCATGGATTATGATGTCATAATTTTGCATTGCATACTGCATTGCATGGATTGTGATGTCATAATTTTGCATTGCATACTGCATTGCATGGATTGTGATGTCATAATTTTGCATTGCATACTGCATTGCATGGATTGTGATGTCATAATGTTGCATTGTATACTGCATTGCATGGATTGTGATGTCATAATTTTGCATTGCATACTGCATTGCATGGATTGTGATGTTATAATGTTGCATTAAATGATGCATTGCATGGATTGTGATGTCATAATTTTGCATTGCATACTGCATTGCATGGATTGTGATGTAATACTTTTGCATTGCATACTGCATTGCATGGATTGTGATGTCATAATGTTGCATTGCATACTGCATTGCATGGATTGTGATGTCATAATTTTGCATTGCATACTGCATTGCATGGATTGTGATGTCATAATGTTGCATTAAATGATGCTTTGCATGGATTGTGATGTCATCATTTTGCATTGCATACTGCATTGCATGGATTGTGATGTCATAATTTTGCATTAAATGATGCTTTGCATGGATTATGATGTCATAATTTAGCATTGCATGGATTGTGATGTCATTATTTTGCATTGCATACTGCATTGCATGGATTGTGATGTCATGATTTTGCATTGCATGCTGCATTGCATGGATTGTGATGTCATAATGTTGCATTAAATGATGCTTTGCATGTATTGTGATGTCATAATTTTGCATTGCATACTGCATTGCATGGATTGTGATGTCATAATTTTGCATTAAATGATGCTTTGCATGGATTATGATGTCATAATTTTGCATTGCATACTGCATTGCATGGATTGTGATGTCATAATTTTGCATTGCATACTGCATTGCATGGATTGTGATGACATAATTTTACATTAAATGATGCTTTGCATGGATTGTGATGTCATAATTTTGCATTAAATGATGCTTTGCATGGATTGTGATGTCATAATTTTGCATTAAATGATGCTTTGCATGGATTGTGATGTCATAATTTTGCATTGCATGGATTATGATGTCATAATTTTGCATTGCATGGATTGTGATGTCATAATTTTGCATTGCATACTGCATTGCATGGATTGTGATGTCATAATTTTGCATTGCATACTGCATTGCATGGATTGTGATGTCATAATTTTGCATTAAATGATGCTTTGCATGTATTATGATGTCATAATTTTGCATTGCATACTGCATTGCATGGATTGTGATGTCATAATTTTGCATAAAATGATGCTTTGCATGGATTATGATGTCATAATTTTGCATTGCATACTGCATTGCCTGGATTGTGATGTCATAATTTTGCATTGCATACTGCATTATATGGATTGTGATGTCATAATTTTGCATTAAATGATGCTTTGCATGGATTATGAAGTCATAATTTTGCATTGCATACTGCTTTGCATGGATTGTGATGTCATAATTTTGCATTAAATGATGCTTTGCATGGATTATGATGTCATAATTTTGAATTGCATGCTGCATTGCATGGATTGTGATGTCATAATTTTGCATTGCATACTGCATTGTATGGATTGTGATGTTATAATTTTGCATTAAATGATGCTTTGCATGGATTGTGATGTCATCATTTTGCATTGCATACTGCATTGCATGGATTGTGATGTCATAATGTTGCATTGCATACTGCATTGCATGGATTGTGATGTCATAATGTTGCATTAAATTATGCTTTGCATGGATTATGATGTCATAATTTTGCATTGCATACTGCATTGCATGAATTGTGATGTCATAATTTTGCATTGCATACTGCATTGCATGGATTGTGATGTCATAATTTTGCACTGCATACTGCATTGCATGGATTGTGATGTCATAATTTTGCATTGTATACTGCATTGCATGGATTGTGATGTCATAATTTTGCATTGCATACTGCATTGCATGGATTGTGATGTCATAATGTTGCATTAAATGATGAATTGCATGGATTGTGATGTCATAATTTTGCATTGCATGGATTGTGATGTCATACTTTTGCATTGCATACTGCATTGCATGGATTGTGATGTCATAATGTTGCATTGCATACTGCATTGCATGGATTGTGATGTCATAATTTTGCATTGCATACTGCATTGCATGGATTGTGATGTCATAATGTTGCATTAAATGATGCTTTGCATGGATTGAGATGTCATCATTTTGCATTGCATACTGCATTGCATGGATTGTGATGTCATAATTTTGCATTAAATGATGCTTTGCATGGATTATGATGTCATAATTTAGCATTGCATGGATTGTGATGTCATTATTTTGCATTGCATACTGCATTGCATGGATTGTGATGTCATGATTTTGCATTGCATGCTGCATTGCATGGATTGTGATGTCATAATGTTGCATTAAATGATGCTTTGCATGTATTGTGATGTCATAATTTTGCATTGCATACTGCATTGCATGGATTGTGATGTCATACTTTTGCATTAAATGATGCTTTGCATGGATTGTGATGTCATACTTTTGCATTAAATGATGCTTTGCATGGATTATGATGTCATAATTTTGCATTGCATACAGCATTGCATGGATTGTGATGTCATAATTTTGCATTGCATACTGCATTGCATGGATTGTGATGTCATAATTTTGCATTGCATACTGCATTGCATGGATTGTGATGTCATAATTTTGCATTAAATGATGCTTTGCATGGATTATGATGTCATAATTTTGCATTGCATACTGCACTGCATGGATTGTGATGTCATAATTTTGCATTGCATACTGCATTGCATGGCTTGTGATGTCATACTTTTGCATTAAATTATGCTTTGCATGGATTATGATGTCATAATTTTCTATTGCATACTGCATTGCATGGATTGTGATGTCATAATTTTGCATTGCATACTGCATTGCATGGATTGTGATGTCATACTTTTGTATTAAATGATGCTTTGCATGGATTGTGATGTCATAATTTTGCATAAAATGATGCTTTGCATGGATTATGATGTCATAATTTTGCATTGCATACTGCATTGCATGGATTGTGATGTCATAATTTTGCATTGCATACTGCTTTGCATGGATTGTGATGTCATAATTTTGCATTGCATACTGTATTGCATGGATTGTGATGTCATAATTTTGCATTGCATACTGCATTGCATGGATTGTGATGTCATAATTTTGCATTAAATGATGCTTTGCATGGATTGTGATGTCATAATTTTGCATTGCATACTGCATTGCATGGATTGTGATGTCATAATTTTGCATTGCATGGATTGTGATGTCATAATTTTGCATTAAATGATGCTTTGCATGGATTATGATGTCATAATTGTGCATTGTATACTGCATTGCATGGATTGTGATGTCATAATTTTGCATTGCATACTGCATTGCATGGATTGTGATGTCATAATTTTACATTAAATGATGCTTTGCATGGATTATGATGTCATAATTTTGCATTGCATACTGCATTGCATGGATTGTGATGTCATAATTTTACATTAAATGATGCTTTGCATGGATTGTGATGTCATAATTTTACATTAAATGATGCTTTGCATGGATTGTGATGTCATAATTTTGCATTGCATACTGCATTGCATGGATTGTGATGTCATAATTTTGCATTGCATACTGCATTGCATGGATTGTGATGTCATAATTTTGCATTGCATACTGCATTGCATGGATTGTGATGTCATAATTTTGCATTGGATACTGCATTGCATGGATTATGATGTCATAATTTTGCATTGCATACTGCATTGCATGGATTGTGATGTCATAATTTTGCATTGTATACTGCATTGCATGGATTGTGATGTCATAATTTTGCATTGCATACTGCATTGCATGGATTGTGATGTCATAATTTTGCATTAAATGATGCTTTGCATGGATTATGATGTCATAATTTTGCATTGCATACTGTATTGCATGGATTGTGATGTCATAATTTTGCATTGCATACTGCATTGCATGGATTGTGATGTCATAATTTTGCATTAAATGATGCTTTGCATGGATTGTGATGTCATAATTTTGCATTAAATGATGCTTTGCATGGATTATGATGTCATAATTTTGCATTGCATACTGCATTGCATGGATTGTGATGTCATAATTTTGCATTGCATACTGCTTTGCATGGATTGTGATGTCATAATTTTGCATTGCATACTGCATTGCATGGATTGTGATGTCATAATTTTGCATTGTATACTGCATTGCATGGATTGTGATGTCATAATTTTGCATTGCATACTGCATTGCATGGATTGTGATGTCATAATTTTGCATTGCATACTGCATTGCATGGATTGTGATGTCATAATTTTGCATTGCATACTGCATTGCATGGATTGTGATGACATAATTTTACATTAAATGATGCTTTGCATGGATTGTGATGTCATAATTTTGCATTAAATGATGCTTTGCATGGATTGTGATGTCATAATTTTGCATTAAATGATGCTTTGCATGGATTGTGATGTCATAATTTTGCATTGCATGGATTATGATGTCATAATTTTGCATTGCATGGATTGTGATGTCATAATTTTGCATTGCATACTGCATTGCATGGATTGTGATGTCATAATTTTGCATTGCATACTGCATTGCATGGATTGTGATGTCATAATTTTGCATTAAATGATGCTTTGCATGTATTATGATGTCATAATTTTGCATTGCATACTGCATTGCATAGATTGTGATGTCATAATTTTGCATAAAATGATGCTTTGCATGGATTATGATGTCATAATTTTGCATTGCATACTGCATTGCATGGATTGTGATGTCATAATTTTGCATTGCATACTGCATTATATGGATTGTGATGTCATAATTTTGCATTAAATGATGCTTTGCATGGATTATGAAGTCATAATTTTGCATTGCATACTGCTTTGCATGGATTGTGATGTCATAATTTTGCATTAAATGATGCTTTGCATGGATTATGATGTCATAATTTTGCATTGCATGCTGCATTGCATGGATTGTGATGTCATAATTTTGCATTGCATACTGCATTGTATGGATTGTGATGTTATAATTTTGCATTAAATGATGCTTTGCATGGATTG
The DNA here is from genome assembly GCF_028390025.1 of Pseudophryne corroboree. Classification (NCBI taxonomy): domain Eukaryota; kingdom Metazoa; phylum Chordata; class Amphibia; order Anura; family Myobatrachidae; genus Pseudophryne; species Pseudophryne corroboree. Next base: position 498,725 of record NW_026967558.1, on the reverse strand, counting down.
TGATGTCATCATTTTGCATTGCATACTGCATTGCATGGATTGTGATGTCATAATTTTGCATTGCATACTGCATTGCATGGATTGTGATGTCATAATGTTGCATTGAATGATGCTTTGCATGGATTATGATGTCATAATTTTGCATTGCATACTGCATTGCATGGATTGTAATGTCATAATTTTGCACTGCATACTGCATTGCATGGATTGTGATGTCATAATTTTGCATTGTATACTGCATTGCATGGATTGTGATGTCATAATTTTGCATTGCATACTGCATTGCATGGATTGTGATGTCATAATGTTGCATTAAATGATGCATTGCATGGATTGTGATGTCATAATTTTGCATTGCATACTGCATTGCATGGATTGTGATGTCATACTTTTGCATTGCATACTGCATTGCATGGATTGTGATGTCATAATGTTGCATTGCATACTGCATTGCATGGATTGTGATGTCATAATTTTGCATTGCATACTGCATTGCATGGATTGTGATGTCATAATGTTGCATTAAATGATGCTTTGCATGGATTGAGATGTCATCATTTTGCATTGCATACTGCATTGCATGGATTGTGATGTCATAATTTTGCATTAAATGATGCTTTGCATGGATTATGATGTCATAATTTAGCATTGCATGGATTGTGATGTCATTATTTTGCATTGCATACTGCATTGCATGGATTGTGATGTCATGATTTTGCATTGCATGCTGCATTGCATGGATTGTGATGTCATAATGTTGCATTAAATGATGCTTTGCATGTATTGTGATGTCATAATTTTGCATTGCATACTGCATTGCATGGATTGTGATGTCATACTTTTGCATTAAATGATGCTTTGCATGGATTGTGATGTCATACTTTTGCATTAAATGATGCTTTGCATGGATTATGATGTCATAATTTTGCATTGCATACGGCATTGCATGGATTGTGATGTCATAATTTTGCATTAAATGATGCTTTGCATGGATTATGATGTCATAATTTTGCATTGCATGGATTGTGATGTCATAATTTTGCATTGCATACTGCATTGCATGGATTGTGATGTCATAATTTTGCATTAAATGATGCTTGCATGGATTATGATGTCATAATGTTGCATTAAATGATGCTTTGCATGGATTATGATGTCATAATTTTGCATTGCATACTGCATTGCATGGATTGTGATGTCATAATTTTGCATTGCATACTGCATTGCATGGATTGTGATGACATAATTTTACATTAAATGATGCTTTGCATGGATTGTGATGTCATAATTTTGCATTAAATGATGCTTTGCATGGATTGTGATGTCATAATTTTGCATTAAATGATGCTTTGCATGGATTGTGATGTCATAATTTTGCATTGCATGGATTATGATGTCATAATTTTGCATTGCATGGATTGTGATGTCATAATTTTGCATTGCATACTGCATTGCATGGATTGTGATGTCATAATTTTGCATTGCATACTGCATTGCATGGATTGTGATGTCATAATTTTGCATAAAATGATGCTTTGCATGGATTATGATGTCATAATTTTGCATTGCATACTGCATTGCATGGATTGTGATGTCATAATTTTGCATTGCATACTGCATTATATGGATTGTGATGTCATAATTTTGCATTGCATGGATTATGATGTCATAATTTTGCATTGCATGGATTGTGATGTCATAATTTTGCATTGCATACTGCATTGCATGGATTGTGATGTCATAATTTTGCATTGCATACTGCATTGTATGGATTGTGATGTTATAATTTTGCATTAAATGATGCTCTGCATGGATTGTGATGTCATCATTTTGCATTGCATACTGCATTGCATGGATTGTGATGTCATAATTTTGCATTGCATACTGCATTGCATGGATTGTGATGTCATAATGTTGCATTAAATGATGCTTGCATGGATTATGATGTCATAATGTTGCATTAAATGATGCTTTGCATGGATTATGATGTCATAATTTTGCATTGCATACTGCATTGCATGGATTGTGATGTCATAATTTTGCATTGCATACTGCATTGCATGGATTGTGATGACATAATTTTACATTAAATGATGCTTTGCATGGATTGTGATGTCATAATTTTGCATTAAATGATGCTTTGCATGGATTGTGATGTCATAATTTTGCATTAAATGATGCTTTGCATGGATTGTGATGTCATAATTTTGCATTGCATGGATTATGATGTCATAATTTTGCATTGCATGGATTGTGATGTCATAATTTTGCATTGCATACTGCATTGCATGGATTGTGATGTCATAATTTTGCATTGCATACTGCATTGCATGGATTGTGATGTCATAATTTTGCATAAAATGATGCTTTGCATGGATTATGATGTCATAATTTTGCATTGCATACTGCATTGCATGGATTGTGATGTCATAATTTTGCATTGCATACTGCATTATATGGATTGTGATGTCATAATTTTGCATTGCATGGATTATGATGTCATAATTTTGCATTGCATGGATTGTGATGTCATAATTTTGCATTGCATACTGCATTGCATGGATTGTGATGTCATAATTTTGCATTGCATACTGCATTGTATGGATTGTGATGTTATAATTTTGCATTAAATGATGCTCTGCATGGATTGTGATGTCATCATTTTGCATTGCATACTGCATTGCATGGATTGTGATGTCATAATGTTGCATTAAATGATGCTTTGCATGGATTATGATGTCATAATTTTGCATTGCATACTGCATTGCATGGATTGTGATGTCATAATTTTGCATTGCATACTGCATTGCATGGATTGTGATGTCATAATTTTGCACTGCATACTGCATTGCATGGATTGTGATGTCATAATTTTGCATTGTATACTGCATTGCATGGATTGTGATGTCATAATTTTGCATTGCATACTGCATTGCATGGATTGTGATGTCATAATGTTGCATTAAATGATGCATTGCATGGATTGTGATGTCATAATTTTGCATTGCATACTGCATTGCATGGATTGTGATGTCATACTTTTGCATTGCATACTGCATTGCATGGATTGTGATGTCATAATGTTGCATTGCATACTGCATTGCATGGATTGTGATGTCATAATATTGCATTAAATGATGCTTGCATGGATTATGATGTCATAATGTTGCATTAAATGATGCTTTGCATGGATTATGATGTCATAATTTTGCATTGCATACTGCATTGCATGGATTGTGATGTCATAATGTTGCATTAAATGATGCTTTGCATGGATTATGATGTCATAATGTTGCATTGCATACTGCATTGCATGGATTGTGATGTCATAATTTTGCATTGCATACTGCATTGCATGGATTGTGATGTCATAATTTTGCACTGCATACTGCATTGCATGGATTGTGATGTCATAATTTTGCATTGTATACTGCATTGCATGGATTGTGATGTCATAATTTTGCATTGCATACTGCATTGCATGGATTGTGATGTCATAATGTTGCATTAAATGATGCATTGCATGGATTGTGATGTCATAATTTTGCATTGCATACTGCATTGCATGGATTGTGATGTCATACTTTTGCATTGCATACTGCATTGCATGGATTGTGATGTCATAATGTTGCATTGCATACTGCATTGCATGGATTGTGATGTCATAATTTTGCATTAAATGATGCTTTGCATGGATTATGATGTCATAATTTTGCATTGCATACTGCATTGCATGGATTGTGATGTCATAATTTTGCATTGCATACTGCATTATATGGATTGTGATGTCATAATTTTGCATTAAATGATGCTTTGCATGGATTATGAAGTCATAATTTTGCATTGCATACTGCATTGCATGGATTGTGATGTCATAATTTTGCATTAAACGATGCTTGCATGGATTATGATGTCATAATTTTGCATTGCATACTGCATTGCATGTATTGTGATGTCATAATTTTGCATTGCATACTGCATTGCATGGATTGTGATGTCATAATTTTGCATTAAATGATGCTTTACGTGGATTATGATGTCATAATTTTGCATTGCATGGATTGTGATGTCATAATTTTGCATTGCATACTGCATTGCATGGATTGTGATGTCATAATTTTGCATTAAATGATGCTTTGCATGGATTATGATGTCATAATTTTGCATTGCATACTGCATTGCATGGATTGTGATGTCATAATTTTGCATTGCATACTGCATTGCATGGATTGTGATGACATAATTTTACATTAAATGATGCTTTGCATGGATTGTGATGTCATAATTTTGCATTAAATGATGCTTTGCATGGATTGTGATGTCATAATTTTGCATTAAATGATGCTTTGCATGGATTGTGATGTCATACTTTTGCATTGCATGGATTATGATGTCATAATTTTGCATTGCATGGATTGTGATGTCATAATTTTGCATTGCATACTGCATTGCATGGATTGTGATGTCATAATTTTGCATTGCATACTGCATTGCATGGATTGTGATGTCATAATTTTGCATAAAATGATGCTTTGCATGGATTATGATGTCATAATTTTGCATTGCATACTGCATTGCATGGATTGTGATGTCATAATTTTGCATTGCATACTGCTTTGCATGGATTGTGATGTCATAATTTTGCATTGCATACTGTATTGCATGGATTGTGATGTCATAATTTTGCATTGCATACTGCATTGCATGGATTGTGATGTCATAATTTTGCATTAAATGATGCTTTGCATGGATTGTGATGTCATAATTTTGCATTGCATACTGCATTGCATGGATTGTGATTTCATAATTTTGCATTGCATGGATTGTGATGTCATAATTTTGCATTAAATGATGCTTTGCATGGATTATGATGTCATAATTGTGCATTGTATACTGCATTGCATGGATTGTGATGTCATAATTTTGCATTGCATACTGCATTGCATGGATTGTGATGTCATAATTTTACATTAAATGATGCTTTGCATGGATTATGATGTCATAATTTTGCATTGCATACTGCATTGCATGGATTGTGATGTCATAATTTTACATTAAATGATGCTTTGCATGGATTGTGATGTCATAATTTTACATTAAATTATGCTTTGCATGGATTGTGATGTCATAATTTTGCATTGCATACTGCATTGCATGGATTGTGATGTCATAATTTTGCATTGCATACTGCATTGCATGGATTGTGATGTCATAATTTTGCATTGCATACTGCATTGCATGGATTGTGATGTCATAATTTTGCATTGGATACTGCATTGCATGGATTATGATGTCATAATTTTGCATTGCATACTGCATTGCATGGATTGTGATGTCATAATTTTGCATTGTATACTGCATTGCATGGATTGTGATGTCATAATTTTGCATTGCATACTGCATTGCATGGATTGTGATGTCATAATTTTGCATTAAATGATGCTTTGCATGGATTATGATGTCATAATTTTGCATTGCATACTGTATTGCATGGATTGTGATGTCATAATTTTGCATTGCATACTGCATTGCATGGATTGTGATGTCATAATTTTGCATTAAATGATGCTTTGCATGGATTGTGATGTCATAATTTTGCATTAAATGATGCTTTGCATGGATTATGATGTCATAATTTTGCATTGCATACTGCATTGCATGGATTGTGATGTCATAATTTTGCATTGCATACTGCTTTGCATGGATTGTGATGTCATAATTTTGCATTGCATACTGCATTGCATGGATTGTGATGTCATAATTTTGCATTGTATACTGCATTGCATGGATTGTGATGTCATAATTTTGCATTGCATACTGCATTGCATGGATTGTGATGTCATAATTTTGCATTGCATACTGCATTGCATGGATTGTGATGTCATAATTTTGCATTGCATACTGCATTGCATGGATTGTGATGACATAATTTTACATTAAATGATGCTTTGCATGGATTGTGATGTCATAATTTTGCATTAAATGATGCTTTGCATGGATTGTGATGTCATAATTTTGCATTAAATGATGCTTTGCATGGATTGTGATGTCATAATTTTGCATTGCATGGATTATGATGTCATAATTTTGCATTGCATGGATTGTGATGTCATAATTTTGCATTGCATACTGCATTGCATGGATTGTGATGTCATAATTTTGCATTGCATACTGCATTGCATGGATTGTGATGTCATAATTTTGCATTAAATGATGCTTTGCATGTATTATGATGTCATAATTTTGCATTGCATACTGCATTGCATAGATTGTGATGTCATAATTTTGCATAAAATGATGCTTTGCATGGATTATGATGTCATAATTTTGCATTGCATACTGCATTGCATGGATTGTGATGTCATAATTTTGCATTGCATACTGCATTATATGGATTGTGATGTCATAATTTTGCATTAAATGATGCTTTGCATGGATTATGAAGTCATAATTTTGCATTGCATACTGCTTTGCATGGATTGTGATGTCATAATTTTGCATTAAATGATGCTTTGCATGGATTATGATGTCATAATTTTGCATTGCATGCTGCATTGCATGGATTGTGATGTCATAATTTTGCATTGCATACTGCATTGTATGGATTGTGATGTTATAATTTTGCATTAAATGATGCTTTGCATGGATTGTGATGTCATCATTTTGCATTGCATACTGCATTGCATGGATTGTGATGTCATAATTTTGCATTGCATACTGCATTGCATGGATTGTGATGTCATAATGTTGCATTGAATGATGCTTTGCATGGATTATGATGTCATAATTTTGCATTGCATACTGCATTGCATGGATTGTGATGTCATAATTTTGCACTGCATACTGCATTGCATGGATTGTGATGTCATAATTTTGCATTGTATACTGCATTGCATGGATTGTGATGTCATAATTTTGCATTGCATACTGCATTGCATGGATTGTGATGTCATAATGTTGCATTAAATGATGCATTGCATGGATTGTGATGTCATAATTTTGCATTGCATACTGCATTGCATGGATTGTGATGTCATACTTTTGCATTGCATACTGCATTGCATGGATTGTGATGTCATAATGTTGCATTGCATACTGCATTGCATGGATTGTGATGTCATAATTTTGCATTGCATACTGCATTGCATGGATTGTGATGTCATAATGTTGCATTAAATGATGCTTTGCATGGATTGAGATGTCATCATTTTGCATTGCATACTGCATTGCATGGATTGTGATGTCATAATTTTGCATTAAATGATGCTTTGCATGGATTATGATGTCATAATTTAGCATTGCATGGATTGTGATGTCATTATTTTGCATTGTATACTGCATTGCATGGATTGTGATGTCATGATTTTGCATTGCATGCTGCATTGCATGGATTGTGATGTCATAATGTTGCATTAAATGATGCTTTGCATGTATTGTGATGTCATAATTTTGCATTGCATACTGCATTGCATGGATTGTGATGTCATACTTTTGCATTAAATGATGCTTTGCATGGATTGTGATGTCATACTTTTGCATTAAATGATGCTTTGCATGGATTATGATGTCATAATTTTGCATTGCATACGGCATTGCATGGATTGTGATGTCATAATTTTGCATTAAATGATGCTTTGCATGGATTATGATGTCATAATTTTGCATTGCATGGATTGTGATGTCATAATTTTGCATTGCATACTGCATTGCATGGATTGTGATGTCATAATTTTGCATTAAATGATGCTTGCATGGATTATGATGTCATAATGTTGCATTAAATGATGCTTTGCATGGATTATGATGTCATAATTTTGCATTGCATACTGCATTGCATGGATTGTGATGTCATAATTTTGCATTGCATACTGCATTGCATGGATTGTGATGACATAATTTTACATTAAATGATGCTTTGCATGGATTGTGATGTCATAATTTTGCATTAAATGATGCTTTGCATGGATTGTGATGTCATAATTTTGCATTAAATGATGCTTTGCATGGATTGTGATGTCATAATTTTGCATTGCATGGATTATGATGTCATAATTTTGCATTGCATGGATTGTGATGTCATAATTTTGCATTGCATACTGCATTGCATGGATTGTGATGTCATAATTTTGCATTGCATACTGCATTGCATGGATTGTGATGTCATAATTTTGCATAAAATGATGCTTTGCATGGATTATGATGTCATAATTTTGCATTGCATACTGCATTGCATGGATTGTGATGTCATAATTTTGCATTGCATACTGCATTATATGGATTGTGATGTCATAATTTTGCATTGCATGGATTATGATGTCATAATTTTGCATTGCATGGATTGTGATGTCATAATTTTGCATTGCATACTGCATTGCATGGATTGTGATGTCATAATTTTGCATTGCATACTGCATTGTATGGATTGTGATGTTATAATTTTGCATTAAATGATGCTCTGCATGGATTGTGATGTCATCATTTTGCATTGCATACTGCATTGCATGGATTGTGATGTCATAATTTTGCATTGCATACTGCATTGCATGGATTGTGATGTCATAATGTTGCATTAAATGATGCTTGCATGGATTATGATGTCATAATGTTGCATTAAATGATGCTTTGCATGGATTATGATGTCATAATTTTGCATTGCATACTGCATTGCATGGATTGTGATGTCATAATTTTGCATTGCATACTGCATTGCATGGATTGTGATGACATAATTTTACATTAAATGATGCTTTGCATGGATTGTGATGTCATAATTTTGCATTAAATGATGCTTTGCATGGATTGTGATGTCATAATTTTGCATTAAATGATGCTTTGCATGGATTGTGATGTCATAATTTTGCATTGCATGGATTATGATGTCATAATTTTGCATTGCATGGATTGTGATGTCATAATTTTGCATTGCATACTGCATTGCATGGATTGTGATGTCATAATTTTGCATTGCATACTGCATTGCATGGATTGTGATGTCATAATTTTGCATAAAATGATGCTTTGCATGGATTATGATGTCATAATTTTGCATTGCATACTGCATTGCATGGATTGTGATGTCATAATTTTGCATTGCATACTGCATTATATGGATTGTGATGTCATAATTTTGCATTGCATGGATTATGATGTCATAATTTTGCATTGCATGGATTGTGATGTCATAATTTTGCATTGCATACTGCATTGCATGGATTGTGATGTCATAATTTTGCATTGCATACTGCATTGTATGGATTGTGATGTTATAATTTTGCATTAAATGATGCTCTGCATGGATTGTGATGTCATCATTTTGCATTGCATACTGCATTGCATGGATTGTGATGTCATAATGTTGCATTAAATGATGCTTTGCATGGATTATGATGTCATAATTTTGCATTGCATACTGCATTGCATGGATTGTGATGTCATAATTTTGCATTGCATACTGCATTGCATGGATTGTGATGTCATAATTTTGCACTGCATACTGCATTGCATGGATTGTGATGTCATAATTTTGCATTGTATACTGCATTGCATGGATTGTGATGTCATAATTTTGCATTGCATACTGCATTGCATGGATTGTGATGTCATAATGTTGCATTAAATGATGCATTGCATGGATTGTGATGTCATAATTTTGCATTGCATACTGCATTGCATGGATTGTGATGTCATACTTTTGCATTGCATACTGCATTGCATGGATTGTGATGTCATAATGTTGCATTGCATACTGCATTGCATGGATTGTGATGTCATAATATTGCATTAAATGATGCTTGCATGGATTATGATGTCATAATGTTGCATTAAATGATGCTTTGCATGGATTATGATGTCATAATTTTGCATTGCATACTGCATTGCATGGATTGTGATGTCATAATGTTGCATTAAATGATGCTTTGCATGGATTATGATGTCATAATGTTGCATTGCATACTGCATTGCATGGATTGTGATGTCATAATTTTGCATTGCATACTGCATTGCATGGATTGTGATGTCATAATTTTGCACTGCATACTGCATTGCATGGATTGTGATGTCATAATTTTGCATTGTATACTGCATTGCATGGATTGTGATGTCATAATTTTGCATTGCATACTGCATTGCATGGATTGTGATGTCATAATGTTGCATTAAATGATGCATTGCATGGATTGTGATGTCATAATTTTGCATTGCATACTGCATTGCATGGATTGTGATGTCATACTTTTGCATTGCATACTGCATTGCATGGATTGTGATGTCATAATGTTGCATTGCATACTGCATTGCATGGATTGTGATGTCATAATTTTGCATTAAATGATGCTTTGCATGGATTATGATGTCATAATTTTGCATTGCATACTGCATTGCATGGATTGTGATGTCATAATTTTGCATTGCATACTGCATTATATGGATTGTGATGTCATAATTTTGCATTAAATGATGCTTTGCATGGATTATGAAGTCATAATTTTGCATTGCATACTGCATTGCATGGATTGTGATGTCATAATTTTGCATTAAACGATGCTTGCATGGATTATGATGTCATAATTTTGCATTGCATACTGCATTGCATGTATTGTGATGTCATAATTTTGCATTGCATACTGCATTGCATGGATTGTGATGTCATAATTTTGCATTAAATGATGCTTTGCATGGATTATGATGTCATAATTTTGCATTGCATACTGCATTGCATGGATTGTGATGTCATAATTTTGCATTGCATACTGCATTGCATGGATTGTGATGACATAATTTTACATTAAATGATGCTTTGCATGGATTGTGATGTCATAATTTTGCATTAAATGATGCTTTGCATGGATTGTGATGTCATAATTTTGCATTAAATGATGCTTTGCATGGATTGTGATGTCATACTTTTGCATTGCATGGATTATGATGTCATAATTTTGCATTGCATGGATTGTGATGTCATAATTTTGCATTGCATACTGCATTGCATGGATTGTGATGTCATAATTTTGCATTGCATACTGCATTGCATGGATTGTGATGTCATAATTTTGCATTAAATGATGCTTTGCATGTATTATGATGTCATAATTTTGCATTGCATACTGCATTGCATGGATTGTGATGTCATAAGTTTGCATAAAATGATGCTTTGCATGGATTATGATGTCATAATTTTGCATTGCATACTGCATTGCATGGATTGTGATGTCATAATTTTGCATTGCATACTGCATTATATGGATTGTGATGTCATAATTTTGCATTAAATGATGCTTTGCATGGATTATGAAGTCATAATTTTGCATTGCATACTGCTTTGCATGGATTGTGATGTCATAATTTTGCATTAAATGATGCTTTGCATGGATTATGATGTCATAATTTTGCATTGCATGCTGCATTGCATGGATTGTGATGTCATAATTTTGCATTGCATACTGCATTGTATGGATTGTGATGTTATAATTTTGCATTAAATGATGCTTTGCATGGATTGTGATGTCATCATTTTGCATTGCATACTGCATTGCATGGATTGTGATGTCATAATTTTGCATTGCATACTGCATTATATGGATTGTGATGTCATAATTTTGCATTAAATTATGCTTTGCATGGATTATGATGTCATAATTTTGCATTGCATACTGCATTGCATGGATTGTGATGTCATAATTTTACTTAAAATGATGCTTTGCAGGATTGTGATGTCATAATTTTACATTAAATTATGCTTTGCATGGATTGTGATGTCATAATTTTGCATTAAATGATGCTTTGCATGGATTGTGATGTCATAATTTTGCATTGCATACTGCATTGCATGGATTGTGATGTCGTAATTTTGCATTAAATGATGCTTTGCATGGATTGTGATGTCATAATTTTGCATTGCATACTGCATTGCATGGATTGTGATGTCATCATTTTGCATTGCATACTGCATTGCATGAATTGGGATGTCATAATTTTACTTAAAATGATGCTTTGCAGGATTGTGATGTCATAATTTTACATTAAATTATGCTTTGAATGGATTGTGATGTCATAATTTTGCATTAAATGATGCTTTGCATGGATTGTGATGTCATAATTTTGCATTGCATACTGCATTGCATGGATTGTGATGTCATAATTTTGCATTAAATGATGCTTTGCATGGATTGTGATGTCATAATTTTGCATTGCATACTGCATTGCATGGATTGTGATGTCATAATTTTGCATTAAATGATGCTTTGCATGGATTATGATGTCATAATTTTGCATTGCATACTGCATTGCATGGATTGTGATGTCATAATTTTGCATTAAATGATGCTTTGCATGGATTATGATGTCATAATTTTGCATTGCATGGATTGAGATGTCATAATTTTGCATTGCATACTGCATTGCATGGATTGTGATGTCATAATTGTGCATTGCATACTGCATTGCATGGATTGTGATGTCATAATTTTGCATTAAATGATGCTTTGCATGGATTGTGATGTCATAATTTTGCATTGCATACTGCATTGCATGGATTGTGATGTCATAATTTTGTATTGCATACTGCATTATATGGATTGTGATGTCATAATTTTGCATTAAATTATGCTATGCATGGATTATGATGTCATAATTTTGCATTGCATACTGCATTGCATGGATTGTGATGTCATAATTTTGCATTGCATACTGCATTGCATGGATTGTGATGTCATAATTTTACTTAAAATGATGCTTTGCATGGATTATGATGTCATAATTTTGCATTGCATGGATTGTGATGTCATAATTTTGCATTGCATACTGCATTGCATGGATTGTGATGTCATAATTTTGCATTGCATACTGCATTATATGGATTGTGATGTTATAATTTTGCATTAAATGATGCTTTGCATGGATTATGAAGTCATAATTTTGCATTGCATACTGCTTTGCATGGATTGTGATGTCATAATTTTGCATTAAATGATGCTTTGCATGGATTATGATGTCATAATTTTGCATTGCATACTGCATTGTATGGATTGTGATGTTATAATGTTGCATTAAATGATGCTTTGCATGGATTGTGATGTCATAATTTTGCATTGCATACTGCATTGCATGTATTGTGATGTCATAATTTTGCATTGCATACTGCATTGCATGGATTGTGATGTCATAATTTTGCATTGCATACTGCATTGCATGGATTGTGATGTCATAATTTTGCATTGCATACTGCATTGCATGGATTGTGATATCATATTTTTGCATTAAATGATGCTTTGCATGGATTATGATGTCATAATGTTGCATTGCATACTTCATTGCATGGATTGTGATGTCATAATTTTGCATTAAATGATGCTTTGCATGGATTGTGATGTCATAATTTTGCATTGCATACTGCATTGCATGGATTGTGATGTCATAATTTTGCATTAAATGATGCTTTGCATGGATTGTGATGTCATAATTTTGCATTAAATGATGCTTTGCATGGATTGTGATGTCATAATTTTGCATTGCATACTGCATTGCATGGATTGTGATGTCATAATTTTGCATTAAAAGATGCTTTGCATGGATTGTGATGTCATAATTTTGCATTGCATACTTAATTGCATGGATTGTGATGTCATAATGTTGCATTAAATGATGCTTTGCATGGATTATGATGTCATAATTTTGCATTGCATACTGCATTGCATGGATTGTGATGTCATAATTTTGCATTAAATTATGCTTTGCATGGATTATGATGTCATAATTTTGCATTGCATACTGCATTGCATGGATTGTGATGTCATAATTTTGCATTGCATACTGCATTGCATGGATTGTGATGTCAAAATGTTGCATTAAATGATGCTTTGCATGGATTGTGATGTCATAATTTTGCATTGCATACTGCATTGCATGGATTGTGATGTCATAATTTTGCATTGCATACTGCATTGCATGGATTGTGATGTCATAATTTTGCAATAAATGATGCTTTGCATGGATTATGATGTCATAATTTTGCATTGCATACTGCATTGCATGGATTGTGATGTCATAATTTTGCATTGCATACTGCATTGCATGGATTGTGATGTCATAATTTTGCATTGGATACTGCATTGCATGGATTATGATGTCATAATTTTGCATTGCATACTGCATTGCATGGATTGTGATGTCATAATTTTGCATTGCATACTGCATTGCATGGATTGTGATGTCATAATTTTGCATTGCATACTGCATTGCATGGATTGTGATGTCATAATGTTGCATTAAATTATGCTTTGCATGGATTGTGATGTCATAATTTTGCATTGCATACTGCATTGCATGGATTGTGATGTCATAATTTTGCATTAAATTATGCTTTGCATGGATTATGATGTCATAATTTTGCATTGCATGGATTGTGATGTCATAATTTTGCATTGCATACTGCATTGCATGGATTGTGATGTCATAATTTTGCATTGCATACTGCATTGCATGGATTGTGATGTCATAATTTTGCAATAAATGATGCTTTGCATGGATTATGATGTCATAATTTTGCATTGCATACTGCATTGCATGGATTGTGATGTCATAATTTTGCATTGCATACTGCATTGCATGGATTGTGATGTCATAATTTTGCATTGGATACTGCATTGCATGGATTATGATGTCATAATTTTGCATTGCATACTGCATTGCATGGATTGTGATGTCATAATTTTGCATTGGATACTGCATTGCATGGATTATGATGTCATAATTTTGCATTGCATACTGCATTGCATGGATTGTGATGTCATAATTTTGCATTGCATACTGCATTGCATGGATTGTGATGTCATAATTTTGCATTGCATACTGCATTGCATGGATTGTGATGTCATAATGTTGCATTAAATTATGCTTTGCATGGATTGTGATGTCATAATGTTGCATTGCATACTGCATTGCATGGATTGTGATGTCATAATTTTGCATTGCATACTGCATTGCATGGATTGTGATGTCATAATTTTGCATTGCATACTGCATTGCATGGATTGTGATGTCATAATTTTGCATTGCATACTGCATTGCATGGATTGTGATGTCATAATTTTGCATTGCATACTGCATTGCATGGATTGTGATGTCATAATTTTGCATTGGATACTGCATTGCATGGATTATGATGTCATAATTTTGCATTGCATACTGCATTGCATGGATTGTGATGTCATAATTTTGCATTGCATACTGCATTGCATGGATTGTGATGTCATAATTTTGCATTGCATACTGCATTGCATGGATTGTGATGTCATAATGTTGCATTAAATTATGCTTTGCATGGATTGTGATGTCATAATTTTGCATTGCATACTGCATTGCATGGATTGTGATGTCATAATTTTGCATTAAATTATGCTTTGCATGGATTATGATGTCATAATTTTGCATTGCATGGATTGTGATGTCATAATTTTGCATTGCATACTGCATTGCATGGATTGTGATGTCATAATTTTGCATTGCATACTGCATTGCATGGATTGTGATGTCATAATTTTGCAATAAATGATGCTTTGCATGGATTATGATGTCATAATTTTGCATTGCATACTGCATTGCATGGATTGTGATGTCATAATTTTGCATTGCATACTGCATTGCATGGATTGTGATGTCATAATTTTGCATTGGATACTGCATTGCATGGATTATGATGTCATAATTTTGCATTGCATACTGCATTGCATGGATTGTGATGTCATAATTTTGCATTGGATACTGCATTGCATGGATTATGATGTCATAATTTTGCATTGCATACTGCATTGCATGGATTGTGATGTCATAATTTTGCATTGCATACTGCATTGCATGGATTGTGATGTCATAATTTTGCATTGCATACTGCATTGCATGGATTGTGATGTCATAATGTTGCATTAAATTATGCTTTGCATGGATTGTGATGTCATAATGTTGCATTGCATACTGCATTGCATGGATTGTGATGTCATAATTTTGCATTGCATACTGCATTGCATGGATTGTGATGTCATAATTTTGCATTGCATACTGCATTGCATGGATTGTGATGTCATAATTTTGCATTGCATACTGCATTGCATGGATTGTGATGTCATAATTTTGCATTGCATACTGCATTGCATGGATTGTGATGTCATAATGTTGCATTAAATGATACTTTGCATGGATTATGATGTCATAATTTTGCATTGCATACTGCATTGCATGGATTGTGATGTCATAATTTTGCATTGCATACTGCATTGCATGGATTGTGATGTCATAATTTTGCATTGGATACTGCATTGCATGGATTATGATGTCATAATTTTGCATTGCATACTGCATTGCATGGATTGTGATGTCATGATTTTGCATTGCATACTGCATTGCATGGATTGTGATGTCATAATTTTGCATTGCATACTGCATTGCATGGATTGTGATGTCATAATGTTGCATTAAATTATGCTTTGCATGGGTTGTGATGTCATAATGTTGCATTGCATACTGCATTGCATGGATTGTGATGTCATAATTTTGCATTGCATACTGCATTGAATGGATTGTGATGTCATAATGTTGCATTAAATGATGATTTGCATGGATTATGATGTCATAATTTTGCATTGCATACTGCATTGCATGGATTGTGATGTCATAATTTTGCATTGCATACTGCATTGCATGGATTGTGATGTCATAATTTTGCATTGCATACTGCATTGCATGGATTGTGATGTCATAATTTTGCATTGTATACTGCATTGCATGGATTGTGATGTCATAATTTTGCATTGCATACTGCATTGCATGGATTGTGATGTTATAATGTTGCATTAAATGATGCATTGCATGGATTGTGATGTCATCATTTTGCATTGCATACTGCATTGCATGGATTGTGATGTCATACTTTTGCATTGCATACTGCATTGCATGGATTGTGATGTCATAATGTTGCATTGCATACTGCATTGCATGGATTGTGATGTCATAATTTTGCATTGCATACTGCATTGCATGGATTGTGATGTCATAATGTTGCATTAAATGATGCTTTGCATGGATTGTGATGTCATCATTTTGCATTGCATACTGCATTGCATGGATTGTGATGTCATAATTTTGCATTAAATGATGCTTTGCATGGATTATGATGTCATAATTTTGCATTGCATGGATTGAGATGTCATAATTTTGCATTGCATACTGCATTGCATGGATTGTGATGTCATAATTTTGCATTGCATACTGCATTGCATGGATTGTGATGTCATAATTTTGTATTGCATACTGCATTATATGGATTGTGATGTCATAATTTTGCATTAAATTATGCTTTGCATGGATTATGATGTCATAATTTTGCATTGCATACTGCATTGCATGGATTGTGATGTCATAATTTTGCATTGCATACTGCATTGCATGGATTGTGATGTCATAATTTTGCATTGCATACTGCATTGCATGGATTGTGATGTCATAATTTTACTTAAAATGATGCTTTGCATGGATTATGATGTCATAATTTTGCATTGCATGGATTGTGATGTCATAATTTTGCATTGCATACTGCATTGCATGGATTGTGATGTCATAATTTTGCATTGCATACTGCATTATATGGATTGTGATGTTATAATTTTGCATTAAATGATGCTTTGCATGGATTATGAAGTCATAATTTTGCATTGCATACTGCTTTGCATGGATTGTGATGTCATAATTTTGCATTAAATGATGCTTTGCATGGATTATGATGTCATAATTTTGCATTGCATACTGCATTGTATGGATTGTGATGTTATAATGTTGCATTAAATGATGCTTTGCATGGATTGTGATGTCATAATTTTGCATTGCATACTGCATTGCATGTATTGTGATGTCATAATTTTGCATTGCATACTGCATTGCATGGATTGTGATGTCATAATTTTGCATTGCATACTGCATTGCATGGATTGTGATGTCATAATTTTGCATTGCATACTGCATTGCATGGATTGTGATATCATATTTTTGCATTAAATGATGCTTTGCATGGATTATGATGTCATAATTTTGCATTGCATACTGCATTGCATGGATTGTGATGTCATAATTTTGCATTAAATGATGCTTTGCATGGATTGTGATGTCATAATTTTGCATAGCATACTGCATTGCATGGATTGTGATGTCATAATTTTGCATTAAATGATGCTTTGCATGGATTGTGATGTCATAATTTTGCATTAAATGATGCTTTGCATGGATTGTGATGTCATAATTTTGCATTGCATACTGCATTGCATGGATTGTGATGTCATAATTTTGCATTAAAAGATGCTTTGCATGGATTGTGATGTCATAATTTTGCATTGCATACTTAATTGCATGGATTGTGATGTCATAATGTTGCATTAAATGATGCTTTGCATGGATTATGATGTCATAATTTTGCATTGCATACTGCATTGCATGGATTGTGATGTCATAATTTTGCATTGCATGGATTGTGATGTCATAATTTTGCATTGCATACTGCATTGCATGGATTGTGATGTCATAATTTTGCATTGCATACTGCATTGCATGGATTGTGATGTCATAATTTTGCAATAAATGATGCTTTGCATGGATTATGATGTCATAATTTTGCATTGCATACTGCATTGCATGGATTGTGATGTCATAATTTTGCATTGCATACTGCATTGCATGGATTGTGATGTCATAATTTTGCATTGGATACTGCATTGCATGGATTATGATGTCATAATTTTGCATTGAATACTGCATTGCATGGATTGTGATGTCATAATTTTGCATTGCATACTGCATTGCATGGATTGTGATGTCATAATTTTGCATTGCATACTGCATTGCATGGATTGTGATGTCATAATGTTGCATTAAATTATGCTTTGCATGGATTGTGATGTCATAATGTTGCATTGCATACTGCATTGCATGGATTGTGATGTCATAATTTTGCATTGCATACTGCATTGCATGGATTGTGATGTCATAATTTTGCTTTGCATACTGCATTGCATGGATTGTGATGTCATAATTTTGCATTGCATACTGCATTGCATGGATTGTGATGTCATAATTTTGCATTGCATACTGCATTGCATGGATTGTGATGTCATAATGTTGCATTAAATGATGCTTTGCATGGATTATGATGTCATAATTTTGCATTGCATACTGCATTGCATGGATTGTGATGTCATAATTTTGCTTTGCATACTGCATTGCATGGATTGTGATGTCATAATTTTGCATTGCATACTGCATTGCATGGATTGTGATGTCATAATTTTGCATTGCATACTGCATTGCATGGATTGTGATGTCATAATGTTGCATTAAATGATGCTTTGCATGGATTATGATGTCATAATTTTGCATTGCATACTGCATTGCATGGATTGTGATGTCATAATTTTGCATTGCATACTGCATTGCATGGATTGTGATGTCATAATTTTGCATTGGATACTGCATTGCATGGATTATGATGTCATAATTTTGCATTGCATACTGCATTGCATGGATTGTGATGTCATAATTTTGCATTGCATACTGCATTGCATGGATTGTGATGTCATAATTTTGCATTGCATACTGCATTGCATGGATTGTGATGTCATAATGTTGCATTAAATTATGCTTTGCATGGATTGTGATGTCATAATGTTGCATTGCATACTGCATTGCATGGATTGTGATGTCATAATTTTGCATTGCATACTGCATTGCATGGATTGTGATGTCATAATTTTGCATTGCATACTGCATTGCATGGATTGTGATGTCATAATGTTGCATTAAATGATGCTTTGCATGGATTATGATGTCATAATTTTACTGCATTGCATGGATTGTGATGTCATAATTTTGCATTGCATACTGCATTGCATGGATTGTGATGTCATAATTTTGCATTGCATACTGCATTGCATGGATTGTGATGTCATAATTTTGCATTGTATACTGCATTGCATGGATTGTGATGTCATAATTTTGCATTAAATGATGCTTTGCATGTATTATGATGTCATAATTTTGCATTGCATACTGCATTGCATGGATTGTGATGTCATAATTTTGCATTAAATGATGCTTTGCATGGATTATGATGTCATAATTTTGCATTGCATGCTGCATTGCATGGATTGTGATGTCATAATTTTGCATTGCATACTGCATTGTATGGATTGTGATGTTATAATTTTGCATTAAATGATGCTTTGCATGGATTGTGATGTCATCATTTTGCATTGCATACTGCATTGCATGGATTGTGATGTCATAATTTTGCATTGCATACTGCATTATATGGATTGTGATGTCATAATTTTGCATTAAATTATGCTTTGCATGGATTATGATGTCATAATTTTGCATTGCATACTGCATTGCATGGATTGTGATGTCATAATTTTACTTAAAATGATGCTTTGCAGGATTGTGATGTCATAATTTTACATTAAATTATGCTTTGCATGGATTGTGATGTCATAATTTTGCATTAAATGATGCTTTGCATGGATTGTGATGTCATAATTTTGCATTGCATACTGCATTGCATGGATTGTGATGTCGTAATTTTGCATTAAATGATGATTTGCATGGATTGTGATGTCATAATTTTGCATTGCATACTGCATTGCAGGGATTGTGATGTCATAATTTTGCATTGCATACTGCATTGCATGAATTGTGATGTCATAATTTTACTTAAAATGATGCTTTGCAGGATTGTGATGTCATAATTTTACATTAAATTATGCTTTGAATGGATTGTGATGTCATAATTTTGCATTAAATGATGCTTTGCATGGATTGTGATGTCATAATTTTGCATTGCATACTGCATTGCATGGATTGTGATGTCATAATTTTGCATTAAATGATGCTTTGCATGGATTGTGATGTCATAATTTTGCATTGCATACTGCATTGCATGGATTGTGATGTCATAATTTTGCATTAAATGATGCTTTGCATGGATTATGATGTCATAATTTTGCATTGCATACTGCATTGCATGGATTGTGATGTCATAATTTTGCATTAAATGATGCTTTGCATGGATTATGATGTCATAATTTTGCATTGCATGGATTGAGATGTCATAATTTTGCATTGCATACTGCATTGCATGGATTGTGATGTCATAATTGTGCATTGCATACTGCATTGCATGGATTGTGATGTCATAATTTTGCATTAAATGATGCTTTGCATGGATTGTGATGTCATAATTTTGCATTGCATACTGCATTGCATGGATTGTGATGTCATAATTTTGTATTGCATACTGCATTATATGGATTGTGATGTCATAATTTTGCATTAAATTATGCTTTGCATGGATTATGATGTCATAATTTTGCATTGCATACTGCATTGCATGGATTGTGATGTCATAATTTTGCATTGCATACTGCATTGCATGGATTGTGATGTCATAATTTTGCATTGCATACTGCATTGCATGGATTGTGATGTCATAATTTTACTTAAAATGATGCTTTGCATGGATTATGATGTCATAATTTTGCATTGCATGGATTGTGATGTCATAATTTTGCATTGCATACTGCATTGCATGGATTGTGATGTCATAATTTTGCATTGCATACTGCATTATATGGATTGTGATGTTATAATTTTGCATTAAATGATGCTTTGCATGGATTATGAAGTCATAATTTTGCATTGCATACTGCTTTGCATGGATTGTGATGTCATAATTTTGCATTAAATGATGCTTTGCATGGATTATGATGTCATAATTTTGCATTGCATACTGCATTGTATGGATTGTGATGTTATAATGTTGCATTAAATGATGCTTTGCATGGATTGTGATGTCATAATTTTGCATTGCATACTGCATTGCATGTATTGTGATGTCATAATTTTGCTTTGCATACTGCATTGCATGGATTGTGATGTCATAATTTTGCATTGCATACTGCATTGCATGGATTGTGATATCATATTTTTGCATTAAATGATGCTTTGCATGGATTATGATGTCATAATTTTGCATTGCATACTGCATTGCATGGATTGTGATGTCATAATTTTGCATTAAATGATGCTTTGCATGGATTGTGATGTCATAATTTTGCATTGCATACTGCATTGCATGGATTGTGATGTCATAATTTTGCATTAAATGATGCTTTGCATGGATTGTGATGTCATAATTTTGCATTGCATACTGCATTGCATGGATTGTGATGTCATAATTTTGCATTAAAAGATGCTTTGCATGGATTGTGATGTCATAATTTTGCATTGCATACTTAATTGCATGGATTGTGATGTCATAATGTTGCATTAAATGATGCTTTGCATGGATTATGATGTCATAATTTTGCATTGCATACTGCATTGCATGGATTGTGATGTCATAATTTTGCATTAAATGATGCTTTGCATGGATTATGATGTCATAATTTTGCATTGCATGGATTGTGATGTCATAATTTTGCATTGCATACTGCATTGCATGGATTGTGATGTCATAATTTTGCATTGCATACTGCATTGCATGGATTGTGATGTCATAATTTTGCAATAAATTATGCTTTGCATGGATTATGATGTCATAATTTTGCATTGCATACTGCATTGCATGGATTGTGTTGTCATAATTTTGCATTGCATACTGCATTGCATGGATTGTGATGTCATAATTTTGCATTGGTTACTGCATTGCATGGATTATGATGTCATAATTTTGCATTGCATACTGCATTGCATGGATTGTGATGTCATAATTTTGCATTGCATACTGCATTGCATGGATTGTGATGTCATAATTTTGCATTGCATACTGCATTGCATGGATTGTGATGTCATAATGTTGCATTAAATTATGCTTTGCATGGATTGTGATGTCTTAATGTTGCATTGCATACTGCATTGCATGGATTGTGATGTCATAATTTTGCATTGCATACTGCATTGCATGGATTGTGATGTCATAATTTTGCATTGCATACTGCATTGCATGGATTGTGATGTCATAATTTTGCATTGCATACTGCATTGCATGGATTGTGATGTCATAATGTTGCATTAAATGATACTTTGCATGGATTATGATGTCATAATTTTGCATTGCATACTGCATTGCATGGATTGTGATGTCATAATTTTGCATTGGATACTGCATTGCATGGATTGTGATGTCATAATTTTGCATTGCATACTGCATTGCATGGATTGTGATGTCATAATTTTGCATTGCATACTGCATTGCATGGATTGTGATGTCATAATTTTGCATTGCATACTGCATTGCATGGATTGTGATGTCATAATGTTGCATTAAATTATGCTTTGCATGGATTGTGATGTCATAATGTTGCATTGCATACTGCATTGCATGGATTGTGATGTCATAATTTTGCATTGCATACTGCATTGAATGGATTGTGATGTCATAATGTTGCATTAAATGATGCTTTGCATGGATTATGATGTCATAATTTTGCATTGCATACTGCATTGCATAGATTGTGATGTCATAATTTTGCATTGCATACTGCATTGCATGGATTGTGATGTCATAATTTTGCATTGCATACTGCATTGCATGGATTGTGATGTCATAATTTTGCATTGTATACTGCATTGCATGGATTGTGATGTCATAATTTTGCATTGCATACTGCATTGCATGGATTGTGATGTTATAATGTTGCATTAAATGATGCATTGCATGGATTGTGATGTCATAATTTTGCATTGCATACTGCATTGCATGGATTGTGATGTCATACTTTTGCATTGCATACTGCATTGCATGGATTGTGATGTCATAATGTTGCTTTGCATACTGCATTGCATGGATTGTGATGTCATAATGTTGCATTAAATGATGCTTTGCATGGATTGTGATGTCATCATTTTGCATTGCATACTGCATTGCATGGATTGTGATGTCATAATTTTGCATTAAATGATGCTTTGCATGGATTATGATGTCATAATTTAGCATTGCATGGATTGTGATGTCATTATTTTGCATTGCATACTGCATTGCATGGATTGTGATGTCATGATTTTGCATTGCATGCTGCATTGCATGGATTGTGATGTCATAATGTTGCATTAAATGATGCTTTGCATGTATTGTGATGTCATAATTTTGCATTGCATACTGCATTGCATGGATTGTGATGTCATACTTTTGCATTAAATGATGCTTTGCATGGATTGTGATGTCATACTTTTGCATTAAATGATGCTTTGCATGGATTATGATGTCATAATTTTGCATTGCATACTGCATTGCATGGATTGTGATGTCATAATTTTGCATTAAATGATGCTTTGCATGGATTATGATGTCATAATTTTGCATTGCATGGATTGAGATGTCATAATTTTGCATTGCATACTGCATTGCATGGATTGTGATGTCATAATTGTGCATTGCATACTGCATTGCATGGATTGTGATGTCATAATTTTGCATTAAATGATGCTTTGCATGGATTGTGATGTCATAATTTTGCATTGCATACTGCATTGCATGGATTGTGATGTCATAATTTTGTATTGCATACTGCATTATATGGATTGTGATGTCATAATTTTGCATTAAATTATGCTTTGCATGGATTATGATGTCATAATTTTGCATTGCATACTGCATTGCATGGATTGTGATGTCATAATTTTGCATTGCATACTGCATTGCATGGATTGTGATGTCATAATTTTGCATTGCATACTGCATTGCATGGATTGTGATGTCATAATTTTACTTAAAATGATGCTTTGCATGGATTATGATGTCATAATTTTGCATTGCATGGATTGTGATGTCATAATTTTGCATTGCATACTGCATTGCATGGATTGTGATGTCATAATTTTGCATTGCATACTGCATTATATGGATTGTGATGTTATAATTTTGCATTAAATGATGCTTTGCATGGATTATGAAGTCATAATTTTGCATTGCATACTGCTTTGCATGGATTGTGATGTCATAATTTTGCATTAAATGATGCTTTGCATGGATTATGATGTCATAATTTTGCATTGCATACTGCATTGTATGGATTGTGATGTTATAATGTTGCATTAAATGATGCTTTGCATGGATTGTGATGTCATAATTTTGCATTGCATACTGCATTGCATGTATTGTGATGTCATAATTTTGCATTGCATACTGCATTGCATGGATTGTGATGTCATAATTTTGCATTGCATACTGCATTGCATGGATTGTGATGTCATAATTTTGCATTGCATACTGCATTGCATGGATTGTGATATCATATTTTTGCATTAAATGATGCTTTGCATGGATTATGATGTCATAATTTTGCATTGCATACTGCATTGCATGGATTGTGATGTCATAATTTTGCATTAAATGATGCTTTGCATGGATTGTGATGTCATAATTTTGCATTGCATACTGCATTGCATGGATTGTGATGTCATAATTTTGCATTAAATGATGCTTTGCATGGATTGTGATGTCATAATTTTGCATTAAATGATGCTTTGCATGGATTGTGATGTCATAATTTTGCATTGCATACTGCATTGCATGGATTGTGATGTCATAATTTTGCATTAAAAGATGCTTTGCATGGATTGTGATGTCATAATTTTGCATTGCATACTTAATTGCATGGATTGTGATGTCATAATGTTGCATTAAATGATGCTTTGCATGGATTATGATGTCATAATTTTGCATTGCATACTGCATTGCATGGATTGTGATGTCATAATTTTGCATTAAATTATGCTTTGCATGGATTATGATGTCATAATTTTGCATTGCATGGATTGTGATGTCATAATTTTGCATTGCATACTGCATTGCATGGATTGTGATGTCATAATTTTGCATTGCATACTGCATTGCATGGATTGTGATGTCATAATTTTGCAATAAATGATGCTTTGCATGGATTATGATGTCATAATTTTGCATTGCATACTGCATTGCATGGATTGTGATGTCATAATTTTGCATTGCATACTGCATTGCATGGATTGTGATGTCATAATTTTGCATTGCATACTGCATTGCATGGATTATGATGTCATAATTTTGCATTGCATACTGCATTGCATGGATTGTGATGTCATAATTTTGCATTGCATACTGCATTGCATGGATTGTGATGTCATAATTTTGCATTGCATACTGCATTGCATGGATTGTGATGTCATAATGTTGCATTAAATTATGCTTTGCATGGATTGTGATGTCATAATGTTGCATTGCATACTGCATTGCATGGATTGTGATGTCATAATTTTGCATTGCATACTGCATTGCATGGATTGTGATGTCATAATTTTGCATTGCATACTGCATTGCATGGATTGTGATGTCATAATGTTGCATTAAATGATGCTTTGCATGGATTATGATGTCATAATTTTGCATTGCATACTGCATTGCATGGATTGTGATGTCATAATTTTGCATTGCATACTGCATTGCATGGATTGTGATGTCATAATTTTGCATTGCATACTGCATTGCATGGATTGTGATGTCATAATTTTGCATTGTATACTGCATTGCATGGATTGTGATGTCATAATTTTGCATTGCATACTGCATTGCATGGATTGTGATGTTATAATGTTGCATTAAATGATGCATTGCATGGATTGTGATGTCATAATTTTGCATTGCATACTGCATTGCATGGATTGTGATGTCATACTTTTGCATTGCATACTGCATTGCATGGATTGTGATGTCATAATTTTGCATTGCATACTGCATTGCATGGATTGTGATGTCATAATATTGCATTGCATACTGCATTGCATGGATTGTGATGTCATAATGTTGCATTAAATGATGCTTTGCATGGATTGTGATGTCATCATTTTGCATTGCATACTGCATTGCATGGATTGTGATGTCATAATTTTGCATTAAATGATGCTTTGCATGGATTATGATGTCATAATTTAGCATTGCATGGATTGTGATGTCATTATTTTGCATTGCATACTGCATTGCATGGATTGTGATGTCATGATTTTGCATTGCATGCTGCATTGCATGGATTGTGATGTCATAATGTTGCATTAAATGATGCTTTGCATGTATTGTGATGTCATAATTTTGCATTGCATACTGCATTGCATGGATTGTGATGTCATACTTTTGCATTAAATGATGCTTTGCATGAATTGTGATGTCATACTTTTGCATTAAATGATGCTTTGCATGGATTATGATGTCATAATTTTGCATTGCATACTGCATTGCATGGATTGTGATGTCATAATTTTGCATTGCATACTGCATTGCATGGATTGTGATGTCATAATTTTGCATTGCATACTGCATTGCATGGATTGTGATGTAATAATTTTGCATTGCATACTGCATTGCATGGATTGTGATGTCATAATTTTGCATTGCATACTGCATTGCATGGATTGTGATGTCATAATTTTGCATTGTATACTGCATTGCATGGATTGTGATGTCATAATTTTGCATTGCATACTGCATTGCATGGATTGTGATGTCATAATGTTGCATTAAATGATGCATTGCATGGATTGTGATGTCATAATTTTGCATTGCATACTGCATTGCATGGATTGTGATGTCATAATTTTGCATTAAATGATGCTTTGCATGGATTGTGATGTCATAATTTTGCATTAAATGATGCTTTGCATGGATTGTGATGTCATAATTTTGCATTGCATACTGCTTTGCATGGATTGTGATGTCATAATTTTGCATTAAAAGATGCTTTGCATGGATTGTGATGTCATAATTTTGCATTGCATACTTAATTGCATGGATTGTGATGTCATAATGTTGCATTAAATGATGCTTTGCATGGATTATGATGTCATAATTTTGCATTGCATACTGCATTGCATGGATTGTGATGTCATAATTTTGCATTAAATTATGCTTTGCATGGATTATGATGTCATAATTTTGCATTGCATGGATTGTGATGTCATAATTTTGCATTGCATACTGCATTGCATGGATTGTGATGTCATAATTTTGCATTGCATACTGCATTGCATGGATTGTGATGTCATAATTTTGCAATAAATGATGCTTTGCATGGATTATGATGTCATAATTTTGCATTGCATACTGCATTGCATGGATTGTGATGTCATAATTTTGCATTGCATACTGCATTGCATGGATTGTGATGTCATAATTTTGCATTGGATACTGCATTGCATGGATTATGATGTCATAATTTTGCATTGCATACTGCATTGCATGGATTGTGATGTCATAATTTTGCATTGCATACTGCATTGCATGGATTGTGATGTCATAATTTTGCATTGCATACTGCATTGCATGGATTGTGATGTCATAATGTTGCATTAAATTATGCTTTGCATGGATTGTGATGTCATAATGTTGCATTGCATACTGCATTGCATGGATTGTGATGTCATAATTTTGCATTGCATACTGCATTGCATGGATTGTGATGTCATAATTTTGCATTGCATACTGCATTGCATGGATTGTGATGTCATAATTTTGCATTGCATACTGCATTGCATGGATTGTGATGTCACAATTTTGCATTGCATACTGCATTGCATGGATTGTGATGTCATAATGTTGCATTAAATGATGCTTTGCATGGATTATGATGTCATAATTTTGCATTGCATACTGCATTGCATGGATTGTGATGTCATAATTTTGCATTGCATACTGCATTGCATGGATTGTGATGTCATAATTTTGCATTGGATACTGCATTGCATGGATTATGATGTCATAATTTTGCATTGCATACTGCATTGCATGGATTGTGATGTCATAATTTTGCATTGCATACTGCATTGCATGGATTGTGATGTCATAATTTTGCATTGCATACTGCATTGCATGGATTGTGATGTCATAATGTTGCATTAAATTATGCTTTGCATGGATTGTGATGTCATAATGTTGCATTGCATACTGCATTGCATGGATTGTGATGTCATAATTTTGCATTGCATACTGCATTGCATGGATTGTGATGTCATAATTTTGCATTGCATACTGCATTGCATGGATTGTGATGTCATAATGTTGCATTAAATGATGCTTTGCATGGATTATGATGTCATAATTTTGCATTGCATACTGCATTGCATGGATTGTGATGTCATAATTTTGCATTGCATACTGCATTGCATGGATTGTGATGTCATAATTTTGCATTGCATACTGCATTGCATGGATTGTGATGTCATAATTTTGCATTGTATACTGCATTGCATGGATTGTGATGTCATAATTTTGCATTGCATACTGCATTGCATGGATTGTAATGTTATAATGTTGCATTAAATGATGCATTGCATGGATTGTGATGTCATAATTTTGCATTGCATACTGCATTGCATGGATTGTGATGTCATAATTTTGCATTAAATGATGCTTTGCATGGATTGTGATGTCATAATTTTGCATTGCATACTGCATTGCATGGATTGTGATGTCATAATTTTGCATTAAATGATGCTTTGCATGGATTGTGATGTCATAATTTTGCATTGCATACTGCATTGCATGGATTGTGATGTCATAATTTTGCATTAAAAGATGCTTTGCATGGATTGTGATGTCATAATTTTGCATTGCATACTTAATTGCATGGATTGTGATGTCATAATGTTGCATTAAATGATGCTTTGCATGGATTATGATGTCATAATTTTGCATTGCATACTGCATTGCATGGATTGTGATGTCATAATTTTGCATTAAA
Organism: Pseudophryne corroboree; assembly: GCF_028390025.1. Taxonomy (NCBI): domain Eukaryota; kingdom Metazoa; phylum Chordata; class Amphibia; order Anura; family Myobatrachidae; genus Pseudophryne; species Pseudophryne corroboree. The sequence continues at coordinate 468,927 of NW_026967558.1, read as the reverse complement.
TGATGCTTTGCATGGATTATGATGTCATAATTTTGCATTGCATGGATTGTGATGTCATAATTTTGCATTGCATACTGCATTGCATGGATTGTGATGTCATAATTTTGCATTGCATACTGCATTGCATGGATTGTGATGTCATAATTTTGCAATAAATTATGCTTTGCATGGATTATGATGTCATAATTTTGCATTGCATACTGCATTGCATGGATTGTGTTGTCATAATTTTGCATTGCATACTGCATTGCATGGATTGTGATGTCATAATTTTGCATTGGTTACTGCATTGCATGGATTATGATGTCATAATTTTGCATTGCATACTGCATTGCATGGATTGTGATGTCATAATTTTGCATTGCATACTGCATTGCATGGATTGTGATGTCATAATTTTGCATTGCATACTGCATTGCATGGATTGTGATGTCATAATGTTGCATTAAATTATGCTTTGCATGGATTGTGATGTCTTAATGTTGCATTGCATACTGCATTGCATGGATTGTGATGTCATAATTTTGCATTGCATACTGCATTGCATGGATTGTGATGTCATAATTTTGCATTGCATACTGCATTGCATGGATTGTGATGTCATAATTTTGCATTGCATACTGCATTGCATGGATTGTGATGTCATAATGTTGCATTAAATGATACTTTGCATGGATTATGATGTCATAATTTTGCATTGCATACTGCATTGCATGGATTGTGATGTCATAATTTTGCATTGGATACTGCATTGCATGGATTGTGATGTCATAATTTTGCATTGCATACTGCATTGCATGGATTGTGATGTCATAATTTTGCATTGCATACTGCATTGCATGGATTGTGATGTCATAATTTTGCATTGCATACTGCATTGCATGGATTGTGATGTCATAATGTTGCATTAAATTATGCTTTGCATGGATTGTGATGTCATAATGTTGCATTGCATACTGCATTGCATGGATTGTGATGTCATAATTTTGCATTGCATACTGCATTGAATGGATTGTGATGTCATAATGTTGCATTAAATGATGCTTTGCATGGATTATGATGTCATAATTTTGCATTGCATACTGCATTGCATAGATTGTGATGTCATAATTTTGCATTGCATACTGCATTGCATGGATTGTGATGTCATAATTTTGCATTGCATACTGCATTGCATGGATTGTGATGTCATAATTTTGCATTGTATACTGCATTGCATGGATTGTGATGTCATAATTTTGCATTGCATACTGCATTGCATGGATTGTGATGTTATAATGTTGCATTAAATGATGCATTGCATGGATTGTGATGTCATAATTTTGCATTGCATACTGCATTGCATGGATTGTGATGTCATACTTTTGCATTGCATACTGCATTGCATGGATTGTGATGTCATAATGTTGCATTGCATACTGCATTGCATGGATTGTGATGTCATAATGTTGCATTAAATGATGCTTTGCATGGATTGTGATGTCATCATTTTGCATTGCATACTGCATTGCATGGATTGTGATGTCATAATTTTGCATTAAATGATGCTTTGCATGGATTATGATGTCATAATTTAGCATTGCATGGATTGTGATGTCATTATTTTGCATTGCATACTGCATTGCATGGATTGTGATGTCATGATTTTGCATTGCATGCTGCATTGCATGGATTGTGATGTCATAATGTTGCATTAAATGATGCTTTGCATGTATTGTGATGTCATAATTTTGCATTGCATACTGCATTGCATGGATTGTGATGTCATACTTTTGCATTAAATGATGCTTTGCATGGATTGTGATGTCATACTTTTGCATTAAATGATGCTTTGCATGGATTATGATGTCATAATTTTGCATTGCATACTGCATTGCATGGATTGTGATGTCATAATTTTGCATTGCATACTGCATTGCATGGATTGTGATGTCATAATTTTGCATTGCATACTGCATTGCATGGATTGTGATGTCATAATTTTACTTAAAATGATGCTTTGCATGGATTATGATGTCATAATTTTGCATTGCATGGATTGTGATGTCATAATTTTGCATTGCATACTGCATTGCATGGATTGTGATGTCATAATTTTGCATTGCATACTGCATTATATGGATTGTGATGTTATAATTTTGCATTAAATGATGCTTTGCATGGATTATGAAGTCATAATTTTGCATTGCATACTGCTTTGCATGGATTGTGATGTCATAATTTTGCATTAAATGATGCTTTGCATGGATTATGATGTCATAATTTTGCATTGCATACTGCATTGTATGGATTGTGATGTTATAATGTTGCATTAAATGATGCTTTGCATGGATTGTGATGTCATAATTTTGCATTGCATACTGCATTGCATGTATTGTGATGTCATAATTTTGCATTGCATACTGCATTGCATGGATTGTGATGTCATAATTTTGCATTGCATACTGCATTGCATGGATTGTGATGTCATAATTTTGCATTGCATACTGCATTGCATGGATTGTGATATCATATTTTTGCATTAAATGATGCTTTGCATGGATTATGATGTCATAATTTTGCATTGCATACTGCATTGCATGGATTGTGATGTCATAATTTTGCATTAAATGATGCTTTGCATGGATTGTGATGTCATAATTTTGCATTGCATACTGCATTGCATGGATTGTGATGTCATAATTTTGCATTAAATGATGCTTTGCATGGATTGTGATGTCATAATTTTGCATTAAATGATGCTTTGCATGGATTGTGATGTCATAATTTTGCATTGCATACTGCATTGCATGGATTGTGATGTCATAATTTTGCATTAAAAGATGCTTTGCATGGATTGTGATGTCATAATTTTGCATTGCATACTTAATTGCATGGATTGTGATGTCATAATGTTGCATTAAATGATGCTTTGCATGGATTATGATGTCATAATTTTGCATTGCATACTGCATTGCATGGATTGTGATGTCATAATTTTGCATTAAATTATGCTTTGCATGGATTATGATGTCATAATTTTGCATTGCATGGATTGTGATGTCATAATTTTGCATTGCATACTGCATTGCATGGATTGTGATGTCATAATTTTGCATTGCATACTGCATTGCATGGATTGTGATGTCATAATTTTGCAATAAATGATGCTTTGCATGGATTATGATGTCATAATTTTGCATTGCATACTGCATTGCATGGATTGTGATGTCATAATTTTGCATTGCATACTGCATTGCATGGATTGTGATGTCATAATTTTGCATTGCATACTGCATTGCATGGATTATGATGTCATAATTTTGCATTGCATACTGCATTGCATGGATTGTGATGTCATAATTTTGCATTGCATACTGCATTGCATGGATTGTGATGTCATAATTTTGCATTGCATACTGCATTGCATGGATTGTGATGTCATAATGTTGCATTAAATGATGCTTTGCATGGATTATGATGTCATAATTTTGCATTGCATACTGCATTGCATGGATTGTGATGTCATAATTTTGCATTGCATACTGCATTGCATGGATTGTGATGTCATAATTTTGCATTGCATACTGCATTGCATGGATTGTGATGTCATAATTTTGCATTGCATACTGCATTGCATGGATTGTGATGTCATAATTTTGCATTGCATACTGCATTGCATGGATTGTGATGTCATAATGTTGCATTAAATGATGCTTTGCATGGATTATGATGTCATAATTTTGCATTGCATACTGCATTGCATGGATTGTGATGTCATAATTTTGCATTGCATACTGCATTGCATGGATTGTGATGTCATAATTTTGCATTGCATACTGCATTGCATGGATTGTGATGTCATAATTTTGCATTGTATACTGCATTGCATGGATTGTGATGTCATAATTTTGCATTGCATACTGCATTGCATGGATTGTGATGTTATAATGTTGCATTAAATGATGCATTGCATGGATTGTGATGTCATAATTTTGCATTGCATACTGCATTGCATGGATTGTGATGTCATACTTTTGCATTGCATACTGCATTGCATGGATTGTGATGTCATAATGTTGCATTGCATACTGCATTGCATGGATTGTGATGTCATAATTTTGCATTGCATACTGCATTGCATGGATTGTGATGTCATAATGTTGCATTAAATGATGCTTTGCATGGATTGTGATGTCATCATTTTGCATTGCATACTGCATTGCATGGATTGTGATGTCATAATTTTGCATTAAATGATGCTTTGCATGGATTATGATGTCATAATTTAGCATTGCATGGATTGTGATGTCATTATTTTGCATTGCATACTGCATTGCATGGATTGTGATGTCATGATTTTGCATTGCATGCTGCATTGCATGGATTGTGATGTCATAATGTTGCATTAAATGATGCTTTGCATGTATTGTGATGTCATAATTTTGCATTGCATACTGCATTGCATGGATTGTGATGTCATACTTTTGCATTAAATGATGCTTTGCATGAATTGTGATGTCATACTTTTGCATTAAATGATGCTTTGCATGGATTATGATGTCATAATTTTGCATTGCATACTGCATTGCATGGATTGTGATGTCATAATTTTGCATTGCATACTGCATTGCATGGATTGTGATGTCATAATTTTGCATTGCATACTGCATTGCATGGATTGTGATGTAATAATTTTGCATTGCATACTGCATTGCATGGATTGTGATGTCATAATTTTGCATTGCATACTGCATTGCATGGATTGTGATGTCATAATTTTGCATTGTATACTGCATTGCATGGATTGTGATGTCATAATTTTGCATTGCATACTGCATTGCATGGATTGTGATGTCATAATGTTGCATTAAATGATGCATTGCATGGATTGTGATGTCATAATTTTGCATTGCATACTGCATTGCATGGATTGTGATGTCATAATTTTGCATTAAATGATGCTTTGCATGGATTGTGATGTCATAATTTTGCATTAAATGATGCTTTGCATGGATTGTGATGTCATAATTTTGCATTGCATACTGCATTGCATGGATTGTGATGTCATAATTTTGCATTAAAAGATGCTTTGCATGGATTGTGATGTCATAATTTTGCATTGCATACTTAATTGCATGGATTGTGATGTCATAATGTTGCATTAAATGATGCTTTGCATGGATTATGATGTCATAATTTTGCATTGCATACTGCATTGCATGGATTGTGATGTCATAATTTTGCATTAAATTATGCTTTGCATGGATTATGATGTCATAATTTTGCATTGCATGGATTGTGATGTCATAATTTTGCATTGCATACTGCATTGCATGGATTGTGATGTCATAATTTTGCATTGCATACTGCATTGCATGGATTGTGATGTCATAATTTTGCAATAAATGATGCTTTGCATGGATTATGATGTCATAATTTTGCATTGCATACTGCATTGCATGGATTGTGATGTCATAATTTTGCATTGCATACTGCATTGCATGGATTGTGATGTCATAATTTTGCATTGGATACTGCATTGCATGGATTATGATGTCATAATTTTGCATTGCATACTGCATTGCATGGATTGTGATGTCATAATTTTGCATTGCATACTGCATTGCATGGATTGTGATGTCATAATTTTGCATTGCATACTGCATTGCATGGATTGTGATGTCATAATGTTGCATTAAATTATGCTTTGCATGGATTGTGATGTCATAATGTTGCATTGCATACTGCATTGCATGGATTGTGATGTCATAATTTTGCATTGCATACTGCATTGCATGGATTGTGATGTCATAATGTTGCATTAAATTATGCTTTGCATGGATTGTGATGTCATAATGTTGCATTGCATACTGCATTGCATGGATTGTGATGTCATAATTTTGCATTGCATACTGCATTGCATGGATTGTGATGTCATAATTTTGCATTGCATACTGCATTGCATGGATTGTGATGTCATAATGTTGCATTAAATGATGCTTTGCATGGATTATGATGTCATAATTTTGCATTGCATACTGCATTGCATGGATTGTGATGTCATAATTTTGCATTGCATACTGCATTGCATGGATTGTGATGTCATAATTTTGCATTGCATACTGCATTGCATGGATTGTGATGTCATAATTTTGCATTGTATACTGCATTGCATGGATTGTGATGTCATAATTTTGCATTGCATACTGCATTGCATGGATTGTAATGTTATAATGTTGCATTAAATGATGCATTGCATGGATTGTGATGTCATAATTTTGCATTGCATACTGCATTGCATGGATTGTGATGTCATACTTTTGCATTGCATACTGCATTGCATGGATTGTGATGTCATAATGTTGCATTGCATACTGCAGTGCATGGATTGTGATGTCATAATTTTGCATTGCATACTGCATTGCATGGATTGTGATGTCATAATGTTGCATTAAATGATGCTTTGCATGGATTGTGATGTCATCATTTTGCATTGCATACTGCATTGCATGGATTGTGATGTCATAATTTTGCATTAAATGATGCTTTGCATGGATTATGATGTCATAATTTAGCATTGCATGGATTGTGATGTCATTATTTTGCATTGCATACTGCATTGCATGGATTGTGATGTCATGATTTTGCATTGCATGCTGCATTGCATGGATTGTGATGTCATAATGTTGCATTAAATGATGCTTTGCATGTATTGTGATGTCATAATTTTGCATTGCATACTGCATTGCATGGATTGTGATGTCATACTTTTGCATTAAATGATGCTTTGCATGGATTGTGATGTCATACTTTTGCATTAAATGATGCTTTGCATGGATTATGATGTCATAATTTTGCATTGCATACTGCATTGCATGGATTGTGATGTCATAATTTTGCATTGCATACTGCATTGCATGGATTGTGATGTCATAATTTTGCATTGCATACTGCATTGCATGGATTGTGATGTAATAATTTTGCATTGCATACTGCATTGCATGGATTGTGATGTCATAATTTTGCATTGCATACTGCATTGCATGGATTGTGATGTCATAATTTTGCATTGTATACTGCATTGCATGGATTGTGATGTCATAATTTTGCATTGCATACTGCATTGCATGGATTGTGATGTCATAATGTTGCATTAAATGATGCATTGCATGGATTGTGATGTCATAATTTTGCATTGCATACTGCATTGCATGGATTGTGATGTCATACTTTTGCATTACATACTGCATTGCATGGATTGTGATGTCATAATGTTGCATTGCATACTGCATTGCATGGATTGTGATGTCATAATTTTGCATTGCATACTGCATTGCATGGATTGTGATGTCATAATGTTGCATTAAATGATGCTTTGCATGGATTGTGATGTCATCATTTTGCATTGCATACTGCATTGCATGGATTGTGATGTCATAATTTTGCATTAAATGATGCTTTGCATGGATTATGATGTCATAATTTAGCATTGCATGGATTGTGATGTCATTATTTTGCATTGCATACTGCATTGCATGGATTGTGATGTCATGATTTTGCATTGCATGCTGCATTGCATGGATTGTGATGTCATAATGTTGCATTAAATGATGCTTTGCATGTATTGTGATGTCATAATTTTGCATTGCATACTGCATTGCATGGATTGTGATGTCATACTTTTGCATTAAATGATGCTTTGCATGGATTGTGATGTCATACTTTTGCATTAAATGATGCGTTGCATGGATTATGATGTCATAATTTTGCATTGCATACTGCATTGCATGGATTGTGATGTCATAATTTTGCATTGCATACTGCATTGCATGGATTGTGATGTCATAATTTTGCATTAAATGATGCTTTGCATGGATTATGATGTCATAATTTTGCATTGCATACTGCATTGCATGGATTGTGATGTCATAATTTTGCATTGCATACTGCATTGCATGGCTTGTGATGTCATACTTTTGCATTAAATTATGCTTTGCATGGCTTATGATGTCATAATTTTCTATTGCATACTGCATTGCATGGATTGTGATGTCATAATTTTGCATTGCATACTGCATTGCATGGATTGTGATGTCATACTTTTGTATTAAATGATGCTTTGCATGGATTGTGATGTCATAATTTTGCATAAAATGATGCTTTGCATGGATTGTGATGTCATAATTTTGCATTGCATACTGCATTGCATGGATTGTGATGTCATAATTTTGCATTGCATACTGCTTTGTATGGATTGTGATGTCATAATTTTGCATTGCATACTGCATTGCATGGATTGTGATGTCATAATTTTGCATTGCATACTGCATTGCATGGATTGTGATGTCATAATGTTGCATTAAATGATGCTTTGCATGGATTATGATGTCATAATTTTGCATTGCATACTGCATTGCATGGATTGTGATGTCATAATTTTGCATTGCATACTGCATTGCATGGATTGTGATGTCATAATTTTGCATTGGATACTGCATTGCATGGATTATGATGTCATAATTTTGCATTGCATACTGCATTGCATGGATTGTGATGTCATAATTTTGCATTGCATACTGCATTGCATGGATTGTGATGTCATAATTTTGCATTGCATACTGCATTGCATGGATTGTGATGTCATAATGTTGCATTAAATTATGCTTTGCATGGATTGTGATGTCATAATGTTGCATTGCATACTGCATTGCATGGATTGTGATGTCATAATTTTGCATTGCATAATGCATTGCATGGATTGTGATGTCATAATTTTGCATTGCATACTGCATTGCATGGATTGTGATGTCATAATGTTGCATTGCATACTGCATTGCATGGATTGTGATGTCATAATTTTGCATTGCATACTGCATTGCATGGATTGTGATGTCATAATGTTGCATTAAATGATGCTTTGCATGGATTGTGATGTCATCATTTTGCATTGCATACTGCATTGCATGGATTGTGATGTCATAATTTTGCATTAAATGATGCTTTGCATGGATTATGATGTCATAATTTTGCATTGCATACTGCATTGTATGGATTGTGATGTTATAATGTTGCATTAAATGATGCTTTGCATGGATTGTGATGTCATAATTTTGCATTGCATACTGCATTGCATGTATTGTGATGTCATAATTTTGCATTGCATACTGCATTGCATGGATTGTGATGTCATAATTTTGCATTGCATACTGCATTGCATGGATTGTGATGTCATAATTTTGCATTGCATACTGCATTGCATGGATTGTGATATCATATTTTTGCATTAAATGATGCTTTGCATGGATTATGATGTCATAATGTTGCATTGCATACTGCATTGCATGGATTGTGATGTCATAATTTTGCATTAAATGATGCTTTGCATGGATTGTGATGTCATAATTTTGCATTGCATACTGCATTGCATGGATTGTGATGTCATAATTTTGCATTAAATGATGCTTTGCATGGATTGTGATGTCATAATTTTGCATTAAAAGATGCTTTGCATGGATTGTGATGTCATAATTTTGCATTGCATACTTAATTGCATGGATTGTGATGTCATAATGTTGCATTAAATGATGCTTTGCATGGATTATGATGTCATAATTTTGCATTGCATACTGCATTGCATGGATTGTGATGTCATAATTTTGCATTAAATTATGCTTTGCATGGATTATGATGTCATAATTTTGCATTGCATACTGCATTGCATGGATTGTGATGTCATAATTTTGCATTGCATACTGCATTGCATGGATTGTGATGTCATAATTTTGCAATAAATGATGCTTTGCATGGATTATGATGTCATAATTTTGCATTGCATACTGCATTGCATGGATTGTGATGTCATAATTTTGCATTGCATACTGCATTGCATGGATTGTGATGTCATAATTTTGCATTGGATACTGCATTGCATGGATTATGATGTCATAATTTTGCATTGCATACTGCATTGCATGGATTGTGATGTCATAATTTTGCATTGCATACTGCATTGCATGGATTGTGATGTCATAATTTTGCATTGCATACTGCATTGCATGGATTGTGATGTCATAATGTTGCATTAAATTATGCTTTGCATGGATTGTGATGTCATAATGTTGCATTGCATACTGCATTGCATGGATTGTGATGTCATAATTTTGCATTGCATACTGCATTGCATGGATTGTGATGTCATAATTTTGCATTGCATACTGCATTGCATGGATTGTGATGTCATAATTTTGCATTGCATACTGCATTGCATGGATTGTGATGTCATAATTTTGCATTGCATACTGCATTGCATGGATTGTGATGTCATAATGTTGCATTAAATGATACTTTGCATGGATTATGATGTCATAATTTTGCATTGCATACTGCATTGCATGGATTGTGATGTCATAATTTTGCATTGCATACTGCATTGCATGGATTGTGATGTCATAATTTTGCATTGGATACTGCATTGCATGGATTATGATGTCATAATTTTGCATTGCATACTGCATTGCATGGATTGTGATGTCATGATTTTGCATTGCATACTGCATTGCATGGATTGTGATGTCATAATTTTGCATTGCATACTGCATTGCATGGATTGTGATGTCATAATGTTGCATTAAATTATGCTTTGCATGGGTTGTGATGTCATAATGTTGCATTGCATACTGCATTGCATGGATTGTGATGTCATAATTTTGCATTGCATACTGCATTGAATGGATTGTGATGTCATAATGTTGCATTAAATGATGATTTGCATGGATTATGATGTCATAATGTTGCATTGCATACTGCATTGCATGGATTGTGATGTCATAATTTTGCATTGCATACTGCATTGCATGGATTGTGATGTCATAATTTTGCATTGCATACTGCATTGCATGGATTGTGATGTCATAATTTTGCATTGTATACTGCATTGCATGGATTGTGATGTCATAATTTTGCATTGCATACTGCATTGCATGGATTGTGATGTTATAATGTTGCATTAAATGATGCATTGCATGGATTGTGATGTCATCATTTTGCATTGCATACTGCATTGCATGGATTGTGATGTCATACTTTTGCATTGCATACTGCATTGCATGGATTGTGATGTCATAATGTTGCATTGCATACTGCATTGCATGGATTGTGATGTCATAATTTTGCATTGCATACTGCATTGCATGGATTGTGATGTCATAATGTTGCATTAAATGATGCTTTGCATGGATTGTGATGTCATCATTTTGCATTGCATACTGCATTGCATGGATTGTGATGTCATAATTTTGCATTAAATGATGATTTGCATGGATTATGATGTCATAATTTAGCATTGCATGGATTGTGATGTCATTATTTTGCATTGCATACTGCATTGCTTGGATTGTGATGTCATGATTTTGCATTGCATGCTGCATTGCATGGATTGTGATGTCATAATGTTGCATTAAATGATGCTTTGCATGTATTGTGAGGTCATAATTTTGCATTGCATACTGCATTGCATGGATTGTGATGTCATACTTTTGCATTAAATGATGCTTTGCATGGATTGTGATGTCATACTTTTGCATTAAATGATGCTTTGCATGGATTATGATGTCATAATTTTGCATTGCATACTGCATTGCATGGATTGTGATGTCATAATTTTGCATTAAATGATGCTTTGCATGGATTATGATGTCATAATTTTGCATTGCATGGATTGAGATGTCATAATTTTGCATTGCATACTGCATTGCATGGATTGTGATGTCATAATTGTGCATTGCATACTGCATTGCATGGATTGTGATGTCATAATTTTGCATTAAATGATGCTTTGCATGGATTGTGATGTCATAATTTTGCATTGCATACTGCATTGCATGGATTGTGATGTCATAATTTTGTATTGCATACTGCATTATATGGATTGTGATGTCATAATTTTGCATTAAATTATGCTTTGCATGGATTATGATGTCATAATTTTGCATTGCATACTGCATTGCATGGATTGTGATGTCATAATTTTGCATTGCATACTGCATTGCATGGATTGTGATGTCATAATTTTGCATTGCATACTGCATTGCATGGATTGTGATGTCATAATTTTACTTAAAATGATGCTTTGCATGGATTATGATGTCATAATTTTGCATTGCATGGATTGTGATGTCATAATTTTGCATTGCATACTGCATTGCATGGATTGTGATGTCATAATTTTGCATTGCATACTGCATTATATGGATTGTGATGTTATAATTTTGCATTAAATGATGCTTTGCATGGATTATGAAGTCATAATTTTGCATTGCATACTGCTTTGCATGGATTGTGATGTCATAATTTTGCATTAAATGATGCTTTTCATGGATCATGATGTCATAATTTTGCATTGCATACTGCATTGTATGGATTGTGATGTTATAATGTTGCATTAAATGATGCTTTGCATGGATTGTGATGTCATAATTTTGCATTGCATACTGCATTGCATGTATTGTGATGTCATAATTTTGCATTGCATACTGCATTGCATGGATTGTGATGTCATAATTTTGCATTGCATACTGCATTGCATGGATTGTGATGTCATAATTTTGCATTGCATACTGCATTGCATGGATTGTGATATCATATTTTTGCATTAAATGATGCTTTGCATGGATTATGATGTCATAATTTTGCATTGCATACTGCATTGCATGGATTGTGATGTCATAATTTTGCATTAAATGATGCTTTGCATGGATTGTGATGTCATAATTTTGCATAGCATACTGCATTGCATGGATTGTGATGTCATAATTTTGCATTAAATGATGCTTTGCATGGATTGTGATGTCATAATTTTGCATTAAATGATGCTTTGCATGGATTGTGATGTCATAATTTTGCATTGCATACTGCATTGCATGGATTGTGATGTCATAATTTTGCATTAAAAGATGCTTTGCATGGATTGTGATGTCATAATTTTGCATTGCATACTTAATTGCATGGATTGTGATGTCATAATGTTGCATTAAATGATGCTTTGCATGGATTATGATGTCATAATTTTGCATTGCATACTGCATTGCATGGATTGTGATGTCATAATTTTGCATTGCATGGATTGTGATGTCATAATTTTGCATTGCATACTGCATTGCATGGATTGTGATGTCATAATTTTGCATTGCATACTGCATTGCATGGATTGTGATGTCATAATTTTGCAATAAATGATGCTTTGCATGGATTATGATGTCATAATTTTGCATTGCATACTGCATTGCATGGATTGTGATGTCATAATTTTGCATTGCATACTGCATTGCATGTATTGTGATGTCATAATTTTGCATTGGATACTGCATTGCATGGATTATGATGTCATAATTTTGCATTGAATACTGCATTGCATGGATTGTGATGTCATAATTTTGCATTGCATACTGCATTGCATGGATTGTGATGTCATAATTTTGCATTGCATACTGCATTGCATGGATTGTGATGTCATAATGTTGCATTAAATTATGCTTTGCATGGATTGTGATGTCATAATGTTGCATTGCATACTGCATTGCATGGATTGTGATGTCATAATTTTGCATTGCATACTGCATTGCATGGATTGTGATGTCATAATTTTGCTTTGCATACTGCATTGCATGGATTGTGATGTCATAATTTTGCATTGCATACTGCATTGCATGGATTGTGATGTCATAATTTTGCATTGCATACTGCATTGCATGGATTGTGATGTCATAATGTTGCATTAAATGATGCTTTGCATGGATTATGATGTCATAATTTTGCATTGCATACTGCATTGCATGGATTGTGATGTCATAATTTTGCATTGCATACTGCATTGCATGGATTGTGATGTCATAATTTTGCATTGGATACTGCATTGCATGGATTATGATGTCATAATTTTGCATTGCATACTGCATTGCATGGATTGTGATGTCATAATTTTGCATTGCATACTGCATTGCATGGATTGTGATGTCATAATTTTGCATTGCATACTGCATTGCATGGATTGTGATGTCATAATGTTGCATTAAATTATGCTTTGCATGGATTGTGATGTCATAATGTTGCATTGCATACTGCATTGCATGGATTGTGATGTCATAATTTTGCATTGCATACTGCATTGCATGGATTGTGATGTCATAATTTTGCATTGCATACTGCATTGCATGGATTGTGATGTCATAATGTTGCATTAAATGATGCTTTGCATGGATTATGATGTCATAATTTTACTGCATTGCATGGATTGTGATGTCATAATTTTGCATTGCATACTGCATTGCATGGATTGTGATGTCATAATTTTGCATTGCATACTGCATTGCATGGATTGTGATGTCATAATTTTGCATTGTATACTGCATTGCATGGATTGTGATGTCATAATTTTGCATTAAATGATGCTTTGCATGTATTATGATGTCATAATTTTGCATTGCATACTGCATTGCATGGATTGTGATGTCATAAGTTTGCATAAAATGATGCTTTGCATGGATTATGATGTCATAATTTTGCATTGCATACTGCATTGCATGGATTGTGATGTCATAATTTTGCATTGCATACTGCATTATATGGATTGTGATGTCATAATTTTGCATTAAATGATGCTTTGCATGGATTATGAAGTCATAATTTTGCATTGCATACTGCTTTGCATGGATTGTGATGTCATAATTTTGCATTAAATGATGCTTTGCATGGATTATGATGTCATAATTTTGCATTGCATGCTGCATTGCATGGATTGTGATGTCATAATTTTGCATTGCATACTGCATTGTATGGATTGTGATGTTATAATTTTGCATTAAATGATGCTTTGCATGGATTGTGATGTCATCATTTTGCATTGCATACTGCATTGCATGGATTGTGATGTCATAATTTTGCATTGCATACTGCATTATATGGATTGTGATGTCATAATTTTGCATTAAATTATGCTTTGCATGGATTATGATGTCATAATTTTGCATTGCATACTGCATTGCATGGATTGTGATGTCATAATTTTACTTAAAATGATGCTTTGCAGGATTGTGATGTCATAATTTTACATTAAATTATGCTTTGCATGGATTGTGATGTCATAATTTTGCATTAAATGATGCTTTGCATGGATTGTGATGTCATAATTTTGCATTGCATACTGCATTGCATGGATTGTGATGTCGTAATTTTGCATTAAATGATGATTTGCATGGATTGTGATGTCATAATTTTGCATTGCATACTGCATTGCAGGGATTGTGATGTCATAATTTTGCATTGCATACTGCATTGCATGAATTGTGATGTCATAATTTTACTTAACATGATGCTTTGCAGGATTGTGATGTCATAATTTTACATTAAATTATGCTTTGAATGGATTGTGATGTCATAATTTTGCATTAAATGATGCTTTGCATGGATTGTGATGTCATAATTTTGCATTGCATACTGCATTGCATGGATTGTGATGTCATAATTTTGCATTAAATGATGCTTTGCATGGATTGTGATGTCATAATTTTGCATTGCATACTGCATTGCATGGATTGTGATGTCATAATTTTGCATTAAATGATGCTTTGCATGGATTATGATGTCATAATTTTGCATTGCATACTGCATTGCATGGATTGTGATGTCATAATTTTGCATTAAATGATGCTTTGCATGGATTATGATGTCATAATTTTGCATTGCATGGATTGAGATGTCATAATTTTGCATTGCATACTGCATTGCATGGATTGTGATGTCATAATTGTGCATTGCATACTGCATTGCATGGATTGTGATGTCATAATTTTGCATTAAATGATGCTTTGCATGGATTGTGATGTCATAATTTTGCATTGCATACTGCATTGCATGGATTGTGATGTCATAATTTTGTATTGCATACTGCATTATATGGATTGTGATGTCATAATTTTGCATTAAATTATGCTTTGCATGGATTATGATGTCATAATTTTGCATTGCATACTGCATTGCATGGATTGTGATGTCATAATTTTGCATTGCATACTGCATTGCATTGATTGTGATGTCATAATTTTGCATTGCATACTGCATTGCATGGATTGTGATGTCATAATTTTACTTAAAATGATGCTTTGCATGGATTATGATGTCATAATTTTGCATTGCATGGATTGTGATGTCATAATTTTGCATTGCATACTGCATTGCATGGATTGTGATGTCATAATTTTGCATTGCATACTGCATTATATGGATTGTGATGTTATAATTTTGCATTAAATGATGCTTTGCATGGATTATGAAGTCATAATTTTGCATTGCATACTGCTTTGCATGGATTGTGATGTCATAATTTTGCATTAAATGATGCTTTGCATGGATTATGATGTCATAATTTTGCATTGCATACTGCATTGTATGGATTGTGATGTTATAATGTTGCATTAAATGATGCTTTGCATGGATTGTGATGTCATAATTTTGCATTGCATACTGCATTGCATGTATTGTGATGTCATAATTTTGCATTGCATACTGCATTGCATGGATTGTGATGTCATAATTTTGCATTGCATACTGCATTGCATGGATTGTGATATCATATTTTTGCATTAAATGATGCTTTGCATGGATTATGATGTCATAATTTTGCATTGCATACTGCATTGCATGGATTGTGATGTCATAATTTTGCATTAAATGATGCTTTGCATGGATTGTGATGTCATAATTTTGCATTGCATACTGCATTGCATGGATTGTGATGTCATAATTTTGCATTAAATGATGCTTTGCATGGATTGTGATGTCATAATTTTGCATTAAATGATGCTTTGCATGGATTGTGATGTCATAATTTTGCATTGCATACTGCATTGCATGGATTGTGATGTCATAATTTTGCATTAAAAGATGCTTTGCATGGATTGTGATGTCATAATTTTGCATTGCATACTTAATTGCATGGATTGTGATGTCATAATGTTGCATTAAATGATGCTTTGCATGGATTATGATGTCATAATTTTGCATTGCATACTGCATTGCATGGATTGTGATGTCATAATTTTGCATTAAATTATGCTTTGCATGGATTATGATGTCATAATTTTGCATTGCATGGATTGTGATGTCATAATTTTGCATTGCATACTGCATTGCATGGATTGTGATGTCATAATTTTGCAATAAATTATGCTTTGCATGGATTATGATGTCATAATTTTGCATTGCATACTGCATTGCATGGATTGTGTTGTCATAATTTTGCATTGCATACTGCATTGCATGGATTGTGATGTCATAATTTTGCATTGGTTACTGCATTGCATGGATTATGATGTCATAATTTTGCATTGCATACTGCATTGCATGGATTGTGATGTCATAATTTTGCATTGCATACTGCATTGCATGGATTGTGATGTCATAATTTTGCATTGCATACTGCATTGCATGGATTGTGATGTCATAATGTTGCATTAAATTATGCTTTGCATGGATTGTGATGTCTTAATGTTGCATTGCATACTGCATTGCATGGATTGTGATGTCATAATTTTGCATTGCATACTGCATTGCATGGATTGTGATGTCATAATTTTGCATTGCATACTGCATTGCATGGATTGTGATGTCATAATTTTGCATTGCATACTGCATTGCATGGATTGTGATGTCATAATGTTGCATTAAATGATACTTTGCATGGATTATGATGTCATAATTTTGCATTGCATACTGCATTGCATGGATTGTGATGTCATAATTTTGCATTGCATACTGCATTGCATGGATTGTGATGTCATAATTTTGCATTGGATACTGCATTGCATGGATTATGATGTCATAATTTTGCATTGCATACTGCATTGCATGGATTGTGATGTCATAATTTTGCATTGCATACTGCATTGCATGGATTGTGATGTCATAATTTTGCATTGCATACTGCATTGCATGGATTGTGATGTCATAATGTTGCATTAAATTATGCTTTGCATGGATTGTGATGTCATAATGTTGCATTGCATACTGCATTGCATGGATTGTGATGTCATAATTTTGCATTGCATACTGCATTGAATGGATTGTGATGTCATAATGTTGCATTAAATGATGCTTTGCATGGATTATGATGTCATAATTTTGCATTGCATACTGCATTGCATAGATTGTGATGTCATAATTTTGCATTGCATACTGCATTGCATGGATTGTGATGTCATAATTTTGCATTGCATACTGCATTGCATGGATTGTGATGTCATAATTTTGCATTGTATACTGCATTGCATGGATTGTGATGTCATAATTTTGCATTGCATACTGCATTGCATGGATTGTGATGTTATAATGTTGCATTAAATGATGCATTGCATGGATTGTGATGTCATAATTTTGCATTGCATACTGCATTGCATGGATTGTGATGTCATACTTTTGCATTGCATACTGCATTGCATGGATTGTGATGTCATAATGTTGCATTGCATACTGCATTGCATGGATTGTGATGTCATAATGTTGCATTAAATGATGCTTTGCATGGATTGTGATGTCATCATTTTGCATTGCATACTGCATTGCATGGATTGTGATGTCATAATTTTGCATTAAATGATGCTTTGCATGGATTATGATGTCATAATTTAGCATTGCATGGATTGTGATGTCATTATTTTGCATTGCATACTGCATTGCATGGATTGTGATGTCATGATTTTGCATTGCATGCTGCATTGCATGGATTGTGATGTCATAATTTTGCATTAAATGATGCTTTGCATGGATTGTGATGTCATAATTTTGCATTGCATACTGCATTGCATGGATTGTGATGTCATAATTTTGTATTGCATACTGCATTATATGGATTGTGATGTCATAATTTTGCATTAAATTATGCTTTGCATGGATTATGATGTCATAATTTTGCATTGCATACTGCATTGCATGGATTGTGATGTCATAATTTTGCATTGCATACTGCATTGCATGGATTGTGATGTCATAATTTTGCATTGCATACTGCATTGCATGGATTGTGATGTCATAATTTTACTTAAAATGATGCTTTGCATGGATTATGATGTCATAATTTTGCATTGCATGGATTGTGATGTCATAATTTTGCATTGCATACTGCATTGCATGGATTGTGATGTCATAATTTTGCATTGCATACTGCATTATATGGATTGTGATGTTATAATTTTGCATTAAATGATGCTTTGCATGGATTATGAAGTCATAATTTTGCATTGAATACTGCTTTGCATGGATTGTGATGTCATAATTTTGCATTAAATGATGCTTTGCATGGATTATGATGTCATAATTTTGCATTGCATACTGCATTGTATGGATTGTGATGTTATAATGTTGCATTAAATGATGCTTTGCATGGATTGTGATGTCATAATTTTGCATTGCATACTGCATTGCATGTATTGTGATGTCATAATTTTGCATTGCATACTGCATTGCATGGATTGTGATGTCATAATTTTGCATTGCATACTGCATTGCATGGATTGTGATATCATATTTTTGCATTAAATGATGCTTTGCATGGATTATGATGTCATAATTTTGCATTGCATACTGCATTGCATGGATTGTGATGTCATAATTTTGCATTAAATGATGCTTTGCATGGATTGTGATGTCATAATTTTGCATTGCATACTGCATTGCATGGATTGTGATGTCATAATTTTGCATTAAATGATGCTTTGCATGGATTGTGATGTCATAATTTTGCATTAAATGATGCTTTGCATGGATTGTGATGTCATAATTTTGCATTGCATACTGCATTGCATGGATTGTGATGTCATAATTTTGCATTAAAAGATGCTTTGCATGGATTGTGATGTCATAATTTTGCATTGCATACTTAATTGCATGGATTGTGATGTCATAATGTTGCATTAAATGATGCTTTGCATGGATTATGATGTCATAATTTTGCATTGCATACTGCATTGCATGGATTGTGATGTCATAATTTTGCATTAAATTATGCTTTGCATGGATTATGATGTCATAATTTTGCATTGCATGGATTGTGATGTCATAATTTTGCATTGCATACTGCATTGCATGGATTGTGATGTCATAATTTTGCAATAAATTATGCTTTGCATGGATTATGATGTCATAATTTTGCATTGCATACTGCATTGCATGGATTGTGTTGTCATAATTTTGCATTGCATACTGCATTGCATGGATTGTGATGTCATAATTTTGCATTGGTTACTGCATTGCATGGATTATGATGTCATAATTTTGCATTGCATACTGCATTGCATGGATTGTGATGTCATAATTTTGCATTGCATACTGCATTGCATGGATTGTGATGTCATCATTTTGCATTGCATACTGCATTGCATGGATTGTGATGTCATAATGTTGCATTAAATTATGCTTTGCATGGATTGTGATGTCTTAATGTTGCATTGCATACTGCATTGCATGGATTGTGATGTCATAATTTTGCATTGCATACTGCATTGCATGGATTGTGATGTCATAATTTTGCATTGCATACTGCATTGCATGGATTGTGATGTCATAATTTTGCATTGCATACTGCATTGCATGGATTGTGATGTCATAATGTTGCATTAAATGATACTTTGCATGGATTATGATGTCATAATTTTGCATTGCATACTGCATTGCATGGATTGTGATGTCATAATTTTGCATTGCATACTGCATTGCATGGATTGTGATGTCATAATTTTGCATTGGATACTGCATTGCATGGATTATGATGTCATAATTTTGCATTGCATACTGCATTGCATGGATTGTGATGTCATAATTTTGCATTGCATACTGCATTGCATGGATTGTGATGTCATAATTTTGCATTGCATACTGCATTGCATGGATTGTGATGTCATAATGTTGCATTAAATTATGCTTTGCATGGATTGTGATGTCATAATGTTGCATTGCATACTGCATTGCATGGATTGTGATGTCATAATTTTGCATTGCATACTGCATTGAATGGATTGTGATGTCATAATGTTGCATTAAATGATGCTTTGCATGGATTATGATGTCATAATTTTACATTGCATACTGCATTGCATAGATTGTGATGTCATAATTTTGCATTGCATACTGCATTGCATGGATTGTGATGTCATAATTTTGCATTGCATACTGCATTGCATGGATTGTGATGTCATAATTTTGCATTGTATACTGCATTGCATGGATTGTGATGTCATAATTTTGCATTGCATACTGCATTGCATGGATTGTGATGTTATAATGTTGCATTAAATGATGCATTGCATGGATTGTGATGTCATAATTTTGCATTGCATACTGCATTGCATGGATTGTGATGTCATACTTTTGCATTGCATACTGCATTGCATGGATTGTGATGTCATAATGTTGCATTGCATACTGCATTGCATGGATTGTGATGTCATAATGTTGCATTAAATGATGCTTTGCATGGATTGTGATGTCATCATTTTGCATTGCATACTGCATTGCATGGATTGTGATGTCATAATTTTGCATTAAATGATGCTTTGCATGGATTATGATGTCATAATTTAGCATTGCATGGATTGTGATGTCATTATTTTGCATTGCATACTGCATTGCATGGATTGTGATGTCATGATTGTGCATTGCATACTGCATTGCATGGATTGTGATGTCATAATTTTGCATTAAATGATGCTTTGCATGGATTGTGATGTCATAATTTTGCATTGCATACTGCATTGCATGGATTGTGATGTCATAATGTTGCATTAAATGATGCTTTGCATGTATTGTGATGTCATAATTTTGCATTGCATACTGCATTGCATGGATTGTGATGTCATACTTTTGCATTAAATGATGCTTTGCATGGATTGTGATGTCATACTTTTGCATTAAATGATGCTTTGCATGGATTATGATGTCATAATTTTGCATTGCATACTGCATTGCATGGATTGTGATGTCATAATTTTGCATTAAATGATGCTTTGCATGGATTATGATGTCATAATTTTGCATTGCATGGATTGAGATGTCATAATTTTGCATTGCATACTGCATTGCATGGATTGTGATGTCATAATTGTGCATTGCATACTGCATTGCATGGATTGTGATGTCATAATTTTGCATTAAATGATGCTTTGCATGGATTGTGATGTCATAATTTTGCATTGCATACTGCATTGCATGGATTGTGATGTCATAATTTTGTATTGCATACTGCATTATATGGATTGTGATGTCATAATTTTGCATTAAATTATGCTTTGCATGGATTATGATGTCATAATTTTGCATTGCATACTGCATTGCATGGATTGTGATGTCATAATTGTGCATTGCATACTGCATTGCATGGATTGTGATGTCATAATTTTGCATTAAATGATGCTTTGCATGGATTGTGATGTCATAATTTTGCATTGCATACTGCATTGCATGGATTGTGATGTCATAATTTTGTATTGCATACTGCATTATATGGATTGTGATGTCATAATTTTGCATTAAATTATGCTTTGCATGGATTATGATGTCATAATTTTGCATTGCATACTGCATTGCATGGATTGTGATGTCATAATTTTGCATTGCATACTGCATTGCATGGATTGTGATGTCATAATTTTGCATTGCATACTGCATTGCATGGATTGTGATGTCATAATTTTACTTAAAATGATGCTTTGCATGGATTATGATGTCATAATTTTGCATTGCATGGATTGTGATGTCATAATTTTGCATTGCATACTGCATTGCATGGATTGTGATGTCATAATTTTGCATTGCATACTGCATTATATGGATTGTGATGTTATAATTTTGCATTAAATGATGCTTTGCATGGATTATGAAGTCATAATTTTGCATTGCATACTGCTTTGCATAGATTGTGATGTCATAATTTTGCATTAAATGATGCTTTGCATGGATTATGATGTCATAATTTTGCATTGCATACTGCATTGTATGGATTGTGATGTTATAATGTTGCATTAAATGATGCTTTGCATGGATTGTGATGTCATAATTTTGCATTGCATACTGCATTGCATGTATTGTGATGTCATAATTTTGCATTGCATACTGCATTGCATGGATTGTGATGTCATAATTTTGCATTGCATACTGCATTGCATGGATTGTGATATCATATTTTTGCATTAAATGATGCTTTGCATGGATTATGATGTCATAATTTTGCATTGCATACTGCATTGCATGGATTGTGATGTCATAATTTTGCATTAAATGATGCTTTGCATGGATTGTGATGTCATAATTTTGCATTGCATACTGCATTGCATGGATTGTGATGTCATAATTTTGCATTAAATGATGCTTTGCATGGATTGTGATGTCATAATTTTGCATTAAATGATGCTTTGCATGGATTGTGATGTCATAATTTTGCATTGCATACTGCATTGCATGGATTGTGATGTCATAATTTTGCATTAAAAGATGCTTTGCATGGATTGTGATGTCATAATTTTGCATTGCATACTTAATTGCATGGATTGTGATGTCATAATGTTGCATTAAATGATGCTTTGCATGGGTTATGATGTCATAATTTTGCATTGCATACTGCATTGCATGGATTGTGATGTCATAATTTTGCATTAAATTATGCTTTGCATGGATTATGATGTCATAATTTTGCATTGCATGGATTGTGATGTCATAATTTTGCATTGCATACTGCATTGCATGGATTGTGATGTCATAATTTTGCATTAAATTATGCTTTGCATGGATTATGATGTCATAATTTTGCATTGCATACTGCATTGCATGGATTGTGATGTCATAATTTTACTTAAAATGATGCTTTGCAGGATTGTGATGTCATAATTTTACATTAAATTATGCTTTGCATGGATTGTGATGTCATAATTTTGCATTAAATGATGCTTTGCATGGATTGTGATGTCATAATTTTGCATTGCATACTGCATTGCATGGATTGTGATGTCGTAATTTTGCATTAAATGATGATTTGCATGGATTGTGATGTCATAATTTTGCATTGCATACTGCATTGCAGGGATTGTGATGTCATAATTTTGCATTGCATACTGCATTGCATGAATTGTGATGTCATAATTTTACTTAAAATGATGCTTTGCAGGATTGTGATGTCATAATTTTACATTAAATTATGCTTTGAATGGATTGTGATGTCATAATTTTGCATTAAATGATGCTTTGCATGGATTGTGATGTCATAATTTTGCATTGCATACTGCATTGCATGGATTGTGATGTCATAATTTTGCATTAAATGATGCTTTGCATGGATTGTAATGTCATAATTTTGCATTGCATACTGCATTGCATGGATTGTGATGTCATAATTTTGCATTAAATTATGCTTTGCATGGATTATGATGTCATAATTTTGCATTGCATACTGCATTGCATGGATTGTGATGTCATAATTTTACTTAAAATGATGCTTTGCAGGATTGTGATGTCATAATTTTACATTAAATTATGCTTTGCATGGATTGTGATGTCATAATTTTGCATTAAATGATGCTTTGCATGGATTGTGATGTCATAATTTTGCATTGCATACTGCATTGCATGGATTGTGATGTCGTAATTTTGCATTAAATGATGATTTGCATGGATTGTGATGTCATAATTTTGCATTGCATACTGCATTGCAGGGATTGTGATGTCATAATTTTGCATTGCATACTGCATTGCATGAATTGTGATGTCATAATTTTACTTAAAATGATGCTTTGCAGGATTGTGATGTCATAATTTTACATTAAATTATGCTTTGAATGGATTGTGATGTCATAATTTTGCATTAAATGATGCTTTGCATGGATTGTGATGTCATAATTTTGCATTGCATACTGCATTGCATGGATTGTGATGTCATAATTTTGCATTAAATGATGCTTTGCATGGATTGTGATGTCATAATTTTGCATTGCATACTGCATTGCATGGATTGTGATGTCATAATTTTGCATTAAATGATGCTTTGCATGGATTATGATGTCATAATTTTGCATTGCATACTGCATTGCATGGATTGTGATGTCATAATTTTGCATTAAATGATGCTTTGCATGGATTATGATGTCATAATTTTGCATTGCATGGATTGAGATGTCATAATTTTGCATTGCATACTGCATTGCATGGATTGTGATGTCATCATTGTGCATTGCATACTGCATTGCATGGATTGTGATGTCATAATTTTGCATTAAATGATGCTTTGCATGGATTGTGATGTCATAATTTTGCATTGCATACTGCATTGCATGGATTGTGATGTCATAATTTTGTATTGCATACTGCATTATATGGATTGTGATGTCATAATTTTGCATTAAATTATGCTTTGCATGGATTATGATGTCATAATTTTGCATTGCATACTGCATTGCATGGATTGTGATGTCATAATTTTGCATTGCATACTGCATTGCATGGATTGTGATGTCATAATTTTGCATTGCATACTGCATTGCATGGATTGTGATGTCATAATTTTACTTAAAATGATGCTTTGCATGGATTATGATGTCATAATTTTGCATTGCATGGATTGTGATGTCATAATTTTGCATTGCATACTGCATTGCATGGATTGTGATGTCATAATTTTGCATTGCATACTGCATTATATGGATTGTGATGTTATAATTTTGCATTAAATGATGCTTTGCATGGATTATGAAGTCATCATTTTGCATTGCATACTGCTTTGCATGGATTGTGATGTCATAATTTTGCATTAAATGATGCTTTGCATGGATTATGATGTCATAATTTTGCATTGCATACTGCATTGTATGGATTGTGATGTTATAATGTTGCATTAAATGATGCTTTGCATGGATTGTGATGTCATAATTTTGCATTGCATACTGCATTGCATGTATTGTGATGTCATAATTTTGCATTGCATACTGCATTGCATGGATTGTGATGTCATAATTTTGCATTGCATACTGCATTGCATGGATTGTGATATCATATTTTTGCATTAAATGATGCTTTGCATGGATTATGATGTCATAATTTTGCATTGCATACTGTATTGCATGGATTGTGATGTCATAATTTTGCATTAAATGATGCTTTGCATGGATTGTGATGTCATAATTTTGCATTGCATACTGCATTGCATGGATTGTGATGTCATAATTGTGCATTAAATGATGCTTTGCATGGATTGTGATGTCATAATTTTGCATTAAATGATGCTTTGCATGGATTGTGATGTCATAATTTTGCATTGCATACTGCATTGCATGGATTGTGATGTCATAATTTTGCATTAAAAGATGCTTTGCATGGATTGTGATGTCATAATTTTGCATTGCATACTTAATTGCATGGATTGTGATGTCATAATGTTGCATTAAATGATGCTTTGCATGGATTATGATGTCATAATTTTGCATTGCATACTGCATTGCATGGATTGTGATGTCATAATTTTGCATTAAATTATGCTTTGCATGGATTATGATGTCATAATTTTGCATTGCATGGATTGTGATGTCATAATTTTGCATTGCATACTGCATTGCATGGATTGTGATGTCATAATTTTGCATTGCATACTGCATTGCATGGATTGTGATGTCATAATTTTGCAATAAATTATGCTTTGCATGGATTATGATGTCATAATTTTGCATTGCATACTGCATTGCATGGATTGTGTTGTCATAATTTTGCATTGCATACTGCATTGCATGGATTGTGATGTCATAATTTTGCATTGGTTACTGCATTGCATGGATTATGATGTCATAATTTTGCATTGCATACTGCATTGCATGGATTGTGATGTCATAATTTTGCATTGCATACTGCATTGCATGGATTGTGATGTCATAATTTTGCATTGCATACTGCATTGCATGGATTGTGATGTCATAATGTTGCATTAAATTATGCTTTGCATGGATTGTGATGTCTTAATGTTGCATTGCATACTGCATTGCATGGATTGTGATGTCATAATTTTGCATTGCATACTGCATTGCATGGATTGTGATGTCATAATTTTGCATTGCATACTGCATTGCATGGATTGTGATGTCATAATTTTGCATTGCATACTGCATTGCATGGATTGTGATGTCATAATGTTGCATTAAATGATACTTTGCATGGATTATGATGTCATAATTTTGCATTGCATACTGCATTGCATGGATTGTGATGTCATAATTTTGCATTGCATACTGCATTGCATGGATTGTGATGTCATAATGTTGCATTAAATGATACTTTGCATGGATTATGATGTCATAATTTTGCATTGCATACTGCATTGCATGGATTGTGATGTCATAATTTTGCATTGCATACTGCATTGAATGGATTGTGATGTCATAATGTTGCATTAAATGATGCTTTGCATGGATTATGATGTCATAATTTTGCATTGCATACTGCATTGCATAGATTGTGATGTCATAATTTTGCATTGCATACTGCATTGCATGGATTGTGATGTCATAATTTTGCATTGCATACTGCATTGCATGGATTGTGATGTCATAATTTTGCATTGTATACTGCATTGCATGGATTGTGATGTCATAATTTTGCATTGCATACTGCATTGCATGGATTGTGATGTTATAATGTTGCATTAAATGATGCATTGCATGGATTGTGATGTCATAATTTTGCATTGCATACTGCATTGCATGGATTGTGATGTCATACTTTTGCATTGCATACTGCATTGCATGGATTGTGATGTCATAATGTTGCATTGCATACTGCATTGCATGGATTGTGATGTCATAATGTTGCATTAAATGATGCTTTGCATGGATTGTGATGTCATCATTTTGCATTGCATACTGCATTGCATGGATTGTGATGTCATAATTTTGCATTAAATGATGCTTTGCATGGATTATGATGTCATAATTTAGCATTGCATGGATTGTGATGTCATTATTTTGCATTGCATACTGCATTGCATGGATTGTGATGTCATGATTTTGCATTGCATGCTGCATTGCATGGATTGTGATGTCATAATGTTGCATTAAATGATGCTTTGCATGTATTGTGATGTCATAATTTTGCATTGCATACTGCATTGCATGGATTGTGATGTCATACTTTTGCATTGCATACTGCATTGCATGGATTGTGATGTCATAATTTTGTATTGCATACTGCATTATATGGATTGTGATGTCATAATTTTGCATTAAATTATGCTTTGCATGGATTATGATGTCATAATTTTGCATTGCATACTGCATTGCATGGATTGTGATGTCATAATTTTGCATTGCATACTGCATTGCATGGATTGTGATGTCATAATTTTGCATTGCATACTGCATTGCATGGATTGTGATGTCATAATTTTACTTAAAATGATGCTTTGCATGGATTATGATGTCATAATTTTGCATTGCATGGATTGTGATGTCATAATTTTGCATTGCATACTGCATTGCATGGATTGTGATGTCATAATTTTGCATTGCATACTGCATTATATGGATTGTGATGTTATAATTTTGCATTAAATGATGCTTTGCATGGATTATGAAGTCATAATTTTGCATTGCATACTGCTTTGCATGGATTGTGATGTCATAATTTTGCATTAAATGATGCTTTGCATGGATTATGATGTCATAATTTTGCATTGCATACTGCATTGTATGGATTGTGATGTTATAATGTTGCATTAAATGATGCTTTGCATGGATTGTGATGTCATAATTTTGCATTGCATACTGCATTGCATGTATTGTGATGTCATAATTTTGCATTGCATACTGCATTGCATGGATTGTGATGTCATAATTTTGCATTAAAAGATGCTTTGCATGGATTGTGATGTCATAATTTTGCATTGCATACTTAATTGCATGGATTGTGATGTCATAATGTTGCATTAAATGATGCTTTGCATGGATTATGATGTCATAATTTTGCATTGCATACTGCATTGCATGGATTGTGATGTCATAATTTTGCATTAAATTATGCTTTGCATGGATTATGATGTCATAATTTTGCATTGCATGGATTGTGATGTCATAATTTTGCATTGCATACTGCATTGCATGGATTGTGATGTCATAATTTTGCATTGCATACTGCATTGCATGGATTGTGATGTCATAATTTTGCAATAAATGATGCTTTGCATGGATTATGATGTCATAATTTTGCATTGCATACTGCATTGCATGGGTTGTGATGTCATAATTTTGCATTGCATACTGCATTGCATGGATTGTGATGTCATAATTTTGCATTGGATACTGCATTGCATGGATTATGATGTCATAATTTTGCATTGCATACTGCATTGCATGGATTGTGATGTCATAATTTTGCATTGCATACTGCATTGCATGGATTGTGATGTCATAATTTTGCATTGCATACTGCATTGCATGGATTGTGATGTCATAATGTTGCATTAAATTATGCTTTGCATGGATTGTGATGTCATAATGTTGCATTGCATACTGCATTGCATGGATTGTGATGTCATAATTTTGCATTGCATACTGCATTGCATGGATTGTGATGTCATAATTTTGCATTGCATACTGCATTGCATGGATTGTGATGTCATAATTTTGCATTGCATACTGCATTGCATGGATTGTGATGTCATAATGTTGCATTAAATGATGCTTTGCATGGATTATGATGTCATAATTTTGCATTGCATACTGCATTGCATGGATTGTGATGTCATAATTTTGCATTGCATACTGCATTGCATGGATTATGATGTCATAATTTTGCATTGCATACTGCATTGCATGGATTGTGATGTCATAATTTTGCATTGCATACTGCATTGCATGGATTGTGATGTCATAATTTTGCATTGCATACTGCATTGCATGGATTGTGATGTCATAATGTTGCATTAAATTATGCTTTGCATGGATTGTGATGTCATAATGTTGCATTGCATACTGCATTGCATGGATTGTGATGTCATAATTTTGCATTGCATACTGCATTGCATGGATTGTGATGTCATAATTTTGCATTGCATACTGCATTGCATGGATTGTGATGTCATAATGTTGCATTAAATGATGCTTTGCATGGATTATGATGTCATAATTTTGCATTGCATACTGCATTGCATGGATTGTGATGTCATAATTTTGCATTGCATACTGCATTGCATGGATTGTGATGTCATAATTTTGCATTGCATACTGCATTGCATGGATTGTGATGTCATAATTTTGCATTGTATACTGCATTGCATGGATTGTGATGTCATAATTTTGCATTGCATACTGCATTGCATGGATTGTGATGTTATAATGTTGCATTAAATGATGCATTGCATGGATTGTGATGTCATAATTTTGCATTGCATACTGCATTGCATGGATTGTGATGTCATACTTTTGCATTGCATACTGCATTGCATGGATTGTGATGTCATAATGTTGCATTGCATACTGCATTGCATGGATTGTGATGTCATAATTTTGCATTGCATACTGCATTGCATGGATTGTGATGTCATAATGTTGCATTAAATGATGCTTTGCATGGATTGTGATGTCATCATTTTGCATTGCATACTGCATTGCATGGATTGTGATGTCATAATTTTGCATTAAATGATGCTTTGCATGGATTATGATGTCATAATTTAGCATTGCATGGATTGTGATGTCATTATTTTGCATTGCATACTGCATTGCATGGATTGTGATGTCATGATTTTGCATTGCATGCTGCATTGCATGGATTGTGATGTCATAATGTTGCATTAAATGATGCTTTGCATGTATTGTGATGTCATAATTTTGCATTGCATACTGCATTGCATGGATTGTGATGTCATACTTTTGCATTAAATGATGCTTTGCATGAATTGTGATGTCATACTTTTGCATTAAATGATGCTTTGCATGGATTATGATGTCATAATTTTGCATTGCATACTGCATTGCATGGATTGTGATGTCATAATTTTGCATTGCATACTGCATTGCATGGATTGTGATGTCATAATTTTGCATTGCATACTGCATTGCATGGATTGTGATGTAATAATTTTGCATTGCATACTGCATTGCATGGATTGTGATGTCATAATTTTGCATTGCATACTGCATTGCATGGATTGTGATGTCATAATTTTGCATTGTATACTGCATTGCATGGATTGTGATGTCATAATTTTGCATTGCATACTGCATTGCATGGATTGTGATGTCATAATGTTGCATTAAATGATGCATTGCATGGATTGTGATGTCATAATTTTGCATTGCATACTGCATTGCATGGATTGTGATGTCATAATTTTGCATTAAATGATGCTTTGCATGGATTGTGATGTCATAATTTTGCATTAAATGATGCTTTGCATGGATTGTGATGTCATAATTTTGCATTGCATACTGCATTGCATGGATTGTGATGTCATAATTTTGCATTAAAAGATGCTTTGCATGGATTGTGATGTCATAATTTTGCATTGCATACTTAATTGCATGGATTGTGATGTCATAATGTTGCATTAAATGATGCTTTGCATGGATTATGATGTCATAATTTTGCATTGCATACTGCATTGCATGGATTGTGATGTCATAATTTTGCATTAAATTATGCTTTGCATGGATTATGATGTCATAATTTTGCATTGCATGGATTGTGATGTCATAATTTTGCATTGCATACTGCATTGCATGGATTGTGATGTCATAATTTTGCATTGCATACTGCATTGCATGGATTGTGATGTCATAATTTTGCAATAAATGATGCTTTGCATGGATTATGATGTCATAATTTTGCATTGCATACTGCATTGCATGGATTGTGATGTCATAATTTTGCATTGCATACTGCATTGCATGGATTGTGATGTCATAATTTTGCATTGGATACTGCATTGCATGGATTATGATGTCATAATTTTGCATTGCATACTGCATTGCATGGATTGTGATGTCATAATTTTGCATTGCATACTGCATTGCATGGATTGTGATGTCATAATTTTGCATTGCATACTGCATTGCATGGATTGTGATGTCATAATGTTGCATTAAATTATGCTTTGCATGGATTGTGATGTCATAATGTTGCATTGCATACTGCATTGCATGGATTGTGATGTCATAATTTTGCATTGCATACTGCATTGCATGGATTGTGATGTCATAATTTTGCATTGCATACTGCATTGCATGGATTGTGATGTCATAATTTTGCATTGCATACTGCATTGCATGGATTGTGATGTCACAATTTTGCATTGCATACTGCATTGCATGGATTGTGATGTCATAATGTTGCATTAAATGATGCTTTGCATGGATTATGATGTCATAATTTTGCATTGCATACTGCATTGCATGGATTGTGATGTCATAATTTTGCATTGCATACTGCATTGCATGGATTGTGATGTCATAATTTTGCATTGGATACTGCATTGCATGGATTATGATGTCATAATTTTGCATTGCATACTGCATTGCATGGATTGTGATGTCATAATTTTGCATTGCATACTGCATTGCATGGATTGTGATGTCATAATTTTGCATTGCATACTGCATTGCATGGATTGTGATGTCATAATGTTGCATTAAATTATGCTTTGCATGGATTGTGATGTCATAATGTTGCATTGCATACTGCATTGCATGGATTGTGATGTCATAATTTTGCATTGCATACTGCATTGCATGGATTGTGATGTCATAATTTTGCATTGCATACTGCATTGCATGGATTGTGATGTCATAATGTTGCATTAAATGATGCTTTGCATGGATTATGATGTCATAATTTTGCATTGCATACTGCATTGCATGGATTGTGATGTCATAATTTTGCATTGCATACTGCATTGCATGGATTGTGATGTCATAATTTTGCATTGCATACTGCATTGCATGGATTGTGATGTCATAATTTTGCAATGTATACTGCATTGCATGGATTGTGATGTCATAATTTTGCATTGCATACTGCATTGCATGGATTGTGATGTTATAATGTTGCATTAAATGATGCATTGCATGGATTGTGATGTCATAATTTTGCATTGCATACTGCATTGCATGGATTGTGATGTCATACTTTTGCATTGCATACTGCATTGCATGGATTGTGATGTCATAATTTTGCATTGCATACTGCATTGCATGGATTGTGATGTCATAATGTTGCATTAAATGATGCTTTGCATGGATTGTGATGTCATCATTTTGCATTGCATACTGCATTGCATGGATTGTGATGTCATAATTTTGCATTAAATGATGCTTTGCATGGATTATGATGTCATAATTTAGCATTGCATGGATTGTGATGTCATTATTTTGCATTGCATACTGCATTGCATGGATTGTGATGTCATGATTTTGCATTGCATGCTGCATTGCATGGATTGTGATGTCATAATGTTGCATTAAATGATGATTTGCATGTATTGTGATGTCATAATTTTGCATTGCATACTGCATTGCATGGATTGTGATGTCATACTTTTGCATTAAATGATGCTTTGCATGGATTGTGATGTCATACTTTTGCATTAAATGATGCTTTGCATGGATTATGATGTCATAATTTTGCATTGCATACTGCATTGCATGGATTGTGATGTCATAATTTTGCATTGCATACTGCATTGCATGGATTGTGATGTCATAATTTTGCATTGCATACTGCATTGCATGGATTGTGATGTAATAATTTTGCATTGCATACTGCATTGCATGGATTGTGATGTCATAATTTTGCATTGCATACTGCATTGCATGGATTGTGATGTCATAATTTTGCATTGTATACTGCATTGCATGGATTGTGATGTCATAATTTTGCATTGCATACTGCATTGCATGGATTGTGATGTCATAATGTTGCATTAAATGATGCATTGCATGGATTGTGATGTCATAATTTTGCATTGCATACTGCATTGCATGGATTGTGATGTCATACTTTTGCATTACATACTGCATTGCATGGATTGTGATGTCATAATGTTGCATTGCATACTGCATTGCATGGATTGTGATGTCATAATTTTGCATTGCATACTGCATTGCATGGATTGTGATGTCATAATGTTGCATTAAATGATGCTTTGCATGGATTGTGATGTCATCATTTTGCATTGCATACTGCATTGCATGGATTGTGATGTCATAATTTTGCATTAAATGATGCTTTGCATGGATTATGATGTCATAATTTAGCATTGCATGGATTGTGATGTCATTATTTTGCATTGCATACTGCATTGCATGGATTGTGATGTCATAATTTTGCATTGCATACTGCATTGCATGGATTGTGATGTCATAATTTTGCATTAAATGATGCTTTGCATGGATTATGATGTCATAATTTTGCATTGCATACTGCATTGCATGGATTGTGATGTCATAATTTTGCATTGCATACTGCATTGCATGGCTTGTGATGTCATACTTTTGCATTAAATTATGCTTTGCATGGCTTATGATGTCATAATTTTCTATTGCATACTGCATTGCATGGATTGTGATGTCATAATTTTGCATTGCATACTGCATTGCATGGATTGTGATGTCATACTTTTGTATTAAATGATGCTTTGCATGGATTGTGATGTCATAATTTTGCATAAAATGATGCTTTGCATGGATTGTGATGTCATAATTTTGCATTGCATACTGCATTGCATGGATTGTGATGTCATAATTTTGCATTGCATACTGCTTTGTATGGATTGTGATGTCATAATTTTGCATTTCATACTGCATTGCATGGATTGTGATGTCATAATTTTGCATTGCATACTGCATTGCATGGATTGTGATGTCATAATGTTGCATTAAATGATGCTTTGCATGGATTATGATGTCATAATTTTGCATTGCATACTGCATTGCATGGATTGTGATGTCATAATTTTGCATTGGATACTGCATTGCATGGATTATGATGTCATAATTTTGCATTGCATACTGCATTGCATGGATTGTGATGTCATAATTTTGCATTGCATACTGCATTGCATGGATTGTGATGTCATAATTTTGCATTGCATACTGCATTGCATGGATTGTGATGTCATAATTTTACTTAAAATGATGCTTTGCATGGATTATGATGTCATAATTTTGCATTGCATGGATTGTGATGTCATAATTTTGCATTGCATACTGCATTGCATGGATTGTGATGTCATAATTTTGCATTGCATACTGCATTATATGGATTGTGATGTTATAATTTTGCATTAAATGATGCTTTGCATGGATTATGAAGTCATAATTTTGCATTGAATACTGCTTTGCATGGATTGTGATGTCATAATTTTGCATTAAATGATGCTTTGCATGGATTATGATGTCATAATTTTGCATTGCATACTGCATTGTATGGATTGTGATGTTATAATGTTGCATTAAATGATGCTTTGCATGGATTGTGATGTCATAATTTTGCATTGCATACTGCATTGCATGTATTGTGATGTCATAATTTTGCATTGCATACTGCATTGCATGGATTGTGATGTCATAATTTTGCATTGCATACTGCATTGCATGGATTGTGATATCATATTTTTGCATTAAATGATGCTTTGCATGGATTATGATGTCATAATTTTGCATTGCATACTGCATTGCATGGATTGTGATGTCATAATTTTGCATTAAATGATGCTTTGCATGGATTGTGATGTCATAATTTTGCATTGCATACTGCATTGCATGGATTGTGATGTCATAATTTTGCATTAAATGATGCTTTGCATGGATTGTGATGTCATAATTTTGCATTAAATGATGCTTTGCATGGATTGTGATGTCATAATTTTGCATTGCATACTGCATTGCATGGATTGTGATGTCATAATTTTGCATTAAAAGATGCTTTGCATGGATTGTGATGTCATAATTTTGCATTGCATACTTAATTGCATGGATTGTGATGTCATAATGTTGCATTAAATGATGCTTTGCATGGATTATGATGTCATAATTTTGCATTGCATACTGCATTGCATGGATTGTGATGTCATAATTTTGCATTAAATTATGCTTTGCATGGATTATGATGTCATAATTTTGCATTGCATGGATTGTGATGTCATAATTTTGCATTGCATACTGCATTGCATGGATTGTGATGTCATAATTTTGCAATAAATTATGCTTTGCATGGATTATGATGTCATAATTTTGCATTGCATACTGCATTGCATGGATTGTGTTGTCATAATTTTGCATTGCATACTGCATTGCATGGATTGTGATGTCATAATTTTGCATTGGTTACTGCATTGCATGGATTATGATGTCATAATTTTGCATTGCATACTGCATTGCATGGATTGTGATGTCATAATTTTGCATTGCATACTGCATTGCATGGATTGTGATGTCATCATTTTGCATTGCATACTGCATTGCATGGATTGTGATGTCATAATGTTGCATTAAATTATGCTTTGCATGGATTGTGATGTCTTAATGTTGCATTGCATACTGCATTGCATGGATTGTGATGTCATAATTTTGCATTGCATACTGCATTGCATGGATTGTGATGTCATAATTTTGCATTGCATACTGCATTGCATGGATTGTGATGTCATAATTTTGCATTGCATACTGCATTGCATGGATTGTGATGTCATAATGTTGCATTAAATGATACTTTGCATGGATTATGATGTCATAATTTTGCATTGCATACTGCATTGCATGGATTGTGATGTCATAATTTTGCATTGCATACTGCATTGCATGGATTGTGATGTCATAATTTTGCATTGGATACTGCATTG
Source organism: Pseudophryne corroboree (assembly GCF_028390025.1). NCBI lineage: Eukaryota > Metazoa > Chordata > Amphibia > Anura > Myobatrachidae > Pseudophryne > Pseudophryne corroboree. The sequence goes on along the minus strand of NW_026967558.1, from coordinate 432,044 downwards.
CATGGATTATGATGTCATAATTTTGCATTGCATACTGCATTGCATGGATTGTGATGTCATAATTTTGCATTGCATACTGCATTGCATGGATTGTGATGTCATAATTTTGCATTGCATACTGCATTGCATGGATTGTGATGTCATAATGTTGCATTAAATTATGCTTTGCATGGATTGTGATGTCATAATGTTGCATTGCATACTGCATTGCATGGATTGTGATGTCATAATTTTGCATTGCATACTGCATTGAATGGATTGTGATGTCATAATGTTGCATTAAATGATGCTTTGCATGGATTATGATGTCATAATTTTACATTGCATACTGCATTGCATAGATTGTGATGTCATAATTTTGCATTGCATACTGCATTGCATGGATTGTGATGTCATAATTTTGCATTGCATACTGCATTGCATGGATTGTGATGTCATAATTTTGCATTGTATACTGCATTGCATGGATTGTGATGTCATAATTTTGCATTGCATACTGCATTGCATGGATTGTGATGTTATAATGTTGCATTAAATGATGCATTGCATGGATTGTGATGTCATAATTTTGCATTGCATACTGCATTGCATGGATTGTGATGTCATACTTTTGCATTGCATACTGCATTGCATGGATTGTGATGTCATAATGTTGCATTGCATACTGCATTGCATGGATTGTGATGTCATAATGTTGCATTAAATGATGCTTTGCATGGATTGTGATGTCATCATTTTGCATTGCATACTGCATTGCATGGATTGTGATGTCATAATTTTGCATTAAATGATGCTTTGCATGGATTATGATGTCATAATTTAGCATTGCATGGATTGTGATGTCATTATTTTGCATTGCATACTGCATTGCATGGATTGTGATGTCATGATTGTGCATTGCATACTGCATTGCATGGATTGTGATGTCATAATTTTGCATTAAATGATGCTTTGCATGGATTGTGATGTCATAATTTTGCATTGCATACTGCATTGCATGGATTGTGATGTCATAATGTTGCATTAAATGATGCTTTGCATGTATTGTGATGTCATAATTTTGCATTGCATACTGCATTGCATGGATTGTGATGTCATACTTTTGCATTAAATGATGCTTTGCATGGATTGTGATGTCATACTTTTGCATTAAATGATGCTTTGCATGGATTATGATGTCATAATTTTGCATTGCATACTGCATTGCATGGATTGTGATGTCATAATTTTGCATTAAATGATGCTTTGCATGGATTATGATGTCATAATTTTGCATTGCATGGATTGAGATGTCATAATTTTGCATTGCATACTGCATTGCATGGATTGTGATGTCATAATTGTGCATTGCATACTGCATTGCATGGATTGTGATGTCATAATTTTGCATTAAATGATGCTTTGCATGGATTGTGATGTCATAATTTTGCATTGCATACTGCATTGCATGGATTGTGATGTCATAATTTTGTATTGCATACTGCATTATATGGATTGTGATGTCATAATTTTGCATTAAATTATGCTTTGCATGGATTATGATGTCATAATTTTGCATTGCATACTGCATTGCATGGATTGTGATGTCATAATTGTGCATTGCATACTGCATTGCATGGATTGTGATGTCATAATTTTGCATTAAATGATGCTTTGCATGGATTGTGATGTCATAATTTTGCATTGCATACTGCATTGCATGGATTGTGATGTCATAATTTTGTATTGCATACTGCATTATATGGATTGTGATGTCATAATTTTGCATTAAATTATGCTTTGCATGGATTATGATGTCATAATTTTGCATTGCATACTGCATTGCATGGATTGTGATGTCATAATTTTGCATTGCATACTGCATTGCATGGATTGTGATGTCATAATTTTGCATTGCATACTGCATTGCATGGATTGTGATGTCATAATTTTACTTAAAATGATGCTTTGCATGGATTATGATGTCATAATTTTGCATTGCATGGATTGTGATGTCATAATTTTGCATTGCATACTGCATTGCATGGATTGTGATGTCATAATTTTGCATTGCATACTGCATTATATGGATTGTGATGTTATAATTTTGCATTAAATGATGCTTTGCATGGATTATGAAGTCATAATTTTGCATTGCATACTGCTTTGCATGGATTGTGATGTCATAATTTTGCATTAAATGATGCTTTGCATGGATTATGATGTCATAATTTTGCATTGCATACTGCATTGTATGGATTGTGATGTTATAATGTTGCATTAAATGATGCTTTGCATGGATTGTGATGTCATAATTTTGCATTGCATACTGCATTGCATGTATTGTGATGTCATAATTTTGCATTGCATACTGCATTGCATGGATTGTGATGTCATAATTTTGCATTGCATACTGCATTGCATGGATTGTGATATCATATTTTTGCATTAAATGATGCTTTGCATGGATTATGATGTCATAATTTTGCATTGCATACTGCATTGCATGGATTGTGATGTCATAATTTTGCATTAAATGATGCTTTGCATGGATTGTGATGTCATAATTTTGCATTGCATACTGCATTGCATGGATTGTGATGTCATAATTTTGCATTAAATGATGCTTTGCATGGATTGTGATGTCATAATTTTGCATTAAATGATGCTTTGCATGGATTGTGATGTCATAATTTTGCATTGCATACTGCATTGCATGGATTGTGATGTCATAATTTTGCATTAAAAGATGCTTTGCATGGATTGTGATGTCATAATTTTGCATTGCATACTTAATTGCATGGATTGTGATGTCATAATGTTGCATTAAATGATGCTTTGCATGGGTTATGATGTCATAATTTTGCATTGCATACTGCATTGCATGGATTGTGATGTCATAATTTTGCATTAAATTATGCTTTGCATGGATTATGATGTCATAATTTTGCATTGCATGGATTGTGATGTCATAATTTTGCATTGCATACTGCATTGCATGGATTGTGATGTCATAATTTTGCATTAAATTATGCTTTGCATGGATTATGATGTCATAATTTTGCATTGCATACTGCATTGCATGGATTGTGATGTCATAATTTTACTTAAAATGATGCTTTGCAGGATTGTGATGTCATAATTTTACATTAAATTATGCTTTGCATGGATTGTGATGTCATAATTTTGCATTAAATGATGCTTTGCATGGATTGTGATGTCATAATTTTGCATTGCATACTGCATTGCATGGATTGTGATGTCGTAATTTTGCATTAAATGATGATTTGCATGGATTGTGATGTCATAATTTTGCATTGCATACTGCATTGCAGGGATTGTGATGTCATAATTTTGCATTGCATACTGCATTGCATGAATTGTGATGTCATAATTTTACTTAAAATGATGCTTTGCAGGATTGTGATGTCATAATTTTACATTAAATTATGCTTTGAATGGATTGTGATGTCATAATTTTGCATTAAATGATGCTTTGCATGGATTGTGATGTCATAATTTTGCATTGCATACTGCATTGCATGGATTGTGATGTCATAATTTTGCATTAAATGATGCTTTGCATGGATTGTAATGTCATAATTTTGCATTGCATACTGCATTGCATGGATTGTGATGTCATAATTTTGCATTAAATTATGCTTTGCATGGATTATGATGTCATAATTTTGCATTGCATACTGCATTGCATGGATTGTGATGTCATAATTTTACTTAAAATGATGCTTTGCAGGATTGTGATGTCATAATTTTACATTAAATTATGCTTTGCATGGATTGTGATGTCATAATTTTGCATTAAATGATGCTTTGCATGGATTGTGATGTCATAATTTTGCATTGCATACTGCATTGCATGGATTGTGATGTCGTAATTTTGCATTAAATGATGATTTGCATGGATTGTGATGTCATAATTTTGCATTGCATACTGCATTGCAGGGATTGTGATGTCATAATTTTGCATTGCATACTGCATTGCATGAATTGTGATGTCATAATTTTACTTAAAATGATGCTTTGCAGGATTGTGATGTCATAATTTTACATTAAATTATGCTTTGAATGGATTGTGATGTCATAATTTTGCATTAAATGATGCTTTGCATGGATTGTGATGTCATAATTTTGCATTGCATACTGCATTGCATGGATTGTGATGTCATAATTTTGCATTAAATGATGCTTTGCATGGATTGTGATGTCATAATTTTGCATTGCATACTGCATTGCATGGATTGTGATGTCATAATTTTGCATTAAATGATGCTTTGCATGGATTATGATGTCATAATTTTGCATTGCATACTGCATTGCATGGATTGTGATGTCATAATTTTGCATTAAATGATGCTTTGCATGGATTATGATGTCATAATTTTGCATTGCATGGATTGAGATGTCATAATTTTGCATTGCATACTGCATTGCATGGATTGTGATGTCATAATTGTGCATTGCATACTGCATTGCATGGATTGTGATGTCATAATTTTGCATTAAATGATGCTTTGCATGGATTGTGATGTCATAATTTTGCATTGCATACTGCATTGCATGGATTGTGATGTCATAATTTTGTATTGCATACTGCATTATATGGATTGTGATGTCATAATTTTGCATTAAATTATGCTTTGCATGGATTATGATGTCATAATTTTGCATTGCATACTGCATTGCATGGATTGTGATGTCATAATTTTGCATTGCATACTGCATTGCATGGATTGTGATGTCATAATTTTGCATTGCATACTGCATTGCATGGATTGTGATGTCATAATTTTACTTAAAATGATGCTTTGCATGGATTATGATGTCATAATTTTGCATTGCATGGATTGTGATGTCATAATTTTGCATTGCATACTGCATTGCATGGATTGTGATGTCATAATTTTGCATTGCATACTGCATTATATGGATTGTGATGTTATAATTTTGCATTAAATGATGCTTTGCATGGATTATGAAGTCATCATTTTGCATTGCATACTGCTTTGCATGGATTGTGATGTCATAATTTTGCATTAAATGATGCTTTGCATGGATTATGATGTCATAATTTTGCATTGCATACTGCATTGTATGGATTGTGATGTTATAATGTTGCATTAAATGATGCTTTGCATGGATTGTGATGTCATAATTTTGCATTGCATACTGCATTGCATGTATTGTGATGTCATAATTTTGCATTGCATACTGCATTGCATGGATTGTGATGTCATAATTTTGCATTGCATACTGCATTGCATGGATTGTGATATCATATTTTTGCATTAAATGATGCTTTGCATGGATTATGATGTCATAATTTTGCATTGCATACTGTATTGCATGGATTGTGATGTCATAATTTTGCATTAAATGATGCTTTGCATGGATTGTGATGTCATAATTTTGCATTGCATACTGCATTGCATGGATTGTGATGTCATAATTGTGCATTAAATGATGCTTTGCATGGATTGTGATGTCATAATTTTGCATTAAATGATGCTTTGCATGGATTGTGATGTCATAATTTTGCATTGCATACTGCATTGCATGGATTGTGATGTCATAATTTTGCATTAAAAGATGCTTTGCATGGATTGTGATGTCATAATTTTGCATTGCATACTTAATTGCATGGATTGTGATGTCATAATGTTGCATTAAATGATGCTTTGCATGGATTATGATGTCATAATTTTGCATTGCATACTGCATTGCATGGATTGTGATGTCATAATTTTGCATTAAATTATGCTTTGCATGGATTATGATGTCATAATTTTGCATTGCATGGATTGTGATGTCATAATTTTGCATTGCATACTGCATTGCATGGATTGTGATGTCATAATTTTGCATTGCATACTGCATTGCATGGATTGTGATGTCATAATTTTGCAATAAATTATGCTTTGCATGGATTATGATGTCATAATTTTGCATTGCATACTGCATTGCATGGATTGTGTTGTCATAATTTTGCATTGCATACTGCATTGCATGGATTGTGATGTCATAATTTTGCATTGGTTACTGCATTGCATGGATTATGATGTCATAATTTTGCATTGCATACTGCATTGCATGGATTGTGATGTCATAATTTTGCATTGCATACTGCATTGCATGGATTGTGATGTCATAATTTTGCATTGCATACTGCATTGCATGGATTGTGATGTCATAATGTTGCATTAAATTATGCTTTGCATGGATTGTGATGTCTTAATGTTGCATTGCATACTGCATTGCATGGATTGTGATGTCATAATTTTGCATTGCATACTGCATTGCATGGATTGTGATGTCATAATTTTGCATTGCATACTGCATTGCATGGATTGTGATGTCATAATTTTGCATTGCATACTGCATTGCATGGATTGTGATGTCATAATGTTGCATTAAATGATACTTTGCATGGATTATGATGTCATAATTTTGCATTGCATACTGCATTGCATGGATTGTGATGTCATAATTTTGCATTGCATACTGCATTGCATGGATTGTGATGTCATAATGTTGCATTAAATGATACTTTGCATGGATTATGATGTCATAATTTTGCATTGCATACTGCATTGCATGGATTGTGATGTCATAATTTTGCATTGCATACTGCATTGAATGGATTGTGATGTCATAATGTTGCATTAAATGATGCTTTGCATGGATTATGATGTCATAATTTTGCATTGCATACTGCATTGCATAGATTGTGATGTCATAATTTTGCATTGCATACTGCATTGCATGGATTGTGATGTCATAATTTTGCATTGCATACTGCATTGCATGGATTGTGATGTCATAATTTTGCATTGTATACTGCATTGCATGGATTGTGATGTCATAATTTTGCATTGCATACTGCATTGCATGGATTGTGATGTTATAATGTTGCATTAAATGATGCATTGCATGGATTGTGATGTCATAATTTTGCATTGCATACTGCATTGCATGGATTGTGATGTCATACTTTTGCATTGCATACTGCATTGCATGGATTGTGATGTCATAATGTTGCATTGCATACTGCATTGCATGGATTGTGATGTCATAATGTTGCATTAAATGATGCTTTGCATGGATTGTGATGTCATCATTTTGCATTGCATACTGCATTGCATGGATTGTGATGTCATAATTTTGCATTAAATGATGCTTTGCATGGATTATGATGTCATAATTTAGCATTGCATGGATTGTGATGTCATTATTTTGCATTGCATACTGCATTGCATGGATTGTGATGTCATGATTTTGCATTGCATGCTGCATTGCATGGATTGTGATGTCATAATGTTGCATTAAATGATGCTTTGCATGTATTGTGATGTCATAATTTTGCATTGCATACTGCATTGCATGGATTGTGATGTCATACTTTTGCATTGCATACTGCATTGCATGGATTGTGATGTCATAATTTTGTATTGCATACTGCATTATATGGATTGTGATGTCATAATTTTGCATTAAATTATGCTTTGCATGGATTATGATGTCATAATTTTGCATTGCATACTGCATTGCATGGATTGTGATGTCATAATTTTGCATTGCATACTGCATTGCATGGATTGTGATGTCATAATTTTGCATTGCATACTGCATTGCATGGATTGTGATGTCATAATTTTACTTAAAATGATGCTTTGCATGGATTATGATGTCATAATTTTGCATTGCATGGATTGTGATGTCATAATTTTGCATTGCATACTGCATTGCATGGATTGTGATGTCATAATTTTGCATTGCATACTGCATTATATGGATTGTGATGTTATAATTTTGCATTAAATGATGCTTTGCATGGATTATGAAGTCATAATTTTGCATTGCATACTGCTTTGCATGGATTGTGATGTCATAATTTTGCATTAAATGATGCTTTGCATGGATTATGATGTCATAATTTTGCATTGCATACTGCATTGTATGGATTGTGATGTTATAATGTTGCATTAAATGATGCTTTGCATGGATTGTGATGTCATAATTTTGCATTGCATACTGCATTGCATGTATTGTGATGTCATAATTTTGCATTGCATACTGCATTGCATGGATTGTGATGTCATAATTTTGCATTAAAAGATGCTTTGCATGGATTGTGATGTCATAATTTTGCATTGCATACTTAATTGCATGGATTGTGATGTCATAATGTTGCATTAAATGATGCTTTGCATGGATTATGATGTCATAATTTTGCATTGCATACTGCATTGCATGGATTGTGATGTCATAATTTTGCATTAAATTATGCTTTGCATGGATTATGATGTCATAATTTTGCATTGCATGGATTGTGATGTCATAATTTTGCATTGCATACTGCATTGCATGGATTGTGATGTCATAATTTTGCAATGCATACTGCATTGCATGGATTGTGATGTCATAATTTTGCAATAAATGATGCTTTGCATGGATTATGATGTCATAATTTTGCATTGCATACTGCATTGCATGGGTTGTGATGTCATAATTTTGCATTGCATACTGCATTGCATGGATTGTGATGTCATAATTTTGCATTGGATACTGCATTGCATGGATTATGATGTCATAATTTTGCATTGCATACTGCATTGCATGGATTGTGATGTCATAATTTTGCATTGCATACTGCATTGCATGGATTGTGATGTCATAATTTTGCATTGCATACTGCATTGCATGGATTGTGATGTCATAATGTTGCATTAAATTATGCTTTGCATGGATTGTGATGTCATAATGTTGCATTGCATACTGCATTGCATGGATTGTGATGTCATAATTTTGCATTGCATACTGCATTGCATGGATTGTGATGTCATAATTTTGCATTGCATACTGCATTGCATGGATTGTGATGTCATAATTTTGCATTGCATACTGCATTGCATGGATTGTGATGTCATAATGTTGCATTAAATGATGCTTTGCATGGATTATGATGTCATAATTTTGCATTGCATACTGCATTGCATGGATTGTGATGTCATAATTTTGCATTGCATACTGCATTGCATGGATTATGATGTCATAATTTTGCATTGCATACTGCATTGCATGGATTGTGATGTCATAATTTTGCATTGCATACTGCATTGCATGGATTGTGATGTCATAATTTTGCATTGCATACTGCATTGCATGGATTGTGATGTCATAATGTTGCATTAAATTATGCTTTGCATGGATTGTGATGTCATAATGTTGCATTGCATACTGCATTGCATGGATTGTGATGTCATAATTTTGCATTGCATACTGCATTGCATGGATTGTGATGTCATAATTTTGCATTGCATACTGCATTGCATGGATTGTGATGTCATAATGTTGCATTAAATGATGCTTTGCATGGATTATGATGTCATAATTTTGCATTGCATACTGCATTGCATGGATTGTGATGTCATAATTTTGCATTGCATACTGCATTGCATGGATTGTGATGTCATAATTTTGCATTGCATACTGCATTGCATGGATTGTGATGTCATAATTTTGCATTGTATACTGCATTGCATGGATTGTGATGTCATAATTTTGCATTGCATACTGCATTGCATGGATTGTGATGTTATAATGTTGCATTAAATGATGCATTGCATGGATTGTGATGTCATAATTTTGCATTGCATACTGCATTGCATGGATTGTGATGTCATACTTTTGCATTGCATACTGCATTGCATGGATTGTGATGTCATAATGTTGCATTGCATACTGCATTGCATGGATTGTGATGTCATAATTTTGCATTGCATACTGCATTGCATGGATTGTGATGTCATAATGTTGCATTAAATGATGCTTTGCATGGATTGTGATGTCATCATTTTGCATTGCATACTGCATTGCATGGATTGTGATGTCATAATTTTGCATTAAATGATGCTTTGCATGGATTATGATGTCATAATTTAGCATTGCATGGATTGTGATGTCATTATTTTGCATTGCATACTGCATTGCATGGATTGTGATGTCATGATTTTGCATTGCATGCTGCATTGCATGGATTGTGATGTCATAATGTTGCATTAAATGATGCTTTGCATGTATTGTGATGTCATAATTTTGCATTGCATACTGCATTGCATGGATTGTGATGTCATACTTTTGCATTAAATGATGCTTTGCATGAATTGTGATGTCATACTTTTGCATTAAATGATGCTTTGCATGGATTATGATGTCATAATTTTGCATTGCATACTGCATTGCATGGATTGTGATGTCATAATTTTGCATTGCATACTGCATTGCATGGATTGTGATGTCATAATTTTGCATTGCATACTGCATTGCATGGATTGTGATGTAATAATTTTGCATTGCATACTGCATTGCATGGATTGTGATGTCATAATTTTGCATTGCATACTGCATTGCATGGATTGTGATGTCATAATTTTGCATTGTATACTGCATTGCATGGATTGTGATGTCATAATTTTGCATTGCATACTGCATTGCATGGATTGTGATGTCATAATGTTGCATTAAATGATGCATTGCATGGATTGTGATGTCATAATTTTGCATTGCATACTGCATTGCATGGATTGTGATGTCATAATTTTGCATTAAATGATGCTTTGCATGGATTGTGATGTCATAATTTTGCATTAAATGATGCTTTGCATGGATTGTGATGTCATAATTTTGCATTGCATACTGCATTGCATGGATTGTGATGTCATAATTTTGCATTAAAAGATGCTTTGCATGGATTGTGATGTCATAATTTTGCATTGCATACTTAATTGCATGGATTGTGATGTCATAATGTTGCATTAAATGATGCTTTGCATGGATTATGATGTCATAATTTTGCATTGCATACTGCATTGCATGGATTGTGATGTCATAATTTTGCATTAAATTATGCTTTGCATGGATTATGATGTCATAATTTTGCATTGCATGGATTGTGATGTCATAATTTTGCATTGCATACTGCATTGCATGGATTGTGATGTCATAATTTTGCATTGCATACTGCATTGCATGGATTGTGATGTCATAATTTTGCAATAAATGATGCTTTGCATGGATTATGATGTCATAATTTTGCATTGCATACTGCATTGCATGGATTGTGATGTCATAATTTTGCATTGCATACTGCATTGCATGGATTGTGATGTCATAATTTTGCATTGGATACTGCATTGCATGGATTATGATGTCATAATTTTGCATTGCATACTGCATTGCATGGATTGTGATGTCATAATTTTGCATTGCATACTGCATTGCATGGATTGTGATGTCATAATTTTGCATTGCATACTGCATTGCATGGATTGTGATGTCATAATGTTGCATTAAATTATGCTTTGCATGGATTGTGATGTCATAATGTTGCATTGCATACTGCATTGCATGGATTGTGATGTCATAATTTTGCATTGCATACTGCATTGCATGGATTGTGATGTCATAATTTTGCATTGCATACTGCATTGCATGGATTGTGATGTCATAATTTTGCATTGCATACTGCATTGCATGGATTGTGATGTCACAATTTTGCATTGCATACTGCATTGCATGGATTGTGATGTCATAATGTTGCATTAAATGATGCTTTGCATGGATTATGATGTCATAATTTTGCATTGCATACTGCATTGCATGGATTGTGATGTCATAATTTTGCATTGCATACTGCATTGCATGGATTGTGATGTCATAATTTTGCATTGGATACTGCATTGCATGGATTATGATGTCATAATTTTGCATTGCATACTGCATTGCATGGATTGTGATGTCATAATTTTGCATTGCATACTGCATTGCATGGATTGTGATGTCATAATTTTGCATTGCATACTGCATTGCATGGATTGTGATGTCATAATGTTGCATTAAATTATGCTTTGCATGGATTGTGATGTCATAATGTTGCATTGCATACTGCATTGCATGGATTGTGATGTCATAATTTTGCATTGCATACTGCATTGCATGGATTGTGATGTCATAATTTTGCATTGCATACTGCATTGCATGGATTGTGATGTCATAATGTTGCATTAAATGATGCTTTGCATGGATTATGATGTCATAATTTTGCATTGCATACTGCATTGCATGGATTGTGATGTCATAATTTTGCATTGCATACTGCATTGCATGGATTGTGATGTCATAATTTTGCATTGCATACTGCATTGCATGGATTGTGATGTCATAATTTTGCAATGTATACTGCATTGCATGGATTGTGATGTCATAATTTTGCATTGCATACTGCATTGCATGGATTGTGATGTTATAATGTTGCATTAAATGATGCATTGCATGGATTGTGATGTCATAATTTTGCATTGCATACTGCATTGCATGGATTGTGATGTCATACTTTTGCATTGCATACTGCATTGCATGGATTGTGATGTCATAATTTTGCATTGCATACTGCATTGCATGGATTGTGATGTCATAATGTTGCATTAAATGATGCTTTGCATGGATTGTGATGTCATCATTTTGCATTGCATACTGCATTGCATGGATTGTGATGTCATAATTTTGCATTAAATGATGCTTTGCATGGATTATGATGTCATAATTTAGCATTGCATGGATTGTGATGTCATTATTTTGCATTGCATACTGCATTGCATGGATTGTGATGTCATGATTTTGCATTGCATGCTGCATTGCATGGATTGTGATGTCATAATGTTGCATTAAATGATGATTTGCATGTATTGTGATGTCATAATTTTGCATTGCATACTGCATTGCATGGATTGTGATGTCATACTTTTGCATTAAATGATGCTTTGCATGGATTGTGATGTCATACTTTTGCATTAAATGATGCTTTGCATGGATTATGATGTCATAATTTTGCATTGCATACTGCATTGCATGGATTGTGATGTCATAATTTTGCATTGCATACTGCATTGCATGGATTGTGATGTCATAATTTTGCATTGCATACTGCATTGCATGGATTGTGATGTAATAATTTTGCATTGCATACTGCATTGCATGGATTGTGATGTCATAATGTTGCATTAAATGATGCTTTGCATGGATTATGATGTCATAATTTTGCATTGCATACTGCATTGCATGGATTGTGATGTCATAATTTTGCATTGCATACTGCATTGCATGGCTTGTGATGTCATACTTTTGCATTAAATTATGCTTTGCATGGCTTATGATGTCATAATTTTCTATTGCATACTGCATTGCATGGATTGTGATGTCATAATTTTGCATTGCATACTGCATTGCATGGATTGTGATGTCATACTTTTGTATTAAATGATGCTTTGCATGGATTGTGATGTCATAATTTTGCATAAAATGATGCTTTGCATGGATTGTGATGTCATAATTTTGCATTGCATACTGCATTGCATGGATTGTGATGTCATAATTTTGCATTGCATACTGCTTTGTATGGATTGTGATGTCATAATTTTGCATTGCATACTGCATTGCATGGATTGTGATGTCATAATTTTGCATTGCATACTGCATTGCATGGATTGTGATGTCATAATGTTGCATTAAATGATGCTTTGCATGGATTATGATGTCATAATTTTGCATTGCATACTGCATTGCATGGATTGTGATGTCATAATTTTGCATTGCATACTGCATTGCATGGATTGTGATGTCATAATTTTGCATTGGATACTGCATTGCATGGATTATGATGTCATAATTTTGCATTGCATACTGCATTGCATGGATTGTGATGTCATAATTTTGCATTGCATACTGCATTGCATGGATTGTGATGTCATAATTTTGCATTGCATACTGCATTGCATGGATTGTGATGTCATAATGTTGCATTAAATTATGCTTTGCATGGATTGTGATGTCATAATGTTGCATTGCATACTGCATTGCATGGATTGTGATGTCATAATTTTGCATTGCATAATGCATTGCATGGATTGTGATGTCATAATTTTGCATTGCATACTGCATTGCATGGCTTGTGATGTCATACTTTTGCATTAAATGATGCTTTGCATGGCTTATGATGTCATAATTTTCTATTGCATACTGCATTGCATGGATTGTGATGTCATAATTTTGCATTGCATACTGCATTGCATGGATTGTGATGTCATACTTTTGTATTAAATGATGCTTTGCATGGATTGTGATGTCATAATTTTGCATAAAATGATGCTTTGCATGGATTGTGATGTCATAATTTTGCATTGCATACTGCATTGCATGGATTGTGATGTCATAATTTTGCATTGCATACTGCTTTGTATGGATTGTGATGTCATAATTTTGCATTGCATACTGCATTGCATGGATTGTGATGTCATAATTTTGCATTGCATACTGCATTGCATGGATTGTGATGTCATAATTTTGCATTAAATGATGCTTTGCATGGATTATGATGTCATAATTGTGCATTGTATACTGCATTGCATGGATTGTGATGTCATAATTTTGCATTGCATACTGCATTGCATGGATTGTGATGTCATCATTTTACATTAAATGATGCTTTGCATGGATTATGATGTCATAATTTTGCATTGCATACTGCATTGCATGGATTGTGATGTCATAATTTTGCATTGGATACTGCATTGCATGGATTATGATGTCATAATTTTGCATTGCATACTGCATTGCATGGATTGTGATGTCATAATTTTGCATTGTATACTGCATTGCATGGATTGTGATGTCATAATTTTGCATTGCATACTGCATTGCATGGATTGTGATGTCATAATTTTGCATTAAATGATGCTTTGCATGGATTATGATGTTATAATTTTGCATTAAATGATGCTTTGCATGGATTGTGATGCCATCATTTTGCATTGCATACTGCATTGCATGGATTGTGATGTCATAATTTTGCATTGCATACTGCATTATATGGATTGTGATGTCATAATTTTGCATTAAATTATGCTTTGCATGGATTATGATGTCATAATTTTGCATTGCATACTGCATTGCATGGATTGTGATGTCATAATTTTACTTAAAATGATGCTTTGCAGGATTGTGATGTCATAATTTTACATTAAATTATGCTTTGCATGGATTGTGATGTCATAATTTTGCATTGCATACTGCATTGCATGGATTGTGATGTCATAATTTTGCATTAAATGATGCTTTGCATGTATTATGATGTCATAATTTTGCATTGCATACTGCATTGCATGAATTGTGATGTCATAAGTTTGCATAAAATGATGCTTTGCATGGATTATGATGTCATAATTTTGCATTGCATGCTGCATTGCATGGATTGTGATGTCATAATTTTGCATTGCATACTGCATTGTATGGATTGTGATGTTATAATTTTGCATTAAATGATGCTTTGCATGGATTGTGATGTCATCATTTTGCATTGCATACTGCATTGCATGGATTGTGATGTCATAATTTTGCATTGCATACTGCATTATATGGATTGTGATGTCATAATTTTGCATTAAATTATGCTTTGCATGGATTATGATGTCATAATTTTGCATTGCATACTGCATTGCATGGATTGTGATGTCATAATTTTACTTAAAATGATGCTTTGCAGGATTGTGATGTCATAATTTTACATTAAATTATGCTTTGCATGGATTGTGATGTCATAATTTTGCATTGCATACTGCATTGCATGGATTGTGATGTCATAATTTTGCATTAAATGATGCTTTGCATGTATTATGATGTCATAATTTTGCATTGCATACTGCATTGCATGGATTGTGATGTCATAAGTTTGCATAAAATGATGCTTTGCATGGATTATGATGTCATAATTTTGCATTGCATACTGCATTGCATGGATTGTGATGTCATCATTTTGCATTGCATACTGCATTATATGGATTGTGATGTCATAAGTTTGCATAAAATGATGCTTTGCATGGATTATGATGTCATAATTTTGCATTGCATACTGCATTGCATGGATTGTGATGTCATAATTTTGCATTGCATACTGCATTATATGGATTGTGATGTCATAATTTTGCATTAAATGATGCTTTGCATGGATTATGAAGTCATAATTTTGCATTGCATACTGCTTTGCATGGATTGTGATGTCATAATTTTGCATTAAATGATGCTTTGCATGGATTATGATGTCATAATTTTGCATTGCATGCTGCATTGCATGGATTGTGATGTCATAATTTTGCATTGCATACTGCATTGTATGGATTGTGATGTTATAATTTTGCATTAAATGATGCTTTGCATGGATTGTGATGTCATCATTTTGCATTGCATACTGCATTGCATGGATTGTGATGTCATAATTTTGCATTGCATACTGCATTATATGGATTGTGATGTCATAATTTTGCATTAAATTATGCTTTGCATGGATTATGATGTCATAATTTTGCATTGCATACTGCATTGCATGGATTGTGATGTCATAATTTTACTTAAAATGATGCTTTGCAGGATTGTGATGTCATAATTTTACATTAAATTATGCTTTGCATGGATTGTGATGTCATAATTTTGCATTGCATACTGCATTGCATGGATTGTGATGTCATAATTTTGCATTAAATGATGCTTTGCATGTATTATGATGTCATAATTTTGCATTGCATACTGCATTGCATGGATTGTGATGTCATAAGTTTGCATAAAATGATGCTTTGCATGGATTATGATGTCATAATTTTGCATTGCATACTGCATTGCATGGATTGTGATGTCATAATTTTACTTAAAATGATGCTTTGCAGGATTGTGATGTCATAATTTTACATTAAATTATGCTTTGCATGGATTGTGATGTCATAATTTTGCATTGCATACTGCATTGCATGGATTGTGATGTCATAATTTTGCATTAAATGATGCTTTGCATGTATTATGATGTCATAATTTTGCATTGCATACTGCATTGCATGGATTGTGATGTCATAAGTTTGCATAAAATGATGCTTTGCATGGATTATGATGTCATAATTTTGCATTGCATACTGCATTGCATGGATTGTGATGTCATAATTTTACTTAAAATGATGCTTTGCAGGATTGTGATGTCATAATTTTACATTAAATTATGCTTTGCATGGATTGTGATGTCATAATTTTGCATTGCATACTGCATTGCATGGATTGTGATGTCATAATTTTGCATTAAATGATGCTTTGCATGTATTATGATGTCATAATTTTGCATTGCATACTGCATTGCATGGATTGTGATGTCATAAGTTTGCATAAAATGATGATTTGCATGGATTATGATGTCATAATTTTGCATTAAATGATGCTTTGCATGTATTATGATGTCATAATTTTGCATTGCATACTGCATTGCATGGATTGTGATGTCATAAGTTTGCATAAAATGATGCTTTGCATGGATTATGATGTCATAATTTTGCATTGCATACTGCATTGCATGGATTGTGATGTCATAATTTTGCATTGCATACTGCATTATATGGATTGTGATGTCATAATTTTGCATTAAATGATGCTTTGCATGGATTATGAAGTCATAATTTTGCATTGCATACTGCTTTGCATGGATTGTGATGTCATAATTTTGCATTAAATGATGCTTTGCATGGATTATGATGTCATAATTTTGCATTGCATGCTGCATTGCATGGATTGTGATGTCATAATTTTGCATTGCATACTGCATTGTATGGATTGTGATGTTATAATTTTGCATTAAATGATGCTTTGCATGGATTGTGATGTCATCATTTTGCATTGCATACTGCATTGCATGGATTGTGATGTCATAATTTTGCATTGCATACTGCATTATATGGATTGTGATGTCATAATTTTGCATTAAATTATGCTTTGCATGGATTATGATGTCATAATTTTGCATTGCATACTGCATTGCATGGATTGTGATGTCATAATTTTACTTAAAATGATGCTTTGCAGGATTGTGATGTCATAATTTTACATTAAATTATGCTTTGCATGGATTGTGATGTCATAATTTTGCATTGCATACTGCATTGCATGGATTGTGATGTCATAATTTTGCATTAAATGATGCTTTGCATGTATTATGATGTCATAATTTTGCATTGCATACTGCATTGCATGGATTGTGATGTCATAAGTTTGCATAAAATGATGCTTTGCATGGATTATGATGTCATAATTTTGCATTGCATACTGCATTGCATGGATTGTGATGTCATAATTTTGCATTGCATACTGCATTATATGGATTGTGATGTCATAATTTTGCATTAAATGATGCTTTGCTTGGATTATGAAGTCATAATTTTGCATTGCATACTGCTTTGCATGGATTGTGATGTCATAATTTTGCATTAAATGATGCTTTGCATGGATTATGATGTCATAATTTTGCATTGCATGCTGCATTGCATGGATTGTGATGTTATAATTTTGCATTAAATGATGCTTTGCATGAATTGTGATGTCATCATTTTGCATTGCATACTGCATTGCATGGATTGTGATGTCATAATTTTGCATTGCATACTGCATTATATGGATTGTGATGTCATAATTTTGCATTAAATTATGCTTTGCATGGATTATGATGTCATAATTTTGCATTGCATACTGCATTGCATGGATTGTGATGTCATAATTTTACTTAAAATGATGCTTTGCAGGATTGTGATGTCATAATTTTACTTAAAATGATGCTTTGCAGGATTGTGATGTCATAATTTTACATTAAATTATGCTTTGCATGGATTGTGATGTCATAATTTTGCATTAAATGATGCTTTGCATGGATTGTGATGTCATAATTTTGCATTGCATACTGCATTGCATGGATTGTGATGTCATAATTTTGCATTAAATGATGCTTTGCATGGATTGTGATGTCATAATTTTGCATTGCATACTGCATTGCATGGATTGTGATGTCATAATTTTGCATTGCATACTGCATTGCATGAATTGTCATGTCATAATTTTACTGAAAATGATGCTTTGCAGGATTGTGATGTCATAATTTTGCATTGCATGCTGCATTGCATGGATTGTGATGTCATAATTTTGCATTGCATACTGCATTGCATGAATTGTCATGTCATAATTTTACTGAAAATGATGCTTTGCATGGATTATGATGTCATAATTTTGCATTGCATGCTGCATTGCATGGATTGTGATGTCATAATTTTGCATTGCATACTGCATTGTATGGATTGTGATGTTATAATTTTGCATTAAATGATGCTTTGCATGGATTGTGATGTCATCATTTTGCATTGCATACTGCATTGCATGGATTGTGATGTCATAATTTTGCATTGCATACTGCATTATATGGATTGTGATGTCATAATTTTGCATTAAATTATGCTTTGCATGGATTATGATGTCATAATTTTGCATTGCATACTGCATTGCATGGATTGTGATGTCATAATTTTACTTAAAATGATGCTTTGCAGGATTGTGATGTCATAATTTTACATTAAATTATGCTTTGCATGGATTGTGATGTCATAATTTTGCATTAAATGATGCTTTGCATGGATTGTGATGTCATAATTTTGCATTGCATACTGCATTGCATGGATTGTGATGTCATAATTTTGCATTAAATGATGCTTTGCATGGATTGTGATGTCATAATTTTGCATTGCATACTGCATTGCATGGATTGTGATGTCATAATTTTGCATTGCATACTGCATTGCATGAATTGTCATGTCATAATTTTACTGAAAATGATGCTTTGCAGGATTGTGATGTCATAATTTTACATTAAATTATGCTTTGCATGGATTGTGATGTCATAATTTTGCATTGCATACTGAATTGCATGGATTGTGATGTCATAATTTTGCATTAAATGATGCTTTGCATGGATTATGATGTCATAATTTTGCATTGCATACTGCATTGCATGGATTGTGATGTCATAATTTTGCATTAAATGATGCTTTGCATGGATTATGATGTCATAATTTTGCATTGCATGGATTGAGATGTCATAATTTTGCATTGCATACTGCATTGCATGGATTGTGATGTCATAATTGTGCATTGCATACTGCATTGCATGGATTGTGATGTCATAATTTTGCATTAAATGATGCTTTGCATGGATTGTGATGTCATAATTTTGCATTGCATACTGCATTGCATGGATTGTGATGTCATAATTTTGTATTGCATACTGCATTATATGGATTGTGATGTCATAATTTTGCATTAAATTATGCTTTGCATGGATTATGATGTCATAATTTTGCATTGCATACTGCATTGCATGGATTGTGATGTCATAATTTTGCATTGCATACTGCATTGCATGGATTGTGATGTCATAATTTTGCATTGCATACTGCATTGCATGGATTGTGATGTCATAATTTTGCATTAAATGATGCTTTGCATGGATTGTGATGTCATAATTTTGCATTAAATGATGCTTTGCATGGATTGTGATGTCATAATTTTGCATTAAATGATGCATTGCATGGATTGTGATGACATAATTTTACATTAAATGATGCTTTGCATGGATTGTGATGTCATAATTTTGCATTAAATGATGCTTTGCATGGATTGTGATGTCATAATTTTGCATTAAATGATGCTTTGCATGGATTGTGATGTCATAATTTTGCATTGCATGGATTATGATGTCATAATTTTGCATTGCATGGATTGTGATGTCATAATTTTGCATTGCATACTGCATTGCATGGATTGTGATGTCATAATTTTGCATTGCATACTGCATTGCATGGATTGTGATGTCATAATTTTTCATTAAATGATGCTTTGCATGTATTATGATGTCATAATTTTGCATTGCATACTGCATTGCATGGATTGTGATGTCATAAGTTTGCATAAAATGATGCTTTGCATGGATTATGATGTCATAATTTTGCATTGCATACTGCATTGCATGGATTGTGATGTCATAATTTTGCATTGCATACTGCATTATATGGATTGTGATGTCATAATTTTGCATTAAATGATGCTTTGCATGGATTATGAAGTCATAATTTTGCATTGCATACTGCTTTGCATGGATTGTGATGTCATAATTTTGCATTAAATGATGCTTTGCATGTATTGTGATGTCATAATTTTGCATTGCATACTGCATTGCATGGATTGTGATGTCATAATTTTGCATTGCATACTGCATTGCATGGATTGTGATGTCATAATTTTGCATTGCATACTGCATTGCATGGATTGTGATATCATATTTTTGCATTAAATGATGCTTTGCATGGATTATGATGTCATAATTTTGCATTGCATACTGCATTGCATGGATTGTGATGTCATAATTTTGCATTAAATGATGCTTTGCATGGATTGTGATGTCATAATTTTGCATTAAATGATGCTTTGCATGGATTGTGATGTCATAATTTTGCATTGCATACTGCATTGCATGGATTGTGATGTCATAATTTTGCATTAAAAGATGCTTTGCATGGATTGTGATGTCATAATTTTGCATTGCATGGATTGTGATGTCATAATTTTGCATTGCATACTGCATTGCATGGATTGTGATGTCATAATTTTGCATTGCATACTGCATTGCATGGATTGTGATGTCATAATTTTGCAATAAATGATGCTTTGCATGGATTATGATGTCATAATTTTGCATTGCATACTGCATTGCATGAATTGTGATGTCATAAGTTTGCATAAAATGATGCTTTGCATGGATTATGATGTCATAATTTTGCATTGCATGCTGCATTGCATGGATTGTGATGTCATAATTTTGCATTGCATACTGCATTGTATGGATTGTGATGTTATAATTTTGCATTAAATGATGCTTTGCATGGATTGCGATGTCATCATTTTGCATTGCATACTGCATTGCATGGATTGTGATGTCATAATTTTGCATTGCATACTGCATTATATGGATTGTGATGTCATAATTTTGCATTAAATTATGCTTTGCATGGATTATGATGTCATAATTTTGCATTGCATACTGCATTGCATGGATTGTGATGTCATAATTTTACTTAAAATGATGCTTTGCAGGATTGTGATGTCATAATTTTACATTAAATTATGCTTTGCATGGATTGTGATGTCATAATTTTGCATTGCATACTGCATTGCATGGATTGTGATGTCATAATTTTGCATTAAATGATGCTTTGCATGTATTATGATGTCATAATTTTGCATTGCATACTGCATTGCATGGATTGTGATGTCATAAGTTTGCATAAAATGATGCTTTGCATGGATTATGATGTCATAATTTTGCATTGCATACTGCATTGCATGGATTGTGATGTCATCATTTTGCATTGCATACTGCATTATATGGATTGTGATGTCATAAGTTTGCATAAAATGATGCTTTGCATGGATTATGATGTCATAATTTTGCATTGCATACTGCATTGCATGGATTGTGATGTCATAATTTTGCATTGCATACTGCATTATATGGATTGTGATGTCATAATTTTGCATTAAATGATGCTTTGCATGGATTATGAAGTCATAATTTTGCATTGCATACTGCTTTGCATGGATTGTGATGTCATAATTTTGCATTAAATGATGCTTTGCATGGATTATGATGTCATAATTTTGCATTGCATGCTGCATTGCATGGATTGTGATGTCATAATTTTGCATTGCATACTGCATTGTATGGATTGTGATGTTATAATTTTGCATTAAATGATGCTTTGCATGGATTGTGATGTCATCATTTTGCATTGCATACTGCATTGCATGGATTGTGATGTCATAATTTTGCATTGCATACTGCATTATATGGATTGTGATGTCATAATTTTGCATTAAATTATGCTTTGCATGGATTATGATGTCATAATTTTGCATTGCATACTGCATTGCATGGATTGTGATGTCATAATTTTACTTAAAATGATGCTTTGCAGGATTGTGATGTCATAATTTTACATTAAATTATGCTTTGCATGGATTGTGATGTCATAATTTTGCATTGCATACTGCATTGCATGGATTGTGATGTCATAATTTTGCATTAAATGATGCTTTGCATGTATTATGATGTCATAATTTTGCATTGCATACTGCATTGCATGGATTGTGATGTCATAAGTTTGCATAAAATGATGCTTTGCATGGATTATGATGTCATAATTTTGCATTGCATACTGCATTGCATGGATTGTGATGTCATAATTTTACTTAAAATGATGCTTTGCAGGATTGTGATGTCATAATTTTACATTAAATTATGCTTTGCATGGATTGTGATGTCATAATTTTGCATTGCATACTGCATTGCATGGATTGTGATGTCATAATTTTGCATTAAATGATGCTTTGCATGTATTATGATGTCATAATTTTGCATTGCATACTGCATTGCATGGATTGTGATGTCATAAGTTTGCATAAAATGATGCTTTGCATGGATTATGATGTCATAATTTTGCATTGCATACTGCATTGCATGGATTGTGATGTCATAATTTTACTTAAAATGATGCTTTGCAGGATTGTGATGTCATAATTTTACATTAAATTATGCTTTGCATGGATTGTGATGTCATAATTTTGCATTGCATACTGCATTGCATGGATTGTGATGTCATAATTTTGCATTAAATGATGCTTTGCATGTATTATGATGTCATAATTTTGCATTGCATACTGCATTGCATGGATTGTGATGTCATAAGTTTGCATAAAATGATGATTTGCATGGATTATGATGTCATAATTTTGCATTAAATGATGCTTTGCATGTATTATGATGTCATAATTTTGCATTGCATACTGCATTGCATGGATTGTGATGTCATAAGTTTGCATAAAATGATGCTTTGCATGGATTATGATGTCATAATTTTGCATTGCATACTGCATTGCATGGATTGTGATGTCATAATTTTGCATTGCATACTGCATTATATGGATTGTGATGTCATAATTTTGCATTAAATGATGCTTTGCATGGATTATGAAGTCATAATTTTGCATTGCATACTGCTTTGCATGGATTGTGATGTCATAATTTTGCATTAAATGATGCTTTGCATGGATTATGATGTCATAATTTTGCATTGCATGCTGCATTGCATGGATTGTGATGTCATAATTTTGCATTGCATACTGCATTGTATGGATTGTGATGTTATAATTTTGCATTAAATGATGCTTTGCATGGATTGTGATGTCATCATTTTGCATTGCATACTGCATTGCATGGATTGTGATGTCATAATTTTGCATTGCATACTGCATTATATGGATTGTGATGTCATAATTTTGCATTAAATTATGCTTTGCATGGATTATGATGTCATAATTTTGCATTGCATACTGCATTGCATGGATTGTGATGTCATAATTTTACTTAAAATGATGCTTTGCAGGATTGTGATGTCATAATTTTACATTAAATTATGCTTTGCATGGATTGTGATGTCATAATTTTGCATTGCATACTGCATTGCATGGATTGTGATGTCATAATTTTGCATTAAATGATGCTTTGCATGTATTATGATGTCATAATTTTGCATTGCATACTGCATTGCATGGATTGTGATGTCATAAGTTTGCATAAAATGATGCTTTGCATGGATTATGATGTCATAATTTTGCATTGCATACTGCATTGCATGGATTGTGATGTCATAATTTTGCATTGCATACTGCATTATATGGATTGTGATGTCATAATTTTGCATTAAATGATGCTTTGCTTGGATTATGAAGTCATAATTTTGCATTGCATACTGCTTTGCATGGATTGTGATGTCATAATTTTGCATTAAATGATGCTTTGCATGGATTATGATGTCATAATTTTGCATTGCATGCTGCATTGCATGGATTGTGATGTTATAATTTTGCATTAAATGATGCTTTGCATGAATTGTGATGTCATCATTTTGCATTGCATACTGCATTGCATGGATTGTGATGTCATAATTTTGCATTGCATACTGCATTATATGGATTGTGATGTCATAATTTTGCATTAAATTATGCTTTGCATGGATTATGATGTCATAATTTTGCATTGCATACTGCATTGCATGGATTGTGATGTCATAATTTTACTTAAAATGATGCTTTGCAGGATTGTGATGTCATAATTTTACTTAAAATGATGCTTTGCAGGATTGTGATGTCATAATTTTACATTAAATTATGCTTTGCATGGATTGTGATGTCATAATTTTGCATTAAATGATGCTTTGCATGGATTGTGATGTCATAATTTTGCATTGCATACTGCATTGCATGGATTGTGATGTCATAATTTTGCATTAAATGATGCTTTGCATGGATTGTGATGTCATAATTTTGCATTGCATACTGCATTGCATGGATTGTGATGTCATAATTTTGCATTGCATACTGCATTGCATGAATTGTCATGTCATAATTTTACTGAAAATGATGCTTTGCAGGATTGTGATGTCATAATTTTGCATTGCATGCTGCATTGCATGGATTGTGATGTCATAATTTTGCATTGCATACTGCATTGCATGAATTGTCATGTCATAATTTTACTGAAAATGATGCTTTGCATGGATTATGATGTCATAATTTTGCATTGCATGCTGCATTGCATGGATTGTGATGTCATAATTTTGCATTGCATACTGCATTGTATGGATTGTGATGTTATAATTTTGCATTAAATGATGCTTTGCATGGATTGTGATGTCATCATTTTGCATTGCATACTGCATTGCATGGATTGTGATGTCATAATTTTGCATTGCATACTGCATTATATGGATTGTGATGTCATAATTTTGCATTAAATTATGCTTTGCATGGATTATGATGTCATAATTTTGCATTGCATACTGCATTGCATGGATTGTGATGTCATAATTTTACTTAAAATGATGCTTTGCAGGATTGTGATGTCATAATTTTACATTAAATTATGCTTTGCATGGATTGTGATGTCATAATTTTGCATTAAATGATGCTTTGCATGGATTGTGATGTCATAATTTTGCATTGCATACTGCATTGCATGGATTGTGATGTCATAATTTTGCATTAAATGATGCTTTGCATGGATTGTGATGTCATAATTTTGCATTGCATACTGC
Source organism: Pseudophryne corroboree (assembly GCF_028390025.1). NCBI lineage: Eukaryota > Metazoa > Chordata > Amphibia > Anura > Myobatrachidae > Pseudophryne > Pseudophryne corroboree. The sequence continues at coordinate 405,942 of NW_026967558.1, read as the reverse complement.
ATTGCATGGATTGTGATGTCATAATTTTGCATTGCATACTGCATTGCATGAATTGTCATGTCATAATTTTACTGAAAATGATGCTTTGCAGGATTGTGATGTCATAATTTTACATTAAATTATGCTTTGCATGGATTGTGATGTCATAATTTTGCATTGCATACTGAATTGCATGGATTGTGATGTCATAATTTTGCATTAAATGATGCTTTGCATGGATTATGATGTCATAATTTTGCATTGCATACTGCATTGCATGGATTGTGATGTCATAATTTTGCATTAAATGATGCTTTGCATGGATTATGATGTCATAATTTTGCATTGCATGGATTGAGATGTCATAATTTTGCATTGCATACTGCATTGCATGGATTGTGATGTCATAATTGTGCATTGCATACTGCATTGCATGGATTGTGATGTCATAATTTTGCATTAAATGATGCTTTGCATGGATTGTGATGTCATAATTTTGCATTGCATACTGCATTGCATGGATTGTGATGTCATAATTTTGTATTGCATACTGCATTATATGGATTGTGATGTCATAATTTTGCATTAAATTATGCTTTGCATGGATTATGATGTCATAATTTTGCATTGCATACTGCATTGCATGGATTGTGATGTCATAATTTTGCATTGCATACTGCATTGCATGGATTGTGATGTCATAATTTTGCATTGCATACTGCATTGCATGGATTGTGATGTCATAATTTTGCATTAAATGATGCTTTGCATGGATTGTGATGTCATAATTTTGCATTAAATGATGCTTTGCATGGATTGTGATGTCATAATTTTGCATTAAATGATGCATTGCATGGATTGTGATGACATAATTTTACATTAAATGATGCTTTGCATGGATTGTGATGTCATAATTTTGCATTAAATGATGCTTTGCATGGATTGTGATGTCATAATTTTGCATTAAATGATGCTTTGCATGGATTGTGATGTCATAATTTTGCATTGCATGGATTATGATGTCATAATTTTGCATTGCATGGATTGTGATGTCATAATTTTGCATTGCATACTGCATTGCATGGATTGTGATGTCATAATTTTGCATTGCATACTGCATTGCATGGATTGTGATGTCATAATTTTTCATTAAATGATGCTTTGCATGTATTATGATGTCATAATTTTGCATTGCATACTGCATTGCATGGATTGTGATGTCATAAGTTTGCATAAAATGATGCTTTGCATGGATTATGATGTCATAATTTTGCATTGCATACTGCATTGCATGGATTGTGATGTCATAATTTTGCATTGCATACTGCATTATATGGATTGTGATGTCATAATTTTGCATTAAATGATGCTTTGCATGGATTATGAAGTCATAATTTTGCATTGCATACTGCTTTGCATGGATTGTGATGTCATAATTTTGCATTAAATGATGCTTTGCATGTATTGTGATGTCATAATTTTGCATTGCATACTGCATTGCATGGATTGTGATGTCATAATTTTGCATTGCATACTGCATTGCATGGATTGTGATGTCATAATTTTGCATTGCATACTGCATTGCATGGATTGTGATATCATATTTTTGCATTAAATGATGCTTTGCATGGATTATGATGTCATAATTTTGCATTGCATACTGCATTGCATGGATTGTGATGTCATAATTTTGCATTAAATGATGCTTTGCATGGATTGTGATGTCATAATTTTGCATTAAATGATGCTTTGCATGGATTGTGATGTCATAATTTTGCATTGCATACTGCATTGCATGGATTGTGATGTCATAATTTTGCATTAAAAGATGCTTTGCATGGATTGTGATGTCATAATTTTGCATTGCATGGATTGTGATGTCATAATTTTGCATTGCATACTGCATTGCATGGATTGTGATGTCATAATTTTGCATTGCATACTGCATTGCATGGATTGTGATGTCATAATTTTGCAATAAATGATGCTTTGCATGGATTATGATGTCATAATTTTGCATTGCATACTGCATTGCATGGATTGTGATGTCATAGTTTTGCATTGCATACTGCATTGCATGGATTGTGATGTCATAATTTTGCATTGGATACTGCATTGCATGGATTATGATGTCATAATTTTGCATTGCATACTGCATTGCATGGATTGTGATGTCATAATTTTGCATTGCATACTGCATTGCATGGATTGTGATGTCATAATTTTGCATTGCATACTGCATTGCATGGATTGTGATGTCATAATGTTGCATTAAATTATGCTTTGCATGGATTGTGATGTCATAATGTTGCATTGCATACTGCATTGCATGGATTGTGATGTCATAATTTTGCATTGCATACTGCATTGCATGGATTGTGATGTCATAATTTTGCATTGCATACTGCATTGCATGGATTGTGATGTCATAATTTTGCATTGCATACTGCATTGCATGGATTGTGATGTCATAATTTTGCATTGCATACTGCATTGCATGGATTGTGATGTCATAATGTTGCATTAAATGATGCTTTGCATGGATTATGATGTCATAATGTTGCATTGCATACTGCATTGCATGGATTGTGATGTCATAATTTTGCATTGCATACTGCATTGCATGGATTGTGATGTCATAATTTTGCATTGCATACTGCATTGCATGGATTGTGATGTCATAATTTTGCATTGCATACTGCATTGCATGGATTGTGATGTCATAATGTTGCATTAAATGATGCTTTGCATGGATTATGATGTCATAATTTTGCATTGCATACTGCATTGCATGGATTGTGATGTCATAATTTTGCATTGCATACTGCATTGCATGGATTGTGATGTCATAATTTTGCATTGGATACTGCATTGCATGGATTATGATGTCATAATTTTGCATTGCATACTGCATTGCATGGATTGTGATGTCATAATTTTGCATTGCATACTGCATTGCATGGATTGTGATGTCATCATTTTGCATTGCATACTGCATTGCATGGATTGTGATGTCATAATGTTGCATTAAATGATGCTTTGCATGTATTATGATGTCATAATTTTGCATTGCATACTGCATTGCATGGATTGTGATGTCATACTTTTGCATTAAATGATGCTTTGCATGGATTGTGATGTCATACTTTTGCATTAAATGATGCGTTGCATGGATTATGATGTCATAATTTTGCATTGCATACTGCATTGCATGGATTGTGATGTCATAATTTTGCATTGCATACTGCATTGCATGGATTGTGATGTCATAATTTTGCATTAAATGATGCTTTGCATGGATTATGATGTCATAATTTTGCATTGCATACTGCATTGCATGGATTGTGATGTCATAATTTTGCATTGCATACTGCATTGCATGGCTTGTGATGTCATACTTTTGCATTAAATTATGCTTTGCATGGCTTATGATGTCATAATTTTCTATTGCATACTGCATTGCATGGATTGTGATGTTATAATTTTGCATTGCATACTGCATTGCATGGATTGTGATGTCATACTTTTGTATTAAATGATGCTTTGCATGGATTGTGATGTCATAATTTTGCATAAAATGATGCTTTGCATGGATTGTGATGTCATAATTTTGCATTGCATACTGCATTGCATGGATTGTGATGTCATAATTTTGCATTGCATACTGCTTTGTATGGATTGTGATGTCATAATTTTGCATTGCATACTGCATTGCATGGATTGTGATGTCATAATTTTGCATTGCATACTGCATTGCATGGATTGTGATGTCATAATGTTGCATTAAATGATGCTTTGCATGGATTATGATGTCATAATTTTGCATTGCATACTGCATTGCATGGATTGTGATGTCATAATTTTGCATTGCATACTGCATTGCATGGATTGTGATGTCATAATTTTGCATTGGATACTGCATTGCATGGATTATGATGTCATAATTTTGCATTGCATACTGCATTGCATGGATTGTGATGTCATAATTTTGCATTGCATACTGCATTGCATGGATTGTAATGTCATAATTTTGCATTGCATACTGCATTGCATGGATTGTGATGTCATAATGTTGCATTAAATTATGCTTTGCATGGATTGTGATGTCATAATGTTGCATTGCATACTGCATTGCATGGATTGTGATGTCATAATTTTGCATTGCATACTGCATTGCATGGATTGTGATGTCATAATTTTGCATTGCATACTGCATTGCATGGATTGTGATGTCATAATGTTGCATTAAATGATGCTTTGCATGGATTATGATGTCATAATTTTGCATTGCATACTGCATTGCATGGATTGTGATGTCATCATTTTGCATTGCATACTGCATTGCATGGATTGTGATGTCATAATTTTGCATTGCATACTGCATTGCATGGTTTGTGATGTCATAATTTTGCATTGTATACTGCATTGCATGGGTTGTGATGTCATAATTTTGCATTGCATACTGCATTGCATGGATTGTGATGTTATAATGTTGCATTAAATGATGCATTGCATGGATTGTGATGTCATAATTTTGCATTGCATACTGCATTGCTGGATTGTGATGTCATACTTTTGCATTGCATACTGCATTGCATGGATTGTGATGTCATAATGTTGCATTGCATACTGCATTGCATGGATTGTGATGTCATAATTTTGCATTGCATACTGCATTGCATTGATTGTGATGTCATAATGTTGCATTAAATGATGCTTTGCATGGATTGTGATGTCATCATTTTGCATTGCATACTGCATTGCATGGATTGTGATGTCATAATTTTGCATTAAATGATGCTTTGCATGGATTATGATGTCATAATTTAGCATTGCATGGATTGTGATGTCATTATTTTGCATTGCATACTGCATTGCATGGATTGTGATGTCATGATTTTGCATTGCATGCTGCATTGCATGGATTGTGATGTCATAATGTTGCATTAAATGATGCTTTGCATGTATTGTGATGTCATAATTTTGCATTGCATACTGCATTGCATGGATTGTGATGTCATACTTTTGCATTAAATGATGCTTTGCATGGATTGTGATGTCATACTTTTGCATTAAATGATGCTTTGCATGGATTATGATGTCATAATTTTGCATTGCATACTGCATTGCATGGATTGTGATGTCATAATTTTGCATTGCATACTGCATTGCATGGATTGTGATGTCATAATTTTGCATTGCATACTGCATTGCATGGATTGTGATGTAATAATTTTGCATTGCATACTGCATTGCATGGATTGTGATGTCATAATTTTGCATTGCATACTGCATTGCATGGATTGTGATGTCATAATTTTGCATTGTATACTGCATTGCATGGATTGTGATGTCATAATTTTGCATTGCATACTGCATTGCATGGATTGTGATGTCATAATGTTGCATTAAATGATGCATTGCATGGATTGTGATGTCATAATTTTGCATTGCATACTGCATTGCATGGATTGTGATGTCATACTTTTGCATTACATACTGCATTGCATGGATTGTGATGTCATACTGTTGCATTGCATACTGCATTGCATGGATTGTGATGTCATAATTTTGCATTGCATACTGCATTGCATGGATTGTGATGTCATAATGTTGCATTAAATGATGCTTTGCATGGATTGTGATGTCATCATTTTGCATTGCATACTGCATTGCATGGATTGTGATGTCATAATTTTGCATTAAATGATGCGTTGCATGGATTATGATGTCATAATTTAGCTTTGCATGGATTGTGATGTCATTATTTTGCATTGCATACTGCATTGCATTGATTGTGATGTCATGATTTTGCATTGCATGCTGCATTGCATGGATTGTGATGTCATAATGTTGCATTAAATGATGCTTTGCATGTATTGTGATGTCATAATTTTGCATTGCATACTGCATTGCATGGATTGTGATGTCATACTTTTGCATTAAATGATGCTTTGCATGGATTGTGATGTCATACTTTTGCATTAAATGATGCGTTGCATGGATTATGATGTCATAATTTTGCATTGCATACTGCATTGCATGGATTGTGATGTCATAATTTTGCATTGCATACTGCATTGCATGGATTGTGATGTCATAATTTTGCATTAAATGATGCTTTGCATGGATTATGATGTCATAATTTTGCATTGCATACTGCATTGCATGGATTGTGATGTCATAATTTTGCATTGCATACTGCATTGCATGGCTTGTGATGTCATACTTTTGCATTAAATTATGCTTTGCATGGCTTATGATGTCATAATTTTCTATTGCATACTGCATTGCATGGATTGTGATGTCATAATTTTGCATTGCATACTGCATTGCATGGATTGTGATGTCATACTTTTGTATTAAATGATGCTTTGCATGGATTGTGATGTCATAATTTTGCATTGCATACTGCATTGCATGGATTGTGATGTCATAATTTTGCATTGCATACTGCATTGCATGGATTGTGATGTCATAATTTTGCATTAAATGATGCTTTGCATGGATTGTGATGTCATAATTTTGCATTGCATACTGCATTGCATGGATTGTGATGTCATAATTTTGCATTGCATACTGCATTGCATGGATTGTGATGTCATAATTTTGCATTAAATGATGCTTTGCATGGATTATGATGTCATAATTGTGCATTGTATACTGCATTGCATGGATTGTGATGTCATAATTTTGCATTGCATACTGCATTGCATTGATTGTGATGTCATAATTTTACATTAAATGATGCTTTGCATGGATTATGATGTCATAATTTTGCATTGCATACTGCATTGCATGGATTGTGATGTCATAATTTTGCATTGGATACTGCATTGCATGGATTATGATGTCATAATTTTGCATTGCATACTGCATTGCATGGATTGTGATGTCATAATTTTGCATTGTATACTGCATTGCATGGATTGTGATGTCATAATTTTGCATTGCATACTGCATTGCATGGATTGTGATGTCATAATTTTGCATTAAATGATGCTTTGCATGGATTATGATGTCATAATTTTGCATTGCATACTGTATTGCATGGATTGTGATGTCATAATTTTGCATTGCATACTGCATTGCATGGATTGTGATGTCATAATTTTGCAATAAATGATGCTTTGCATGGATTGCGATGTCATAATTTTGCATTAAATGATGCTTTGCATGGATTATGATGTCATAATTTTGCATTGCATACTGCATTGCATGGATTGTGATGTCATAATTTTGCATTGCATACTGCATTGCATGGATTGTGATGACATAATTTTACATTAAATGATGCTTTGCATGGATTGTGATGTCATAATTTTGCATTAAATGATGCTTTGCATGGATTGTGATGTCATAATTTTGCATTAAATGATGCTTTGCATGGATTGTGATGTCATAATTTTGCATTAAATGATGCATTGCATGGATTGTGATGACATAATTTTACATTAAATGATGCTTTGCATGGATTGTGATGTCATAATTTTGCATTAAATGATGCTTTGCATGGATTGTGATGTCATAATTTTGCATTAAATGATGCTTTGCATGGATTGTGATGTCATAATTTTGCATTGCATGGATTATGATGTCATAATTTTGCATTGCATGGATTGTGATGTCATAATTTTGCATTGCATACTGCATTGCATGGATTGTGATGTCATAATTTTGCATTGCATACTGCATTGCATGGATTGTGATGTCATAATTTTTCATTAAATGATGCTTTGCATGTATTATGATGTCATAATTTTGCATTGCATACTGCATTGCATGGATTGTGATGTCATAAGTTTGCATAAAATGATGCTTTGCATGGATTATGATGTCATAATTTTGCATTGCATACTGCATTGCATGGATTGTGATGTCATAATTTTGCATTGCATACTGCATTATATGGATTGTGATGTCATAATTTTGCATTAAATGATGCTTTGCATGGATTATGAAGTCATAATTTTGCATTGCATACTGCTTTGCATGGATTGTGATGTCATAATTTTGCATTAAATGATGCTTTGCATGTATTGTGATGTCATAATTTTGCATTGCATACTGCATTGCATGGATTGTGATGTCATAATTTTGCATTGCATACTGCATTGCATGGATTGTGATGTCATAATTTTGCATTGCATACTGCATTGCATGGATTGTGATATCATATTTTTGCATTAAATGATGCTTTGCATGGATTATGATGTCATAATTTTGCATTGCATACTGCATTGCATGGATTGTGATGTCATAATTTTGCATTAAATGATGCTTTGCATGGATTGTGATGTCATAATTTTGCATTAAATGATGCTTTGCATGGATTGTGATGTCATAATTTTGCATTGCATACTGCATTGCATGGATTGTGATGTCATAATTTTGCATTAAAAGATGCTTTGCATGGATTGTGATGTCATAATTTTGCATTGCATGGATTGTGATGTCATAATTTTGCATTGCATACTGCATTGCATGGATTGTGATGTCATAATTTTGCATTGCATACTGCATTGCATGGATTGTGATGTCATAATTTTGCAATAAATGATGCTTTGCATGGATTATGATGTCATAATTTTGCATTGCATACTGCATTGCATGGATTGTGATGTCATAGTTTTGCATTGCATACTGCATTGCATGGATTGTGATGTCATAATTTTGCATTGCATACTGCATTGCATGGATTGTGATGTCATAATTTTGCATTGCATACTGCATTGCATGGATTGTGATGTCATAATTTTGCATTGCATACTGCATTGCATGGATTGTGATGTCATAATGTTGCATTAAATTATGCTTTGCATGGATTGTGATGTCATAATGTTGCATTGCATACTGCATTGCATGGATTGTGATGTCATAATTTTGCATTGCATACTGCATTGCATGGATTGTGATGTCATAATTTTGCATTGCATACTGCATTGCATGGATTGTGATGTCATAATTTTGCATTGCATACTGCATTGCATGGATTGTGATGTCATAATTTTGCATTGCATACTGCATTGCATGGATTGTGATGTCATAATGTTGCATTAAATGATGCTTTGCATGGATTATGATGTCATAATGTTGCATTGCATACTGCATTGCATGGATTGTGATGTCATAATTTTGCATTGCATACTGCATTGCATGGATTGTGATGTCATAATTTTGCATTGCATACTGCATTGCATGGATTGTGATGTCATAATTTTGCATTGCATACTGCATTGCATGGATTGTGATGTCATAATGTTGCATTAAATGATGCTTTGCATGGATTATGATGTCATAATTTTGCATTGCATACTGCATTGCATGGATTGTGATGTCATAATTTTGCATTGCATACTGCATTGCATGGATTGTGATGTCATAATTTTGCATTGGATACTGCATTGCATGGATTATGATGTCATAATTTTGCATTGCATACTGCATTGCATGGATTGTGATGTCATAATTTTGCATTGCATACTGCATTGCATGGATTGTGATGTCATCATTTTGCATTGCATACTGCATTGCATGGATTGTGATGTCATAATGTTGCATTAAATTATGCTTTGCATGGATTGTGATGTCATAATGTTGCATTGCATACTGCATTGCATGGATTGTGATGTCATAATTTTGCATTGCATACTGCATTGCATGGATTGTGATGTCATAATGTTGCATTAAATGATGCTTTGCATGTATTATGATGTCATAATTTTGCATTGCATACTGCATTGCATGGATTGTGATGTCATACTTTTGCATTAAATGATGCTTTGCATGGATTGTGATGTCATACTTTTGCATTAAATGATGCGTTGCATGGATTATGATGTCATAATTTTGCATTGCATACTGCATTGCATGGATTGTGATGTCATAATTTTGCATTGCATACTGCATTGCATGGATTGTGATGTCATAATTTTGCATTAAATGATGCTTTGCATGGATTATGATGTCATAATTTTGCATTGCATACTGCATTGCATGGATTGTGATGTCATAATTTTGCATTGCATACTGCATTGCATGGCTTGTGATGTCATACTTTTGCATTAAATTATGCTTTGCATGGCTTATGATGTCATAATTTTCTATTGCATACTGCATTGCATGGATTGTGATGTTATAATTTTGCATTGCATACTGCATTGCATGGATTGTGATGTCATACTTTTGTATTAAATGATGCTTTGCATGGATTGTGATGTCATAATTTTGCATAAAATGATGCTTTGCATGGATTGTGATGTCATAATTTTGCATTGCATACTGCATTGCATGGATTGTGATGTCATAATTTTGCATTGCATACTGCTTTGTATGGATTGTGATGTCATAATTTTGCATTGCATACTGCATTGCATGGATTGTGATGTCATAATTTTGCATTGCATACTGCATTGCATGGATTGTGATGTCATAATGTTGCATTAAATGATGCTTTGCATGGATTATGATGTCATAATTTTGCATTGCATACTGCATTGCATGGATTGTGATGTCATAATTTTGCATTGCATACTGCATTGCATGGATTGTGATGTCATAATTTTGCATTGGATACTGCATTGCATGGATTGTGATGTTATAATGTTGCATTAAATGATGCATTGCATGGATTGTGATGTCATAATTTTGCATTGCATACTGCATTGCTGGATTGTGATGTCATACTTTTGCATTGCATACTGCATTGCATGGATTGTGATGTCATAATGTTGCATTGCATACTGCATTGCATGGATTGTGATGTCATAATTTTGCATTGCATACTGCATTGCATTGATTGTGATGTCATAATGTTGCATTAAATGATGCTTTGCATGGATTGTGATGTCATCATTTTGCATTGCATACTGCATTGCATGGATTGTGATGTCATAATTTTGCATTAAATGATGCTTTGCATGGATTATGATGTCATAATTTAGCATTGCATGGATTGTGATGTCATTATTTTGCATTGCATACTGCATTGCATGGATTGTGATGTCATGATTTTGCATTGCATGCTGCATTGCATGGATTGTGATGTCATAATGTTGCATTAAATGATGCTTTGCATGTATTGTGATGTCATAATTTTGCATTGCATACTGCATTGCATGGATTGTGATGTCATACTTTTGCATTAAATGATGCTTTGCATGGATTGTGATGTCATACTTTTGCATTAAATGATGCTTTGCATGGATTATGATGTCATAATTTTGCATTGCATACTGCATTGCATGGATTGTGATGTCATAATTTTGCATTGCATACTGCATTGCATGGATTGTGATGTCATAATTTTGCATTGCATACTGCATTGCATGGATTGTGATGTAATAATTTTGCATTGCATACTGCATTGCATGGATTGTGATGTCATAATTTTGCATTGCATACTGCATTGCATGGATTGTGATGTCATAATTTTGCATTGTATACTGCATTGCATGGATTGTGATGTCATAATTTTGCATTGCATACTGCATTGCATGGATTGTGATGTCATAATGTTGCATTAAATGATGCATTGCATGGATTGTGATGTCATAATTTTGCATTGCATACTGCATTGCATGGATTGTGATGTCATACTTTTGCATTACATACTGCATTGCATGGATTGTGATGTCATACTGTTGCATTGCATACTGCATTGCATGGATTGTGATGTCATAATTTTGCATTGCATACTGCATTGCATGGATTGTGATGTCATAATGTTGCATTAAATGATGCTTTGCATGGATTGTGATGTCATCATTTTGCATTGCATACTGCATTGCATGGATTGTGATGTCATAATTTTGCATTAAATGATGCGTTGCATGGATTATGATGTCATAATTTAGCTTTGCATGGATTGTGATGTCATTATTTTGCATTGCATACTGCATTGCATTGATTGTGATGTCATGATTTTGCATTGCATGCTGCATTGCATGGATTGTGATGTCATAATGTTGCATTAAATGATGCTTTGCATGTATTGTGATGTCATAATTTTGCATTGCATACTGCATTGCATGGATTGTGATGTCATACTTTTGCATTAAATGATGCTTTGCATGGATTGTGATGTCATACTTTTGCATTAAATGATGCGTTGCATGGATTATGATGTCATAATTTTGCATTGCATACTGCATTGCATGGATTGTGATGTCATAATTTTGCATTGCATACTGCATTGCATGGATTGTGATGTCATAATTTTGCATTAAATGATGCTTTGCATGGATTATGATGTCATAATTTTGCATTGCATACTGCATTGCATGGATTGTGATGTCATAATTTTGCATTGCATACTGCATTGCATGGCTTGTGATGTCATACTTTTGCATTAAATTATGCTTTGCATGGCTTATGATGTCATAATTTTCTATTGCATACTGCATTGCATGGATTGTGATGTCATAATTTTGCATTGCATACTGCATTGCATGGATTGTGATGTCATACTTTTGTATTAAATGATGCTTTGCATGGATTGTGATGTCATAATTTTGCATTGCATACTGCATTGCATGGATTGTGATGTCATAATTTTGCATTGCATACTGCATTGCATGGATTGTGATGTCATAATTTTGCATTAAATGATGCTTTGCATGGATTGTGATGTCATAATTTTGCATTGCATACTGCATTGCATGGATTGTGATGTCATAATTTTGCATTGCATACTGCATTGCATGGATTGTGATGTCATAATTTTGCATTAAATGATGCTTTGCATGGATTATGATGTCATAATTGTGCATTGTATACTGCATTGCATGGATTGTGATGTCATAATTTTGCATTGCATACTGCATTGCATTGATTGTGATGTCATAATTTTACATTAAATGATGCTTTGCATGGATTATGATGTCATAATTTTGCATTGCATACTGCATTGCATGGATTGTGATGTCATAATTTTGCATTGGATACTGCATTGCATGGATTATGATGTCATAATTTTGCATTGCATACTGCATTGCATGGATTGTGATGTCATAATTTTGCATTGTATACTGCATTGCATGGATTGTGATGTCATAATTTTGCATTGCATACTGCATTGCATGGATTGTGATGTCATAATTTTGCATTAAATGATGCTTTGCATGGATTATGATGTCATAATTTTGCATTGCATACTGTATTGCATGGATTGTGATGTCATAATTTTGCATTGCATACTGCATTGCATGGATTGTGATGTCATAATTTTGCAATAAATGATGCTTTGCATGGATTGCGATGTCATAATTTTGCATTAAATGATGCTTTGCATGGATTATGATGTCATAATTTTGCATTGCATACTGCATTGCATGGATTGTGATGTCATAATTTTGCATTGCATACTGCATTGCATGGATTGTGATGACATAATTTTACATTAAATGATGCTTTGCATGGATTGTGATGTCATAATTTTGCATTAAATGATGCTTTGCATGGATTGTGATGTCATAATTTTGCATTAAATGATGCTTTGCATGGATTGTGATGTCATAATTTTGCATTGCATGGATTATGATGTCATAATTTTGCATTGCATGGATTGTGATGTCATAATTTTGCATTGCATACTGCATTGCATGGATTGTGATGTCATAATTTTGCATTGCATACTGCATTGCATGGATTGTGATGTCATAATTTTGCATTAAATGATGCTTTGCATGGATTATGAAGTCATAATTTTGCATTGCATACTGCTTTGCATGGATTGTGATGTCATAATTTTGCATTAAATGATGCTTTGCATGGATTATGATGTCATAATTTTGCATTGCATGCTGCATTGCATGGATTGTGATGTCATAATTTTGCATTGCATACTGCATTGTATGGATTGTGATGTTATAATTTTGCATTAAATGATGCTTTGCATGGATTGTGATGTCATCATTTTGCATTGCATACTGCATTGCATGGATTGTGATGTCATAATTTTGCATTGCATACTGCATTATATGGATTGTGATGTCATAATTTTGCATTAAATTATGCTTTGCATGGATTATGATGTCATAATTTTGCATTGCATACTGCATTGCATGGATTGTGATGTCATAATTTTACTTAAAATGATGCTTTGCAGGATTGTGATGTCATAATTTTACATTAAATTATGCTTTGCATGGATTGTGATGTCATAATTTTGCATTAAATGATGCTTTGCATGGATTGTGATGTCATAATTTTGCATTGCATACTGCATTGCATGGATTGTGATGTCATAATTTTGCATTAAATGATGCTTTGCATGGATTGTGATGTCATAATTTTGCATTGCATACTGCATTGCATGGATTGTGATGTCATAATTTTGCATTGCATACTGCATTGCATGAATTGTGATGTCATAATTTTACTTAAAATGATGCTTTGCAGGATTGTGATGTCATAATTTTACATTAAATTATGCTTTGAATGGATTGTGATGTCATAATTTTGCATTAAATGATGCTTTGCATGGATTGTGATGTCATAATTTTGCATTGCATACTGCATTGCATGGATTGTGATGTCATAATTTTGCATTAAATGATGCTTTGCATGGATTGTGATGTCATAATTTTGCATTGCATACTGAATTGCATGGATTGTGATGTCATAATTTTGCATTAAATGATGCTTTGCATGGATTATGATGTCATAATTTTGCATTGCATACTGCATTGCATGGATTGTGATGTCATAATTTTGCATTAAATGATGCTTTGCATGGATTATGATGTCATAATTTTGCATTGCATGGATTGAGATGTCATAATTTTGCATTGCATACTGCATTGCATGGATTGTGATGTCATAATTGTGCATTGCATACTGCATTGCATGGATTGTGATGTCATAATTTTGCATTAAATGATGCTTTGCATGGATTGTGATGTCATAATTTTGCATTGCATACTGCATTGCATGGATTGTGATGTCATAATTTTGTATTGCATACTGCATTATATGGATTGTGATGTCATAATTTTGCATTAAATTATGCTTTGCATGGATTATGATGTCATAATTTTGCATTGCATACTGCATTGCATGGATTGTGATGTCATAATTTTGCATTGCATACTGCATTGCATGGATTGTGATGTCATAATTTTGCATTGCATACTGCATTGCACGGATTGTGATGTCATAATTTTACTTAAAATGATGCTTTGCATGGATTATGATGTCATAATTTTGCATTGCATGGATTGTGATGTCATAATTTTGCATTGCATACTGCATTGCATGGATTGTGATGTCATAATTTTGCATTGCATACTGCATTATATGGATTGTGATGTTATAATTTTGCATTAAATGATGCTTTGCATGGATTATGAAGTCATAATTTTGCATTGCATACTGCTTTGCATGGATTGTGATGTCATAATTTTGCATTAAATGATGCTTTGCATGGATTATGATGTCATAATTTTGCATTGCATACTGCATTGTATGGATTGTGATGTCATAATTTTGCATTGCATACTGCATTGCATGGATTGTGATGTCATAATTTTGCATTGCATACTGCATTGCATGTATTGTGATGTCATAATTTTGCATTGCATACTGCATTGCATGGATTGTGATGTCATAATTTTGCATTGCATACTGCATTGCATGGATTGTGATGTCATAATTTTGCATTGCATACTGCATTGCATGGATTGTGATATCATATTTTTGCATTAAATGATGCTTTGCATGGATTATGATGTCATAATTTTGCATTGCATACTGCATTGCATGGATTGTGATGTCATAATTTTGCATTAAATGATGCTTTGCATGGATTGTGATGTCATAATTTTGCATTGCATACTGCATTGCATGGATTGTGATGTCATAATTTTGCATTAAATGATGCTTTGCATGGATTGTGATGTCATAATTTTGCATTAAATGATGCTTTGCATGGATTGTGATGTCATAATTTTGCATTGCATACTGCATTGCATGGATTGTGATGTCATAATTTTGCATTAAAAGATGCTTTGCATGGATTGTGATGTCATAATTTTGCATTGCATACTTAATTGCATGGATTGTGATGTCATAATGTTGCATTAAATGATGCTTTGCATGGATTATGATGTCATAATTTTGCATTGCATGGATTGTGATGTCATAATTTTGCATTAAATTATGCTTTGCATGGATTATGATGTCATAATTTTGCATTGCATGGATTGTGATGTCATAATTTTGCATTGCATACTGCATTGCATGGATTGTGATGTCATAATTTTGCATTGCATACTGCATTGCATGGATTGTGATGTCATAATTTTGCAATAAATGATGCTTTGCATGGATTATGATGTCATAATTTTGCATTGCATACTGCATTGCATGGATTGTGATGTCATAATTTTGCATTGCATACTGCATTGCATGGATTGTGATGTCATAATTTTGCATTGGATACTGCATTGCATGGATTATGATGTCATAATTTTGCATTGCATACTGCATTGCATGGATTGTGATGTCATAATTTTGCATTGCATACTGCATTGCATGGATTGTGATGTCATAATTTTGCATTGCATACTGCATTGCATGGATTGTGATGTCATAATGTTGCATTAAATTATGCTTTGCATGGATTGTGATGTCATAATGTTGCATTGCATACTGCATTGCATGGATTGTGATGTCATAATTTTGCATTGCATACTGCATTGCATGGATTGTGATGTCATAATTTTGCATTGCATACTGCATTGCATGGATTGTGATGTCATAATTTTGCATTGCATACTGCATTGCATGGATTGTGATGTCATAATTTTGCATTGCATACTGCATTGCATGGATTGTGATGTCATAATGTTGCATTAAATGATGCTTTGCATGGATTATGATGTCATAATTTTGCATTGCATACTGCATTGCATGGATTGTGATGTCATAATTTTGCATTGCATACTGCATTGCATGGATTGTGATGTCATAATTTTGCATTGGATACTGCATTGCATGGATTATGATGTCATAATTTTGCATTGCATACTGCATTGCATGGATTGTGATGTCATAATTTTGCATTGCATACTGCATTGCATGGATTGTGATGTCATAATTTTGCATTGCATACTGCATTGCATGGATTGTGATGTCATAATGTTGCATTAAATTATGCTTTGCATGGATTGTGATGTCATAATGTTGCATTGCATACTGCATTGCATGGATTGTGATGTCATAATTTTGCATTGCATACTGCATTGCATGGATTGTGATGTCATAATTTTGCATTGCATACTGCATTGCATGGAGTGTGATGTCATAATGTTGAATTAAATGATGCTTTGCATGGATTATGATGTCATAATGTTGCATTGCATACTGCATTGCATGGATTGTGATGTCATAATTTTGCATTGCATACTGCATTGCATGGATTGTGATGTCATAATTTTGCATTGCATACTGCATTGCATGGATTGTGATGTCATAATTTTGCATTGTATACTGCATTGCATGGATTGTGATGTCATAATTTTGCATTGCATACTGCATTGCATGGATTGTGATGTTATAATGTTGCATTAAATGATGCATTGCATGGATTGTGATGTCATAATTTTGCATTGCATACTGCATTGCATGGATTGTGATGTCATACTTTTGCATTGCATACTGCATTGCATGGATTGTGATGTCATAATGTTGCATTGCATACTGCATTGCATGGATTGTGATGTCATAATTTTGCATTGCATACTGCATTGCATGGATTGTGATGTCATAATGTTGCATTAAATGATGCTTTGCATGGATTGTGATGTCATCATTTTGCATTGCATACTGCATTGCATGGATTGTGTTGTCATAATTTTGCATTAAATGATGCTTTGCATGGATTATGATGTCATAATTTAGCATTGCATGGATTGTGATGTCATTATTTTGCATTGCATACTGCATTGCATGGATTGTGATGTCATGATTTTGCATTGCATGCTGCATTGCATGGATTGTGATGTCATAATGTTGCATTAAATGATGCTTTGCATGTATTGTGATGTCATAATTTTGCATTGCATACTGCATTGCATGGATTGTGATGTCATACTTTTGCATTAAATGATGCTTTGCATGGATTGTGATGTCATACTTTTGCATTAAATGATGCTTTGCATGGATTATGATGTCATAATTTTGCATTGCATACTGCATTGCATGGATTGTGATGTCATACTTTTGCATTACATACTGCATTGCATGGATTGTGATGTCATAATGTTGCATTGCATACTGCATTGCATGGATTGTGATGTCATAATTTTGCATTGCATACTGCATTGCATGGATTGTGATGTCATAATGTTGCATTAAATGATGCTTTGCATGCATTGTGATGTCATAATTTTGCATTGCATACTGCATTGCATGGATTGTGATGTCATACTTTTGCATTAAATGATGCTTTGCATGGATTGTGATGTCATACTTTTGCATTAAATGATGCTTTGCATGGATTATGATGTCATAATTTTGCATTGCATACTGCATTGCATGGATTGTGATGTCATAATTTTGCATTGCATACTGCATTGCATGGATTGTGATGTCATAATTTTGCATTAAATGATGCTTTGCATGGATTATGATGTCATAATTTTGCATTGCATACTGCATTGCATGGATTGTGATGTCATAATTTTGCATTGCATACTGCATTGCATGGCTTGTGATGTCATACTTTTGCATTAAATTATGCTTTGCATGGATTATGATGTCATAATTTTCTATTGCATACTGCATTGCATGGATTGTGATGTCATAATTTTGCATTGCATACTGCATTGCATGGATTGTGATGTCATACTTTTGTATTAAATGATGCTTTGCATGGATTGTGATGTCATAATTTTGCATTGCATACTGCATTGCATGGATTGTGATGTCATAATTTTGTATTGCATACTGCATTATATGGATTGTGATGTCATAATTTTGCATTAAATTATGCTTTGCATGGATTATGATGTCATAATTTTGCATTGCATACTGCATTGCATGGATTGTGATGTCATAATTTTGCATTGCATACTGCATTGCATGGATTGTGATGTCATAATTTTGCATTGCATACTGCATTGCATGGATTGTGATGTCATAATTTTACTTAAAATGATGCTTTGCATGGATTATGATGTCATAATTTTGCATTGCATGGATTGTGATGTCATAATTTTGCATTGCATACTGCATTGCATGGATTGTGATGTCATAATTTTGCATTGCATACTGCATTATATGGATTGTGATGTTATAATTTTGCATTAAATGATGCTTTGCATGGATTATGAAGTCATAATTTTGCATTGCATACTGCTTTGCATGGATTGTGATGTCATAATTTTGCATTAAATGATGCTTTGCATGGATTATGATGTCATAATTTTGCATTGCATACTGCATTGTATGGATTGTGATGTTATAATGTTGCATTAAATGATGCTTTGCATGGATTGTGATGTCATAATTTTGCATTGCATACTGCATTGCATGTATTGTGATGTCATAATTTTGCATTGCATACTGCATTGCATGGATTGTGATGTCATAATTTTGCATTGCATACTGCATTGCATGGATTGTGATGTCATAATTTTGCATTGCATACTGCATTGCATGGATTGTGATGTCATAATTTTGCATTGCATACTGCATTGCATGGATTGTGATGTCATAATTTTACTTAAAATGATGCTTTGCATGGATTATGATGTCATAATTTTGCATTGCATGGATTGTGATGTCATAATTTTGCATTGCATACTGCATTGCATGGATTGTGATGTCATAATTTTGCATTGCATACTGCATTATATGGATTGTGATGTTATAATTTTGCATTAAGTGATGCTTTGCATGGATTATGAAGTCATAATTTTGCATTGCATACTGCTTTGCATGGATTGTGATGTCATAATTTTGCATTAAATGATGCTTTGCATGGATTATGATGTCATAATTTTGCATTGCATACTGCATTGTATGGATTGTGATGTTATAATGTTGCATTAAATGATGCTTTGCATGGATTGTGATGTCATAATTTTGCATTGCATACTGCATTGCATGTATTGTGATGTCATAATTTTGCATTGCATACTGCATTGCATGGATTGTGATGTCATAATTTTGCATTGCATACTGCATTGCATGGATTGTGATGTCATAATTTTGCATTGCTAACTGCATTGCATGGATTGTGATGTCATCATTTTGCATTAAAAGATGCTTTGCATGGATTGTGATGTCATAATTTTGCATTGCATACTTAATTGCATGGATTGTGATGTCATAATGTTGCATTAAATGATGCTTTGCATGGATTATGATGTCATAATTTTGCATTGCATACTGCATTGCATGGATTGTGATGTCATAATTTTGCATTAAATTATGCTTTGCATGGATTATGATGTCATAATTTTGCATTGCATGGATTGTGATGTCATAATTTTGCATTGCATACTGCATTGCATGGATTGTGATGTCATAATTTTGCATTGCATACTGCGTTGCATGGATTGTGATGTCATAATTTTGCAATAAATGATGCTTTGCATGGATTATGATGTCATAATTTTGCATTGCATACTGCATTGCATGGATTGTGATGTCATAATTTTGCATTGCATACTGCATTGCATGGATTGTGATGTCATAATTTTGCATTGGATACTGCATTGCATGGATTATGATGTCATAATTTTGCATTGCATACTGCATTGCATGGATTGTGATGTCATAATTTTGCATTGCATACTGCATTGCATGGATTGTGATGTCATAATTTTGCATTGCATACTGCATTGCATGGATTGTGATGTCATAATTTTGCATTGCATACTGCATTGCATGGATTGTGATGTCATAATGTTGCATTAAATGATGCTTTGCATGGATTATGATGTCATAATTTTGCATTGCATACTGCATTGCATGGATTGTGATGTCATAATTTTGCATTGCATACTGCATTGCATGGATTGTGATGTCATAATTTTGCATTGGATACTGCATTGCATGGATTATGATGTCATAATTTTGCATTGCATACTGCATTGCATGGATTGTGATGTCATAATGTTGCATTAAATTATGCTTTGCATGGATTGTGATGTCATAATGTTGCATTGCATACTGCATTGCATGGATTGTGATGTCATAATTTTGCATTGCATACTGCATTGCATGGATTGTGATGTCATAATTTTGCATTGCATACTGCATTGCATGGATTGTGATGTCATAATTTTGCATTGCATACTGCATTGCATGGATTGTGATGTCATAATTTTGCATTGCATACTGCATTGCATGGATTGTGATGTCATAATGTTGCATTAAATGATGCTTTGCATGGATTATGATGTCATAATTTTGCATTGCATACTGCATTGCATGGATTGTGATGTCATAATTTTGCATTGCATACTGCATTGCATGGATTGTGATGTCATAATTTTGCATTGGATACTGCATTGCATGGATTATGATGTCATAATTTTGCATTGCATACTGCATTGCATGGATTGTGATGTCATAATTTTGCATTGCATACTGCATTGCATGGATTGTGATGTCATAATTTTGCATTGCATACTGCATTGCATGGATTGTGATGTCATAATGTTGCATTAAATTATGCTTTGCATGGATTGTGATGTCATAATGTTGCATTGCATACTGCATTGCATGGATTGTGATGTCATAATTTTGCATTGCATACTGCATTGCATGGATTGTGATGTCATAATTTTGCATTGCATACTGCATTGCATGGAGTGTGATGTCATAATGTTGCATTAAATGATGCTTTGCATGGATTATGATGTCATAATTTTGCATTGCATACTGCATTGCATGGATTGTGATGTCATAATTTTGCATTGCATACTGCATTGCATGGATTGTGATGTTATAATGTTGCATTAAATGATGCATTGCATGGATTGTGATGTCATAATTTTGCATTGCATACTGCATTGCATGGATTGTGATGTCATACTTTTGCATTGCATACTGCATTGCATGGATTGTGATGTCATAATGTTGCATTGCATACTGCATTGCATGGATTGTGATGTCATAATTTTGCATTGCATACTGCATTGCATGGATTGTGATGTCATAATGTTGCATTAAATGATGCTTTGCATGGATTGTGATGTCATCATTTTGCATTGCATACTGCATTGCATGGATTGTGTTGTCATAATTTTGCATTAAATGATGCTTTGCATGGATTATGATGTCATAATTTAGCATTGCATGGATTGTGATGTCATTATTTTGCATTGCATACTGCATTGCATGGATTGTGATGTCATGATTTTGCATTGCATGCTGCATTGCATGGATTGTGATGTCATAATGTTGCATTAAATGATGCTTTGCATGTATTGTGATGTCATAATTTTGCATTGCATACTGCATTGCATGGATTGTGATGTCATACTTTTGCATTAAATGATGCTTTGCATGGATTGTGATGTCATACTTTTGCATTAAATGATGCTTTGCATGGATTATGATGTCATAATTTTGCATTGCATACTGCATTGCATGGATTGTGATGTCATATTTTTGCATTACATACTGCATTGCATGGATTGTGATGTCATAATGTTGCATTGCATACTGCATTGCATGGATTGTGATGTCATAATTTTGCATTGCATACTGCATTGCATGGATTGTGATGTCATAATGTTGCATTAAATGATGCTTTGCATGTATTGTGATGTCATAATTTTGCATTGCATACTGCATTGCATGGATTGTGATGTCATACTTTTGCATTAAATGATGCTTTGCATGGATTGTGATGTCATACTTTTGCATTAAATGATGCTTTGCATGGATTATGATGTCATAATTTTGCATTGCATACTGCATTGCATGGATTGTGATGTCATAATTTTGCATTGCATACTGCATTGCATGGATTGTGATGTCATAATTTTGCATTAAATGATGCTTTGCATGGATTATGATGTCATAATTTTGCATTGCATACTGCATTGCATGGATTGTGATGTCATAATTTTGCATTGCATACTGCATTGCATGGCTTGTGATGTCATACTTTTGCATTAAATTATGCTTTGCATGGATTATGATGTCATAATTTTCTATTGCATACTGCATTGCATGGATTGTGATGTCATAATTTTGCATTGCATACTGCATTGCATGGATTGTGATGTCATACTTTTGTATTAAATGATGCTTTGCATGGATTGTGATGTCATAATTTTGCATTGCATACTGCATTGCATGGATTGTGATGTCATAATTTTGTATTGCATACTGCATTATATGGATTGTGATGTCATAATTTTGCATTAAATTATGCTTTGCATGGATTATGATGTCATAATTTTGCATTGCATACTGCATTGCATGGATTGTGATGTCATAATTTTGCATTGCATACTGCATTGCATGGATTGTGATGTCATAATTTTGCATTGCATACTGCATTGCATGGATTGTGATGTCATAATTTTACTTAAAATGATGCTTTGCATGGATTATGATGTCATAATTTTGCATTGCATGGATTGTGATGTCATAATTTTGCATTGCATACTGCATTGCATGGATTGTGATGTCATAATTTTGCATTGCATACTGCATTATATGGATTGTGATGTTATAATTTTGCATTAAATGATGCTTTGCATGGATTATGAAGTCATAATTTTGCATTGCATACTGCTTTGCATGGATTGTGATGTCATAATTTTGCATTAAATGATGCTTTGCATGGATTATGATGTCATAATTTTGCATTGCATACTGCATTGTATGGATTGTGATGTTATAATGTTGCATTAAATGATGCTTTGCATGGATTGTGATGTCATAATTTTGCATTGCATACTGCATTGCATGTATTGTGATGTCATAATTTTGCATTGCATACTGCATTGCATGGATTGTGATGTCATAATTTTGCATTGCATACTGCATTGCATGGATTGTGATGTCATAATTTTGCATTGCATACTGCATTGCATGGATTGTGATGTCATAATTTTGCATTGCATACTGCATTGCATGGATTGTGATGTCATAATTTTACTTAAAATGATGCTTTGCATGGATTATGATGTCATAATTTTGCATTGCATGGATTGTGATGTCATAATTTTGCATTGCATACTGCATTGCATGGATTGTGATGTCATAATTTTGCATTGCATACTGCATTATATGGATTGTGATGTTATAATTTTGCATTAAATGATGCTTTGCATGGATTATGAAGTCATAATTTTGCATTGCATACTGCTTTGCATGGATTGTGATGTCATAATTTTGCATTAAATGATGCTTTGCATGGATTATGATGTCATAATTTTGCATTGCATACTGCATTGTATGGATTGTGATGTTATAATGTTGCATTAAATGATGCTTTGCATGGATTGTGATGTCATAATTTTGCATTGCATACTGCATTGCATGTATTGTGATGTCATAATTTTGCATTGCATACTGCATTGCATGGATTGTGATGTCATAATTTTGCATTGCATACTGCATTGCATGGATTGTGATGTCATAATTTTGCATTGCATACTGCATTGCATGGATTGTGATGTCATAATTTTGCATTAAAAGATGCTTTGCATGGATTGTGATGTCATAATTTTGCATTGCATACTTAATTGCATGGATTGTGATGTCATAATGTTGCATTAAATGATGCTTTGCATGGATTATGATGTCATAATTTTGCATTGCATACTGCATTGCATGGATTGTGATGTCATAATTTTGCATTAAATTATGCTTTGCATGGATTATGATGTCATAATTTTGCATTGCATGGATTGTGATGTCATAATTTTGCATTGCATACTGCATTGCATGGATTGTGATGTCATAATTTTGCATTGCATACTGCATTGCATGGATTGTGATGTCATAATTTTGCAATAAATGATGCTTTGCATGGATTATGATGTCATAATTTTGCATTGCATACTGCATTGCATGGATTGTGATGTCATAATTTTGCATTGCATACTGCATTGCATGGATTGTGATGTCATAATTTTGCATTGGATACTGCATTGCATGGATTATGATGTCATAATTTTGCATTGCATACTGCATTGCATGGATTGTGATGTCATAATTTTGCATTGCATACTGCATTGCATGGATTGTGATGTCATAATTTTGCATTGCATACTGCATTGCATGGATTGTGATGTCATAATGTTGCATTAAATTATGCTTTGCATGGATTGTGATGTCATAATGTTGCATTGCATACTGCATTGCATGGATTGTGATGTCATAATTTTGCATTGCATACTGCATTGCATGGATTGTGATGTCATAATTTTGCATTGCATACTGCATTGCATGGATTGTGATGTCATAATTTTGCATTGCATACTGCATTGCATGGATTGTGATGTCATAATTTTGCATTGCATACTGCATTGCATGGATTGTGATGTCATAATGTTGCATTAAATGATGCTTTGCATGGATTATGATGTCATAATTTTGCATTGCATACTGCATTGCATGGATTGTGATGTCATAATTTTGCATTGCATACTGCATTGCATGGATTGTGATGTCATAATTTTGCATTGGATACTGCATTGCATGGATTATGATGTCATAATTTTGCATTGCATACTGCATTGCATGGATTGTGATGTCATAATTTTGCATTGCATACTGCATTGCATGGATTGTGATGTCATAATTTTGCATTGCATACTGCATTGCATGGATTGTGATGTCATAATGTTGCATTAAATTATGCTTTGCATGGATTGTGATGTCATAATGTTGCATTGCATACTGCATTGCATGGATTGTGATGTCATAATTTTGCATTGCATACTGCATTGCATGGATTGTGATGTCATAATTTTGCATTGCATACTGCATTGCATGGAGTGTGATGTCATAATGTTGCATTAAATGATGCTTTGCATGGATTATGATGTCATAATTTTGCATTGCATACTGCATTGCATGGATTGTGATGTCATACTTTTGCATTGCATGGATTGTGATGTCATAATGTTGCATTGCATACTGCATTGCATGGATTGTGATGTCATAATTTTGCATTGCATACTGCATTGCATGGATTGTGATGTCATAATGTTGCATTAAATGATGCTTTGCATGGATTGTGATGTCATCATTTTGCATTGCATACTGCATTGCATGGATTGTGTTGTCACAATTTTGCATTAAATGATGCTTTGCATGGATTATGATGTCATAATTTAGCATTGCATGGATTGTGATGTCATTATTTTGCATTGCATACTGCATTGCATGGATTGTGATGTCATGATTTTGCATTGCATGCTGCATTGCATGGATTGTGATGTCATAATGTTGCATTAAATGATGCTTTGCATGTATTGTGATGTCATAATTTTGCATTGCATACTGCATTGCATGGATTGTGATGTCATACTTTTGCATTAAATGATGCTTTGCATGGATTGTGATGTCATACTTTTGCATTAAATGATGCTTTGCATGGATTATGATGTCATAATTTTGCATTGCATACTGCATTGCATGGATTGTGATGTCATACTTTTGCATTACATACTGCATTGCATGGATTGTGATGTCATAATGTTGCATTGCATACTGCATTGCATGGATTGTGATGTCATAATTTTGCATTGCATACTGCATTGCATGGATTGTGATGTCATAATGTTGCATTAAATGATGCTTTGCATGTATTGTGATGTCATAATTTTGCATTGCATACTGCATTGCATGGATTGTGATGTCATACTTTTGCATTAAATGATGCTTTGCATGGATTGTGATGTCATACTTTTGCATTAAATGATGCTTTGCATGGATTATGATGTCATAATTTTGCATTGCATACTGCATTGCATGGATTGTGATGTCATAATTTTGCATTGCATACTGCATTGCATGGATTGTGATGTCATAATTTTGCATTAAATGATGCTTTGCATGGATTATGATGTCATAATTTTGCATTGCATACTGCATTGCATGGATTGTGATGTCATAATTTTGCATTGCATACTGCATTGCATGGCTTGTGATGTCATACTTTTGCATTAAATTATGCTTTGCATGGATTATGATGTCATAATTTTCTATTGCATAATGCATTGCATGGATTGTGATGTCATAATTTTGCATTGCATACTGCATTGCATGGATTGTGATGTCATACTTTTGTATTAAATGATGCTTTGCATGGATTGTGATGTCATAATTTTGCATTGCATACTGCATTGCATGGATTGTGATGTCATAATTTTGTATTGCATACTGCATTATATGGATTGTGATGTCATAATTTTGCATTAAATTATGCTTTGCATGGATTATGATGTCATAATTTTGCATTGCATACTGCATTGCATGGATTGTGATGTCATAATTTTGCATTGCATACTGCATTGCATGGATTGTGATGTCATAATTTTGCATTGCATACTGCATTGCATGGATTGTGATGTCATAATTTTACTTAAAATGATGCTTTGCATGGATTATGATGTCATAATTTTGCATTGCATGGATTGTGATGTCATAATTTTGCATTGCATACTGCATTGCATGGATTGTGATGTCATAATTTTGCATTGCATACTGCATTATATGGATTGTGATGTTATAATTTTGCATTAAATGATGCTTTGCATGGATTATGAAGTCATAATTTTGCATTGCATACTGCTTTGCATGGATTGTGATGTCATAATTTTGCATTAAATGATGCTTTGCATGGATTATGATGTCATAATTTTGCATTGCATACTGCATTGTATGGATTGTGATGTTATAATGTTGCATTAAATGATGCTTTGCATGGATTGTGATGTCATAATTTTGCATTGCATACTGCATTGCATGTATTGTGATGTCATAATTTTGCATTGCATACTGCATTGCATGGATTGTGATGTCATAATTTTGCATTGCATACTGCATTGCATGGATTGTGATGTCATAATTTTGCATTGCATACTGCATTGCATGGATTGTGATGTCATAATTTTGCATTGCATACTGCATTGCATGGATTGTGATGTCATAATTTTACTTAAAATGATGCTTTGCATGGATTATGATGTCATAATTTTGCATTGCATGGATTGTGATGTCATAATTTTGCATTGCATACTGCATTGCATGGATTGTGATGTCATAATTTTGCATTGCATACTGCATTATATGGATTGTGATGTTATAATTTTGCATTAAATGATGCTTTGCATGGATTATGAAGTCATAATTTTGCATTGCATACTGCTTTGCATGGATTGTGAAGTCATAATTTTGCATTAAATGATGCTTTGCATGGATTATGATGTCATAATTTTGCATTGCATACTGCATTGTATGGATTGTGATGTTATAATGTTGCATTAAATGATGCTTTGCATGGATTGTGATGTCATAATTTTGCATTGCATACTGCATTGCATGTATTGTGATGTCATAATTTTGCATTGCATACTGCATTGCATGGATTGTGATGTCATAATTTTGCATTGCATACTGCATTGCATGGATTGTGATGTCATAATTTTGCATTGCATACTGCATTGCATGGATTGTGATGTCATAATTTTGCATTAAAAGATGCTTTGCATGGATTGTGATGTCATAATTTTGCATTGCATACTTAATTGCATGGATTGTGATGTCATAATGTTGCATTAAATGATGCTTTGCATGGATTATGATGTCATAATTTTGCATTGCATACTGCATTGCATGGATTGTGATGTCATAATTTTGCATTAAATTATGCTTTGCATGGATTATGATGTCATAATTTTGCATTGCATGGATTGTGATGTCATAATTTTGCATTGCATACTGCATTGCATGGATTGTGATGTCATAATTTTGCATTGCATACTGCATTGCATGGATTGTGATGTCATAATTTTGCAATAAATGATGCTTTGCATGGATTATGATGTCATAATTTTGCATTGCATACTGCATTGCATGGATTGTGATGTCATAATTTTGCATTGGATACTGCATTGCATGGATTATGATGTCATAATTTTGCATTGCATACTGCATTGCATGGATTGTGATGTCATAATTTTGCATTGCATACTGCATTGCATGGATTGTGATGTCATAATTTTGCATTGCATACTGCATTGCATGGATTGTGATGTCATAATGTTGCATTAAATTATGCTTTGCATGGATTGTGATGTCATAATGTTGCATTGCATACTGCATTGCATGGATTGTGATGTCATAATTTTGCATTGCATACTGCATTGCATGGATTGTGATGTCATAATTTTGCATTGCATACTGCATTGCATGGATTGTGATGTCATAATTTTGCATTGCATACTGCATTGCATGGATTGTGATGTCATAATTTTGCATTGCATACTGCATTGCATGGATTGTGATGTCATAATGTTGCATTAAATGATGCTTTGCATGGATTATGATGTCATAATTTTGCATTGCATACTGCATTGCATGGATTGTGATGTCATAATTTTGCATTGCATACTGCATTGCATGGATTGTGATGTCATAATTTTGCATTGGATACTGCATTGCATGGATTATGATGTCATAATTTTGCATTGCATACTGCATTGCATGGATTGTGATGTCATAATTTTGCATTGCATACTGCATTGCATGGATTGTGATGTCATAATTTTGCATTGCATACTGCATTGCATGGATTGTGATGTCATAATGTTGCATTAAATTATGCTTTGCATGGATTGTGATGTCATAATGTTGCATTGCATACTGCATTGCATGGATTGTGATGTCATAATTTTGCATTGCATACTGCATTGCATGGATTGTGATGTCATAATTTTGCATTGCATACTGCATTGCATGGATTGTGATGTCATAATTTTGCATTGCATACTGCATTGCATGGAGTGTGATGTCATAATGTTGCATTAAATGATGCTTTGCATGGATTATGATGTCATAATTTTGCATTGCATACTGCATTGCATGGATTGTGATGTCATAATTTTGCATTGCATACTGCATTGCATGGATTGTGATGTCATAATTTTGCATTGGATACTGCATTGCATGGATTATGATGTCATAATTTTGCATTGCATACTGCATTGCATGGATTGTGATGTCATAATTTTGCATTGCATACTGCATTGCATGGATTGTGATGTCATAATTTTGCATTGCATACTGCATTGCATGGATTGTGATGTCATAATGTTGCATTAAATTATGCTTTGCATGGATTGTGATGTCATAATGTTGCATTGCATACTGCATTGCATGGATTGTGATGTCATAATTTTGCATTGCATACTGCATTGCATGGATTGTGATGTCATAATTTTGCATTGCATACTGCATTGCATGGAGTATGATGTCATAATGTTGCATTAAATGATGCTTTGCATGGATTATGATGTCATAATTTTGCATTGCATACTGCATTGCATGGATTGTGATGTCATAATTTTGCATTGCATACTGCATTGCATGGATTGTGATGTTATAATGTTGCATTAAATGATGCATTGCATGGATTGTGATGTCATAATTTTGCATTGCATACTGCATTGCATGGATTGTGATGTCATACTTTTGCATTGCATACTGCATTGCATGGATTGTGATGTCATAATGTTGCATTGCATACTGCATTGCATGGATTGTGATGTCATAATTTTGCATTGCATACTGCATTGCATGGATTGTGATGTCATAATGTTGCATTAAATGATGCTTTGCATGGATTGTGATGTCATCATTTTGCATTGCATACTGCATTGCATGGATTGTGTTGTCATAATTTTGCATTAAATGATGCTTTGCATGGATTATGATGTCATAATTTAGCATTGCATGGATTGTGATGTCATTATTTTGCATTGCATACTGCATTGCATGGATTGTGATGTTATGA
Organism: Pseudophryne corroboree; assembly: GCF_028390025.1. NCBI lineage: Eukaryota > Metazoa > Chordata > Amphibia > Anura > Myobatrachidae > Pseudophryne > Pseudophryne corroboree. The sequence continues at coordinate 374,963 of NW_026967558.1, read as the reverse complement.
TTTTGCATTGCATGCTGCATTGCATGGATTGTGATGTCATAATGTTGCATTAAATGATGCTTTGCATGTATTGTGATGTCATAATTTTGCATTGCATACTGCATTGCATGGATTGTGATGTCATACTTTTGCATTAAATGATGCTTTGCATGGATTATGATGTCATAATTTTGCATTGCATACTGCATTGCATGGATTGTGATGTCATACTTTTGCATTACATACTGCATTGCATGGATTGTGATGTCATAATGTTGCATTGCATACTGCATTGCATGGATTGTGATGTCATAATTTTGCATTGCATACTGCATTGCATGGATTGTGATGTCATAATGTTGCATTAAATGATGCTTTGCATGTATTGTGATGTCATAATTTTGCATTGCATACTGCATTGCATGGATTGTGATGTCATACTTTTGCATTAAATGATGCTTTGCATGGATTGTGATGTCATACTTTTGCATTAAATGATGCTTTGCATGGATTATGATGTCATAATTTTGCATTGCATACTGCATTGCATGGATTGTGATGTCATAATTTTGCATTGCATACTGCATTGCATGGATTGTGATGTCATAATTTTGCATTAAATGATGCTTTGCATGGATTATGATGTCATAATTTTGCATTGCATACTGCATTGCATGGATTGTGATGTCATAATTTTGCATTGCATACTGCATTGCATGGCTTGTGATGTCATACTTTTGCATTAAATTATGCTTTGCATGGATTATGATGTCATAATTTTCTATTGCATACTGCATTGCATGGATTGTGATGTCATAATTTTGCATTGCATACTGCATTGCATGGATTGTGATGTCATACTTTTGTATTAAATGATGCTTTGCATGGATTGTGATGTCATAATTTTGCATTGCATACTGCATTGCATGGATTGTGATGTCATAATTTTGTATTGCATACTGCATTATATGGATTGTGATGTCATAATTTTGCATTAAATTATGCTTTGCATGGATTATGATGTCATAATTTTGCATTGCATACTGCATTGCATGGATTGTGATGTCATAATTTTGCATTGCATACTGCATTGCATGGATTGTGATGTCATAATTTTGCATTGCATACTGCATTGCATGGATTGTGATGTCATAATTTTACTTAAAATGATGCTTTGCATGGATTATGATGTCATAATTTTGCATTGCATGGATTGTGATGTCATAATTTTGCATTGCATACTGCATTGCATGGATTGTGATGTCATAATTTTGCATTGCATACTGCATTATATGGATTGTGATGTTATAATTTTGCATTAAATGATGCTTTGCATGGATTTTGAAATCATAATTTTGCATTGCATACTGCTTTGCATGGATTGTGAAGTCATAATTTTGCATTAAATGATGCTTTGCATGGATTATGATGTCATAATTTTGCATTGCATACTGCATTGTATGGATTGTGATGTTATAATGTTGCATTAAATGATGCTTTGCATGGATTGTGATGTCATAATTTTGCATTGCATACTGCATTGCATGTATTGTGATGTCATAATTTTGCATTGCATACTGCATTGCATGGATTGTGATGTCATAATTTTGCATTGCATACTGCATTGCATGGATTGTGATGTCATAATTTTGCATTGCATACTGCATTGCATGGATTGTGATGTCATAATTTTGCATTAAAAGATGCTTTGCATGGATTGTGATGTCATAATTTTGCATTGCATACTTAATTGCATGGATTGTGATGTCATAATGTTGCATTAAATGATGCTTTGCATGGATTATGATGTCATAATTTTGCATTGCATACTGCATTGCATGGATTGTGATGTCATAATTTTGCATTAAATTATGCTTTGCATGGATTATGATGTCATAATTTTGCATTGCATGGATTGTGATGTCATAATTTTGCATTGCATACTGCATTGCATGGATTGTGATGTCATAATTTTGCATTGCATACTGCATTGCATGGATTGTGATGTCATAATTTTGCAATAAATGATGCTTTGCATGGATTATGATGTCATAATTTTGCATTGCATACTGCATTGCATGGATTGTGATGTCATAATTTTGCATTGGATACTGCATTGCATGGATTATGATGTCATAATTTTGCATTGCATACTGCATTGCATGGATTGTGATGTCATAATTTTGCATTGCATACTGCATTGCATGGATTGTGATGTCATAATTTTGCATTGCATACTGCATTGCATGGATTGTGATGTCATAATGTTGCATTAAATTATGCTTTGCATGGATTGTGATGTCATAATGTTGCATTGCATACTGCATTGCATGGATTGTGATGTCATAATTTTGCATTGCATACTGCATTGCATGGATTGTGATGTCATAATTTTGCATTGCATACTGCATTGCATGGATTGTGATGTCATAATTTTGCATTGCATACTGCATTGCATGGATTGTGATGTCATAATTTTGCATTGCATACTGCATTGCATGGATTGTGATGTCATAATGTTGCATTAAATGATGCTTTGCATGGATTATGATGTCATAATTTTGCATTGCATACTGCATTGCATGGATTGTGATGTCATAATTTTGCATTGCATACTGCATTGCATGGATTGTGATGTCATAATTTTGCATTGGATACTGCATTGCATGGATTATGATGTCATAATTTTGCATTGCATACTGCATTGCATGGATTGTGATGTCATAATTTTGCATTGCATACTGCATTGCATGGATTGTGATGTCATAATTTTGCATTGCATACTGCATTGCATGGATTGTGATGTCATAATGTTGCATTAAATTATGCTTTGCATGGATTGTGATGTCATAATGTTGCATTGCATACTGCATTGCATGGATTGTGATGTCATAATTTTGCATTGCATACTGCATTGCATGGATTGTGATGTCATAATTTTGCATTGCATACTGCATTGCATGGATTGTGATGTCATAATTTTGCATTGCATACTGCATTGCATGGAGTGTGATGTCATAATGTTGCATTAAATGATGCTTTGCATGGATTATGATGTCATAATTTTGCATTGCATACTGCATTGCATGGATTGTGATGTCATAATTTTGCATTGCATACTGCATTGCATGGATTGTGATGTCATAATTTTGCATTGGATACTGCATTGCATGGATTATGATGTCATAATTTTGCATTGCATACTGCATTGCATGGATTGTGATGTCATAATTTTGCATTGCATACTGCATTGCATGGATTGTGATGTCATAATTTTGCATTGCATACTGCATTGCATGGATTGTGATGTCATAATGTTGCATTAAATTATGCTTTGCATGGATTGTGATGTCATAATGTTGCATTGCATACTGCATTGCATGGATTGTGATGTCATAATTTTGCATTGCATACTGCATTGCATGGATTGTGATGTCATAATTTTGCATTGCATACTGCATTGCATGGAGTATGATGTCATAATGTTGCATTAAATGATGCTTTGCATGGATTATGATGTCATAATTTTGCATTGCATACTGCATTGCATGGATTGTGATGTCATAATTTTGCATTGCATACTGCATTGCATGGATTGTGATGTTATAATGTTGCATTAAATGATGCATTGCATGGATTGTGATGTCATAATTTTGCATTGCATACTGCATTGCATGGATTGTGATGTCATACTTTTGCATTGCATACTGCATTGCATGGATTGTGATGTCATAATGTTGCATTGCATACTGCATTGCATGGATTGTGATGTCATAATTTTGCATTGCATACTGCATTGCATGGATTGTGATGTCATAATGTTGCATTAAATGATGCTTTGCATGGATTGTGATGTCATCATTTTGCATTGCATACTGCATTGCATGGATTGTGTTGTCATAATTTTGCATTAAATGATGCTTTGCATGGATTATGATGTCATAATTTAGCATTGCATGGATTGTGATGTCATTATTTTGCATTGCATACTGCATTGCATGGATTGTGATGTTATGATTTTGCATTGCATGCTGCATTGCATGGATTGTGATGTCATAATGTTGCATTAAATGATGCTTTGCATGTATTGTGATGTCATAATTTTGCATTGCATACTGCATTGCATGGATTGTGATGTCATACTTTTGCATTAAATGATGCTTTGCATGGATTATGATGTCATAATTTTGCATTGCATACTGCATTGCATGGATTGTGATGTCATACTTTTGCATTACATACTGCATTGCATGGATTGTGATGTCATAATGTTGCATTGCATACTGCATTGCATGGATTGTGATGTCATAATTTTGCATTGCATACTGCATTGCATGGATTGTGATGTCATAATGTTGCATTAAATGATGCTTTGCATGTATTGTGATGTCATAATTTTGCATTGCATACTGCATTGCATGGATTGTGATGTCATACTTTTGCATTAAATGATGCTTTGCATGGATTGTGATGTCATACTTTTGCATTAAATGATGCTTTGCATGGATTATGATGTCATAATTTTGCATTGCATACTGCATTGCATGGATTGTGATGTCATAATTTTGCATTGCATACTGCATTGCATGGATTGTGATGTCATAATTTTGCATTAAATGATGCTTTGCATGGATTATGATGTCATAATTTTGCATTGCATACTGCATTGCATGGATTGTGATGTCATAATTTTGCATTGCATACTGCATTGCATGGCTTGTGATGTCATACTTTTGCATTAAATTATGCTTTGCATGGATTATGATGTCATAATTTTCTATTGCATACTGCATTGCATGGATTGTGATGTCATAATTTTGCATTGCATACTGCATTGCATGGATTGTGATGTCATACTTTTGTATTAAATGATGCTTTGCATGGATTGTGATGTCATAATTTTGCATTGCATACTGCATTGCATGGATTGTGATGTCATAATTTTGTATTGCATACTGCATTATATGGATTGTGATGTCATAATTTTGCATTAAATTATGCTTTGCATGGATTATGATGTCATAATTTTGCATTGCATACTGCATTGCATGGATTGTGATGTCATAATTTTGCATTGCATACTGCATTGCATGGATTGTGATGTCATAATTTTGCATTGCATACTGCATTGCATGGATTGTGATGTCATAATTTTACTTAAAATGATGCTTTGCATGGATTATGATGTCATAATTTTGCATTGCATGGATTGTGATGTCATAATTTTGCATTGCATACTGCATTGCATGGATTGTGATGTCATAATTTTGCATTGCATACTGCATTATATGGATTGTGATGTTATAATTTTGCATTAAATGATGCTTTGCATGGATTATGAAGTCATAATTTTGCATTGCATACTGCTTTGCATGGATTGTGATGTCATAATTTTGCATTAAATGATGCTTTGCATGGATTATGATGTCATAATTTTGCATTGCATACTGCATTGTATGGATTGTGATGTTATAATGTTGCATTAAATGATGCTTTGCATGGATTGTGATGTCATAATTTTGCATTGCATACTGCATTGCATGTATTGTGATGTCATAATTTTGCATTGCATACTGCATTGCATGGATTGTGATGTCATAATTTTGCATTGCATACTGCATTGCATGGATTGTGATGTCATAATTTTGCATTGCATACTGCATTGCATGGATTGTGATGTCATAATTTTGCATTGCATACTGCATTGCATGGATTGTGATGTCATAATTTTACTTAAAATGATGCTTTGCATGGATTATGATGTCATAATTTTGCATTGCATGGATTGTGATGTCATAATTTTGCATTGCATACTGCATTGCATGGATTGTGATGTCATAATTTTGCATTGCATACTGCATTATATGGATTGTGATGTTATAATTTTGCATTAAATGATGCTTTGCATGGATTATGAAGTCATAATTTTGCATTGCATACTGCTTTGCATGGATTGTGATGTCATAATTTTGCATTGCATACTGCATTGCATGTATTGTGATGTCATAATTTTGCATTGCATACTGCATTGCATGGATTGTGATGTCATAATTTTGCATTGCATACTGCATTGCATGGATTGTGATGTCATAATTTTGCATTGCATACTGCATTGCATGGATTGTGATGTCATAATTTTGCATTAAAAGATGCTTTGCATGGATTGTGATGTCATAATTTTGCATTGCATACTTAATTGCATGGATTGTGATGTCATAATGTTGCATTAAATGATGCTTTGCATGGATTATGATGTCATAATTTTGCATTGCATACTGCATTGCATGGATTGTGATGTCATAATTTTGCATTAAATTATGCTTTGCATGGATTATGATGTCATAATTTTGCATTGCATGGATTGTGATGTCATAATTTTGCATTGCATACTGCATTGCATGGATTGTGATGTCATAATGTTGCATTGCATACTGCATTGCATGGATTGTGATGTCATAATTTTGCAATAAATGATGCTTTGCATGGATTATGATGTCATAATTTTGCATTGCATACTGCATTGCATGGATTGTGATGTCATAATTTTGCATTGGATACTGCATTGCATGGATTATGATGTCATAATTTTGCATTGCATACTGCATTGCATGGATTGTGATGTCATAATTTTGCATTGCATACTGCATTGCATGGATTGTGATGTCATAATTTTGCATTGCATACTGCATTGCATGGATTGTGATGTCATAATGTTGCATTAAATTATGCTTTGCATGGATTGTGATGTCATAATGTTGCATTGCATACTGCATTGCATGGATTGTGATGTCATAATTTTGCATTGCATACTGCATTGCATGGATTGTGATGTCATAATTTTGCATTGCATACTGCATTGCATGGATTGTGATGTCATAATTTTGCATTGCATACTGCATTGCATGGATTGTGATGTCATAATTTTGCATTGCATACTGCATTGCATGGATTGTGATGTCATAATGTTGCATTAAATGATGCTTTGCATGGATTATGATGTCATAATTTTGCATTGCATACTGCATTGCATGGATTGTGATGTCATAATTTTGCATTGCATACTGCATTGCATGGATTGTGATGTCATAATTTTGCATTGGATACTGCATTGCATGGATTATGATGTCATAATTTTGCATTGCATACTGCATTGCATGGATTGTGATGTCATAATTTTGCATTGCATACTGCATTGCATGGATTGTGATGTCATAATTTTGCATTGCATACTGCATTGCATGGATTGTGATGTCATAATGTTGCATTAAATTATGCTTTGCATGGATTGTGATGTCATAATGTTGCATTGCATACTGCATTGCATGGATTGTGATGTCATAATTTTGCATTGCATACTGCATTGCATGGATTGTGATGTCATAATTTTGCATTGCATACTGCATTGCATGGATTGTGATGTCATAATTTTGCATTGCATACTGCATTGCATGGAGTGTGATGTCATAATGTTGCATTAAATGATGCTTTGCATGGATTATGATGTCATAATTTTGCATTGCATACGGCATTGCATGGATTGTGATGTCATAATTTTGCATTGCATACTGCATTGCATGGATTGTGATGTCATAATTTTGCATTGGATACTGCATTGCATGGATTATGATGTCATAATTTTGCATTGCATACTGCATTGCATGGATTGTGATGTCATAATTTTGCATTGCATACTGCATTGCATGGATTGTGATGTCATAATTTTGCATTGCATACTGCATTGCATGGATTGTGATGTCATAATGTTGCATTAAATTATGCTTTGCATGGATTGTGATGTCATAATGTTGCATTGCATACTGCATTGCATGGATTGTGATGTCATAATTTTGCATTGCATACTGCATTGCATGGATTGTGATGTCATAATTTTGCATTGCATACTGCATTGCATGGAGTATGATGTCATAATGTTGCATTAAATGATGCTTTGCATGGATTATGATGTCATAATTTTGCATTGCATACTGCATTGCATGGATTGTGATGTCATAATTTTGCATTGCATACTGCATTGCATGGATTGTGATGTTATAATGTTGCATTAAATGATGCATTGCATGGATTGTGATGTCATAATTTTGCATTGCATACTGCATTGCATGGATTGTGATGTCATACTTTTGCATTGCATACTGCATTGCATGGATTGTGATGTCATAATGTTGCATTGCATACTGCATTGCATGGATTGTGATGTCATAATTTTGCATTGCATACTGCATTGCATGGATTGTGATGTCATAATGTTGCATTAAATGATGCTTTGCATGGATTGTGATGTCATCATTTTGCATTGCATACTGCATTGCATGGATTGTGTTGTCATAATTTTGCATTAAATGATGCTTTGCATGGATTATGATGTCATAATTTAGCATTGCATGGATTGTGATGTCATTATTTTGCATTGCATACTGCATTGCATGGATTGTGATGTTATGATTTTGCATTGCATGCTGCATTGCATGGATTGTGATGTCATAATGTTGCATTAAATGATGCTTTGCATGTATTGTGATGTCATAATTTTGCATTGCATACTGCATTGCATGGATTGTGATGTCATACTTTTGCATTAAATGATGCTTTGCATGGATTATGATGTCATAATTTTGCATTGCATACTGCATTGCATGGATTGTGATGTCATACTTTTGCATTACATACTGCATTGCATGGATTGTGATGTCATAATGTTGCATTGCATACTGCATTGCATGGATTGTGATGTCATAATTTTGCATTGCATACTGCATTGCATGGATTGTGATGTCATAATGTTGCATTAAATGATGCTTTGCATGTATTGTGATGTCATAATTTTGCATTGCATACTGCATTGCATGGATTGTGATGTCATACTTTTGCATTAAATGATGCTTTGCATGGATTGTGATGTCATACTTTTGCATTAAATGATGCTTTGCATGGATTATGATGTCATAATTTTGCATTGCATACTGCATTGCATGGATTGTGATGTCATAATTTTGCATTGCATACTGCATTGCATGGATTGTGATGTCATAATTTTGCATTAAATGATGCTTTGCATGGATTATGATGTCATAATTTTGCATTGCATACTGCATTGCATGGATTGTGATGTCATAATTTTGCATTGCATACTGCATTGCATGGCTTGTGATGTCATACTTTTGCATTAAATTATGCTTTGCATGGATTATGATGTCATAATTTTCTATTGCATACTGCATTGCATGGATTGTGATGTCATAATTTTGCATTGCATACTGCATTGCATGGATTGTGATGTCATACTTTTGTATTAAATGATGCTTTGCATGGATTGTGATGTCATAATTTTGCATTGCATACTGCATTGCATGGATTGTGATGTCATAATTTTGTATTGCATACTGCATTATATGGATTGTGATGTCATAATTTTGCATTAAATTATGCTTTGCATGGATTATGATGTCATAATTTTGCATTGCATACTGCATTGCATGGATTGTGATGTCATAATTTTGCATTGCATACTGCATTGCATGGATTGTGATGTCATAATTTTGCATTGCATACTGCATTGCATGGATTGTGATGTCATAATTTTACTTAAAATGATGCTTTGCATGGATTATGATGTCATAATTTTGCATTGCATGGATTGTGATGTCATAATTTTGCATTGCATACTGCATTGCATGGATTGTGATGTCATAATTTTGCATTGCATACTGCATTATATGGATTGTGATGTTATAATTTTGCATTAAATGATGCTTTGCATGGATTTTGAAATCATAATTTTGCATTGCATACTGCTTTGCATGGATTGTGAAGTCATAATTTTGCATTAAATGATGCTTTGCATGGATTATGATGTCATAATTTTGCATTGCATACTGCATTGTATGGATTGTGATGTTATAATGTTGCATTAAATGATGCTTTGCATGGATTGTGATGTCATAATTTTGCATTGCATACTGCATTGCATGTATTGTGATGTCATAATTTTGCATTGCATACTGCATTGCATGGATTGTGATGTCATAATTTTGCATTGCATACTGCATTGCATGGATTGTGATGTCATAATTTTGCATTGCATACTGCATTGCATGGATTGTGATGTCATAATTTTGCATTAAAAGATGCTTTGCATGGATTGTGATGTCATAATTTTGCATTGCATACTTAATTGCATGGATTGTGATGTCATAATGTTGCATTAAATGATGCTTTGCATGGATTATGATGTCATAATTTTGCATTGCATACTGCATTGCATGGATTGTGATGTCATAATTTTGCATTAAATTATGCTTTGCATGGATTATGATGTCATAATTTTGCATTGCATGGATTGTGATGTCATAATTTTGCATTGCATACTGCATTGCATGGATTGTGATGTCATAATTTTGCATTGCATACTGCATTGCATGGATTGTGATGTCATAATTTTGCAATAAATGATGCTTTGCATGGATTATGATGTCATAATTTTGCATTGCATACTGCATTGCATGGATTGTGATGTCATAATTTTGCATTGGATACTGCATTGCATGGATTATGATGTCATAATTTTGCATTGCATACTGCATTGCATGGATTGTGATGTCATAATTTTGCATTGCATACTGCATTGCATGGATTGTGATGTCATAATTTTGCATTGCATACTGCATTGCATGGATTGTGATGTCATAATGTTGCATTAAATTATGCTTTGCATGGATTGTGATGTCATAATGTTGCATTGCATACTGCATTGCATGGATTGTGATGTCATAATTTTGCATTGCATACTGCATTGCATGGATTGTGATGTCATAATTTTGCATTGCATACTGCATTGCATGGATTGTGATGTCATAATTTTGCATTGCATACTGCATTGCATGGATTGTGATGTCATAATTTTGCATTGCATACTGCATTGCATGGATTGTGATGTCATAATGTTGCATTAAATGATGCTTTGCATGGATTATGATGTCATAATTTTGCATTGCATACTGCATTGCATGGATTGTGATGTCATAATTTTGCATTGCATACTGCATTGCATGGATTGTGATGTCATAATTTTGCATTGGATACTGCATTGCATGGATTATGATGTCATAATTTTGCATTGCATACTGCATTGCATGGATTGTGATGTCATAATTTTGCATTGCATACTGCATTGCATGGATTGTGATGTCATAATTTTGCATTGCATACTGCATTGCATGGATTGTGATGTCATAATGTTGCATTAAATTATGCTTTGCATGGATTGTGATGTCATAATGTTGCATTGCATACTGCATTGCATGGATTGTGATGTCATAATTTTGCATTGCATACTGCATTGCATGGATTGTGATGTCATAATTTTGCATTGCATACTGCATTGCATGGATTGTGATGTCATAATTTTGCATTGCATACTGCATTGCATGGAGTGTGATGTCATAATGTTGCATTAAATGATGCTTTGCATGGATTATGATGTCATAATTTTGCATTGCATACTGCATTGCATGGATTGTGATGTCATAATTTTGCATTGCATACTGCATTGCATGGATTGTGATGTCATAATTTTGCATTGGATACTGCATTGCATGGATTATGATGTCATAATTTTGCATTGCATACTGCATTGCATGGATTGTGATGTCATAATTTTGCATTGCATACTGCATTGCATGGATTGTGATGTCATAATTTTGCATTGCATACTGCATTGCATGGATTGTGATGTCATAATGTTGCATTAAATTATGCTTTGCATGGATTGTGATGTCATAATGTTGCATTGCATACTGCATTGCATGGATTGTGATGTCATAATTTTGCATTGCATACTGCATTGCATGGATTGTGATGTCATAATTTTGCATTGCATACTGCATTGCATGGAGTATGATGTCATAATGTTGCATTAAATGATGCTTTGCATGGATTATGATGTCATAATTTTGCATTGCATACTGCATTGCATGGATTGTGATGTCATAATTTTGCATTGCATACTGCATTGCATGGATTGTGATGTTATAATGTTGCATTAAATGATGCATTGCATGGATTGTGATGTCATAATTTTGCATTGCATACTGCATTGCATGGATTGTGATGTCATACTTTTGCATTGCATACTGCATTGCATGGATTGTGATGTCATAATGTTGCATTGCATACTGCATTGCATGGATTGTGATGTCATAATTTTGCATTGCATACTGCATTGCATGGATTGTGATGTCATAATGTTGCATTAAATGATGCTTTGCATGGATTGTGATGTCATCATTTTGCATTGCATACTGCATTGCATGGATTGTGTTGTCATAATTTTGCATTAAATGATGCTTTGCATGGATTATGATGTCATAATTTAGCATTGCATGGATTGTGATGTCATTATTTTGCATTGCATACTGCATTGCATGGATTGTGATGTTATGATTTTGCATTGCATGCTGCATTGCATGGATTGTGATGTCATAATGTTGCATTAAATGATGCTTTGCATGTATTGTGATGTCATAATTTTGCATTGCATACTGCATTGCATGGATTGTGATGTCATACTTTTGCATTAAATGATGCTTTGCATGGATTATGATGTCATAATTTTGCATTGCATACTGCATTGCATGGATTGTGATGTCATACTTTTGCATTACATACTGCATTGCATGGATTGTGATGTCATAATGTTGCATTGCATACTGCATTGCATGGATTGTGATGTCATAATTTTGCATTGCATACTGCATTGCATGGATTGTGATGTCATAATGTTGCATTAAATGATGCTTTGCATGTATTGTGATGTCATAATTTTGCATTGCATACTGCATTGCATGGATTGTGATGTCATACTTTTGCATTAAATGATGCTTTGCATGGATTGTGATGTCATACTTTTGCATTAAATGATGCTTTGCATGGATTATGATGTCATAATTTTGCATTGCATACTGCATTGCATGGATTGTGATGTCATAATTTTGCATTGCATACTGCATTGCATGGATTGTGATGTCATAATTTTGCATTAAATGATGCTTTGCATGGATTATGATGTCATAATTTTGCATTGCATACTGCATTGCATGGATTGTGATGTCATAATTTTGCATTGCATACTGCATTGCATGGCTTGTGATGTCATACTTTTGCATTAAATTATGCTTTGCATGGATTATGATGTCATAATTTTCTATTGCATACTGCATTGCATGGATTGTGATGTCATAATTTTGCATTGCATACTGCATTGCATGGATTGTGATGTCATACTTTTGTATTAAATGATGCTTTGCATGGATTGTGATGTCATAATTTTGCATTGCATACTGCATTGCATGGATTGTGATGTCATAATTTTGTATTGCATACTGCATTATATGGATTGTGATGTCATAATTTTGCATTAAATTATGCTTTGCATGGATTATGATGTCATAATTTTGCATTGCATACTGCATTGCATGGATTGTGATGTCATAATTTTGCATTGCATACTGCATTGCATGGATTGTGATGTCATAATTTTGCATTGCATACTGCATTGCATGGATTGTGATGTCATAATTTTACTTAAAATGATGCTTTGCATGGATTATGATGTCATAATTTTGCATTGCATGGATTGTGATGTCATAATTTTGCATTGCATACTGCATTGCATGGATTGTGATGTCATAATTTTGCATTGCATACTGCATTATATGGATTGTGATGTTATAATTTTGCATTAAATGATGCTTTGCATGGATTATGAAGTCATAATTTTGCATTGCATACTGCTTTGCATGGATTGTGATGTCATAATTTTGCATTAAATGATGCTTTGCATGGATTATGATGTCATAATTTTGCATTGCATACTGCATTGTATGGATTGTGATGTTATAATGTTGCATTAAATGATGCTTTGCATGGATTGTGATGTCATAATTTTGCATTGCATACTGCATTGCATGTATTGTGATGTCATAATTTTGCATTGCATACTGCATTGCATGGATTGTGATGTCATAATTTTGCATTGCATACTGCATTGCATGGATTGTGATGTCATAATTTTGCATTGCATACTGCATTGCATGGATTGTGATGTCATAATTTTGCATTGCATACTGCATTGCATGGATTGTGATGTCATAATTTTACTTAAAATGATGCTTTGCATGGATTATGATGTCATAATTTTGCATTGCATGGATTGTGATGTCATAATTTTGCATTGCATACTGCATTGCATGGATTGTGATGTCATAATTTTGCATTGCATACTGCATTATATGGATTGTGATGTTATAATTTTGCATTAAATGATGCTTTGCATGGATTATGAAGTCATAATTTTGCATTGCATACTGCTTTGCATGGATTGTGATGTCATAATTTTGCATTGCATACTGCATTGCATGTATTGTGATGTCATAATTTTGCATTGCATACTGCATTGCATGGATTGTGATGTCATAATTTTGCATTGCATACTGCATTGCATGGATTGTGATGTCATAATTTTGCATTGCATACTGCATTGCATGGATTGTGATGTCATAATTTTGCATTAAAAGATGCTTTGCATGGATTGTGATGTCATAATTTTGCATTGCATACTTAATTGCATGGATTGTGATGTCATAATGTTGCATTAAATGATGCTTTGCATGGATTATGATGTCATAATGTTGCATTGCATACTGCATTGCATGGATTGTGATGTCATAATTTTGCATTAAATTATGCTTTGCATGGATTATGATGTCATAATTTTGCATTGCATGGATTGTGATGTCATAATTTTGCATTGCATACTGCATTGCATGGATTGTGATGTCATAATTTTGCATTGCATACTGCATTGCATGGATTGTGATGTCATAATTTTGCAATAATTGATGCTTTGCATGGATTATGATGTCATAATTTTGCATTGCATACTGCATTGCATGGATTGTGATGTCATAATTTTGCATTGCATACTGCATTGCATGGATTGTGATGTCATAATTTTGCATTGGATACTGCATTGCATGGATTATGATGTCATAATTTTGCATTGCATACTGCATTGCATGGATTGTGATGTCATAATTTTGCATTGCATACTGCATTGCATGGATTGTGATGTCATAATTTTGCATTGCATACTGCATTGCATGGATTGTGATGTCATAATGTTGCATTAAATTATGCTTTGCATGGATTGTGATGTCATAATGTTGCATTGCATACTGCATTGCATGGATTGTGATGTCATAATTTTGCATTGCATACTGCATTGCATGGATTGTGATGTCATAATTTTGCATTGCATACTGCATTGCATGGATTGTGATGTCATAATTTTGCATTGCATACTGCATTGCATGGATTGTGATGTCATAATTTTGCATTGCATACTGCATTGCATGGATTGTGATGTCATAATGTTGCATTAAATGATGCTTTGCATGGATTATGATGTCATAATTTTGCATTGCATACTGCATTGCATGGATTGTGATGTCATAATTTTGCATTGCATACTGCATTGCATGGATTGTGATGTCATAATTTTGCATTGGATACTGCATTGCATGGATTATGATGTCATAATTTTGCATTGCATACTGCATTGCATGGATTGTGATGTCATAATTTTGCATTGCATACTGCATTGCATGGATTGTGATGTCATAATTTTGCATTGCATACTGCATTGCATGGATTGTGATGTCATAATGTTGCATTAAATTATGCTTTGCATGGATTGTGATGTCATAATGTTGCATTGCATACTGCATTGCATGGATTGTGATGTCATAATTTTGCATTGCATACTGCATTGCATGGATTGTGATGTCATAATTTTGCATTGCATACTGCATTGCATGGAGTGTGATGTCATAATGTTGCATTAAATGATGCTTTGCATGGATTATGATGTCATAATTTTGCATTGCATACTGCATTGCATGGATTGTGATGTCATAATTTTGCATTGCATACTGCATTGCATGGATTGTGATGTCATAATTTTGCATTGCATACTGCATTGCATGGATTGTGATGTCATAATTTTGCATTGTATACTGCATTGCATGGATTGTGATGTCATAATTTTGCATTGCATACTGCATTGCATGGATTGTGATGTTATAATGTTGCATTAAATGATGCATTGCATGGATTGTGATGTCATAATTTTGCATTGCATACTGCATTGCATGGATTGTGATGTCATACTTTTGCATTGCATACTGCATTGCATGGATTGTGATGTCATAATGTTGCATTGCATACTGCATTGCATGGATTGTGATGTCATAATTTTGCATTGCATACTGCATTGCATGGATTGTGATGTCATAATGTTGCATTAAATGATGCTTTGCATGGATTGTGATGTCATCATTTTGCATTGCATACTGCATTGCATGGATTGTGTTGTCATAATTTTGCATTAAATGATGCTTTGCATGGATTATGATGTCATAATTTAGCATTGCATGGATTGTGATGTCATTATTTTGCATTGCATACTGCATTGCATGGATTGTGATGTCATGATTTTGCATTGCATGCTGCATTGCATGGATTGTGATGTCATAATGTTGCATTAAATGATGCTTTGCATGTATTGTGATGTCATAATTTTGCATTGCATACTGCATTGCATGGATTGTGATGTCATACTTTTGCATTAAATGATGCTTTGCATGGATTGTGATGTCATACTTTTGCATTAAATGATGCTTTGCATGGATTATGATGTCATAATTTTGCATTGCATACTGCATTGCATGGATTGTGATGTCATACTTTTGCATTACATACTGCATTGCATGGATTGTGATGTCATAATGTTGCATTGCATACTGCATTGCATGGATTGTGATGTCATAATTTTGCATTGCATACTGCATTGCATGGATTGTGATGTCATAATTTTGCATTAAATGATGCTTTGCATGGATTATGATGTCATAATTTTGCATTGCATACTGCATTGCATGGATTGTGATGTCATAATGTTGCATTAAATGATGCTTTGCATGGATTGTGATGTCATCATTTTGCATTGCATACTGCATTGCATGGATTGTGTTGTCATCATTTTGCATTAAATGATGCTTTGCAAGGATTATGATGTCATAATTTAGCATTGCATGGATTGTGATGTCATTATTTTGCATTGCATACTGCATTGCATGGATTGTGATGTCATAATTTTGCATTGCATACTGCATTGCATGGCTTGTGATGTCATACTTTTGCATTAAATTATGCTTTGCATGGATTATGATGTCATAATTTTCTATTGCATACTGCATTGCATGGATTGTGATGTCATAATTTTGCATTGCATACTGCATTGCATGGATTGTGATGTCATACTTTTGTATTAAATGATGCTTTGCATGGATTGTGATGTCATACTTTTGCATTAAATGATGCTTTGCATGGATTATGATGTCATAATTTTCTATTGCATACTGCATTGCATGGATTGTGATGTCATAATTTTGCATTGCATACTGCATTGCATGGATTGTGATGTCATAATTTTGCATTAAATGATGCTTTGCATGGATTATGATGTCATAATTGTGCATTGTATACTGCATTGCATGGATTGTGATGTCATAATTTTGCATTGCATACTGCATTGCATGGATTGTGATGTCATAATTTTACATTAAATGATGCTTTGCATGGATTATGATGTCATAATTTTGCATTGCATACTGCATTGCATGGATTGTGATGTCATAATTTTGCATTGGATACTGCATTGCATGGATTATGATGTCATAATTTTGCATTGCATACTGCATTGCATGGATTGTGATGTCATAATTTTGCATTGTATACTGCATTGCATGGATTGTGATGTCATAATTTTGCATTGCATACTGCATTGCATGGATTGTGATGTCATAATTTTGCATTAAATGATGCTTTGCATGGATTATGATGTCATAATTTTGCATTGCATACTGTATTGCATGGATTGTGATGTCATAATTTTGCATTGCATACTGCATTGCATGGATTGTGATGTCATAATTTTGCATTAAATGATGCTTTGCATGGATTGCGATGTCATAATTTTGCATTAAATGATGCTTTGCATGGATTATGATGTCATAATTTTGCATTGCATACTGCATTGCATGGATTGTGATGTCATAATTTTGCATTGCATACTGCATTGCATGGATTGTGATGTCATAATTTTGCATTGCATACTGCATTGCATGGATTGTGATGTCATAATGTTGCATTAAATTATGCTTTGCATGGATTGTGATGTCATAATGTTGCATTGCATACTGCATTGCATGGATTGTGATGTCATAATTTTGCATTAAATGATGCTTTGCATTGATTGTGATGTCATAATTTTGCATTGCATACTGCATTGCATGGATTGTGATGTCATAATTTTGCATTAAATGATGCTTTGCATGGATTATGATGTCATAATTTTGCATTGCATACTGCATTGCATGGATTGTGATGTCATACTTTTGCATTGCATACTGCATTGCATGGATTGTGATGTCATAATTTTGCATTGCATACTGCATTGCATGGATTGTGATGTCATAATTTTGCATTGCATACTGCATTGCATGGATTGTGATGTCATAATTTTGCATTAAAAGATGCTTTGCATGGATTGTGATGTCATAATTTTGCATTGCATACTTAATTGCATGGATTGTGATGTCATAATGTTGCATTAAATGATGCTTTGCATGGATTATGATGTCATAATTTTGCATTGCATACTGCATTGCATGGATTGTGATGTCATAATTTTGCATTAAATTATGCTTTGCATGGATTATGATGTCATAATTTTGCATTGCATGGATTGTGATGTCATAATTTTGCATTGCATACTGCATTGCATGGATTGTGATGTCATAATTTTGCATTGGATACTGCATTGCATGGATTATGATGTCATAATTTTGCATTGCATACTGCATTGCATGGATTGTGATGTCATAATTTTGCATTGCATACTGCATTGCATGGATTGTGATGTCATAATTTTGCATTGCATACTGCATTGCATGGACTGTGATGTCATAATGTTGCATTAAATTATGCTTTGCATGGATTGTGATGTCATAATGTTGCATTGCATACTGCATTGCATGGATTGTGATGTCATAATTTTGCATTGCATACTGCATTGCATGGATTGTGATGTCATAATTTTGCATTGCATACTGCATTGCATGGATTGTGATGTCATAATTTTGCATTGCATACTGCATTGCATGGATTGTGATGTCATAATGTTGCATTAAATGATGCTTTGCATGGATTATGATGTCATAATTTTGCATTGCATACTGCATTGCATGGATTGTGATGTCATAATTTTGCATTGGATACTGCATTGCATGGATTATGATGTCATAATTTTGCATTGCATACTGCATTGCATGGATTGTGATGTCATAATTTTGCATTGCATACTGCATTGCATGGATTGTGATGTCATAATTTTGCATTGCATACTGCATTGCATGGATTGTGATGTCATAATTTTGCATTGCATACTGCATTGCATGGATTGTGATGTCATAATGTTGCATAAAATGATGCTTTGCATGGATTATGATGTCATAATTTTGCATTGCATACTGCATTGCATGGATTGTGATGTCATAATTTTGCATTGGATACTGCATTGCATGGATTATGATGTCATAATTTTGCATTGCATACTGCATTGCATGGATTGTGATGTCATAATTTTGCATTGCATACTGCATTGCATGGATTGTGATGTCATAATTTTGCATTGCATACTGCATTGCATGGATTGTGATGTCATAATTTTGCATTGCATACTGCATTGCATGGAGTGTGATGTCATAATGTTGCATTAAATGATGCTTTGCATGGATTATGATGTCATAATTTTGCATTGCATACTGCATTGCATGGATTGTGATGTCATAATTTTGCATTGCATACTGCATTGCATGGATTGTGATGTCATAATTTTGCATTGCATACTGCATTGCATGGATTGTGATGTCATAATTTTGCATTGTATACTGCATTGCATGGATTGTGATGTCATAATTTTGCATTGCATACTGCATTGCATGGATTGTGATGTTATAATGTTGCATTAAATGATGCATTGCATGGATTGTGATGTCATAATTTTGCATTGCATACTGCATTGCATGGATTGTGATGTCATACTTTTGCATTGCATACTGCATTGCATGGATTGTGATGTCATAATGTTGCATTGCATACTGCATTGCATGGATTGTGATGTCATAATTTTGCATTGCATACTGCATTGCATGGATTGTGATGTCATAATGTTGCATTAAATGATGCTTTGCATGGATTGTGATGTCATCATTTTGCATTGCATACTGCATTGCATGGATTGTGATGTCATAATTTTGCATTAAATGATGCTTTGCATGGATTATGATGTCATAATTTAGCATTGCATGGATTGTGATGTCATTATTTTGCATTGCATACTGCATTGCATGGATTGTGATGTCATAATGTTGCATTGCATACTGCATTGCATGTATTGTGATGTCATAATTTTGCATTGCATACTGCATTGCATGGATTGTGATGTCATACTTTTGCATTAAATGATGCTTTGCATGGATTGTGATGTCATACTTTTGCATTAAATGATGCTTTGCATGGATTATGATGTCATAATTTTGCATTGCATACTGCATTGCATGGATTGTGATGTCATACTTTTGCATTACATACTGCATTGCATGGATTGTGATGTCATAATGTTGCATTGCATACTGCATTGCATGGATTGTGATGTCATAATTTTGCTTTGCATACTGCATTGCATGGATTGTGATGTCATAATGTTGCATTAAATGATGCTTTGCAGGTATTGTGATGTCATAATTTTGCATTGCATACTGCATTGCATGGATTGTGATGTCATAATTTTGCATTAAATGATGCTTTGCATGGATTATGATGTCATAATTTTGCATTGCATGGATTGAGATGTCATAATTTTGCATTGCATACTGCATTGCATGGATTGTGATGTCATAATTTTGCATTAAATGATGCTTTGCATGGATTGTGATGTCATAATTTTGCATTGCATACTGCATTGCATGGATTGTGATGTCATAATTTTGTATTGCATACTGCATTATATGGATTGTGATGTCATAATTTTGCATTAAATTATGCTTTGCATGGATTATGATGTCATAATTTTGCATTGCATACTGCATTGCATGGATTGTGATGTCATAATTTTGCATTGCATACTGCATTGCATGGATTGTGATGTCATAATTTTGCATTGCATGGATTGTGATGTCATAATTTTACTTAAAATGATGCTTTGCATGGATTATGATGTCATAATTTTGCATAGCATGGATTGTGAGGTCATAATTTTGCATTGCATACTGCATTGCATGGATTGTGATGTCATAATTTTGCATTGCATTCTGCATTATATGGATTGTGATGTTATAATTTTGCATTAAATGATGCTTTGCATGGATTATGAAGTCATAATTTTGCATTGCATACTGCTTTGCATGGATTGTGATGTCATAATTTTGCATTAAATGATGCTTTGCATGGATTATGATGTCATAATTTTGCATTGCATACTGCATTGTATGGATTGTGATGTTATAATGTTGCATTAAATGATGCTTTGCATGGATTGTGATGTCATAATTTTGCATTGCATACTGCATTGCATGTATTGTGATGTCATAATTTTCTATTGCATACTGCATTGCATGGATTGTGATGTCATAATTTTGCATTGCATACTGCATTGCATGGATTGTGATGTCATACTTTTGTATTAAATGATGCTTTGCATGGATTGTGATGTCATACTTTTGCATTAAATTATGCTTTGCATGGATTATGATGTCATAATTTTCTATTGCATACTGCATTGCATGGATTGTGATGTCATAATTTTGCATTGCATACTGCATTGCATGGATTGTGATGTCATAATTTTGCATTAAATGATGCTTTGCATGGATTATGATGTCATAATTGTGCATTGTATACTGCATTGCATGGATTGTGATGTCATAATTTTGCATTGCATACTGCATTGCATGGATTGTGATGTCATAATTTTACATTAAATGATGCTTTGCATGGATTATGATGTCATAATTTTGCATTGCATACTGCATTGCATGGATTGTGATGTCATAATTTTGCATTGGATACTGCATTGCATGGATTATGATGTCATAATTTTGCATTGCATACTGCATTGCATGGATTGTGATGTCATAATTTTGCATTGTATACTGCATTGCATGGATTGTGATGTCATAATTTTGCATTGCATACTGCATTGCATGGATTGTGATGTCATAATTTTGCATTAAATGATGCTTTGCATGGATTATGATGTCATAATTTTGCATTGCATACTGTATTGCATGGATTGTGATGTCATAATTTTGCATTGCATACTGCATTGCATGGATTGTGATGTCATAATTTTGCATTAAATGATGCTTTGCATGGATTGCGATGTCATAATTTTGCATTAAATGATGCTTTGCATGGATTATGATGTCATAATTTTGCATTGCATACTGCATTGCTTGGATTGTGATGTCATAATTTTGCATTAAATTATGCTTTGCATGGATTATGATGTCATAATTTTGCATTGCATGGATTGTGATGTCATAATTTTGCATTGCATACTGCATTGCATGGATTGTGATGTCATAATTTTGCATTGCATACTGCATTGCATGTATTGTGATGTCATAATTTTCTATTGCATACTGCATTGCATGGATTGTGATGTCATAATTTTGCATTGCATACTGCATTGCATGGATTGTGATGTCATACTTTTGTATTAAATGATGCTTTGCATGGATTGTGATGTCATACTTTTGCATTAAATTATGCTTTGCATGGATTATGATGTCATAATTTTCTATTGCATACTGCATTGCATGGATTGTGATGTCATAATTTTGCATTGCATACTGCATTGCATGGATTGTGATGTCATAATTTTGCATTAAATGATGCTTTGCATGGATTATGATGTCATAATTGTGCATTGTATACTGCATTGCATGGATTGTGATGTCATAATTTTGCATTGCATACTGCATTGCATGGATTGTGATGTCATAATTTTACATTAAATGATGCTTTGCATGGATTATGATGTCATAATTTTGCATTGCATACTGCATTGCATGGATTGTGATGTCATAATTTTGCATTGGATACTGCATTGCATGGATTATGATGTCATAATTTTGCATTGCATACTGCATTGCATGGATTGTGATGTCATAATTTTGCATTGTATACTGCATTGCATGGATTGTGATGTCATAATTTTGCATTGCATACTGCATTGCATGGATTGTGATGTCATAATTTTGCATTAAATGATGCTTTGCATGGATTATGATGTCATAATTTTGCATTGCATACTGTATTGCATGGATTGTGATGTCATAATTTTGCATTGCATACTGCATTGCATGGATTGTGATGTCATAATTTTGCATTAAATGATGCTTTGCATGGATTGCGATGTCATAATTTTGCATTAAATGATGCTTTGCATGGATTATGATGTCATAATTTTGCATTGCATACTGCATTGCTTGGATTGTGATGTCATAATTTTGCATTAAATTATGCTTTGCATGGATTATGATGTCATAATTTTGCATTGCATGGATTGTGATGTCATAATTTTGCATTGCATACTGCATTGCATGGATTGTGATGTCATAATTTTGCATTGCATACTGCATTGCATGGATTGTGATGTCATAATTTTGCAATACATGATGCTTTGCATGGATTATGATGTCATAATTTTGCATTGCATACTGCATTGCATGGATTGTGATGTCATAATTTTGCATTGCATACTGCATTGCATGGATTGTGATGTCATAATTTTGCATTGGATACTGCATTGCATGGATTATGATGTCATAATTTTGCATTGCATACTGCATTGCATGGATTGTGATGTCATAATTTTGCATTGCATACTGCATTGCATGGATTGTGATGTCATAATTTTGCATTGCATACTGCATTGCATGGACTGTGATGTCATAATGTTGCATTAAATTATGCTTTGCATGGATTGTGATGTCATAATGTTGCATTGCATACTGCATTGCATGGATTGTGATGTCATAATTTTGCATTGCATACTGCATTGCATGGATTGTGATGTCATAATTTTGCATTGCATACTGCATTGCATGGATTGTGATGTCATAATTTTGCATTGCATACTGCATTGCATGGATTGTGATGTCATAATGTTGCATTAAATGATGCTTTGCATGGATTATGATGTCATAATTTTGCATTGCATACTGCATTGCATGGATTGTGATGTCATAATTTTGCATTGCATACTGCATTGCATGGATTGTGATGTCATAATTTTGCATTGGATACTGCATTGCATGGATTATGATGTCATAATTTTGCATTGCATACTGCATTGCATGGATTGTGATGTCATAATTTTGCATTGCATACTGCATTGCATGGATTGTGATGTCATAATTTTGCATTGCATACTGCATTGCATGGATTGTGATGTCATAATTTTGCATTGCATACTGCATTGCATGGAGTGTGATGTCATAATGTTGCATTAAATGATGCTTTGCATGGATTATGATGTCATAATTTTGCATTGCATACTGCATTGCATGGATTGTGATGTCATAATTTTGCATTGCATACTGCATTGCATGGATTGTGATGTCATAATTTTGCATTGCATACTGCATTGCATGGATTGTGATGTCATAATTTTGCATTGTATACTGCATTGCATGGATTGTGATGTCATAATTTTGCATTGCATACTGCATTGCATGGATTGTGATGTTATAATGTTGCATTAAATGATGCATTGCATGGATTGTGATGTCATAATTTTGCATTGCATACTGCATTGCATGGATTGTGATGTCATACTTTTGCATTGCATACTGCATTGCATGGATTGTGATGTCATAATGTTGCATTGCATACTGCATTGCATGGATTGTGATGTCATAATTTTGCATTGCATACTGCATTGCATGGATTGTGATGTCATAATGTTGCATTAAATGATGCTTTGCATGGATTGTGATGTCATCATTTTGCATTGCATACTGCATTGCATGGATTGTGATGTCATAATTTTGCATTAAATGATGCTTTGCATGGATTATGATGTCATAATTTAGCATTGCATGGATTGTGATGTCATTATTTTGCATTGCATACTGCATTGCATGGATTGTGATGTCATGATTTTGCATTGCATGCTGCATTGCATGGATTCTGATGTCATAATGTTGCATTAAATGATGCTTTGCATGTATTGTGATGTCATAATTTTGCATTGCATACTGCATTGCATGGATTGTGATGTCATACTTTTGCATTAAATGATGCTTTGCATGGATTGTGATGTCATACTTTTGCATTAAATGATGCTTTGCATGGATTATGATGTCATAATTTTGCATTGCATACTGCATTGCATGGATTGTGATGTCATACTTTTGCATTACATACTGCATTGCATGGATTGTGATGTCATAATGTTGCATTGCATACTGCATTGCATGGATTGTGATGTCATAATTTTGCTTTGCATACTGCATTGCATGGATTGTGATGTCATAATGTTGCATTAAATGATGCTTTGCAGGTATTGTGATGTCATAATTTTGCATTGCATACTGCATTGCATGGATTGTGATGTCATAATTTTGCATTAAATGATGCTTTGCATGGATTATGATGTCATAATTTTGCATTGCATGGATTGAGATGTCATAATTTTGCATTGCATACTGCATTGCATGGATTGTGATGTCATAATTGTGCATTGCATACTGCATTGCATGGATTGTGATGTCATAATTTTGCATTAAATGATGCTTTGCATGGATTGTGATGTCATAATTTTGCATTGCATACTGCATTGCATGGATTGTGATGTCATAATTTTGTATTGCATACTGCATTATATGGATTGTGATGTCATAATTTTGCATTAAATTATGCTTTGCATGGATTATGATGTCATAATTTTGCATTGCATACTGCATTGCATGGATTGTGATGTCATAATTTTGCATTGCATACTGCATTGCATGGATTGTGATGTCATAATTTTGCATTGCATGGATTGTGATGTCATAATTTTACTTAAAATGATGCTTTGCATGGATTATGATGTCATAATTTTGCATAGCATGGATTGTGAGGTCATAATTTTGCATTGCATACTGCATTGCATGGATTGTGATGTCATAATTTTGCATTGCATTCTGCATTATATGGATTGTGATGTTATAATTTTGCATTAAATGATGCTTTGCATGGATTATGAAGTCATAATTTTGCATTGCATACTGCTTTGCATGGATTGTGATGTCATAATTTTGCATTAAATGATGCTTTGCATGGATTATGATGTCATAATTTTGCATTGCATACTGCATTGTATGGATTGTGATGTTATAATGTTGCATTAAATGATGCTTTGCATGGATTGTGATGTCATAATTTTGCATTGCATACTGCATTGCATGTATTGTGATGTCATAATTTTCTATTGCATACTGCATTGCATGGATTGTGATGTCATAATTTTGCATTGCATACTGCATTGCATGGATTGTGATGTCATACTTTTGTATTAAATGATGCTTTGCATGGATTGTGATGTCATACTTTTGCATTAAATTATGCTTTGCATGGATTATGATGTCATAATTTTCTATTGCATACTGCATTGCATGGATTGTGATGTCATAATTTTGCATTGCATACTGCATTGCATGGATTGTGATGTCATAATTTTGCATTAAATGATGCTTTGCATGGATTATGATGTCATAATTGTGCATTGTATACTGCATTGCATGGATTGTGATGTCATAATTTTGCATTGCATACTGCATTGCATGGATTGTGATGTCATAATTTTACATTAAATGATGCTTTGCATGGATTATGATGTCATAATTTTGCATTGCATACTGCATTGCATGGATTGTGATGTCATAATTTTGCATTGGATACTGCATTGCATGGATTATGATGTCATAATTTTGCATTGCATACTGCATTGCATGGATTGTGATGTCATAATTTTGCATTGTATACTGCATTGCATGGATTGTGATGTCATAATTTTGCATTGCATACTGCATTGCATGGATTGTGATGTCATAATTTTGCATTAAATGATGCTTTGCATGGATTATGATGTCATAATTTTGCATTGCATACTGTATTGCATGGATTGTGATGTCATAATTTTGCATTGCATACTGCATTGCATGGATTGTGATGTCATAATTTTGCATTAAATGATGCTTTGCATGGATTGCGATGTCATAATTTTGCATTAAATGATGCTTTGCATGGATTATGATGTCATAATTTTGCATTGCATACTGCATTGCATGGATTGTGATGTCATAATTTTGCATTGCATACTGCATTGCATGGATTGTGATGTCATAATTTTGCATTGCATACTGCATTGCATGGATTGTGATGTCATAATGTTGCATTAAATTATGCTTTGCATGGATTGTGATGTCATAATGTTGCATTGCATACTGCATTGCATGGATTGTGATGTCATAATTTTGCATTAAATGATGCTTTGCATTGATTGTGATGTCATAATTTTGCATTGCATACTGCATTGCATGGATTGTGATGTCATAATTTTGCATTAAATGATGCTTTGCATGGATTATGATGTCATAATTTTGCATTGCATACTGCATTGCATGGATTGTGATGTCATACTTTTGCATTGCATACTGCATTGCATGGATTGTGATGTCATAATTTTGCATTGCATACTGCATTGCATGGATTGTGATGTCATAATTTTGCATTGCATACTGCATTGCATGGATTGTGATGTCATAATTTTGCATTAAAAGATGCTTTGCATGGATTGTGATGTCATAATTTTGCATTGCATACTTAATTGCATGGATTGTGATGTCATAATGTTGCATTAAATGATGCTTTGCATGGATTATGATGTCATAATTTTGCATTGCATACTGCATTGCATGGATTGTGATGTCATAATTTTGCATTAAATTATGCTTTGCATGGATTATGATGTCATAATTTTGCATTGCATGGATTGTGATGTCATAATTTTGCATTGCATACTGCATTGCATGGATTGTGATGTCATAATTTTGCATTGCATACTGCATTGCATGGATTGTGATGTCATAATTTTGCAATACATGATGCTTTGCATGGATTATGATGTCATAATTTTGCATTGCATACTGCATTGCATGGATTGTGATGTCATAATTTTGCATTGCATACTGCATTGCATGGATTGTGATGTCATAATTTTGCATTGGATACTGCATTGCATGGATTATGATGTCATAATTTTGCATTGCATACTGCATTGCATGGATTGTGATGTCATAATTTTGCATTGCATACTGCATTGCATGGATTGTGATGTCATAATTTTGCATTGCATACTGCATTGCATGGACTGTGATGTCATAATGTTGCATTAAATTATGCTTTGCATGGATTGTGATGTCATAATGTTGCATTGCATACTGCATTGCATGGATTGTGATGTCATAATTTTGCATTGCATACTGCATTGCATGGATTGTGATGTCATAATTTTGCATTGCATACTGCATTGCATGGATTGAGATGTCATAATTTTGCATTGCATACTGCATTGCATGGATTGTGATGTCATAATGTTGCATTAAATGATGCTTTGCATGGATTATGATGTCATAATTTTGCATTGCATACTGCATTGCATGGATTGTGATGTCATAATTTTGCATTGCATACTGCATTGCATGGATTGTGATGTCATAATTTTGCATTGGATACTGCATTGCATGGATTATGATGTCATAATTTTGCATTGCATACTGCATTGCATGGATTGTGATGTCATAATTTTGCATTGCATACTGCATTGCATGGATTGTGATGTTATAATGTTGCATTAAATGATGCATTGCATGGATTGTGATGTCATAATTTTGCATTGCATACTGCATTGCATGGATTGTGATGTCATACTTTTGCATTGCATACTGCATTGCATGGATTGTGATGTCATAATGTTGCATTGCATACTGCATTGCATGGATTGTGATGTCATAATTTTGCATTGCATACTGCATTGCATGGATTGTGATGTCATAATGTTGCATTAAATGATGCTTTGCATGGATTGTGATGTCATCATTTTGCATTGCATACTGCATTGCATGGATTGTGATGTCATAATTTTGCATTAAATGATGCTTTGCATGGATTATGATGTCATAATTTAGCATTGCATGGATTGTGATGTCATTATTTTGCATTGCATACTGCATTGCATGGATTGTGATGTTATGATTTTGCATTGCATGCTGCATTGCATGGATTGTGATGTCATAATGTTGCATTAAATGATGCTTTGCATGTATTGTGATGTCATAATTTTGCATTGCATACTGCATTGCATGGATTGTGATGTCATACTTTTGCATTAAATGATGCTTTGCATGGATTGTGATGTCATACTTTTGCATTAAATGATGCTTTGCATGGATTATGATGTCATAATTTTGCATTGCATACTGCATTGCATGGATTGTGATGTCATACTTTTGCATTACATACTGCATTGCATGGATTGTGATGTCATAATGTTGCATTGCATACTGCATTGCATGGATTGTGATGTCATAATTTTGCTTTGCATACTGCATTGCATGGATTGTGATGTCATAATGTTGCATTAAATGATGCTTTGCAGGTATTGTGATGTCATAATTTTGCATTGCATACTGCATTGCATGGATTGTGATGTCATAATTTTGCATTAAATGATGCTTTGCATGGATTATGATGTCATAATTTTGCATTGCATGGATTGAGATGTCATAATTTTGCATTGCATACTGCATTGCATGGATTGTGATGTCATAATTGTGCATTGCATACTGCATTGCATGGATTGTGATGTCATAATTTTGCATTAAATGATGCTTTGCATGGATTGTGATGTCATAATTTTGCATTGCATACTGCATTGCATGGATTGTGATGTCATAATTTTGTATTGCATACTGCATTATATGGATTGTGATGTCATAATTTTGCATTAAATTATGCTTTGCATGGATTATGATGTCATAATTTTGCATTGCATACTGCATTGCATGGATTGTGATGTCATAATTTTGCATTGCATACTGCATTGCATGGATTGTGATGTCATAATTTTGCATTGCATGGATTGTGATGTCATAATTTTACTTAAAATGATGCTTTGCATGGATTATGATGTCATAATTTTGCATTGCATACTGCATTGCATGGATTGTGATGTCATAATTTTGCATTGCATACTGCATTGCATGGATTGTGATGTCATAATTTTGCATTGCATGGATTGTGATGTCATAATTTTACTTAAAATGATGCTTTGCATGGATTATGATGTCATAATTTTGCATTGCATACTGCATTGTATGGATTGTGATGTTATAATGTTGCATTAAATGATGCTTTGCATGGATTGTGATGTCATAATTTTGCATTGCATACTGCATTGCATGGATTGTGATGTCATAATTTTGCATTGCATACTGCATTGCATGGATTGTGATGTCATAATTTTGCATTGCATACTGCATTGCATGGATTGTGATGTCATAATTTTGCATTGCATACTGCATTGCATGGATTGTGATGTCATAATTTTGCATTGCATACTGCATTGCATGGATTGTGATGTCATAATTTTACTTAAAATGATGCTTTGCATGGATTATGATGTCATAATTTTGCATTGCATGGATTGTGATGTCATAATTTTGCATTGCATACTGCATTGCATGGATTGTGATGTCATAATTTTGCATTGCATACTGCATTATATGGATTGTGATGTTATAATTTTGCATTAAATGATGCTTTGCATGGATTATGAAGTCATAATTTTGCATTGCATACTGCTTTGCATGGATTGTGAAGTCATAATTTTGCATTAAATGATGCTTTGCATGGATTATGATGTCATAATTTTGCATTGCATACTGCATTGTATGGATTGTGATGTTATAATGTTGCATTAAATGATGCTTTGCATGGATTGTGATGTCATAATTTTGCATTGCATACTGCATTGCATGTATTGTGATGTCATAATTTTGCATTGCATACTGCATTGCATGGATTGTGATGTCATAATTTTGCATTGCATACTGCATTGCATGGATTGTGATGTCATAATTTTGCATTGCATACTGCATTGCATGGATTGTGATGTCATAATTTTGCATTGCATACTGCATTGCATGGATTGTGATGTCATAATTTTGCAATACATGATGCTTTGCATGGATTATGATGTCATAATTTTGCATTGCATACTGCATTGCATGGATTGTGATGTCATAATTTTGCATTGCATACTGCATTGCATGGATTGTGATGTCATAATTTTGCATTGGATACTGCATTGCATGGATTATGATGTCATAATTTTGCATTGCATACTGCATTGCATGGATTGTGATGTCATAATTTTGCATTGCATACTGCATTGCATGGATTGTGATGTCATAATTTTGCATTGCATACTGCATTGCATGGACTGTGATGTCATAATGTTGCATTAAATTATGCTTTGCATGGATTGTGATGTCATAATGTTGCATTGCATACTGCATTGCATGGATTGTGATGTCATAATTTTGCATTGCATACTGCATTGCATGGATTGTGATGTCATAATTTTGCATTGCATACTGCATTGCATGGATTGTGATGTCATAATTTTGCATTGCATACTGCATTGCATGGATTGTGATGTCATAATGTTGCATTAAATGATGCTTTGCATGGATTATGATGTCATAATTTTGCATTGCATACTGCATTGCATGGATTGTGATGTCATAATTTTGCATTGCATACTGCATTGCATGGATTGTGATGTCATAATTTTGCATTGGATACTGCATTGCATGGATTATGATGTCATAATTTTGCATTGCATACTGCATTGCATGGATTGTGATGTCATAATTTTGCATTGCATACTGCATTGCATGGATTGTGATGTTATAATGTTGCATTAAATGATGCATTGCATGGATTGTGATGTCATAATTTTGCATTGCATACTGCATTGCATGGATTGTGATGTCATACTTTTGCATTGCATACTGCATTGCATGGATTGTGATGTCATAATGTTGCATTGCATACTGCATTGCATGGATTGTGATGTCATAATTTTGCATTGCATACTGCATTGCATGGATTGTGATGTCATAATGTTGCATTAAATGATGCTTTGCATGGATTGTGATGTCATCATTTTGCATTGCATACTGCATTGCATGGATTGTGATGTCATAATTTTGCATTAAATGATGCTTTGCCTGGATTATGATGTCATAATTTAGCATTGCATGGATTGTGATGTCATTATTTTGCATTGCATACTGCATTGCATGGATTGTGATGTTATGATTTTGCATTGCATGCTGCATTGCATGGATTGTGATGTCATAATGTTGCATTAAATGATGCTTTGCATGTATTGTGATGTCATAATTTTGCATTGCATACTGCATTGCATGGATTGTGATGTCATACTTTTGCATTAAATGATGCTTTGCATGGATTGTGATGTCATACTTTTGCATTAAATGATGCTTTGCATGGATTATGATGTCATAATTTTGCATTGCATACTGCATTGCATGGATTGTGATGTCATACTTTTGCATTACATACTGCATTGCATGGATTGTGATGTCATAATGTTGCATTGCATACTGCATTGCATGGATTGTGATGTCATAATTTTGCTTTGCATACTGCATTGCATGGATTGTGATGTCATAATGTTGCATTAAATGATGCTTTGCAGGTATTGTGATGTCATAATTTTGCATTGCATACTGCATTGCATGGATTGTGATGTCATAATTTTGCATTAAATGATGCTTTGCATGGATTATGATGTCATAATTTTGCATTGCATGGATTGAGATGTCATAATTTTGCATTGCATACTGCATTGCATGGATTGTGATGTCATAATTGTGCATTGCATACTGCATTGCATGGATTGTGATGTCATAATTTTGCATTAAATGATGCTTTGCATGGATTGTGATGTCATAATTTTGCATTGCATACTGCATTGCATGGATTGTGATGTCATAATTTTGTATTGCATACTGCATTATATGGATTGTGATGTCATAATTTTGCATTAAATTATGCTTTGCATGGATTATGATGTCATAATTTTGCATTGCATACTGCATTGCATGGATTGTGATGTCATAATTTTGCATTGCATACTGCATTGCATGGATTGTGATGTCATAATTTTGCATTGCATGGATTGTGATGTCATAATTTTACTTAAAATGATGCTTTGCATGGATTATGATGTCATAATTTTGCATTGCATA
This sequence comes from Pseudophryne corroboree, assembly GCF_028390025.1. Lineage (NCBI taxonomy): Eukaryota > Metazoa > Chordata > Amphibia > Anura > Myobatrachidae > Pseudophryne > Pseudophryne corroboree. Next base: position 341,391 of record NW_026967558.1, on the reverse strand, counting down.
CTGCATTGCATGGATTGTGATGTCATAATTTTGCATTGCATACTGCATTGCATGGATTGTGATGTCATAATTTTGCATTGCATGGATTGTGATGTCATAATTTTACTTAAAATGATGCTTTGCATGGATTATGATGTCATAATTTTGCATTGCATACTGCATTGTATGGATTGTGATGTTATAATGTTGCATTAAATGATGCTTTGCATGGATTGTGATGTCATAATTTTGCATTGCATACTGCATTGCATGTATTGTGATGTCATAATTTTGCATTGCATACTGCATTGCATGGATTGTGATGTCATAATTTTGCATTGCATACTGCATTGCATGGATTGTGATGTCATAATTTTGCATTGCATACTGCATTGCATGGATTGTGATGTCATAATTTTGCATTGCATACTGCATTGCATGGATTGTGATGTCATAATTTTACTTAAAATGATGCTTTGCATGGATTATGATGTCATAATTTTGCATTGCATGGATTGTGATGTCATAATTTTGCATTGCATACTGCATTGCATGGATTGTGATGTCATAATTTTGCATTGCATACTGCATTATATGGATTGTGATGTTATAATTTTGCATTAAATGATGCTTTGCATGGATTATGAAGTCATAATTTTGCATTGCATACTGCTTTGCATGGATTGTGAAGTCATAATTTTGCATTAAATGATGCTTTGCATGGATTATGATGTCATAATTTTGCATTGCATACTGCATTGTATGGATTGTGATGTTATAATGTTGCATTAAATGATGCTTTGCATGGATTGTGATGTCATAATTTTGCATTGCATACTGCATTGCATGTATTGTGATGTCATAATTTTGCATTGCATACTGCATTGCATGGATTGTGATGTCATAATTTTGCATTGCATACTGCATTGCATGGATTGTGATGTCATAATTTTGCATTGCATACTGCATTGCATGGATTGTGATGTCATAATTTTGCATTAAAAGATGCTTTGCATGGATTGTGATGTCATAATTTTGCATTGCATACTTAATTGCATGGATTGTGATGTCATAATGTTGCATTAAATGATGCTTTGCATGGATTATGATGTCATAATTTTGCATTGCATACTGCATTGCATGGATTGTGATGTCATAATTTTGCATTAAATTATGCTTTGCATGGATTATGATGTCATAATTTTGCATTGCATACTGCATTGCATGGATTGTGATGTCATACTTTTGCATTACATACTGCATTGCATGGATTGTGATGTCATAATGTTGCATTGCATACTGCATTGCATGGATTGTGATGTCATAATTTTGCTTTGCATACTGCATTGCATGGATTGTGATGTCATAATGTTGCATTAAATGATGCTTTGCAGGTATTGTGATGTCATAATTTTGCATTGCATACTGCATTGCATGGATTGTGATGTCATAATTTTGCATTAAATGATGCTTTGCATGGATTATGATGTCATAATTTTGCATTGCATGGATTGAGATGTCATAATTTTGCATTGCATACTGCATTGCATGGATTGTGATGTCATAATTGTGCATTGCATACTGCATTGCATGGATTGTGATGTCATAATTTTGCATTAAATGATGCTTTGCATGGATTGTGATGTCATAATTTTGCATTGCATACTGCATTGCATGGATTGTGATGTCATAATTTTGTATTGCATACTGCATTATATGGATTGTGATGTCATAATTTTGCATTAAATTATGCTTTGCATGGATTATGATGTCATAATTTTGCATTGCATACTGCATTGCATGGATTGTGATGTCATAATTTTGCATTGCATACTGCATTGCATGGATTGTGATGTCATAATTTTGCATTGCATGGATTGTGATGTCATAATTTTACTTAAAATGATGCTTTGCATGGATTATGATGTCATAATTTTGCATTGCATACTGCATTGCATGGATTGTGATGTCATAATTTTGCATTGCATACTGCATTGCATGGATTGTGATGTCATAATTTTGCATTGCATGGATTGTGATGTCATAATTTTACTTAAAATGATGCTTTGCATGGATTATGATGTCATAATTTTGCATTGCATACTGCATTGTATGGATTGTGATGTTATAATGTTGCATTAAATGATGCTTTGCATGGATTGTGATGTCATAATTTTGCATTGCATACTGCATTGCATGTATTGTGATGTCATAATTTTGCATTGCATACTGCATTGCATGGATTGTGATGTCATAATTTTGCATTGCATACTGCATTGCATGGATTGTGATGTCATAATTTTGCATTGCATACTGCATTGCATGGATTGTGATGTCATAATTTTGCATTGGATACTGCATTGCATGGATTATGATGTCATAATTTTGCATTGCATACTGCATTGCATGGATTGTGATGTCATAATTTTGCATTGCATACTGCATTGCATGGATTGTGATGTCATAATTTTGCATTGCATACTGCATTGCATGGATTGTGATGTCATAATTTTGCATTGCATACTGCATTGCATGGAGTGTGATGTCATAATGTTGCATTAAATGATGCGTTGCATGGATTATGATGTCATAATTTTGCATTGCATACTGCATTGCATGGATTGTGATGTCATAATTTTGCATTGCATACTGCATTGCATGGATTGTGATGTCATAATTTTGCATTGCATACTGCATTGCATGGATTGTGATGTCATCATTTTGCATTGTATACTGCATTGCATGGATTGTGATGTCATAATTTTGCATTGCATACTGCATTGCATGGATTGTGATGTTATAATGTTGCATTAAATGATGCATTGCATGGATTGTGATGTCATAATTTTGCATTGCATACTGCATTGCATGGATTGTGATGTCATACTTTTGCATTGCATACTGCATTGCATGGATTGTGATGTCATAATGTTGCATTGCATACTGCATTGCATGGATTGTGATGTCATAATTTTGCATTGCATACTGCATTGCATGGATTGTGATGTCATAATGTTGCATTAAATGATGCTTTGCATGGATTGTGATGTCATCATTTTGCATTGCATACTGCATTGCATGGATTGTGATGTCATAATTTTGCATTAAATGATGCTTTGCATGGATTATGATGTCATAATTTAGCATTGCATGGATTGTGATGTCATTATTTTGCATTGCATACTGCATTGCATGGATTGTGATGTCATGATTTTGCATTGCATGCTGCATTGCATGGATTGTGATGTCATAATGTTACATTAAATGATGCTTTGCATGTATTGTGATGTCATAATTTTGCATTGCATACTGCATTGCATGGATTGTGATGTCATACTTTTGCATTAAATGATGCTTTGCATGGATTGTGATGTCATACTTTTGCATTAAATGATGCTTTGCATGGATTATGATGTCATAATTTTGCATTGCATACTGCATTGCATGGATTGTGATGTCATACTTTTGCATTACATACTGCATTGCATGGATTGTGATGTCATAATGTTGCATTGCATACTGCATTGCATGGATTGTGATGTCATAATTTTGCTTTGCATACTGCATTGCATGGATTGTGATGTCATAATGTTGCATTAAATGATGCTTTGCAGGTATTGTGATGTCATAATTTTGCATTGCATACTGCATTGCATGGATTGTGATGTCATAATTTTGTATTGCATACTGCATTGCATGGATTGTGATGTCATAATTTTGCATTAAATGATGCTTTGCATGGATTATGATGTCATAATTTTGCATTGCATGGATTGAGATGTCATAATTTTGCATTGCATACTGCATTGCATGGATTGTGATGTCATAATTGTGCATTGCATACTGCATTGCATGGATTGTGATGTCATAATTTTGCATTAAATGATGCTTTGCATGGATTGTGATGTCATAATTTTGCATTGCATACTGCATTGCATGGATTGTGATGTCATAATTTTGTATTGCATACTGCATTATATGGATTGTGATGTCATAATTTTGCATTAAATTATGCTTTGCATGGATTATGATGTCATAATTTTGCATTGCATACTGCATTGCATGGATTGTGATGTCATAATTTTGCATTGCATACTGCATTGCATGGATTGTGATGTCATAATTTTGCATTGCATGGATTGTGATGTCATAATTTTACTTAAAATGATGCTTTGCATGGATTATGATGTCATAATTTTGCATAGCATGGATTGTGAGGTCATAATTTTGCATTGCATACTGCATTGCATGGATTGTGATGTCATAATTTTGCATTGCATTCTGCATTATATGGATTGTGATGTTATAATTTTGCATTAAATGATGCTTTGCATGGATTATGAAGTCATAATTTTGCATTGCATACTGCTTTGCATGGATTGTGATGTCATAATTTTGCATTAAATGATGCTTTGCATGGATTATGATGTCATAATTTTGCATTGCATACTGCATTGTATGGATTGTGATGTTATAATGTTGCATTAAATGATGCTTTGCATGGATTGTGATGTCATAATTTTGCATTGCATACTGCATTGCATGTATTGTGATGTCATAATTTTGCATTGCATACTGCATTGCATGGATTGTGATGTCATAATTTTGCATTGCATACTGCATTGCATGGATTGTGATGTCATAATTTTGCATTGCATACTGCATTGCATGGATTGGGATATCATATTTTTGCATTAAATGATGCTTTGCATGGATTATGATGTCATAATTTTGCATTGCATACTGCATTGCATGGATTGTGATGTCATAATTTTGCATTAAATGATGCTTTGCATGGATTGTGATGTCATAATTTTGCATTGCATACTGCATTGCATGGATTGTGATGTCATAATTTTGCATTAAATGATGCTTTGCATGGATTGTGATGTCATAATTTTGCATTAAATGATGCTTTGCATGGATTGTGATGTCATAATTTTGCATTGCATACTGCATTGCATGGATTGTGATGTCATAATTTTGCATTAAAAGATGATTTGCATGGATTGTGATGTCATAATTTTGCATTGCATACTTAATTGCATGGATTGTGATGTCATAATGTTGCATTAAATGATGCTTTGCATGGATTATGATGTCATAATTTTGCATTGCATACTGCATTGCATGGATTGTGATGTCATAATTTTGCATTAAATTATGCTTTGCATGTATTATGATGTCATAATTTTGCATTGCATGGATTGTGATGTCATAATTTTGCATTGCATACTGCATTGCATGGATTGTGATGTCATAATTTTGCATTGCATACTGCATTGCATGGATTGTGATGTCATAATTTTGCAATAAATGATGCTTTGCATGGATTATGATGTCATAATTTTGCATTGCATACTGCATTGCATGGATTGTGATGTCATAATTTTGCATTGCATACTGCATTGCATGGATTGTGATGTCATAATTTTGCATTGGATACTGCATTGCATGGATTATGATGTCATAATTTTGCATTGCATACTGCATTGCATGGATTGTGATGTCATAATTTTGCATTGCATACTGCATTGCATGGATTGTGATGTCATAATTTTGCATTGCATACTGCATTGCATGGATTGTGATGTCATAATTTTGCATCGCATACTGCATTGCATGGATTGTGATGTCATAATTTTGCATTAAATGATGCTTTGCATGGATTATGATGTCATTATTTTGCATTGCATACTGCATTGCATGGATTGTGATGTCATAATTTTGCATTAAATGATGCTTTGCATAGATTATGATGTCATAATTTTGCATTGCATACTGCATTGCATGGATTGTGATGTCATAATTTTGCATTGCATGGATTGTGATGTCATACTTTTGCATTAAATGAAGCTTTGCATGGATTATGATGTCATAATTTTGCATTGCATACTGCATTGCATGGATTGCGATGTCATAATTTTGCATTAAATGATGCTTTGCATGGATTATGATGTCATAATTTTGCATTGCATACTGCATTGCATGGATTGTGATGTCATAATGTTGCATTAAATTATGCTTTGCATGGATTGTGATGTCATAATGTTGCATTGCATACTGCATTGCATGGATTGTGATGTCATAATTTTGCATTGCATACTGCATTGCATGGATTGTGATGTCATAATTTTGCATTGCATACTGCATTGCATGGATTGTGATGTCATAATTTTGCATTGCATACTGCATTGCATGGATTGTGATGTCATAATGTTGCATTAAACGATGCTTTGCATGGATTATGATGTCATAATTTTGCATTGCATACTGCATTGCATGGATTGTGCTGTCATAATTTTGCATTGCATACTGCATTGCATGGATTGTGATGTCATAATTTTGCATTGGATACTGCATTGCATGGATTATGATGTCATAATTTTGCATTGCATACTGCATTGCATGGATTGTGATGTCATAATTTTGCATTGCATACTGCATTGCATGGATTGTGATGTCATAATTGTGCATTGCATACTGCATTGCATGGATTGTGATGTCATAATGTTGCATTAAATTATGCTTTGCATGGATTGTGATGTCATAATGTTGCATTGCATACTGCATTGCATGGATTGTGATGTCATAATTTTGCATTGCATACTGCATTGCATGGATTGTGATGTCATAATGTTGCATTAAATGATGCTTTGCATGGATTATGATGTCATAATTTTGCATTGCATACTGCATTGCATGGATTGTGATGTCATAATTTTGCATTGCATACTGCATTGCATGGATTGTGATGTCATAATTTTGCATTGCATACTGCATTGCATGGATTGTGATGTCATAATTTTGCATTGTATACTGCATTGCATGGATTGTGATCTCATAATTTTTCATTGCATACTGCATTGCATGGATTGTGATGTTATAATGTTGCATTAAATGATGCATTGCATGGATTGTGATGTCATAATTTTGCATTGCATACTGCATTGCATGGATTGTGATGTCATAATTTTGCATTGGATACTGCATTGCATGGATTATGATGTCATAATTTTGCATTGCATACTGCATTGCATGGATTGTGATGTCATAATTTTGCATTGCATACTGCATTGCATGGATTGTGATGTCATAATTTTGCATTAAATGATGCTTTGCATGGATTATGATGTCATAATTTTGCATTGCATACTGTATTGCATGGATTGTGATGTCATAATTTTGCATTGCATACTGCATTGCATGGATTGTGATGTCATAATTTTGCATTAAATGATGCTTTGCATGGATTGCGATGTCATAATTTTGCATTAAATGATGCTTTGCATGGATTATGATGTCATAATTTTGCATTGCATACTGCATTGCATGGATTGTGATGTCATAATTTTGCATTGCATACTGCATTGCATGGATTGTGATGTCATAATTTTGCATTGCATACTGCATTGCATGGATTGTGATGTCATAATGTTGCATTAAATTATGCTTTGCATGTATTGTGATGTCATAATGTTGCATTGCATACTGCATTGCATGGATTGTGATGTCATAATTTTGCATTAAATGATGCTTTGCATTGATTGTGATGTCATAATTTTGCATTGCATACTGCATTGCATGGATTGTGATGTCATAATTTTGCATTAAATGATGCTTTGCATGGATTATGATGTCATAATTTTGCATTGCATACTGCATTGCATGGATTGTGATGTCATACTTTTGCATTGCATACTGCATTGCATGGATTGTGATGTCATAATTTTGCATTGCATACTGCATTGCATGGATTGTGATGTCATAATTTTGCATTGCATACTGCATTGCATGGATTGTGATGTCATAATTTTGCATTAAAAGATGCTTTGCATGGATTGTGATGTCATAATTTTGCATTGCATACTTAATTGCATGGATTGTGATGTCATAATGTTGCATTAAATGATGCTTTGCATGGATTATGATGTCATAATTTTGCATTGCATACTGCATTGCATGGATTGTGATGTCATAATTTTGCATTAAATTATGCTTTGCATGGATTATGATGTCATAATTTTGCATTGCATGGATTGTGATGTCATAATTTTGCATTGCATACTGCATTGCATGGATTGTGATGTCATAATTTTGCATTGGATACTGCATTGCATGGATTATGATGTCATAATTTTGCATTGCATACTGCATTGCATGGATTGTGATGTCATAATTTTGCATTGCATACTGCATTGCATGGATTGTGATGTCATAATTTTGCATTGCATACTGCATTGCATGGACTGTGATGTCATAATGTTGCATTAAATTATGCTTTGCATGGATTGTGATGTCATAATGTTGCATTGCATACTGCATTGCATGGATTGTGATGTCATAATTTTGCATTGCATACTGCATTGCATGGATTGTGATGTCATAATTTTGCATTGCATACTGCATTGCATGGATTGTGATGTCATAATTTTGCATTGCATACTGCATTGCATGGATTGTGATGTCATAATGTTGCATTAAATGATGCTTTGCATGGATTATGATGTCATAATTTTGCATTGCATACTGCATTGCATGGATTGTGATGTCATAATTTTGCATTGCATACTGCATTGCATGGATTGTGATGTCATAATTTTGCATTGGATACTGCATTGCATGGATTATGATGTCATAATTTTGCATTGCATACTGCATTGCATGGATTGTGATGTCATAATTTTGCATTGCATACTGCATTGCATGGATTGTGATGTCATAATTTTGCATTGCATACTGCATTGCATGGATTGTGATGTCATAATTTTGCATTGCATACTGCATTGCGTGGAGTGTGATGTCATAATGTTGCATTAAATGATGCTTTGCATGGATTATGATGTCATAATTTTGCATTAAATGATGCTTTGCATGGATTGTGATGTCATACTTTTGCATTAAATGATGCTTTGCATGGATTATGATGTCATAATTTTGCATTGCATACTGCATTGCATGGATTGTGATGTCATACTTTTGCATTACATACTGCATTGCATGGATTGTGATGTCATAATGTTGCATTGCATACTGCATTGCATGGATTGTGATGTCATAATTTTGCTTTGCATACTGCATTGCATGGATTGTGATGTCATAATGTTGCATTAAATGATGCTTTGCAGGTATTGTGATGTCATAATTTTGCATTGCATACTGCATTGCATGGATTGTGATGTCATAATTTTGCATTAAATGATGCTTTGCATGGATTATGATGTCATAATTTTGCATTGCATGGATTGAGATGTCATAATTTTGCATTGCATACTGCATTGCATGGATTGTGATGTCATAATTTTGCATTAAATGATGCTTTGCATGGATTGTGATGTCATAATTTTGCATTGCATACTGCATTGCATGGATTGTGATGTCATAATTTTGTATTGCATACTGCATTATATGGATTGTGATGTCATAATTTTGCATTAAATTATGCTTTGCATGGATTATGATGTCATAATTTTGCATTGCATACTGCATTGCATGGATTGTGATGTCATAATTTTGCATTGCATACTGCATTGCATGGATTGTGATGTCATAATTTTGCATTGCATGGATTGTGATGTCATAATTTTACTTAAAATGATGCTTTGCATGGATTATGATGTCATAATTTTGCATAGCATGGATTGTGAGGTCATAATTTTGCATTGCATACTGCATTGCATGGATTGTGATGTCATAATTTTGCATTGCATTCTGCATTATATGGATTGTGATGTTATAATTTTGCATTAAATGATGCTTTGCATGGATTATGAAGTCATAATTTTGCATTGCATACTGCTTTGCATGGATTGTGATGTCATAATTTTGCATTAAATGATGCTTTGCATGGATTATGATGTCATAATTTTGCATTGCATACTGCATTGTATGGATTGTGATGTTATAATGTTGCATTAAATGATGCTTTGCATGGATTGTGATGTCATAATTTTGCATTGCATACTGCATTGCATGTATTGTGATGTCATAATTTTCTATTGCATACTGCATTGCATGGATTGTGATGTCATAATTTTGCATTGCATACTGCATTGCATGGATTGTGATGTCATACTTTTGTATTAAATGATGCTTTGCATGGATTGTGATGTCATACTTTTGCATTAAATTATGCTTTGCATGGATTATGATGTCATAATTTTCTATTGCATACTGCATTGCATGGATTGTGATGTCATAATTTTGCATTGCATACTGCATTGCATGGATTGTGATGTCATAATTTTGCATTAAATGATGCTTTGCATGGATTATGATGTCATAATTGTGCATTGTATACTGCATTGCATGGATTGTGATGTCATAATTTTGCATTGCATACTGCATTGCATGGATTGTGATGTCATAATTTTGCATTAAATGATGCTTTGCATGGATTATGATGTCATAATTGTGCATTGTATACTGCATTGCATGGATTGTGATGTCATAATTTTGCATTGGATACTGCATTGCATGGATTATGATGTCATAATTTTGCATTGCATACTGCATTGCATGGATTGTGATGTCATAATTTTGCATTGTATACTGCATTGCATGGATTGTGATGTCATAATTTTGCATTGCATACTGCATTGCATGGATTGTGATGTCATAATTTTGCATTAAATGATGCTTTGCATGGATTATGATGTCATAATTTTGCATTGCATACTGTATTGCATGGATTGTGATGTCATAATTTTGCATTGCATACTGCATTGCATGGATTGTGATGTCATAATTTTGCATTAAATGATGCTTTGCATGGATTGCGATGTCATAATTTTGCATTAAATGATGCTTTGCATGGATTATGATGTCATAATTTTGCATTGCATACTGCATTGCATGGATTGTGATGTCATAATTTTGCATTAAATTATGCTTTGCATGGATTATGATGTCATAATTTTGCATTGCATGGATTGTGATGTCATAATTTTGCATTGCATACTGCATTGCATGGATTGTGATGTCATAATTTTGCATTGCATACTGCATTGCATGGATTGTGATGTCATAATTTTGCAATACATGATGCTTTGCATGGATTATGATGTCATAATTTTGCATTGCATACTGCATTGCATGGATTGTGATGTCATAATTTTGCATTGCATACTGCATTGCATGGATTGTGATGTCATAATTTTGCATTGGATACTGCATTGCATGGATTATGATGTCATAATTTTGCATTGCATACTGCATTGCATGGATTGTGATGTCATAATTTTGCATTGCATACTGCATTGCATGGATTGTGATGTCATAATTTTGCATTGCATACTGCATTGCATGGACTGTGATGTCATAATGTTGCATTAAATTATGCTTTGCATGGATTGTGATGTCATAATGTTGCATTGCATACTGCATTGCATGGATTGTGATGTCATAATTTTGCATTGCATACTGCATTGCATGGATTGTGATGTCATAATTTTGCATTGCATACTGCATTGCATGGATTGTGATGTCATAATTTTGCATTGCATACTGCATTGCATGGATTGTGATGTCATAATGTTGCATTAAATGATGCTTTGCATGGATTATGATGTCATAATTTTGCATTGCATACTGCATTGCATGGATTGTGATGTCATAATTTTGCATTGCATACTGCATTGCATGGATTGTGATGTCATAATTTTGCATTGGATACTGCATTGCATGGATTATGATGTCATAATTTTGCATTGCATACTGCATTGCATGGATTGTGATGTCATAATTTTGCATTGCATACTGCATTGCATGGATTGTGATGTCATAATTTTGCATTGCATACTGCATTGCATGGATTGTGATGTCATAATTTTGCATTGCATACTGCATTGCATGGAGTGTGATGTCATAATGTTGCATTAAATGATGCTTTGCATGGATTATGATGTCATAATTTTGCATTGCATACTGCATTGCATGGATTGTGATGTCATAATTTTGCATTGCATACTGCATTGCATGGATTGTGATGTCATAATTTTGCATTGCATACTGCATTGCATGGATTGTGATGTCATAATTTTGCATTGTATACTGCATTGCATGGATTGTGATGTCATAATTTTGCATTGCATACTGCATTGCATGGATTGTGATGTTATAATGTTGCATTAAATGATGCATTGCATGGATTGTGATGTCATAATTTTGCATTGCATACTGCATTGCATGGATTGTGATGTCATACTTTTGCATTGCATACTGCATTGCATGGATTGTGATGTCATAATGTTGCATTGCATACTGCATTGCATGGATTGTGATGTCATAATTTTGCATTGCATACTGCATTGCATGGATTGTGATGTCATAATTTTGCATTAAATGATGCTTTGCATGGATTATGATGTCATAATTTAGCATTGCATGGATTGTGATGTCATTATTTTGCATTGCATACTGCATTGCATGGATTGTGATGTCATGATTTTGCATTGCATGCTGCATTGCATGGATTGTGATGTCATAATGTTGCATTAAATGATGCTTTGCATGTATTGTGATGTCATAATTTTGCATTGCATACTGCATTGCATGGATTGTGATGTCATACTTTTGCATTAAATGATGCTTTGCATGGATTGTGATGTCATACTTTTGCATTAAATGATGCTTTGCATGGATTATGATGTCATAATTTTGCATTGCATACTGCATTGCATGGATTGTGATGTCATACTTTTGCATTACATACTGCATTGCATGGATTGTGATGTCATAATGTTGCATTGCATACTGCATTGCATGGATTGTGATGTCATAATTTTGCATTAAATGATGCTTTGCATGGATTGTGATGTCATAATTTTGCATTGCATACTGCATTGCATGGATTGTGATGTCATAATTTTGTATTGCATACTGCATTATATGGATTGTGATGTCATAATTTTGCATTAAATTATGCTTTGCATGGATTATGATGTCATAATTTTGCATTGCATACTGCATTGCATGGATTGTGATGTCATAATTTTGCATTGCATACTGCATTGCATGGATTGTGATGTCATAATTTTGCATTGCATGGATTGTGATGTCATAATTTTACTTAAAATGATGCTTTGCATGGATTATGATGTCATAATTTTGCATAGCATGGATTGTGAGGTCATAATTTTGCATTGCATACTGCATTGCATGGATTGTGATGTCATAATTTTGCATTGCATTCTGCATTATATGGATTGTGATGTTATAATTTTGCATTAAATGATGCTTTGCATGGATTATGAAGTCATAATTTTGCATTGCATACTGCTTTGCATGGATTGTGATGTCATAATTTTGCATTAAATGATGCTTTGCATGGATTATGATGTCATAATTTTGCATTGCATACTGCATTGTATGGATTGTGATGTTATAATGTTGCATTAAATGATGCTTTGCATGGATTGTGATGTCATAATTTTGCATTGCATACTGCATTGCATGTATTGTGATGTCATAATTTTCTATTGCATACTGCATTGCATGGATTGTGATGTCATAATTTTGCATTGCATACTGCATTGCATGGATTGTGATGTCATACTTTTGTATTAAATGATGCTTTGCATGGATTGTGATGTCATACTTTTGCATTAAATTATGCTTTGCATGGATTATGATGTCATAATTTTCTATTGCATACTGCATTGCATGGATTGTGATGTCATAATTTTGCATTGCATACTGCATTGCATGGATTGTGATGTCATAATTTTGCATTAAATGATGCTTTGCATGGATTATGATGTCATCATTGTGCATTGTATACTGCATTGCATGGATTGTGATGTCATAATTTTGCATTGCATACTGCATTGCATGGATTGTGATGTCATAATTTTACATTAAATGATGCTTTGCATGGATTATGATGTCATAATTTTGCATTGCATACTGCATTGCATGGATTGTGATGTCATAATTTTGCATTGGATACTGCATTGCATGGATTATGATGTCATAATTTTGCATTGCATACTGCATTGCATGGATTGTGATGTCATAATTTTGCATTGTATACTGCATTGCATGGATTGTGATGTCATAATTTTGCATTGCATACTGCATTGCATGGATTGTGATGTCATAATTTTGCATTAAATGATGCTTTGCATGGATTATGATGTCATAATTTTGCATTGCATACTGTATTGCATGGATTGTGATGTCATAATTTTGCATTGCATACTGCATTGCATGGATTGTGATGTCATAATTTTGCATTAAATGATGCTTTGCATGGATTGCGATGTCATAATGTTGCATTAAATGATGCTTTGCATGGATTATGATGTCATAATTTTGCATTGCATACTGCATTGCATGGATTGTGATGTCATAATTTTGCATTGCATACTGCATTGCATGGATTGTGATGTCATAATTTTGCATTGCATACTGCATTGCATGGATTGTGATGTCATAATGTTGCATTAAATTATGCTTTGCATGGATTGTGATGTCATAATGTTGCATTGCATACTGCATTGCATGGATTGTGATGTCATAATTTTGCATTAAATGATGCTTTGCATTGATTGTGATGTCATAATTTTGCATTGCATACTGCATTGCATGGATTGTGATGTCATAATTTTGCATTAAATGATGCTTTGCATGGATTATGATGTCATAATTTTGCATTGCATACTGCATTGCATGGATTGTGATGTCATACTTTTGCATTGCATACTGCATTGCATGGATTGTGATGTCATAATTTTGCATTGCATACTGCATTGCATGGATTGTGATGTCATAATTTTGCATTGCATACTGCATTGCATGGATTGTGATGTCATAATTTTGCATTAAAAGATGCTTTGCATGGATTGTGATGTCATAATTTTGCATTGCATACTTAATTGCATGGATTGTGATGTCATAATGTTGCATTAAATGATGCTTTGCATGGATTATGATGTCATAATTTTGCATTGCATACTGCATTGCATGGATTGTGATGTCATAATTTTGCATTAAATTATGCTTTGCATGGATTATGATGTCATAATTTTGCATTGCATGGATTGTGATGTCATAATTTTGCATTGCATACTGCATTGCATGGATTGTGATGTCATAATTTTGCATTGCATACTGCATTGCATGGATTGTGATGTCATAATTTTGCAATACATGATGCTTTGCATGGATTATGATGTCATAATTTTGCATTGCATACTGCATTGCATGGATTGTGATGTCATAATTTTGCATTGCATACTGCATTGCATGGATTGTGATGTCATAATTTTGCATTGGATACTGCATTGCATGGATTATGATGTCATAATTTTGCATTGCATACTGCATTGCATGGATTGTGATGTCATAATTTTGCATTGCATACTGCATTGCATGGATTGTGATGTCATAATTTTGCATTGCATACTGCATTGCATGGACTGTGATGTCATAATGTTGCATTAAATTATGCTTTGCATGGATTGTGATGTCATAATGTTGCATTGCATACTGCATTGCATGGATTGTGATGTCATAATTTTGCATTGCATACTGCATTGCATGGATTGTGATGTCATAATTTTGCATTGCATACTGCATTGCATGGATTGTGATGTCATAATTTTGCATTGCATACTGCATTGCATGGATTGTGATGTCATAATGTTGCATTAAATGATGCTTTGCATGGATTATGATGTCATAATTTTGCATTGCATACTGCATTGCATGGATTGTGATGTCATAATTTTGCATTGCATACTGCATTGCATGGATTGTGATGTCATAATTTTGCATTGGATACTGCATTGCATGGATTATGATGTCATAATTTTGCATTGCATACTGCATTGCATGGATTGTGATGTCATAATTTTGCATTGCATACTGCATTGCATGGATTGTGATGTCATAATTTTGCATTGCATACTGCATTGCATGGATTGTGATGTCATAATTTTGCATTGCATACTGCATTGCATGGAGTGTGATGTCATAATGTTGCATTAAATGATGCTTTGCATGGATTATGATGTCATAATTTTGCATTGCATACTGCATTGCATGGATTGTGATGTCATAATTTTGCATTGCATACTGCATTGCATGGATTGTGATGTCATAATTTTGCATTGCATACTGCATTGCATGGATTGTGATGTCATAATTTTGCATTGTATACTGCATTGCATGGATTGTGATGTCATAATTTTGCATTGCATACTGCATTGCATGGATTGTGATGTTATAATGTTGCATTAAATGATGCATTGCATGGATTGTGATGTCATAATTTTGCATTGCATACTGCATTGCATGGATTGTGATGTCATACTTTTGCATTGCATACTGCATTGCATGGATTGTGATGTCATAATGTTGCATTGCATACTGCATTGCATGGATTGTGATGTCATAATTTTGCATTGCATACTGCATTGCATGGATTGTGATGTCATAATGTTGCATTAAATGATGCTTTGCATGGATTGTGATGTCATCATTTTGCATTGCATACTGCATTGCATGGATTGTGATGTCATAATTTTGCATTAAATGATGCTTTGCATGGATTATGATGTCATAATTTAGCATTGCATGGATTGTGATGTCATTATTTTGCATTGCATACTGCATTGCATGGATTGTGATGTTATGATTTTGCATTGCATGCTGCATTGCATGGATTGTGATGTCATAATGTTGCATTAAATGATGCTTTGCATGTATTGTGATGTCATAATTTTGCATTGCATACTGCATTGCATGGATTGTGATGTCATACTTTTGCATTAAATGATGCTTTGCATGGATTGTGATGTCATACTTTTGCATTAAATGATGCTTTGCATGGATTATGATGTCATAATTTTGCATTGCATACTGCATTGCATGGATTGTGATGTCATACTTTTGCATTACATACTGCATTGCATGGATTGTGATGTCATAATGTTGCATTGCATACTGCATTGCATGGATTGTGATGTCATAATTTTGCTTTGCATACTGCATTGCATGGATTGTGATGTCATAATGTTGCATTAAATGATGCTTTGCAGGTATTGTGATGTCATAATTTTGCATTGCATACTGCATTGCATGGATTGTGATGTCATAATTTTGCATTAAATGATGCTTTGCATGGATTATGATGTCATAATTTTGCATTGCATGGATTGAGATGTCATAATTTTGCATTGCATACTGCATTGCATGGATTGTGATGTCATAATTGTGCATTGCATACTGCATTGCATGGATTGTGATGTCATAATTTTGCATTAAATGATGCTTTGCATGGATTGTGATGTCATAATTTTGCATTGCATACTGCATTGCATGGATTGTGATGTCATAATTTTGTATTGCATACTGCATTATATGGATTGTGATGTCATAATTTTGCATTAAATTATGCTTTGCATGGATTATGATGTCATAATTTTGCATTGCATACTGCATTGCATGGATTGTGATGTCATAATTTTGCATTGCATACTGCATTGCATGGATTGTGATGTCATAATTTTGCATTGCATGGATTGTGATGTCATAATTTTACTTAAAATGATGCTTTGCATGGATTATGATGTCATAATTTTGCATAGCATGGATTGTGAGGTCATAATTTTGCATTGCATACTGCATTGCATGGATTGTGATGTCATAATTTTGCATTGCATTCTGCATTATATGGATTGTGATGTTATAATTTTGCATTAAATGATGCTTTGCATGGATTATGAAGTCATAATTTTGCATTGCATACTGCTTTGCATGGATTGTGATGTCATAATTTTGCATTAAATGATGCTTTGCATGGATTATGATGTCATAATTTTGCATTGCATACTGCATTGTATGGATTGTGATGTTATAATGTTGCATTAAATGATGCTTTGCATGGATTGTGATGTCATAATTTTGCATTGCATACTGCATTGCATGTATTGTGATGTCATAATTTTGCATTGCATACTGCATTGCATGGATTGTGATGTCATAATTTTGCATTGCATACTGCATTGCATGGATTGTGATGTCATAATTTTGCATTGCATACTGCATTGCATGGATTGTGATATCATATTTTTGCATTAAATGATGCTTTGCATGGATTATGATGTCATAATTTTGCATTGCATACTGCATTGCATGGATTGTGATGTCATAATTTTGCATTAAATGATGCTTTGCATGGATTGTGATGTCATAATTTTGCATTGCATACTGCATTGCATGGATTGTGATGTCATAATTTTGCATTAAATGATGCTTTGCATGGATTGTGATGTCATAATTTTGCATTGCATACTGCATTGCATGGATTGTGATGTCATAATTTTGCATTGCATACTGCATTGCATGGATTGTGATGTCATAATTTTACATTAAATGATGCTTTGCATGGATTATGATGTCATAATTTTGCATTGCATACTGCATTGCATGGATTGTGATGTCATAATTTTGCATTGGATACTGCATTGCATGGATTATGATGTCATAATTTTGCATTGCATACTGCATTGCATGGATTGTGATGTCATAATTTTGCATTGTATACTGCATTGCATGGATTGTGATGTCATAATTTTGCATTGCATACTGCATTGCATGGATTGTGATGTCATAATTTTGCATTAAATGATGCTTTGCATGGATTATGATGTCATAATTTTGCATTGCATACTGTATTGCATGGATTGTGATGTCATAATTTTGCATTGCATACTGCATTGCATGGATTGTGATGTCATAATTTTGCATTAAATGATGCTTTGCATGGATTGCGATGTCATAATTTTGCATTAAATGATGCTTTGCATGGATTATGATGTCATAATTTTGCATTGCATACTGCATTGCATGGATTGTGATGTCATAATTTTGCATTGCATACTGCATTGCATGGATTGTGATGTCATAATTTTGCATTGCATACTGCATTGCATGGACTGTGATGTCATAATGTTGCATTAAATTATGCTTTGCATGGATTGTGATGTCATAATGTTGCATTGCATACTGCATTGCATGGATTGTGATGTCATAATTTTGCATTGCATACTGCATTGCATGGATTGTGATGTCATAATTTTGCATTGCATACTGCATTGCATGGATTGTGATGTCATAATTTTGCATTGCATACTGCATTGCATGGATTGTGATGTCATAATTTTGCATTGCATACTGCATTGCATGGATTGTGATGTCATAATTTTGCATTGCATACTGCATTGCATGGAGTGTGATGTCATAATGTTGCATTAAATGATGCTTTGCATGGATTATGATGTCATAATTTTGCATTGCATACTGCATTGCATGGATTGTGATGTCATAATTTTGCATTGCATACTGCATTGCATGGATTGTGATGTCATAATTTTGCATTGCATACTGCATTGCATGGATTGTGATGTCATAATTTTGCATTGTATACTGCATTGCATGGATTGTGATGTCATAATTTTGCATTGCATACTGCATTGCATGGATTGTGATGTTATAATGTTGCATTAAATGATGCATTGCATGGATTGTGATGTCATAATTTTGCATTGCATACTGCATTGCATGGATTGTGATGTCATACTTTTGCATTGCATACTGCATTGCATGGATTGTGATGTCATAATGTTGCATTGCATACTGCATTGCATGGATTGTGATGTCATAATTTTGCATTGCATACTGCATTGCATGGATTGTGATGTCATAATGTTGCATTAAATGATGCTTTGCATGGATTGTGATGTCATCATTTTGCATTGCATACTGCATTGCATGGATTGTGATGTCATAATTTTGCATTAAATGATGCTTTGCATGGATTATGATGTCATAATTTAGCATTGCATGGATTGTGATGTCATTATTTTGCATTGCATACTGCATTGCATGGATTGTGATGTTATGATTTTGCATTGCATGCTGCATTGCATGGATTGTGATGTCATAATGTTGCATTAAATGATGCTTTGCATGTATTGTGATGTCATAATTTTGCATTGCATACTGCATTGCATGGATTGTGATGTCATACTTTTGCATTAAATGATGCTTTGCATGGATTGTGATGTCATACTTTTGCATTAAATGATGCTTTGCATGGATTATGATGTCATAATTTTGCATTGCATACTGCATTGCATGGATTGTGATGTCATACTTTTGCATTACATACTGCATTGCATGGATTGTGATGTCATAATGTTGCATTGCATACTGCATTGCATGGATTGTGATGTCATAATTTTGCTTTGCATACTGCATTGCATGGATTGTGATGTCATAATGTTGCATTAAATGATGCTTTGCAGGTATTGTGATGTCATAATTTTGCATTGCATACTGCATTGCATGGATTGTGATGTCATAATTTTGCATTAAATGATGCTTTGCATGGATTATGATGTCATAATTTTGCATTGCATGGATTGAGATGTCATAATTTTGCATTGCATACTGCATTGCATGGATTGTGATGTCATAATTGTGCATTGCATACTGCATTGCATGGATTGTGATGTCATAATTTTGCATTGGATACTGCATTGCATGGATTATGATGTCATAATTTTGCATTGCATACTGCATTGCATGGATTGTGATGTCATAATTTTGCATTGTATACTGCATTGCATGGATTGTGATGTCATAATTTTGCATTGCATACTGCATTGCATGGATTGTGATGTCATAATTTTGCATTAAATGATGCTTTGCATGGATTATGATGTCATAATTTTGCATTGCATACTGTATTGCATGGATTGTGATGTCATAATTTTGCATTGCATACTGCATTGCATGGATTGTGATGTCATAATTTTGCATTAAATGATGCTTTGCATGGATTGCGATGTCATAATTTTGCATTAAATGATGCTTTGCATGGATTATGATGTCATAATTTTGCATTGCATACTGCATTGCATGGATTGTGATGTCATAATTTTGCATTGCATACTGCATTGCATGGATTGTGATGTCATAATTTTGCATTGCATACTGCATTGCATGGATTGTGATGTCATAATGTTGCATTAAATTATGCTTTGCATGGATTGTGATGTCATAATGTTGCATTGCATACTGCATTGCATGGATTGTGATGTCATAATTTTGCATTAAATGATGCTTTGCATTGATTGTGATGTCATAATTTTGCATTGCATACTGCATTGCATGGATTGTGATGTCATAATTTTGCATTAAATGATGCTTTGCATGGATTATGATGTCATAATTTTGCATTGCATACTGCATTGCATGGATTGTGATGTCATACTTTTGCATTGCATACTGCATTGCATGGATTGTGATGTCATAATTTTGCATTGCATACTGCATTGCATGGATTGTGATGTCATAATTTTGCATTGCATACTGCATTGCATGGATTGTGATGTCATAATTTTGCATTAAAAGATGCTTTGCATGGATTGTGATGTCATAATTTTGCATTGCATACTTAATTGCATGGATTGTGATGTCATAATGTTGCATTAAATGATGCTTTGCATGGATTATGATGTCATAATTTTGCATTGCATACTGCATTGCATGGATTGTGATGTCATAATTTTGCATTAAATTATGCTTTGCATGGATTATGATGTCATAATTTTGCATTGCATGGATTGTGATGTCATAATTTTGCATTGCATACTGCATTGCATGGATTGTGATGTCATAATTTTGCATTGCATACTGCATTGCATGGATTGTGATGTCATAATTTTGCAATACATGATGCTTTGCATGGATTATGATGTCATAATTTTGCATTGCATACTGCATTGCATGGATTGTGATGTCATAATTTTGCATTGCATACTGCATTGCATGGATTGTGATGTCATAATTTTGCATTGCATACTGCATTGCATGGATTGTGATGTCATAATGTTGCATTAAATGATGCTTTGCATGGATTGTGATGTCATCATTTTGCATTGCATACTGCATTGCATGGATTGTGATGTCATAATTTTGCATTAAATGATGCTTTGCATGGATTATGATGTCATAATTTAGCATTGCATGGATTGTGATGTCATTATTTTGCATTGCATACTGCATTGCATGGATTGTGATGTTATGATTTTGCATTGCATGCTGCATTGCATGGATTGTGATGTCATAATGTTGCATTAAATGATGCTTTGCATGTATTGTGATGTCATAATTTTGCATTGCATACTGCATTGCATGGATTGTGATGTCATACTTTTGCATTAAATGATGCTTTGCATGGATTGTGATGTCATACTTTTGCATTAAATGATGCTTTGCATGGATTATGATGTCATAATTTTGCATTGCATACTGCATTGCATGGATTGTGATGTCATACTTTTGCATTACATACTGCATTGCATGGATTGTGATGTCATAATGTTGCATTGCATACTGCATTGCATGGATTGTGATGTCATAATTTTGCTTTGCATACTGCATTGCATGGATTGTGATGTCATAATGTTGCATTAAATGATGCTTTGCAGGTATTGTGATGTCATAATTTTGCATTGCATACTGCATTGCATGGATTGTGATGTCATAATTTTGCATTAAATGATGCTTTGCATGGATTATGATGTCATAATTTTGCATTGCATGGATTGAGATGTCATAATTTTGCATTGCATACTGCATTGCATGGATTGTGATGTCATAATTTTGTATTGCATACTGCATTATATGGATTGTGATGTCATAATTTTGCATTAAATTATGCTTTGCATGGATTATGATGTCATAATTTTGCATTGCATACTGCATTGCATGGATTGTGATGTCATAATTTTGCATTGCATACTGCATTGCATGGATTGTGATGTCATAATTTTGCATTGCATGGATTGTGATGTCATAATTTTACTTAAAATGATGCTTTGCATGGATTATGATGTCATAATTTTGCATTGCATACTGCATTGCATGGATTGTGATGTCATAATTTTGCATTGCATACTGCATTGCATGGATTGTGATGTCATAATTTTGCATTGCATGGATTGTGATGTCATAATTTTACTTAAAATGATGCTTTGCATGGATTATGATGTCATAATTTTGCATTGCATACTGCATTGCATGGATTGTGATGTCATAATTTTGCATTGCATACTGCATTGCATGGATTGTGATGTCATAATTTTGCATTGCATACTGCATTGCATGGATTGTGATGTCATAATGTTGCATTAAATTATGCTTTGCATGGATTGTGATGTCATAATGTTGCATTGCATACTGCATTGCATGGATTGTGATGTCATAATTTTGCATTAAATGATGCTTTGCATTGATTGTGATGTCATAATTTTGCATTGCATACTGCATTGCATGGATTGTGATGTCATAATTTTGCATTAAATGATGCTTTGCATGGATTATGATGTCATAATTTTGCATTGCATACTGCATTGCATGGATTGTGATGTCATACTTTTGCATTGCATACTGCATTGCATGGATTGTGATGTCATAATTTTGCATTGCATACTGCATTGCATGGATTGTGATGTCATAATTTTGCATTGCATACTGCATTGCATGGATTGTGATGTCATAATTTTGCATTAAAAGATGCTTTGCATGGATTGTGATGTCATAATTTTGCATTGCATACTTAATTGCATGGATTGTGATGTCATAATGTTGCATTAAATGATGCTTTGCATGGATTATGATGTCATAATTTTGCATTGCATACTGCATTGCATGGATTGTGATGTCATAATTTTGCATTAAATTATGCTTTGCATGGATTATGATGTCATAATTTTGCATTGCATGGATTGTGATGTCATAATTTTGCATTGCATACTGCATTGCATGGATTGTGATGTCATAATTTTGCATTGCATACTGCATTGCATGGATTGTGATGTCATAATTTTGCATTAAATGATGCTTTGCATGGATTATGATGTCATAATTTAGCATTGCATGGATTGTGATGTCATTATTTTGCATTGCATACTGCATTGCATGGATTGTGATGTTATGATTTTGCATTGCATGCTGCATTGCATGGATTGTGATGTCATAATGTTGCATTAAATGATGCTTTGCATGTATTGTGATGTCATAATTTTGCATTGCATACTGCATTGCATGGATTGTGATGTCATACTTTTGCATTAAATGATGCTTTGCATGGATTGTGATGTCATACTTTTGCATTAAATGATGCTTTGCATGGATTATGATGTCATAATTTTGCATTGCATACTGCATTGCATGGATTGTGATGTCATACTTTTGCATTACATACTGCATTGCATGGATTGTGATGTCATAATGTTGCATTGCATACTGCATTGCATGGATTGTGATGTCATAATTTTGCTTTGCATACTGCATTGCATGGATTGTGATGTCATAATGTTGCATTAAATGATGCTTTGCAGGTATTGTGATGTCATAATTTTGCATTGCATACTGCATTGCATGGATTGTGATGTCATAATTTTGCATTAAATGATGCTTTGCATGGATTATGATGTCATAATTTTGCATTGCATGGATTGAGATGTCATAATTTTGCATTGCATACTGCATTGCATGGATTGTGATGTCATAATTGTGCATTGCATACTGCATTGCATGGATTGTGATGTCATAATTTTGCATTAAATGATGCTTTGCATGGATTGTGATGTCATAATTTTGCATTGCATACTGCATTGCATGGATTGTGATGTCATAATTTTGTATTGCATACTGCATTATATGGATTGTGATGTCATAATTTTGCATTAAATTATGCTTTGCATGGATTATGATGTCATAATTTTGCATTGCATACTGCATTGCATGGATTGTGATGTCATAATTTTGCATTGCATACTGCATTGCATGGATTGTGATGTCATAATTTTGCATTGCATGGATTGTGATGTCATAATTTTACTTAAAATGATGCTTTGCATGGATTATGATGTCATAATTTTGCATTGCATACTGCATTGCATGGATTGTGATGTCATAATTTTGCATTGCATACTGCATTGCATGGATTGTGATGTCATAATTTTGCATTGCATGGATTGTGATGTCATAATTTTACTTAAAATGATGCTTTGCATGGATTATGATGTCATAATTTTGCATTGCATACTGCATTGCATGGATTGTGATGTCATAATTTTGCATTGCATACTGCATTGCATGGATTGTGATGTCATAATTTTGCATTGCATACTGCATTGCATGGATTGTGATGTCATAATGTTGCATTAAATTATGCTTTGCATGGATTGTGATGTCATAATGTTGCATTGCATACTGCATTGCATGGATTGTGATGTCATAATTTTGCATTAAATGATGCTTTGCATTGATTGTGATGTCATAATTTTGCATTGCATACTGCATTGCATGGATTGTGATGTCATAATTTTGCATTAAATGATGCTTTGCATGGATTATGATGTCATAATTTTGCATTGCATACTGCATTGCATGGATTGTGATGTCATACTTTTGCATTGCATACTGCATTGCATGGATTGTGATGTCATAATTTTGCATTGCATACTGCATTGCATGGATTGTGATGTCATAATTTTGCATTGCATACTGCATTGCATGGATTGTGATGTCATAATTTTGCATTAAAAGATGCTTTGCATGGATTGTGATGTCATAATTTTGCATTGCATACTTAATTGCATGGATTGTGATGTCATAATGTTGCATTAAATGATGCTTTGCATGGATTATGATGTCATAATTTTGCATTGCATACTGCATTGCATGGATTGTGATGTCATAATTTTGCATTAAATTATGCTTTGCATGGATTATGATGTCATAATTTTGCATTGCATGGATTGTGATGTCATAATTTTGCATTGCATACTGCATTGCATGGATTGTGATGTCATAATTTTGCATTGCATACTGCATTGCATGGATTGTGATGTCATAATTTTGCAATACATGATGCTTTGCATGGATTATGATGTCATAATTTTGCATTGCATACTGCATTGCATGGATTGTGATGTCATAATGTTGCATTGCATACTGCATTGCATGGATTGTGATGTCATAATTTTGCATTGCATACTGCATTGCATGGATTGTGATGTCATAATGTTGCATTAAATGATGCTTTGCATGGATTGTGATGTCATCATTTTGCATTGCATACTGCATTGCATGGATTGTGATGTCATAATTTTGCATTAAATGATGCTTTGCATGGATTGTGATGTCATACTTTTGCATTAAATGATGCTTTGCATGGATTATGATGTCATAATTTTGCATTGCATACTGCATTGCATGGATTGTGATGTCATACTTTTGCATTACATACTGCATTGCATGGATTGTGATGTCATAATGTTGCATTGCATACTGCATTGCATGGATTGTGATGTCATAATTTTGCTTTGCATACTGCATTGCATGGATTGTGATGTCATAATGTTGCATTAAATGATGCTTTGCAGGTATTGTGATGTCATAATTTTGCATTGCATACTGCATTGCATGGATTGTGATGTCATAATTTTGCATTAAATGATGCTTTGCATGGATTATGATGTCATAATTTTGCATTGCATGGATTGAGATGTCATAATTTTGCATTGCATACTGCATTGCATGGATTGTGATGTCATAATTGTGCATTGCATACTGCATTGCATGGATTGTGATGTCATAATTTTGCATTAAATGATGCTTTGCATGGATTGTGATGTCATAATTTTGCATTGCATACTGCATTGCATGGATTGTGATGTCATAATTTTGTATTGCATACTGCATTATATGGATTGTGATGTCATAATTTTGCATTAAATTATGCTTTGCATGGATTATGATGTCATAATTTTGCATTGCATACTGCATTGCATGGATTGTGATGTCATAATTTTGCATTGCATACTGCATTGCATGGATTGTGATGTCATAATTTTGCATTGCATGGATTGTGATGTCATAATTTTACTTAAAATGATGCTTTGCATGGATTATGATGTCATAATTTTGCATTGCATACTGCATTGCATGGATTGTGATGTCATAATTTTGCATTAAATGATGCTTTGCATGGATTATGATGTCATAATTTTGCATTGCATACTGCATTGCATGGATTGTGATGTCATACTTTTGCATTGCATACTGCATTGCATGGATTGTGATGTCATAATTTTGCATTGCATACTGCATTGCATGGATTGTGATGTCATAATTTTGCATTGCATACTGCATTGCATGGATTGTGATGTCATAATTTTGCATTAAATGATGCTTTGCATGGATTATGATGTCATAATTTTGCATTGCATACTGCATTGCATGGATTGTGATGTCATACTTTTGCATTGCATACTGCATTGCATGGATTGTGATGTCATAATTTTGCATTGCATACTGCATTGCATGGATTGTGATGTCATAATTTTGCATTGCATACTGCATTGCATGGATTGTGATGTCATAATTTTGCATTAAAAGATGCTTTGCATGGATTGTGATGTCATAATTTTGCATTGCATACTTAATTGCATGGATTGTGATGTCATAATGTTGCATTAAATGATGCTTTGCATGGATTATGATGTCATAATTTTGCATTGCATACTGCATTGCATGGATTGTGATGTCATAATTTTGCATTAAATTATGCTTTGCATGGATTATGATGTCATAATTTTGCATTGCATGGATTGTGATGTCATAATTTTGCATTGCATACTGCATTGCATGGATTGTGATGTCATAATTTTGCATTGCATACTGCATTGCATGGATTGTGATGTCATAATTTTGCAATACATGATGCTTTGCATGGATTATGATGTCATAATTTTGCATTGCATACTGCATTGCATGGATTGTGATGTCATAATGTTGCATTGCATACTGCATTGCATGGATTGTGATGTCATAATTTTGCATTGCATACTGCATTGCATGGATTGTGATGTCATAATGTTGCATTAAATGATGCTTTGCATGGATTGTGATGTCATCATTTTGCATTGCATACTGCATTGCATGGATTGTGATGTCATAATTTTGCATTAAATGATGCTTTGCATGGATTATGATGTCATAATTTAGCATTGCATGGATTGTGATGTCATTATTTTGCATTGCATACTGCATTGCATGGATTGTGATGTTATGATTTTGCATTGCATGCTGCATTGCATGGATTGTGATGTCATAATGTTGCATTAAATGATGCTTTGCATGTATTGTGATGTCATAATTTTGCATTGCATACTGCATTGTATGGATTGTGATGTCATACTTTTGCATTAAATGATGCTTTGCATGGATTGTGATGTCATACTTTTGCATTAAATGATGCTTTGCATGGATTATGATGTCATAATTTTGCATTGCATACTGCATTGCATAGATTGTGATGTCATACTTTTGCATTACATACTGCATTGCATGGATTGTGATGTCATAATGTTGCATTGCATACTGCATTGCATGGATTGTGATGTCATAATTTTGCTTTGCATACTGCATTGCATGGATTGTGATGTCATAATGTTGCATTAAATGATGCTTTGCAGGTATTGTGATGTCATAATTTTGCATTGCATACTGCATTGCATGGATTGTGATGTCATAATTTTGCATTAAATGATGCTTTGCATGGATTATGATGTCATAATTTTGCATTGCATGGATTGAGATGTCATAATTTTGCATTGCATACTGCATTGCATGGATTGTGATGTCATAATTGTGCATTGCATACTGCATTGCATGGATTGTGATGTCATAATTTTGCATTAAATGATGCTTTGCATGGATTGTGATGTCATAATTTTGCATTGCATACTGCATTGCATGGATTGTGATGTCATAATTTTGTATTGCATACTGCATTATATGGATTGTGATGTCATAATTTTGCATTAAATTATGCTTTGCATGGATTATGATGTCATAATTTTGCATTGCATACTGCATTGCATGGATTGTGATGTCATAATTTTGCATTGCATACTGCATTGCATGGATTGTGATGTCATAATTTTGCATTGCATGGATTGTGATGTCATAATTTTACTTAAAATGATGCTTTGCATGGATTATGATGTCATAATTTTGCATTGCATACTGCATTGCATGGATTGTGATGTCATAATTTTGCATTGCATACTGCATTGCATGGATTGTGATGTCATAATTTTGCATTGCATGGATTGTGATGTCATAATTTTACTTAAAATGATGCTTTGCATGGATTGTGATGTCATAATTTTGCATTGCATACTGCATTGCATGGATTGTGATGTCATAATTTTGTATTGCATACTGCATTATATGGATTGTGATGTCATAATTTTGCATTAAATTATGCTTTGCATGGATTATGATGTCATAATTTTGCATTGCATACTGCATTGCATGGATTGTGATGTCATAATTTTGCATTAAATGATGCTTTGCATGGATTGTGATGTCATAATTTTGCATTGCATACTGCATTGCATGGATTGTGATGTCATAATTTTGTATTGCATACTGCATTATATGGATTGTGATGTCATAATTTTGCATTGCATACTGCATTGCATGGATTGTGATGTCATAATTTTACT
This sequence comes from Pseudophryne corroboree, assembly GCF_028390025.1. NCBI lineage: Eukaryota > Metazoa > Chordata > Amphibia > Anura > Myobatrachidae > Pseudophryne > Pseudophryne corroboree. The sequence goes on along the minus strand of NW_026967558.1, from coordinate 311,812 downwards.
TAAAATGATGCTTTGCATGGATTATGATGTCATAATTTTGCATTGCATACTGCATTGCATGGATTGTGATGTCATAATTTTGCATTGCATACTGCATTGCATGGATTGTGATGTCATAATTTTGCATTGCATGGATTGTGATGTCATAATTTTACTTAAAATGATGCTTTGCATGGATTGTGATGTCATAATTTTGCATTGCATACTGCATTGCATGGATTGTGATGTCATAATTTTGTATTGCATACTGCGTTATATGGATTGTGATGTCATAATTTTGCATTAAATTATGCTTTGCATGGATTATGATGTCATAATTTTGCATTGCATACTGCATTGCATGGATTGTGATGTCATAATTTTGCATTAAATGATGCTTTGCATGGATTGTGATGTCATAATTTTGCATTGCATACTGCATTGCATGGATTGTGATGTCATAATTTTGTATTGCATACTGCATTATATGGATTGTGATGTCATAATTTTACTTAAAATGATGCTTTGCATGGATTATGATGTCATAATTTTGCATTGCATACTGCATTGCATGGATTGTGATGTCATAATTTTGCATTGCATACTGCATTGCATGGATTGTGATGTCATAATTTTGCATTGCATGGATTGTGATGTCATAATTTTACTTAAAATGATGCTTTGCATGGATTATGATGTCATAATTTTGCATTGCATACTGCATTGCATGGATTGTGATGTCATAATTTTGCATTGCATACTGCATTGCATGGATTGTGATGTCATAATTTTGCATTGCATACTGCATTGCATGGACTGTGATGTCATAATGTTGCATTAAATTATGCTTTGCATGGATTGTGATGTCATAATGTTGCATTGCATACTGCATTGCATGGATTGTGATGTCATAATTTTGCATTGCATACTGCATTGCATGGATTGTGATGTCATAATTTTGCATTGCATACTGCATTGCATGGATTGTGATGTCATAATTTTGCATTGCATACTGCATTGCATGGATTGTGATGTCATAATGTTGCATTAAATGATGCTTTGCATGGATTATGATGTCATAATTTTGCATTGCATACTGCATTGCATGGATTGTGATGTCATAATTTTGCATTGCATACTGCATTGCATGGATTGTGATGTCATAATTTTGCATTGGATACTGCATTGCATGGATTATGATGTCATAATTTTGCATTGCATACTGCATTGCATGGATTGTGATGTCATAATTTTGCATTGCATACTGCATTGCATGGATTGTGATGTCATAATTTTGCATTGCATACTGCATTGCATGGATTGTGATGTCATAATTTTGCATTGCATACTGCATTGCATGGAGTGTGATGTCATAATGTTGCATTAAATGATGCGTTGCATGGATTATGATGTCATAATTTTGCATTGCATACTGCATTGCATGGATTGTGATGTCATAATTTTGCATTGCATACTGCATTGCATGGATTGTGATGTCATAATTTTGCATTGCATACTGCATTGCATGGATTGTGATGTCATAATTTTGCTTTGTATACTGCATTGCATGGATTGTGATGTCATAATTTTGCATTGCATACTGCATTGCATGGATTGTGATGTTATAATGTTGCATTAAATGATGCATTGCATGGATTGTGATGTCATAATTTTGCATTGCATACTGCATTGCATGGATTGTGATGTCATACTTTTGCATTGCATACTGCATTGCATGGATTGTGATGTCATAATGTTGCATTGCATACTGCATTGCATGGATTGTGATGTCATAATTTTGCATTGCATACTGCATTGCATGGATTGTGATGTCATAATGTTGCATTAAATGATGCTTTGCATGGATTGTGATGTCATCATTTTGCATTGCATACTGCATTGCATGGATTGTGATGTCATAATTTTGCATTAAATGATGCTTTGCATGGATTATGATGTCATAATTTAGCATTGCATGGATTGTGATGTCATTATTTTGCATTGCATACTGCATTGCATGGATTGTGATGTCATGATTTTGCATTGCATGCTGCATTGCATGGATTGTGATGTCATAATGTTGCATTAAATGATGCTTTGCATGTATTGTGATGTCATAATTTTGCATTGCATACTGCATTGCATGGATTGTGATGTCATACTTTTGCATTAAATGATGCTTTGCATGGATTGTGATGTCATACTTTTGCATTAAATGATGCTTTGCATGGATTATGATGTCATAATTTTGCATTGCATACTGCATTGCATGGATTGTGATGTCATACTTTTGCATTACATACTGCATTGCATGGATTGTGATGTCATAATGTTGCATTGCATACTGCATTGCATGGATTGTGATGTCATAATTTTGCTTTGCATACTGCATTGCATGGATTGTGATGTCATAATGTTGCATTAAATGATGCTTTGCAGGTATTGTGATGTCATAATTTTGCATTGCATACTGCATTGCATGGATTGTGATGTCATAATTTTGCATTAAATGATGCTTTGCATGGATTATGATGTCATAATTTTGCATTGCATGGATTGAGATGTCATAATTTTGCATTGCATACTGCATTGCATGGATTGTGATGTCATAATTGTGCATTGCATACTGCATTGCATGGATTGTGATGTCATAATTTTGCATTAAATGATGCTTTGCATGGATTGTGATGTCATAATTTTGCATTGCATACTGCATTGCATGGATTGTGATGTCATAATTTTGTATTGCATACTGCATTATATGGATTGTGATGTCATAATTTTGCATTAAAATATGCTTTGCATGGATTATGATGTCATAATTTTGCATTGCATACTGCATTGCATGGATTGTGATGTCATAATTTTGCATTGCATACTGCATTGCATGGATTGTGATGTCATAATTTTGCATTGCATGGATTGTGATGTCATAATTTTACTTAAAATGATGCTTTGCATGGATTATGATGTCATAATTTTGCATAGCATGGATTGTGAGGTCATAATTTTGCATTGCATACTGCATTGCATGGATTGTGATGTCATAATTTTGCATTGCATTCTGCATTATATGGATTGTGATGTTATAATTTTGCATTAAATGATGCTTTGCATGGATTATGAAGTCATAATTTTGCATTGCATACTGCTTTGCATGGATTGTGATGTCATAATTTTGCATTAAATGATGCTTTGCATGGATTATGATGTCATAATTTTGCATTGCATACTGCATTGTATGGATTGTGATGTTATAATGTTGCATTAAATGATGCTTTGCATGGATTGTGATGTCATAATTTTGCATTGCATACTGCATTGCATGTATTGTGATGTCATAATTTTGCATTGCATACTGCATTGCATGGATTGTGATGTCATAATTTTGCATTGCATACTGCATTGCATGGATTGGGATATCATATTTTTGCATTAAATGATGCTTTGCATGGATTATGATGTCATAATTTTGCATTGCATACTGCATTGCATGGATTGTGATGTCATAATTTTGCATTAAATGATGCTTTGCATGGATTGTGATGTCATAATTTTGCATTGCATACTGCATTGCATGGATTGTGATGTCATAATTTTGCATTAAATGATGCTTTGCATGGATTGTGATGTCATAATTTTGCATTAAATGATGCTTTGCATGGATTGTGATGTCATAATTTTGCATTGCATACTGCATTGCATGGATTGTGATGTCATAATTTTGCATTAAAAGATGCTTTGCATGGATTGTGATGTCATAATTTTGCATTGCATACTTAATTGCATGGATTGTGATGTCATAATGTTGCATTAAATGATGCTTTGCATGGATTATGATGTCATAATGTTGCATTGCATACTGCATTGCATGGATTGTGATGTCATAATTTTGCATTAAATTATGCTTTGCATGTATTATGATGTCATAATTTTGCATTGCATGGATTGTGATGTCATAATTTTGCATTGCATACTGCATTGCATGGATTGTGATGTCATAATTTTGCATTGCATACTGCATTGCATGGATTGTGATGTCATAATTTTGCAATAAATGATGCTTTGCATGGATTATGATATCATAATTTTGCATTGCATACTGCATTGCATGGATTGTGATGTCATAATTTTGCATTGCATACTGCATTGCATGGATTGTGATGTCATAATTTTGCATTGGATACTGCATTGCATGGATTATGATGTCATAATTTTGCATTGCATACTGCATTGCATGGATTGTGATGTCATAATTTTGCATTGCATACTGCATTGCATGGATTGTGATGTCATAATTTTGCATTGCATACTGCATTGCATGGATTGTGATGTCATAATTTTGCATCGCATACTGCATTGCATGGATTGTGATGTCATAATTTTGCATTAAATGATGCTTTGCATGGATTATGATGTCATTATTTTGCATTGCATACTGCATTGCATGGATTGTGATGTCATAATTTTGCATTAAATGATGCTTTGCATAGATTATGATGTCATAATTTTGCATTGCATACTGCATTGCATGGATTGTGATGTCATAATTTTGCATTGCATGGATTGTGATGTCATACTTTTGCATTAAATGAAGCTTTGCATGGATTATGATGTCATAATTTTGCATTGCATACTGCATTGTATGGATTGCGATGTCATAATTTTGCATTAAATGATGCTTTGCATGGATTATGATGTCATAATTTTGCATTGCATACTGCATTGCATGGATTGTGATGTCATAATGTTGCATTAAATTATGCTTTGCATGGATTGTGATGTCATAATGTTGCATTGCATACTGCATTGCATGGATTGTGATGTCATAATTTTGCATTGCATACTGCATTGCATGGATTGTGATGTCATAATTTTGCATTGCATACTGCATTGCATGGATTGTGATGTCATAATTTTGCATTGCATACTGCATTGCATGGATTGTGATGTCATAATGTTGCATTAAACGATGCTTTGCATGGATTATGATGTCATAATTTTGCATTGCATACTGCATTGCATGGATTGTGCTGTCATAATTTTGCATTGCATACTGCATTGCATGGATTGTGATGTCATAATTTTGCATTGGATACTGCATTGCATGGATTATGATGTCATAATTTTGCATTGCATACTGCATTGCATGGATTGTGATGTCATAATTTTGCATTGCATACTGCATTGCATGGATTGTGATGTCATAATTGTGCATTGCATACTGCATTGCATGGATTGTGATGTCATAATGTTGCATTAAATTATGCTTTGCATGGATTGTGATGTCATAATGTTGCATTGCATACTGCATTGCATGGATTGTGATGTCATAATTTTGCATTGCATACTGCATTGCATGGATTGTGATGTCATAATTTTGCATTGCATACTGCATTGCATGGATTGTGATGTCATAATGTTGCATTAAATGATGCTTTGCATGGATTATGATGTCATAATTTTGCATTGCATACTGCATTGCATGGATTGTGATGTCATAATTTTGCATTGCATACTGCATTGCATGGATTGTGATGTCATAATTTTGCATTGCATACTGCATTGCATGGATTGTGATGTCATAATTTTGCATTGTATACTGCATTGCATGGATTGTGATCTCATAATTTTTCATTGCATACTGCATTGCATGGATTGTGATGTTATAATGTTGCATTAAATGATGCATTGCATGGATTGTGATGTCATAATTTTGCATTGCATACTGCATTGCATGGATTGTGATGTCATAATTTTGCATTGGATACTGCATTGCATGGATTATGATGTCATAATTTTGCATTGCATACTGCATTGCATGGATTGTGATGTCATAATTTTGCATTGCATACTGCATTGCATGGATTGTGATGTCATAATTTTGCATTGCATACTGCATTGTATGGATTGTGATGTTATAATTTTGCATTAAATGATGCTTTGCATGGATTGTGATGTCATCATTTTGCATTGCATACTGCATTGCATGGATTGTGATGTCATAATTTTGCATTGCATACTGCATTATATGGATTGTGATGTCATAATTTTGCATTAAATTATGCTTTGCATGGATTATGATGTCATAATTTTGCATTGCATACTGCATTGCATGGATTGTGATGTCATAATTTTACTTAAAATGATGCTTTGCAGGATTGTGATGTCATAATTTTACATTAAATTATGCTTTGCATGGATTGTGATGTCATAATTTTGCATTAAATGATGCTTTGCATGGATTGTGATGTCATAATTTTGCATTGCATACTGCATTGCATGGATTGTGATGTCATAATTTTGCATTAAATGATGCTTTGCATGGATTGTGATGTCATAATTTTGCATTGCATACTGCATTGCATGGATTGTGATGTCATAATTTTGCATTGCATACTGCATTGCATGAATTGTGATGTCATAATTTTACTTAAAATGATGCTTTGCAGGATTGTGATGTCATAATTTTACATTAAATTATGCTTTGAATGGATTGTGATGTCATAATTTTGCATTAAATGATGCTTTGCATGGATTGTGATGTCATAATTTTGCATTGCATACTGCATTGCATGGATTGTGATGTCATAATTTTGCATTAAATGATGCTTTGCATGGATTGTGATGTCATAATTTTGCATTGCATACTGAATTGCATGGATTGTGATGTCATAATTTTGCATTAAATGATGCTTTGCATGGATTATGATGTCATAATTTTGCATTGCATACTGCATTGCATGGATTGTGATGTCATAATTTTGCATTAAATGATGCTTTGCATGGATTATGATGTCATAATTTTGCATTGCATGGATTGAGATGTCATAATTTTGCATTGCATACTGCATTGCATGGATTGTGATGTCATAATTGTGCATTGCATACTGCATTGCATGGATTGTGATGTCATAATTTTGCATTAAATGATGCTTTGCATGGATTGTGATGTCATAATTTTGTATTGCATACTGCATTGCATGGATTGTGATGTCATAATTTTGTATTGCATACTGCATTATATGGATTGTGATGTCATAATTTTGCATTAAATTATGCTTTGCATGGATTATGATGTCATAATTTTGCATTGCATACTGCATTGCATGGATTGTGATGTCATAATTTTGCATTGCATACTGCATTGCATGGATTGTGATGTCATAATTTTGCATTGCATGGATTGTGATGTCATAATTTTACTTAAAATGATGCTTTGCATGGATTATGATGTCATAATTTTGCATAGCATGGATTGTGAGGTCATAATTTTGCATTGCATACTGCATTGCATGGATTGTGATGTCATAATTTTGCATTGCATTCTGCATTATATGGATTGTGATGTTATAATTTTGCATTAAATGATGCTTTGCATGGATTATGAAGTCATAATTTTGCATTGCATACTGCTTTGCATGGATTGTGATGTCATAATTTTGCATTAAATGATGCTTTGCATGGATTATGATGTCATAATTTTGCATTGCATACTGCATTGTATGGATTGTGATGTTATAATGTTGCATTAAATGATGCTTTGCATGGATTGTGATGTCATAATTTTGCATTGCATACTGCATTGCATGTATTGTGATGTCATAATTTTGCATTGCATACTGCATTGCATGGATTGTGATGTCATAATTTTGCATTGCATACTGCATTGCATGGATTGTGATGTCATAATTTTGCATTGCATACTGCATTGCATGGATTGTGATATCATATTTTTGCATTAAATGATGCTTTGCATGGATTATGATGTCATAATTTTGCATTGCATACTGCATTGCATGGATTGTGATGTCATAATTTTGCATTAAATGATGCTTTGCATGGATTGTGATGTCATAATTTTGCATTGCATACTGCATTGCATGGATTGTGATGTCATAATTTTGCATTAAATGATGCTTTGCATGGATTGTGATGTCATAATTTTGCATTAAATGATGCTTTGCATGGATTGTGATGTCATAATTTTGCATTGCATACTGCATTGCATGGATTGTGATGTCATAATTTTGCATTAAAAGATGCTTTGCATGGATTGTGATGTCATAATTTTGCATTGCATACTTAATTGCATGGATTGTGATGTCATAATGTTGCATTAAATGATGCTTTGCATGGATTATGATGTCATAATTTTGCATTGCATACTGCATTGCATGGATTGTGATGTCATAATTTTGCATTGCATACTGCATTGCATGGATTGTGATGTCATAATTTTGCATTGGATACTGCATTGCATGGATTATGATGTCATAATTTTGCATTGCATACTGCATTCCATGGATTGTGATGTCATAATTTTGCATTGCATACTGCATTGCATGGATTGTGATGTCATAATTTTGCATTGCATACTGCATTGCATGGATTGTGATGTCATAATGTTGCATTAAATTATGCTTTGCATGGATTGTGATGTCATAATGTTGCATTGCATACTGCATTGCATGGATTGTGATGTCATAATTTTGCATTGCATACTGCATTGCATGGATTGTGATGTCATAATTTTGCATTGCATACTGCATTGCATGGATTGTGATGTCATAATTTTGCATTGCATACTGCATTGCATGGATTGTGATGTCATAATTTTGCATTGCATACTGCATTGCATGGATTGTGATGTCATAATGTTGCATTAAACGATGCTTTGCATGGATTATGATGTCATAATTTTGCATTGCATACTGCATTGCATGGATTGTGATGTCATAATTTTGCATTGCATACTGCATTGCATGGATTGTGATGTCATAATTTTGCATTGGATACTGCATTGCATGGATTATGATGTCATAATTTTGCATTGCATACTGCATTGCATGGATTGTGATGTCATAATTTTGCATTGCATACTGCATTGCATGGATTGTGATGTCATAATTGTGCATTGCATACTGCATTGCATGGATTGTGATGTCATAATGTTGCATTAAATTATGCTTTGCATGGATTGTGATGTCATAATGTTGCATTGCATACTGCATTGCATGGATTGTGATGTCATAATTTTGCATTGCATACTGCATTGCATGGATTGTGATGTCATAATTTTGCATTGCATACTGCATTGCATGGATTGTGATGTCATAATGTTGCATTAAACGATGCTTTGCATGGATTATGATGTCATAATTTTGCATTGCATACTGCATTGCATGGATTGTGATGTCATAATTTTGCATTGCATACTGCATTGCATGGATTGTGATGTCATAATTTTGCATTGGATACTGCATTGCATGGATTATGATGTCATAATTTTGCATTGCATACTGCATTGCATGGATTGTGATGTCATAATTTTGCATTGCATACTGCATTGCATGGATTGTGATGTCATAATTGTGCATTGCATACTGCATTGCATGGATTGTGATGTCATAATGTTGCATTAAATTATGCTTTGCATGGATTGTGATGTCATAATGTTGCATTGCATACTGCATTGCATGGATTGTGATGTCATAATTTTGCATTGCATACTGCATTGCATGGATTGTGATGTCATAATTTTGCATTGCATACTGCATTGCATGGATTGTGATGTCATAATGTTGCATTAAATGATGCTTTGCATGGATTATGATGTCATAATTTTGCATTGCATACTGCATTGCATGGATTGTGATGTCATAATTTTGCATTGCATACTGCATTGCATGGATTGTGATGTCATAATTTTGCATTGCATACTGCATTGCATGGATTGTGATGTCATAATTTTGCATTGTATACTGCATTGCATGGATTGTGATGTCATAATTTTGCATTGCATACTGCATTGCATGGATTGTGATGTTATAATGTTGCATTAAATGATGCATTGCATGGATTGTGATGTCATAATTTTGCATTGCATACTGCATTGCATGGATTGTGATGTCATACTTTTGCATTGCATACTGCATTGCATGGATTGTGATGTCATAATGTTGCATTGCATACTGCATTGCATGGATTGTGATGTCATAATTTTGCATTGCATACTGCATTGCATGGATTGTGATGTCATAATGTTGCATTAAATGATGCTTTGCATGGATTGTGATGTCATCATTTTGCATTGCATACTGCATTGCATGGATTGTGATGTCATAATTTTGCATTAAATGATGCTTTGCATGGATTATGATGTCATAATTTAGCATTGCATGGATTGTGATGTCATTATTTTGCATTGCATACTGCATTGCATGGATTGTGATGTCATTATTTTGCATTGCATACTGCATTGCATGGATTGTGATGTCATAATTTTGCATTAAATGATGCTTTGCATGGATTATGATGTCATAATTTTGCATTGCATACTGTATTGCATGGATTGTGATGTCATAATTTTGCATTGCATACTGCATTGCATGGATTGTGATGTCATAATTTTGCATTAAATGATGCTTTGCATGGATTGCGATGTCATAATTTTGCATTAAATGATGCTTTGCATGGATTATGATGTCATAATTTTGCATTGCATACTGCATTGCATGGATTGTGATGTCATAATTTTGCATTGCATACTGCATTGCATGGATTGTGATGACATAATTTTACATTAAATGATGCTTTGCATGGATTGTGATGTCATAATTTTGCATTAAATGATGCTTTGCATGGATTGTGATGTCATACTTTTGCATTAAATGATGCTTTGCATGGATTATGATGTCATAATTTTGCATTGCATACTGCATTGTATGGATTGTGATGTTATAATGTTGCATTAAATGATGCTTTGCATGGATTGTGATGTCATAATTTTGCATTGCATACTGCATTGCATGTATTGTGATGTCATAATTTTGCATTGCATACTGCATTGCATGGATTGTGATGTCATAATTTTGCATTGCATACTGCATTGCATGGATTGTGATGTCATAATTTTGCATTGCATACTGCATTGCATGGATTGTGATATCATATTTTTGCATTAAATGATGCTTTGCATGGATTATGATGTCATAATTTTGCATTGCATACTGCATTGCAAGGATTGTGATGTCATAATTTTGCATTAAATGATGCTTTGCATGGATTGTGATGTCATAATTTTGCATTGCATACTGCATTGCATGGATTGTGATGTCATAATTTTGCATTAAATGATGCTTTGCATGGATTGTGATGTCATAATTTTGCATTAAATGATGCTTTGCATGGATTGTGATGTCATAATTTTGCATTGCATACTGCATTGCATGGATTGTGATGTCATAATTTTGCATTAAAATATGCTTTGCATGGATTGTGATGTCATAATTTTGCATTGCATACTTAATTGCATGGATTGTGATGTCATAATGTTGCATTAAATGATGCTTTGCATGGATTATGATGTCATAATTTTGCATTGCATACTGCATTGCATGGATTGTGATGTCATAATTTTGCATTAAATTATGCTTTGCATGGATTATGATGTCATAATTTTGCATTGCATGTATTGTGATGTCATAATTTTGCATTGCATACTGCATTGCATGGATTGTGATGTCATAATTTTGCATTGCATACTGCATTGCATGGATTGTGATGTCATAATTTTGCAATAAATGATGCTTTGCATGGATTATGATGTCATAATTTTGCATTGCATACTGCATTGCATGGATTGTGATGTCATAATTTTGCATTGCATACTGCATTGCATGGATTGTGATGTCATAATTTTGCATTGGATACTGCATTGCATGGATTATGATGTCATAATTTTGCATTGCATACTGCATTGCATGGATTGTGATGTCATAATTTTGCATTGCATACTGCATTGCATGGATTGTGATGTCATAATTTTGCATTGCATACTGCATTGCATGGATTGTGATGTCATAATGTTGCATTAAATTATGCTTTGCATGGATTGTGATGTCATAATGTTGCATTGCATACTGCATTGCATGGATTGTGATGTCATAATTTTGCATTGCATACTGCATTGCATGGATTGTGATGTCATAATTTTGCATTGCATACTGCATTGCATGGATTGTGATGTCATAATTTTGCATTGCATACTGCATTGCATGGATTGTGATGTCATAATGTTGCATTGCATACTGCATTGCATGGATTGTGATGTCATAATGTTGCATTAAATGATGCTTTGCATGGATTATGATGTCATAATTTTGCATTGCATACTGCATTGCATGGATTGTGATGTCATAATTTTGCATTGCATACTGCATTGCATGGATTGTGATGTCATAATTTTGCATTGGATACTGCATTGCATGGATTATGATGTCATAATTTTGCATTGCATACTGCATTGCATGGATTGTGATGTCATAATTTTGCATTGCATACTGCATTGCATGGATTGTGATGTCATAATTTTGCATTGCATACTGCATTGCATGGAGTGTGATGTCATAATGTTGCATTAAATGATGCTTTGCATGGATTATGATGTCATAATTTTGCATTGCATACTGCATTGCATGGATTGTGATGTCATAATTTTGCATTGCATACTGCATTGCATGGATTGTGATGTCATAATTTTGCATTGCATACTGCATTGCATGGATTGTGATGTCATAATTTTGCATTGTATACTGCATTGCATGGATTGTGATGTCATAATTTTGCATTGCATACTGCATTGCATGGATTGTGATGTTATAATGTTGCATTAAATGATGCATTGCATGGATTGTGATGTCATAATTTTGCATTGCATACTGCATTGCATGGATTGTGATGTCATAATTTTGCATTGTATACTGCATTGCATGGATTGTGATGTCATAATTTTGCATTGCATACTGCATTGCATGGATTATGATGTCATAATTTTGCATTGCATACTGCATTGCATGGATTGTGATGTCATAATTTTGCATTGCATACTGCATTGCATGGATTGTGATGTCATAATTTTGCATTGCATACTGCATTGCATGGATTGTGATGTCATAATGTTGCATTAAATTATGCTTTGCATGGATTGTGATGTCATAATGTTGCATTGCATACTGCATTGCATGGATTGTGATGTCATAATTTTGCATTGCATACTGCATTGCATGGATTGTGATGTCATAATTTTGCATTGCATACTGCATTGCATGGATTGTGATGTCATAATTTTGCATTGCATACTGCATTGCATGGATTGTGATGTCATAATGTTGCATTGCATACTGCATTGCATGGATTGTGATGTCATAATTTTGCATTGCATACTGCATTGCATGGATTGTGATGTCATAATTTTGCATTGTATACTGCATTGCATGGATTGTGATGTCATAATTTTGCATTGCATACTGCATTGCATGGATTATGATGTCATAATTTTGCATTGCATACTGCATTGCATGGATTGTGATGTCATAATTTTGCATTGCATACTGCATTGCATGGATTGTGATGTCATAATTTTGCATTGCATACTGCATTGCATGGATTGTGATGTCATAATTTTGCATTGCATACTGCATTGCATGGATTGTGATGTCATAATTTTGCATTGGATACTGCATTGCATGGATTATGATGTCATAATTTTGCATTGCATACTGCATTGCATGGATTGTGATGTCATAATTTTGCATTGCATACTGCATTGCATGGATTGTGATGTCATAATTTTGCATTGCATACTGCATTGCATGGAGTGTGATGTCATAATGTTGCATTAAATGATGCTTTGCATGGATTATGATGTCATAATTTTGCATTGCATACTGCATTGCATGGATTGTGATGTCATAATTTTGCATTGCATACTGCATTGCATGGATTGTGATGTCATAATTTTGCATTGCATACTGCATTGCATGGATTGTGATGTCATAATTTTGCATTGTATACTGCATTGCATGGATTGTGATGTCATAATTTTGCATTGCATACTGCATTGCATGGATTGTGATGTTATAATGTTGCATTAAATGATGCATTGCATGGATTGTGATGTCATAATTTTGCATTGCATACTGCATTGCATGGATTGTGATGTCATAATTTTGCATTGCATACTGCATTGCATGGATTGTGATGTCATAATGTTGCATTGCATACTGCATTGCATGGATTGTGATGTCATAATTTTGCATTGCATACTGCATTGCATGGATTGTGATGACATACTTTTACATTAAATGATGCTTTGCATGGATTGTGATGTCATAATTTTGCATTAAATGATGCTTTGCATGGATTGTGATGTCATACTTTTGCATTAAATGATGCTTTGCATGGATTATGATGTCATAATTTTGCATTGCATACTGCATTGTATGGATTGTGATGTTATAATGTTGCATTAAATGATGCTTTGCATGGATTGTGATGTCATAATTTTGCATTGCATACTGCATTGCATGTATTGTGATGTCATAATTTTGCATTGCATACTGCATTGCATGGATTGTGATGTCATAATTTTGCATTGCATACTGCATTGCATGGATTGTGATGTCATAATTTTGCATTGCATACTGCATTGCATGGATTGTGATATCATATTTTTGCATTAAATGATGCTTTGCATGGATTATGATGTCATAATTTTGCATTGCATACTGCATTGCAAGGATTGTGATGTCATAATTTTGCATTAAATGATGCTTTGCATGGATTGTGATGTCATAATTTTGCATTGCATACTGCATTGCATGGATTGTGATGTCATAATTTTGCATTAAATGATGCTTTGCATGGATTGTGATGTCATAATTTTGCATTAAATGATGCTTTGCATGGATTGTGATGTCATAATTTTGCATTGCATACTGCATTGCATGGATTGTGATGTCATAATTTTGCATTAAAATATGCTTTGCATGGATTGTGATGTCATAATTTTGCATTGCATACTTAATTGCATGGATTGTGATGTCATAATGTTGCATTAAATGATGCTTTGCATGGATTATGATGTCATAATTTTGCATTGCATACTGCATTGCATGGATTGTGATGTCATAATTTTGCATTAAATTATGCTTTGCATGGATTATGATGTCATAATTTTGCATTGCATGTATTGTGATGTCATAATTTTGCATTGCATACTGCATTGCATGGATTGTGATGTCATAATTTTGCATTGCATACTGCATTGCATGGATTGTGATGTCATAATTTTGCAATAAATGATGCTTTGCATGGATTATGATGTCATAATTTTGCATTGCATACTGCATTGCATGGATTGTGATGTCATAATTTTGCATTGCATACTGCATTGCATGGATTGTGATGTCATAATTTTGCATTGGATACTGCATTGCATGGATTATGATGTCATAATTTTGCATTGCATACTGCATTGCATGGATTGTGATGTCATAATTTTGCATTGCATACTGCATTGCATGGATTGTGATGTCATAATTTTGCATTGCATACTGCATTGCATGGATTGTGATGTCATAATGTTGCATTAAATTATGCTTTGCATGGATTGTGATGTCATAATGTTGCATTGCATACTGCATTGCATGGATTGTGATGTCATAATTTTGCATTGCATACTGCATTGCATGGATTGTGATGTCATAATGTTGCATTGCATACTGCATTGCATGGATTGTGATGTCATAATTTTGCATTGCATACTGCATTGCATGGATTGTGATGTCATAATGTTGCATTGCATACTGCATTGCATGGATTGTGATGTCATAATGTTGCATTAAATGATGCTTTGCATGGATTATGATGTCATAATTTTGCATTGCATACTGCATTGCATGGATTGTGATGTCATAATTTTGCATTGCATACTGCATTGCATGGATTGTGATGTCATAATTTTGCATTGGATACTGCATTGCATGGATTATGATGTCATAATTTTGCATTGCATACTGCATTGCATGGATTGTGATGTCATAATTTTGCATTGCATACTGCATTGCATGGATTGTGATGTCATAATTTTGCATTGCATACTGCATTGCATGGAGTGTGATGTCATAATGTTGCATTAAATGATGCTTTGCATGGATTATGATGTCATAATTTTGCATTGCATACTGCATTGCATGGATTGTGATGTCATAATTTTGCATTGCATACTGCATTGCATGGATTGTGATGTCATAATTTTGCATTGCATACTGCATTGCATGGATTGTGATGTCATAATTTTGCATTGTATACTGCATTGCATGGATTGTGATGTCATAATTTTGCATTGCATACTGCATTGCATGGATTGTGATGTTATAATGTTGCATTAAATGATGCATTGCATGGATTGTGATGTCATAATTTTGCATTGCATACTGCATTGCATGGATTGTGATGTCATAATTTTGCATTGTATACTGCATTGCATGGATTGTGATGTCATAATTTTGCATTGCATACTGCATTGCATGGATTATGATGTCATAATTTTGCATTGCATACTGCATTGCATGGATTGTGATGTCATAATTTTGCATTGCATACTGCATTGCATGGATTGTGATGTCATAATTTTGCATTGCATACTGCATTGCATGGATTGTGATGTCATAATGTTGCATTAAATTATGCTTTGCATGGATTGTGATGTCATAATGTTGCATTGCATACTGCATTGCATGGATTGTGATGTCATAATTTTGCATTGCATACTGCATTGCATGGATTGTGATGTCATAATTTTGCATTGCATACTGCATTGCATGGATTGTGATGTCATAATGTTGCATTGCATACTGCATTGCATGGATTGTGATGTCATAATGTTGCATTGCATACTGCATTGCATGGATTGTGATGTCATAATTTTGCATTGCATACTGCATTGCATGGATTGTGATGTCATGATTTTGCATTGTATACTGCATTGCATGGATTGTGATGTCATAATTTTGCATTGCATACTGCATTGCATGGATTATGATGTCATAATTTTGCATTGCATACTGCATTGCATGGATTGTGATGTCATAATTTTGCATTGCATACTGCATTGCATGGATTGTGATGTCATAATTTTGCATTGCATACTGCATTGCATGGATTGTGATGTCATAATTTTGCATTGCATACTGCATTGCATGGATTGTGATGTCATAATTTTGCATTGGATACTGCATTGCATGGATTATGATGTCATAATTTTGCATTGCATACTGCATTGCATGGATTGTGATGTCATAATTTTGCATTGCATACTGCATTGCATGGATTGTGATGTCATAATTTTGCATTGCATACTGCATTGCATGGAGTGTGATGTCATAATGTTGCATTAAATGATGCTTTGCATGGATTATGATGTCATAATTTTGCATTGCATACTGCATTGCATGGATTGTGATGTCATAATTTTGCATTGCATACTGCATTGCATGGATTGTGATGTCATAATTTTGCATTGCATACTGCATTGCATGGATTGTGATGTCATAATTTTGCATTGTATACTGCATTGCATGGATTGTGATGTCATAATTTTGCATTGCATACTGCATTGCATGGATTGTGATGTTATAATGTTGCATTAAATGATGCATTGCATGGATTGTGATGTCATAATTTTGCATTGCATACTGCATTGCATGGATTGTGATGTCATAATTTTGCATTGCATACTGCATTGCATGGATTGTGATGTCATAATTTTGCATTGCATACTGCATTGCATGGATTGTGATGTCATAATGTTGCATTGCATACTGCATTGCATGGATTGTGATGTCATAATTTTGCATTGCATACTGCATTGCATGGATTGTGATGTCATAATTTTGCATTGTATACTGCATTGCATGGATTGTGATGTCATAATTTTGCATTGCATACTGCATTGCATGGATTATGATGTCATAATTTTGCATTGCATACTGCATTGCATGGATTGTGATGTCATAATTTTGCATTGCATACTGCATTGCATGGATTGTGATGTCATAATTTTGCATTGCATACTGCATTGCATGGATTGTGATGTCATAATGTTGCATTAAATTATGCTTTGCATGGATTGTGATGTCATAATGTTGCATTGCATACTGCATTGCATGGATTGTGATGTCATAATTTTGCATTGCATACTGCATTGCATGGATTGTGATGTCATAATTTTGCATTGCATACTGCATTGCATGGATTGTGATGTCATAATTTTGCATTGCATACTGCATTGCATGGATTGTGATGTCATAATGTTGCATTGCATACTGCATTGCATGGATTGTGATGTCATAATGTTGCATTAAATGATGCTTTGCATGGATTATGATGTCATAATTTTGCATTGCATACTGCATTGCATGGATTGTGATGTCATAATTTTGCATTGCATACTGCATTGCATGGATTGTGATGTCATAATTTTGCATTGGATACTGCATTGCATGGATTATGATGTCATAATTTTGCATTGCATACTGCATTGCATGGATTGTGATGTCATAATTTTGCATTGCATACTGCATTGCATGGATTGTGATGTCATAATTTTGCATTGCATACTGCATTGCATGGAGTGTGATGTCATAATGTTGCATTAAATGATGCTTTGCATGGATTATGATGTCATAATTTTGCATTGCATACTGCATTGCATGGATTGTGATGTCATAATTTTGCATTGCATACTGCATTGCATGGATTGTGATGTCATAATTTTGCATTGCATACTGCATTGCATGGATTGTGATGTCATAATTTTGCATTGTATACTGCATTGCATGGATTGTGATGTCATAATTTTGCATTGCATACTGCATTGCATGGATTGTGATGTTATAATGTTGCATTAAATGATGCATTGCATGGATTGTGATGTCATAATTTTGCATTGCATACTGCATTGCATGGATTGTGATGTCATACTTTTGCATTGCATACTGCATTGCATGGATTGTGATGTCATAATGTTGCATTGCATACTGCATTGCATGGATTGTGATGTCATAATTTTGCATTGCATACTGCATTGCATGGATTGTGATGTCATAATGTTGCATTAAATGATGCTTTGCATGGATTGTGATGTCATCATTTTGCATTGCATACTGCATTGCATGGATTGTGTTGTCATAATTTTGCATTAAATGATGCTTTGCATGGATTATGATGTCATAATTTAGCATTGCATGGATTGTGATGTCATTATTTTGCATTGCATACTGCATTGCATGGATTGTGATGTCATGATTTTGCATTGCATGCTGCATTGCATGGATTGTGATGTCATAATGTTGCATTAAATGATGCTTTGCATGTATTGTGATGTCATAATTTTGCATTGCATACTGCATTGCATGGATTGTGATGTCATACTTTTGCATTAAATGATGCTTTGCATGGATTGTGATGTCATACTTTTGCATTAAATGATGCTTTGCATGGATTATGATGTCATAATTTTGCATTGCATACTGCATTGCATGGATTGTGATGTCATAATTTTGCATTGCATACTGCATTGCATGGATTGTGCTGTCATAATGTTGCATTAAACGATGCTTTGCATGGATTATGATGTCATAATTTTGCATTGCATACTGCATTGCATGGATTGTGATGTCATAATTTTGCATTGCATACTGCATTGCATGGATTGTGATGTCATAATTTTGCATTGGATACTGCATTGCATGGATTATGATGTCATAATTTTGCATTGCATACTGCATTGCATGGATTGTGATGTCATAATTTTGCATTGCATACTGCATTGCATGGATTGTGATGTCATAATTGTGCATTGCATACTGCATTGCATGGATTGTGATGTCATAATGTTGCATTAAATTATGCTTTGCATGGATTGTGATGTCATAATGTTGCATTGCATACTGCATTGCATGGATTGTGATGTCATAATTTTGCATTGCATACTGCATTGCATGGATTGTGATGTCATAATTTTGCATTGCATACTGCATTGCATGGATTGTGATGTCATAATGTTGCATTAAATGATGCTTTGCATGGATTATGATGTCATAATTTTGCATTGCATACTGCATTGCATGGATTGTGATGTCATAATTTTGCATTGCATACTGCATTGCATGGATTGTGATGTCATAATTTTGCATTGCATACTGCATTGCATGGATTGTGATGTCATAATTTTGCATTGTATACTGCATTGCATGGATTGTGATGTCATAATTTTGCATTGCATACTGCATTGCATGGATTGTGATGTTATAATGTTGCATTAAATGATGCATTGCATGGATTGTGATGTCATAATTTTGCATTGCATACTGCATTGCATGGATTGTGATGTCATACTTTTGCATTGCATACTGCATTGCATGGATTGTGATGTCATAATGTTGCATTGCATACTGCATTGCATGGATTGTGATGTCATAATTTTGCATTGCATACTGCATTGCATGGATTGTGATGTCATAATGTTGCATTAAATGATGCTTTGCATGGATTGTGATGTCATCATTTTGCATTGCATACTGCATTGCATGGATTGTGATGTCATAATTTTGCATTAAATGATGCTTTGCATGGATTATGATGTCATAATTTAGCATTGCATGGATTGTGATGTCATTATTTTGCATTGCATACTGCATTGCATGGATTGTGATGTCATTATTTTGCATTGCATACTGCATTGCATGGATTGTGATGTCATAATTTTGCATTAAATGATGCTTTGCATGGATTATGATGTCATAATGTTGCATTGCATACTGTATTGCATGGATTGTGATGTCATAATTTTGCATTGCATACTGCATTGCATGGATTGTGATGTCATAATTTTGCATTAAATGATGCTTTGCATGGATTGCAATGTCATAATTTTGCATTAAATGATGCTTTGCATGGATTATGATGTCATAATTTTGCATTGCATACTGCATTGCATGGATTGTGATGTCATAATTTTGCATTGCATACTGCATTGCATGGATTGTGATGACATAATTTTACATTAAATGATGCTTTGCATGGATTGTGATGTCATAATTTTGCATTAAATGATGCTTTGCATGGATTGTGATGTCATAATTTTGCATTAAATGATGCTTTGCATGGATTATGATGTCATAATTTTGCATTGCATACTGCATTGTATGGATTGTGATGTTATAATGTTGCATTAAATGATGCTTTGCATGGATTGTGATGTCATAATTTTGCATTGCATACTGCATTGCATGTATTGTGATGTCATAATTTTGCATTGCATACTGCATTGCATGGATTGTGATGTCATAATTTTGCATTGCATACTGCATTGCATGGATTGTGATGTCATAATTTTGCATTGCATACTGCATTGCATGGATTGTGATATCATATTTTTGCATTAAATGATGCTTTGCATGGATTATGATGTCATAATTTTGCATTGCATACTGCATTGCATGGATTGTGATGTCATAATTTTGCATTAAATGATGCTTTGCATGGATTGTGATGTCATAATTTTGCATTGCATACTGCATTGCATGGATTGTGATGTCATAATTTTGCATTAAATGATGCTTTGCATGGATTGTGATGTCATAATTTTGCATTAAATGATGCTTTGCATGGATTGTGATGTCATAATTTTGCATTGCATACTGCATTGCATGGATTGTGATGTCATAATTTTGCATTAAAAGATGCTTTGCATGGATTGTGATGTCATAATTTTGCATTGCATACTTAATTGCATGGATTGTGATGTCATAATGTTGCATTAAATGATGCTTTGCATGGATTATGATGTCATAATTTTGCATTGCATACTGCATTGCATGGATTGTGATGTCATAATTTTGCATTGCATACTGCATTGCATGGATTGTGATGTCATAATTTTGCATTGGATACTGCATTGCATGGATTATGATGTCATAATTTTGCATTGCATACTGCATTGCATGGATTGTGATGTCATAATTTTGCATTGCATACTGCATTGCATGGATTGTGATGTCATAATTTTGCATTGCATACTGCATTGCATGGATTGTGATGTCATAATGTTGCATTAAATTATGCTTTGCATGGATTGTGATGTCATAATGTTGCATTGCATACTGCATTGCATGGATTGTGATGTCATAATTTTGCATTGCATACTGCATTGCATGGATTGTGATGTCATAATTTTGCATTGCATACTGCATTGCATGGATTGTGATGTCATAATTTTGCATTGCATACTGCATTGCATGGATTGTGATGTCATAATTTTGCATTGCATACTGCATTGCATGGATTGTGATGTCATAATGTTGCATTAAATGATGCTTTGCATGGATTATGATGTCATAATTTTGCATTGCATACTGCATTGCATGGATTGTGATGTCATAATTTTGCATTGCATACTGCATTGCATGGATTGTGATGTCATAATTTTGCATTGGATACTGCATTGCATGGATTATGATGTCATAATTTTGCATTGCATACTGCATTGCATGGATTGTGATGTCATAATTTTGCATTGCATACTGCATTGCATGGATTGTGATGTCATAATTTTGCATTGCATACTGCATTGCATGGATTGTGATGTCATAATTTTGCATTGGATACTGCATTGCATGGATTATGATGTCATAATTTTGCATTGCATACTGCATTGCATGGATTGTGATGTCATAATTTTGCATTGCATACTGCATTGCATGGATTGTGATGTCATAATTTTGCATTGCATACTGCATTGCATGGATTGTGATGTCATAATGTTGCATTAAATTATGCTTTGCATGGATTGTGATGTCATAATGTTGCATTGCATACTGCATTGCATGGATTGTGATGTCATAATTTTGCATTGCATACTGCATTGCATGGATTGTGATGTCATAATTTTGCATTGTATACTGCATTGCATGGATTGTGATGTCATAATTTTGCATTGCATACTGCATTGCATGGATTGTGATGTCATAATGTTGCATTGCATACTGCATTGCATGGATTGTGATGTCATAATTTTGCATTGCATACTGCATTGCATGGATTGTGATGTCATACTTTTGCATTAAATGATGCTTTGCATGGATTGTGATGTCATACTTTTGCATTAAATGATGCTTTGCATGGATTATGATGTCATAATTTTGCATTGCATACTGCATTGCATGGATTGTGATGTCATACTTTTGCATTACATACTGCATTGCATGAATTGTGATGTTATAATGTTGCATTAAATGATGCATTGCATGGATTGTGATGTCATAATTTTGCATTGCATACTGCATTGCATGGATTGTGATGTCATACTTTTGCATTGCATACTGCATTGCATGGATTGTGATGTCATAATGTTGCATTGCATACTGCATTGCATGGATTGTGATGTCATAATTTTGCATTGCATACTGCATTGCATGGATTGTGATGTCATAATGTTGCATTAAATGATGCTTTGCATGGATTGTGATGTCATCATTTTGCATTGCATACTGCATTGCATGGATTGTGTTGTCATAATTTTGCATTAAATGATGCTTTGCATGGATTATGATGTCATAATTTAGCATTGCATGGATTGTGATGTCATTATTTTGCATTGCATACTGCATTGCATGGATTGTGATGTCATGATTTTGCATTGCATGCTGCATTGCATGGATTGTGATGTCATAATGTTGCATTAAATGATGCTTTGCATGTATTGTGATGTCATAATTTTGCATTGCATACTGCATTGCATGGATTGTGATGTCATACTTTTGCATTAAATGATGCTTTGCATGGATTGTGATGTCATACTTTTGCATTAAATGATGCTTTGCATGGATTATGATGTCATAATTTTGCATTGCATACTGCATTGCATGGATTGTGATGTCATACTTTTGCATTACATACTGCATTGCATGGATTGTGATGTCATAATGTTGCATTGCATACTGTATTGCATGGATTGTGATGTCATAATTTTGCATTGCATACTGCATTGCATGGATTGTGATGTCATAATGTTGCATTAAATGATGCTTTGCATGTATTGTGATGTCATAATTTTGCATTGCATACTGCATTGCATGGATTGTGATGTCATACTTTTGCATTAAATGATGCTTTGCATGGATTGTGATGTCATACTTTTGCATTAAATGATGCTTTGCATGGATTATGATGTCATAATTTTGCATTGCATACTGCATTGCATGGATTGTGATGTCATAATTTTGCATTGCATACTGCATTGCATGGATTGTGATGTCATAATTTTGCATTAAATGATGCTTTGCATGGATTATGATGTCATAATTTTGCATTGCATACTGCATTGCATGGATTGTGATGTCATAATTTTGCATTGCATACTGCATTGCATGGCTTGTGATGTCATACTTTTGCATTAAATTATGCTTTGCATGGATTATGATGTCATAATTTTCTATTGCATACTGCATTGCATGGATTGTGATGTCATAATTTTGCATTGCATACTGCATTGCATGGATTGTGATGTCATACTTTTGTATTAAATGATGCTTTGCATGGATTGTGATGTCATAATTCTGCATTGCATACTGCATTGCATGGATTGTGATGTCATAATTTTGTATTGCATACTGCATTATATGGATTGTGATGTCATAATTTTGCATTAAATTATGCTTTGCATGGATTATGATGTCATAATTTTGCATTGCATACTGCATTGCATGGATTGTGATGTCATAATTTTGCATTGCATACTGCATTGCATGGATTGTGATGTCATAATTTTGCATTGCATACTGCATTGCATGGATTGTGATGTCATAATTTTACTTAAAATGATGCTTTGCATGGATTATGATGTCATAATTTTGCATTGCATGGATTGTGATGTCATAATTTTGCATTGCATACTGCATTGCATGGATTGTGATGTCATAATTTTGCATTGCATACTGCATTATATGGATTGTGATGTTATAATTTTGCATTAAATGATGCTTTGCATGGATTATGAAGTCATAATTTTGCATTGCATACTGCTTTGCATGGATTGTGATGTCATAATTTTGCATTAAATGATGCTTTGCATGGATTATGATGTCATAATTTTGCATTGCATACTGCATTGTATGGATTGTGATGTTATAATGTTGCATTAAAGATGCTTTGCATGGATTGTGATGTCATAATTTTGCATTGCATACTGCATTGCATGTATTGTGATGTCATAATTTTGCATTGCATACTGCATTGCATGGATTGTGATGTCATAATTTTGCATTGCATACTGCATTGCATGGATTGTGATGTCATAATTTTGCATTGCATACTGCATTGCATGGATTGTGATATCATATTTTTGCATTAAATGATGCTTTGCATGGATTATGATGTCATAATTTTGCATTGCATACTGCATTGCATGGATTGTGATGTCATAATTTTGCATTAAATGATGCTTTGCATGGATTGTGATGTCATAATTTTGCATTGCATACTGCATTGCATGGATTGTGATGTCATAATTTTGCATTAAATGATGCTTTGCATGGATTGTGATGTCATAATTTTGCATTAAATGATGCTTTGCATGGATTGTGATGTCATAATTTTGCATTGCATACTGCATTGCATGGATTGTGATGTCATAATTTTGCATTAAAAGATGCTTTGCATGGATTGTGATGTCATAATTTTGCATTGCATACTTCATTGCATGGATTGTGATGTCATAATGTTGCATTAAATGATGCTTTGCATGGATTATGATGTCATAATTTTGCATTGCATACTGCATTGCATGGATTGTGATGTCATAATTTTGCATTAAATTATGCTTTGCATGGATTATGATGTCATAATTTTGCATTGCATGGATTGTGATGTCATAATTTTGCATTGCATACTGCATTGCATGGATTGTGATGTCATAATTTTGCATTGCATACTGCATTGCATGGATTGTGATGTCATAATTTTGCATTGCATACTGCATTGCATGGATTGTGATGTCATAATTTTGCATTGCATACTGCATTGCATGGATTGTGATGTCATAATGTTGCATTAAATGATGCTTTGCATGGATTATGATGTCATAATTTTGCATTGCATACTGCATTGCATGGATTGTGATGTCATAATTTTGCATTGCATACTGCATTGCATGGATTGTGATGTCATAATTTTGCATTGCATACTGCATTGCATGGATTGTGATGTCATAATTTTGCATTGCATACTGCATTGCATGGATTGTGATGTCATAATTTTGCATTGCATACTGCATTGCATGGATTGTGATGTCATAATGTTGCATTAAATGATGCTTTGCATGGATTGTGATGTCATAATGTTGCATTAAATGATGCTTTGCATGGATTGTGATGTCATAATTTTGCATTGCATACTGCATTGCATGGATTGTGATGTCATAATTTTGCATTGGATACTGCATTGCATGGATTATGATGTCATAATTTTGCATTGCATACTGCATTGCATGGATTGTGATGTCATAATTTTGCATTGCATACTGCATTGCATGGATTGTGATGTCATAATTTTGCATTGCATACTGCATTGCATGGATTGTGATGTCATAATGTTGCATTAAATTATGCTTTGCATGGATTGTGATGTCATAATGTTGCATTGCATACTGCATTGCATGGATTGTGATGTCATAATTTTGCATTGCATACTGCATTGCATGGATTGTGATGTCATAATTTTGCATTGCATACTGCATTGCATGGAGTGTGATGTCATAATGTTGCATTAAATGATGCTTTGCATGGATTATGATGTCATAATTTTGCATTGCATACTGCATTGCATGGATTGTGATGTCATAATTTTGCATTGCATACTGCATTGCATGGATTGTGATGTCATAATTTTGCATTGCATACTGCATTGCATGGATTGTGATGTCATAATTTTGCATTGTATACTGCATTGCATGGATTGTGATGTCATAATTTTGCATTGCATACTGCATTGCATGGATTGTGATGTTATAATGTTGCATTAAATGATGCATTGCATGGATTGTGATGTCATAATTTTGCATTGCATACTGCATTGCATGGATTGTGATGTCATACTTTTGCATTGCATACTGCATTGCATGGATTGTGATGTCATAATGTTGCATTGCATACTGCATTGCATGGATTGTGATGTCATAATTTTGCATTGCATACTGCATTGCATGGATTGTGATGTCATAATGTTGCATTAAATGATGCTTTGCATGGATTGTGATGTCATAATTTTGCATTGCATACTGCATTGCATGGATTGTGATGTCATAATTTTGCATTAAATGATGCTTTGCATGGATTGTGATGTCATACTTTTGCATTAAATGATGCTTTGCATGGATTATGATGTCATAATTTTGCATTGCATACTGCATTGCATGGATTGTGATGTCATACTTTTGCATTACATACTGCATTGCATGGATTGTGATGTCATAATGTTGCATTGCATACTGCATTGCATGGATTGTGATGTCATAATTTTGCATTGCATACTGCATTGCATGGATTGTGATGTCATAATGTTGCATTAAATGATGCTTTGCATGTATTGTGATGTCATAATTTTGCATTGCATACTGCATTGCATGGATTGTGATGTCATACTTTTGCATTAAATGATGCTTTGCATGGATTGTGATGTCATACTTTTGCATTAAATGATGCTTTGCATGGATTATGATGTCATAATTTTGCATTGCATACTGCATTGCATGGATTGTGATGTCATAATTTTGCATTGCATACTGCATTGCATGGATTGTGATGTCATAATTTTGCATTAAATGATGCTTTGCATGGATTATGATGTCATAATTTTGCATTGCATACTGCATTGCATGGATTGTGATGTCATAATTTTGCATTGCATACTGCATTGCATGGCTTGTGATGTCATACTTTTGCATTAAATTATGCTTTGCATGGATTATGATGTCATAATTTTCTATTGCATACTGCATTGCATGGATTGTGATGTCATAATTTTGCATTGCATACTGCATTGCATGGATTGTGATGTCATACTTTTGTATTAAATGATGCTTTGCATGGATTGTGATGTCATACTTTTGCATTAAATTATGCTTTGCATGGATTATGATGTCATAATTTTCTATTGCATACTGCATTGCATGGATTGTGATGTCATAATTTTGCATTGCATACTGCATTGCATGGATTGTGATGTCATAATTTTGCATTAAATGATGCTTTGCATGGATTATGATGTCATAATTGTGCATTGTATACTGCATTGCATGGATTGTGATGTCATAATTTTGCATTGCATACTGCATTGCATGGATTGTGATGTCATAATTTTACATTAAATGATGCTTTGCATGGATTATGATGTCATAATTTTGCATTGCATACTGCATTGCATGGATTGTGATGTCATAATTTTGCATTGGATACTGCATTGCATGGATTATGATGTCATAATTTTGCATTGCATACTGCATTGCATGGATTGTGATGTCATAATTTTGCATTGTATACTGCATTGCATGGATTGTGATATCATAATTTTGCATTGCATACTGCATTGCATGGATTGTGATGTCATAATTTTGCATTAAATGATGCTTTGCATGGATTATGATGTCATAATTTTGCATTGCATACTGTATTGCATGGATTGTGATGTCATAATTTTGCATTGCATACTGCATTGCATGGATTGTGATGTCATAATTTTGCATTAAATGATGCTTTGCATGGATTGCGATGTCATAATTTTGCATTAAATGATGCTTTGCATGGATTATGATGTCATAATTTTGCATTGCATACTGCATTGCATGGATTGTGATGTCATAATTTTGCATTGCATACTACATTGCATGGATTGTGATGTCATGATTTTGCATTAAATGATGCTTTGCATTGATTGTGATGTCATAATTTTGCATTGCATACTGCATTGCATGGATTGTGATGTCATAATTTTGCATTAAATGATGCTTTGCATGGATTATGATGTCATAATTTTGCATTGCATACTGCATTGCATGGATTGTGATGTCATAATTTTGCATTAAATGATGCTTTGCATTGATTGTGATGTCATAATTTTGCATTGCATACTGCATTGCATGGATTGTGATGTCATAATTTTGCATTAAATGATGCTTTGCATGGATTATGATGTCATAATTTTGCATTGCATACTGCATTGCATGGATTGTGATGTCATACTTTTGCATTGCATACTGCATTGCATGGATTGTGATGTCATAATTTTGCATTGCATACTGCATTGCATGGATTGTGATGTCATAATTTTGCATTAAATGATGCTTTGCATGGATTGTGATGTCATAATTTTGCATTGCATACTGCATTGCATGGATTGTGATGTCATACTTTTGCATTAAATGATGCTTTGCATGGATTGTGATGTCATACTTTTGCATTGCATACTGCATTGCATGGATTGTGATGTCATACTTTTGCATTAAATGATGCTTTGCATGGATTATGATGTCATAATTTTGCATTGCATGGATTGTGATGTCATAATTTTGCATTGCATACTGCATTGCATGGATTGTGATGTCATAATTTTGCATTAAATGATGCTTTGCATGGATTATGATGTCATAATTTTGCATTGCATGGATTGTGATGTCATAATTTTGCATTGCATACTGCATTGCATGGATTGTGATGTCATAATTTTGCATTGCATACTGCATTGCATGGATTGTGATGTCATAATTTTGCATTAAATGATGCTTTGCATGGATTATGATGTCATAATTTTGCATTGCATACTGCATTGCATGGATTGTGAAGTCATAATTTTGCATAAAATGATGCTTTGCATAATTTATGATGTCATAATTTTTCATTGCATACTGCATTGCATGGATTGTGATGTCATAATTTTGCATTGCATACTGCATTATATGGATTGTGATGTGATAATTTTGCATTAAATGATGCTTTGCATGGATTATGAAGTCATAATTTTGCATTGCATACTGCATTGCATGGATTGTGATGTCATAATTTTGCATTAAATGATGCTTTGCATGGATTATGATGTCATAATTTTGCATTGCATGCTGCATTGCATGGATTGTGATGTCATAATTTTGCATTGCATAGTGCATTGTATGGATTGTGATGTTATAATTTTGCATTAAATGATGCTTTGCATGGATTGTGATGTCATAATTTTGCATTGCATACTGCATTGCATGTATTGTGATGTCATAATTTTGCATTGCATACTGCATTGCATGGATTGTGATGTCATAATTTTGCATTGCATACTGCATTGCATTGATTGTGATGTCATAATTTTGCATTGCATACTGCATTGCATGGATTGTGATGTCATAATTTTGCATTAAATGATGCTTTGCATGGATTGTGATGTCATAATTTTGCAATGCATACTGCATTGCATGGATTGTGATGTCATAATTTTGCATTAAATGATGCTTTGCATGGATTGTGATGTCATAATTTTGCATTGCATACTGCATTGCATGGATTGTGATGTCATAATTTTGCATTAAATGATGCTTTGCATGGATTGTGATGTCATAATTTTGCATTAAATGATGCTTTGCATGGATTGTGATGTCATAATTTTGCATTGCATACTGCATTGCATGGGTTGTGATGTCATAATTTTGCATTAAAAGATGCTTTGCATGGATTGTGATGTCATAATTTTGCATTGCATACTTAATTGCATGGATTGTGATGTCATAATGTTGCATTAAATGATGCTTTGCATGGATTATGATGTCATAATTTTGCATTGCATACTGCATTGCATGGATTGTGATGTCATAATTTTGCATTAAATTATGCTTTGCATGGATTATGATGTCATAATTTTGCATTGCATGGATTGTGATGTCATAATTTTGCATTGCATACTGCATTGCATGGATTGTGATGTCATAATTTTGCATTGCATACTGCATTGCATGGATTGTGATGTCATAATTTTGCATTGCATACTGCATTGCATGGATTGTGATGTCATAATTTTGCATTAAATGATGCTTTGCATGGATTATGATGTCATAATTTTGCATTGCATGGATTGTGATGTCTTAAATGTGCTTTAAACGATGCTTTGCATGGATTATGATGTCATAATTTTGCATTGCATACTGCATTGCATGTATTGTGATGTCATAATTTTGCATTGCATACTGCATTGCATGGATTGTGATGTCATAATTTTGCATTAAATGATGCTTTGCATGGATTATGATGTCATAATTTTGCATTGCATACTGCATTGCATGGATTGTGATGTCATAATTTTGCATTGCATACTGCATTGCATGGATTGTGATGTCATAATTTTGCATTAAATGATGCTTTGCATGGAGTGTGATGTCATAATTTTGCATTGCATACTGCATTGCATGGATTGTGATGTCATAATTTTGCATTAAATGATGCTTTGCATGGATTATGATGTCATAATTTTGCATTGCATACTGCATTGCATGGATTGTGATGTCATAATTTTGCATTGCATACTGCATTATATGGATTGTGATGTCATAATTTTGCATTAAATGATGCTTTGCATGGATTATGAAGTCATAATTTTGCATTGCATACTGCATTGCATGGATTGTGATGTCATAATTTTGCATTAAACGATGCTTGCATGGATTATGATGTCATAATTTAGCATTGCATACTGCATTGCATGTATTGTGATGTCATAATTTTGCATTGCATACTGCATTGCATGGATTGTGATGTCATAATTTTGCATTAAATGATGCTTTACGTGGATTATGATGTCATAATTTTGCATTGCATACTGCATTGCATGTATTGTGATGTCATAATTTTGCATTGCATACTGCATTGCATGTATTGTGATGTCATAATTTTGCATTGCATACTGCATTGCATGGATTGTGATGTCATAATTTTGCTTTAAATGATGCTTTGCATGGATTGTGATGTCATAATTTTGCATTGCATACTGCATTGCATGTATTGTGATGTCATAATTTTGCATTGCATACTGCATTGCATGGATTGTGATGTCATAATTTTGCATTGCATACTGCATTGCATGGATTGTGATGTCATAATTTTGCATTGCATACTGCATTGCATGGATTGTGATATCATCATTTTGCATTAAATGATGCTTTGCATGGATTATGATGTCATAATTTTGCATTGCATACTGCATTGCATGGATTGTGATGTCATAATTTTGCATTAAATGATGCTTTGCATGGATTGTGATGTCATAATTTTGCATTGCATACTGCATTGCATGGATTGTGATGTCATAATTTTGCATTAAATGATGCTTTGCATGGATTGTGATGTCATAATTTTGCATTAAATGATGCTTTGCATGGATTGTGATGTCATAATTTTGCATTGCATACTGCATTGCATGGATTGTGATGTCATAATTTTGCATTAAAAGATGCTTTGCATGGATTGTGATGTCATAATTTTGCATTGCATACTTAATTGCATGGATTGTGATGTCATAATTTTGCATTGCATACTGCATTGTATGGATTGTGATGTTATAATTTTGCATTAAATGATGCTTTGCATGGATTGTGATGTCATAATTTTGCATTGCATACTGCATTGCATGTATTGTGATGTCATAATTTTGCATTGCATACTGCATTGCATGGATTGTGATGTCATAATTTTGCATTGCATACTGCATTGCATGGATTGTGATGTCATAATTTTGCATTGCATACTGCATTGCATGGATTGTGATATCATAATTTTGCATTAAATGATGCTTTGCATGGATTATGATGTCATAATTTTGCATTGCATACTGCTTTGCATGGATTGTGATGTCATAATTTTGCATTAAATGATAATTTGCATGGATTGTGATGTCATAATTTTGCATTGCATACTGCATTGCATGGATTGTGATGTCATAATTTTGCATTAAATGATGCTTTGCATGGATTGTGATGTCATAATTTTGCATTAAATGATGCTTTGCATGGATTGTGATGTCATAATTTTGCTTTGCATACTGCATTGCATGGATTGTGATGTCATAATTTTGCATTAAAAGATGCTTTGCATGGATTGTGATGTCATAATTTTGCATTGCATTCTTAATTGCATGGATTGTGATGTCATAATGTTGCATTAAATGATGCTTTGCATGGATTATGATGTCATAATTTTGCATTGCATACTGCATTGCATGGATTGTGATGTCATAATTTTGCATTAAATGATGCTTTGCATGGATTATGATGTCATAATTTTGCATTGCATGGATTGTGATGTCATAATTTTGCATTAAATGATGCTTTGCATGGATTGTGATGTCATAATTTTGCTTTGCATACTGCATTGCATGGATTGTGATGTCATAATTTTGCATTAAAAGATGCTTTGCATGGATTGTGATGTCATAATTTTGCATTGCATTCTTAATTGCATGGATTGTGATGTCATAATGTTGCATTAAATGATGCTTTGCATGGATTATGATGTCATAATTTTGCATTGCATACTGCATTGCATGGATTGTGATGTCATAATTTTGCATTAAATGATGCTTTGCATGGATTATGATGTCATAATTTTGCATTGCATGGATTATGATGTCATAATTTTGCATTGCATACTGCATTGCATGGATTGTAATGTCATCATTTTGCATTGCATACTGCATTGCATGGATTGTGATGTCATAATTTTGCATTAAATGATGCTTTGCATGGATTATGATGTCATAATTTTGCATTGCATGGATTGTGATGTCTTAAATTTGCTTTAAACGATGCTTTGCATGGATTATGATGTCATAATTTTGCATTGCATACTGCATTGCATGTATTGTGATGTCATAATTTTGCATTGCATACTGCATTGCATGGATTGTGATGTCATAATTTTGCATTAAATGATGCTTTGCATGGATTATGATGTCATAATTTTGCATTGCATACTGCATTGCATGGATTGTGATGTCATAATTTTGCATTGCATACTGCATTGCATGGATTGTGATGTCATAATTTTGCATTAAATGATGCTTTGCATGGATTATGATGTCATAATTTTGCATTGCATACTGCATTGCATGGATTGTGATGTCATAATTTTGCATTGCATACTGCATTGCATGGATTGTGATGTCATAATTTTGCATTAAATGATGCTTTGCATGGATTATGATGTCATAATTTTGCATTGCATGGATTGTGATGTCATAATTTTGCATTGCATACTGCATTGCATGGATTGTGATGTCATAATTTTGCATTAAATGATGCTTTGCATGGAGTGTGATGTCATAATTTTGCATTGCATACTGCATTGCATGGATTGTGATGTCATAATTTTGCATTAAATGATGCTTTGCATGGATTATGATGTCATAATTTTGCATTGCATACTGCATTGCATGGATTGTGATGTCATAATTTTGCATTGCATACTGCATTATATGGATTGTGATGTCATAATTTTGCATTAAATGATGCTTTGCATGGATTATGAAGTCATAATTTTGCATTGCATACTGCATTGCATGGATTGTGATGTCATAATTTTGCATTAAACGATGCTTGCATGGATTATGATGTCATAATTTAGCATTGCATACTGCATTGCATGTATTGTGATGTCATAATTTTGCATTGCATACTGCATTGCATGGATTGTGATGTCATAATTTTGCATTAAATGATGCTTTACGTGGATTATGATATCATAATTTTGCATTGCATACTGCATTGCATGTATTGTGATGTCATAATTTTGCATTGCATACTGCATTGCATGTATTGTGATGTCATAATTTTGCATTGCATACTGCATTGCATGGATTGTGATGTCATAATTTTGCTTTAAATGATGCTTTGCATGGATTGTGATGTCATAATTTTGCATTGCATACTGCATTGCATGTATTGTGATGTCATAATTTTGCATTGCATACTGCATTGCATGGATTGTGATGTCATAATTTTGCATTGCATACTGCATTGCATGGATTGTGATGTCATAATTTTGCATTGCATACTGCATTGCATGGATTGTGATATCATAATTTTGCATTAAATGATGCTTTGCATGGATTATGATGTCATAATTTTGCATTGCATACTGCATTGCATGGATTGTGATGTCATAATTTTGCATTAAATGATGCTTTGCATGGATTGTGATGTCATAATTTTGCATTGCATACTGCATTGCATGGATTGTGATGTCATAATTTTGCATTAAATGATGCTTTGCATGGATTGTGATGTCATAATTTTGCATTAAATGATGCTTTGCATGGATTGTGATGTCATAATTTTGCATTGCATACTGCATTGCATGGATTGTGATGTCATAATTTTGCATTAAAAGATGCTTTGCATGGATTGTGATGTCATAATTTTGCATTGCATACTTAATTGCATGGATTGTGATGTCATAATGTTGCATTAAATGATGCTTTGCATGGATTATGATGTCATAATTTTGCATTGCATACTGCATTGCATGGATTGTGATGTCATAATTTTGCATTAAATGATGCTTTGCATGGATTATGATGTCATAATTTTGCATTGCATGGATTGTGATGTCATAATTTTGCATTGCATACTGCATTGCATGGATTGTGATGTCATAATTTTGCATTGCATACTGCATTGCATGGATTGTGATGTCATAATTTTGCATTGAATGATGCTTTGCATGGATTATGATGTCATAATTTTGCATTGCATGGATTGTGATGTCTTAAATTTGCTTTAAACGATGCTTTGCATGGATTATGATGTCATAATTTTGCATTGCATACTGCATTGCATGGATTGTGATGTCATAATTTTGCATTGCATACTGCATTGCATGGATTGTGATGTCATAATTTTGCATTAAATGATGCTTTGCATGGATTGTGATGTCATAATTTTGCATTAAATGATGCTTTGCATGGATTGTGATGTCATAATTTTGCATTGCATACTGCATTGCATTGGTTGTGATGTCATAATTTTGCATTAAAAGATGCTTTGCATGGATTGTGATGTCATAATTTTGCATTGCATACTTAATTGCATGGATTGTGATGTCATAATGTTGCATTAAATGATGCTTTGCATGGATTATGATGTCATAATTTTGCATTGCATACTGCATTGCATGGATTGTGATGTCATAATTTTGCATTAAATTATGCTTTGCATGGATTATGATGTCATAATTTTGCATTGCATGGATTGTGATGTCATAATTTTGCATTGCATACTGCATTGCATGGATTGTGATGTCATAATTTTGCATTGCATACTGCATTGCATGGATTGTGATGTCATAATTTTGCATTGCATACTGCATTGCATGGATTGTGATGTCATAATGTTGCATTAAATGATGCTTTGCATGGATTATGATGTCATAATTTTGCATTGCATGGATTGTGATGTCTTAAATGTGCTTTAAACGATGCTTTGCATGGATTATGATGTCATAATTTTGCATTGCATACTGCATTGCATGTATTGTGATGTCATAATTTTGCATTGCATACTGCATTGCATGGATTGTGATGTCATAATTTTGCATTAAATGATGCTTTGCATGGATTATGATGTCATAATTTTGCATTGCATACTGCATTGCATGGATTGTGATGTCATAATTTTGCATTGCATACTGCATTGCATGGATTGTGATGTCATAATTTTGCATTAAATGATGCTTTGCATGAATTATGATGTCATAATTTTGCATTGCATACTGCATTGCATGGATTGTGAAGTCATAATTTTGCATAAAATGATGCTTTGCATGGATTATGATGTCATAATTTTGCATTGCATACTGCATTGCATGGATTGTGATGTCATAATTTTGCATTGCATACTGCATTATATGGATTGTGATGTCATAATTTTGCATTAAATGATGCTTTGCATGGATTATGAAGTCATCATTTTGCATTGCATACTGCTTTGCATGGATTGTGATGTCATAATTTTGCATTAAATGATGCTTTGCATGGATTATGATGTCATAATTTTGCATTGCATGCTGCATTGCATGGATTGTGATGTCATAATTTTGCATTGCATACTGCATTGTATGGATTGTGATGTTATAATTTTGCATTAAATGATGCTTTGCATGGATTGTGATGTCATAATTTTGCATTGCATACTGCATTGCATGTATTGTGATGTCATAATTTTGCATTGCATACTGCATTGCATGGATTGTGATGTCATAATTTTGCATTGCATACTGCATTGCATGGATTGTGATGTCATAATTTTGCATTGCATACTGCATTGCATGGATTGTGATATCATAATTTTGCATTAAATGATGCTTTGCATGGATTATGATGTCATAATTTTGCATTGCATACTGCTTTGCATGGATTGTGATGTCATAATTTTGCATTAAATGATGCTTTGCATGGATTGTGATGTCATAATTTTGCATTGCATACTGCATTGCATGGATTGTGATGTCATAATTTTGCATTAAATGATGCTTTGCATGGATTGTGATGTCATAATTTTGCATTAAATGATGCTTTGCATGGATTGTGATGTCATAATTTTGCTTTGCATACTGCATTGCATGGATTGTGATGTCATAATTTTGCATTAAAAGATGCTTTGCATGGATTGTGATGTCATAATTTTGCATTGCATTCTTAATTGCATGGATTGTGATGTCATAATGTTGCATTAAATGATGCTTTGCATGGATTATGATGTCATAATTTTGCATTGCATACTGCATTGCATGGATTGTGATGTCATAATTTTGCATTAAATGATGCTTTGCATGGATTATGATGTCATAATTTTGCATTGCATGGATTGTGATGTCATAATTTTGCGTTAAATGATGCTTTGCATGGATTGTGATGTCATAATTTTGCATTAAATGATGCTTTGCATGGATTGTGATGTCATCATTTTGCTTTGCATACTGCATTGCATGGATTGTGATGTCATAATTTTGCATTAAAAGATGCTTTGCATGGATTGTGATGTCATAATTTTGCATTGCATTCTTAATTGCATGGATTGTGATGTCATAATGTTGCATTAAATGATGCTTTGCATGGATTATGATGTCATAATTTTGCATTGCATACTGCATTGCATGGATTGTGATGTCATAATTTTGCATTAAATGATGCTTTGCATGGATTATGATGTCATAATTTTGCATTGCATGGATTGTGATGTCATAATTTTGCATTGCATACTGCATTGCATGGATTGTAATGTCATAATTTTGCATTGCATACTGCATTGCATGGATTGTGATGTCATAATTTTGCATTAAATGATGCTTTGCATGGATTATGATGTCATAATTTTGCATTGCATGGATTGTGATGTCTTAAATTTGCTTTAAACGATGCTTTGCATGGATTATGATGTCATAATTTTGCATTGCATACTGCATTGCATGTATTGTGATGTCATAATTTTGCATTGCATACTGCATTGCATGGATTGTGATGTCATAATTTTGCATTAAATGATGCTTTGCATGGATTATGATGTCATAATTTTGCATTGCATACTGCATTGCATGGATTGTGATGTCATAATTTTGCATTGCATACTGCATTGCATGGATTGTGATGTCATAATTTTGCATTAAATGATGCTTTGCATGGATTATGATGTCATAATTTTGCATTGCATACTGCATTGCATGTATTGTGATGTCATAATTTTGCATTGCATACTGCATTGCATGGATTGTGATGTCATAATTTTGCATTAAATGATGCTTTGCATGGATTATGATGTCATAATTTTGCATTGCATGGATTGTGATGTCATAATTTTGCATTGCATACTGCATTGCATGGATTGTGATGTCATAATTTTGCATTGCATACTGCATTGCATGGATTGTGATGTCATAATTTTGCATAAAATGATGCTTTGCATGGATTATGATGTCATAATTTTGCATTGCATACTGCATTGCATGGATTGTGATGTCATAATTTTGCATTAAATGATGCTTTGCATGGAGTGTGATGTCAGAATTTTGCATTGCATACTGCATTGCATGGATTGTGATGTCATAATTTTGCATTAAATGATGCTTTGCATGGATTATGATGTCATAATTTTGCATTGCATGGATTGTGATGTCATAATTTTGCATTGCATACTGCATTGCATGGATTGTGATGTCATAATTTTGCATTGCATACTGCATTGCATGGATTGTGATGTCATAATTTTGCATTAAATGATGCTTTGCATGGATTATGATGTCATAATTTTGCATTGCATACTGCATTGCATGGATTGTGATGTCATAATTTTGCATTGCATACTGCATTGCATGGATTGTGATGTCATAATTTTGCATTAAATGATGCTTTGCATGGATTATGATGTCATAATTTTGCATTGCATGGATTGTGATGTCATAATTTTGCATTAAATGATGCTTTGCATGGAGTGTGATGTCATAATTTTGCATTGCATACTGCATTGCATGGATTGTGATGTCATAATTTTGCATTAAATGATGCTTTGCATGGATTATGATGTCATAATTTTGCATTGCATACTGCATTGCATGGATTGTGATGTCATAATTTTGCATTGCATACTGCATTATATGGATTGTGATGTCATAATTTTGCATTAAATGATGCTTTGCATGGATTATGAAGTCATAATTTTGCATTGCATACTGCATTGCATGGATTGTGATGTCATAATTTTGCATTAAACGATGCTTGCATGGATTATGATGTCATAATTTAGCATTGCATACTGCATTGCATGTATTGTGATGTCATAATTTTGCATTGCATACTGCATTGCATGGATTGTGATGTCATAATTTTGCATTAAATGATGCTTTACGTGGATTATGATGTCATAATTTTGCATTGCATACTGCATTGCATGTATTGTGATGTCATAATTTTGCATTGCATACTGCATTGCATGTATTGTGATGTCATAATTTTGCATTGCATACTGCATTGCATGGATTGTGATGTCATAATTTTGCTTTAAATGATGCTTTGCATGGATTGTGATGTCATAATTTTGCATTGCATACTGCATTGTATGTATTGTGATGTCATAATTTTGCATTGCATACTGCATTGCATGGATTGTGATGTCATAATTTTGCATTGCATACTGCATTGCATGGATTGTGATGTCATAATTTTGCATTGCATACTGCATTGCATGGATTGTGATATCATAATTTTGCATTAAATGATGCTTTGCATGGATTATGATGTCATAATTTTGCATTGCATACTGCATTGCATGGATTGTGATGTCATAATGTTGCATTAAATGATGCTTTGCATGGATTGTGATGTCATAATTTTGCATTGCATACTGCATTGCATGGATTGTGATGTCATAATTTTGCATTAAATGATGCTTTGCATGGATTGTGATGTCATAATTTTGCATTAAATGATGCTTTGCATGGATTGTGATGTCATAATTTTGCATTGCATACTGCATTGCATGGATTGTGATGTCATAATTTTGCATTAAAAGATGCTTTGCATGGATTGTGATGTCATAATTTTGCATTGCATACTTAATTGCATGGATTGTGATGTCATAATGTTGCATTAAATGATGCTTTGCATGGATTATGATGTCATAATTTTGCATTGCATACTGCATTGCATGGATTGTGATGTCATAATTTTGCATTAAATGATGCTTTGCATGGATTATGATGTCATAATTTTGCATTGCATGGATTGTGATGTCATAATTTTGCATTGCATACTGCATTGCATGGATTGTGATGTCATAATTTTGCATTGCATACTGCATTGCATGGATTGTGATGTCATAATTTTGCATTGAATGATGCTTTGCATGGATTATGATGTCATAATTTTGCATTGCATGGATTGTGATGTCTTAAATTTGCTTTAAACGATGCTTTGCATGGATTATGATGTCATAATTTTGCATTGCATACTGCATTGCATGTATTGTGATGTCATAATTTTGCATTGCATACTGCATTGCATGGATTGTGATGTCATAATTTTGCATTAAATGATGCTTTGCATGGATTATGATGTCATAATTTTGCATTGCATACTGCATTGCATGGATTGTGATGTCATAATTTTGCATTGCATACTGCATTGCATGGATTGTGATGTCATAATTTTGCATTAAATGATGCTTTGCATGGATTATGATGTCATAATTTTGCATTGCATACTGCATTGCATGGATTGTGATGTCATAATTTTGCATTGCATACTGCATTGCATGGATTGTGATGTCATAATTTTGCATTAAATGATGCTTTGCATGGATTATGATGTCATAATTTTGCATTGCATACTGCATTGCATGGATTGTGATGTCATAATTTTGCATAAAATGATGCTTTGCATGGATTATGATGTCATAATTTTGCATTGCATACTGCATTGCATGGATTGTGATGTCATAATTTTGCATTGCATACTGCTTTGCATGGATTGTGATGTCATAATTTTGCATTGCATACTGCATTGCATGGATTGTGATGTCATAATTTTGCATTAAATGATGCTTTGCATGGATTATGATGTCATAATTTTGCATTGCATGGATTGTGATGTCATAATTTTGCATTGCATACTGCATTGCATGGATTGTGATGTCATAATTTTGCATTAAATGATGCTTGCATGGATTATGATGTCATAATTTTGCATTAAATGATGCTTTGCATGGATTATGATGTCATAATTTTGCATTGCATACTGCATTGCATGGATTGTGATGTCATAATTTTGCATTAAATGATGCTTTGCATGGATTATGATGTCATAATTTTGCATTGCATACTGCATTGCATGGATTGTGATGTCATAATTTTGCATTGCATACTGCATTGCATGGATTGTGATGTCATAATTTTGCATTAAATGATGCTTTGCATGGATTATGATGTCATAATTTTGCATTGCATGGATTGTGATGTCATAATTTTGCATTGCATACTGCATTGCATGGATTGTGATGTCATAATTTTGCATTGCATACTGCATTGCATGGATTGTGATGTCATAATTTTGCATTAAAAGATGCTTTGCATGGATTGTGATGTCATAATTTTGCATTGCATACTTAATTGCATGGATTGTGATGTCATAATGTTGCATTAAATGATGCTTTGCATGGATTATGATGTCATAATTTTGCATTGCATACTGCATTGCATGGATTGTGATGTCATAATTTTGCATTAAATGATGCTTTGCATGGATTATGATGTCATAATTTTGCATTGCATGGATTGTGATGTCATAATTTTGCATTGCATACTGCATTGCATGGATTGTGATGTCATAATTTTGCATTGCATACTGCATTGCATGGATTGTGATGTCATAATTTTGCATTGAATGATGCTTTGCATGGATTATGATGTCATAATTTTGCATTGCATGGATTGTGATGTCTTAAATTTGCTTTAAACGATGCTTTGCGTGGATTATGATGTCATAATTTTGCATTGCATACTGCATTGCATGTATTGTGATGTCATAATTTTGCATTGCATACTGCATTGCATGGATTGTGATGTCATAATTTTGCATTAAATGATGCTTTGCATGGATTATGATGTCATAATTTTGCATTGCATACTGCATTGCATGGATTGTGATGTCATAATTTTGCATTGCATACTGCATTGCATGGATTGTGATGTCATAATTTTGCATTGCATACTGCATTGCATGGATTGTGATGTCATAATTTTGCATTAAATGATGCTTTGCATGGATTATGATGTCATAATGTTGCATTGCATACTGCATTGCATGGATTGTGATGTCATAATTTTGCATAAAATGATGCTTTGCATGGATTATGATGTCATAATTTTGCATTGCATACTGCATTGCATGGATTGTGATGTCATAATTTTGCATTGCATACTGCTTTGCATGGATTGTGATGTCATAATTTTGCATTGCATACTGCATTGCATGGATTGTGATGTCATAATTTTGCATTAAATGATGCTTTGCATGGATTATGATGTCATAATTTTGCATTGCATGGATTGTGATGTCATAATTTTGCATTGCATACTGCATTGCATGGATTGTGATGTCATAATTTTGCATTAAATGATGCTTGCATGGATTATGATGTCATAATTTTGCATTAAATGATGCTTTGCATGGATTATGATGTCATAATTTTGCATTGCATACTGCATTGCATGGATTGTGATGTCATAATTTTGCATTAAATGATGCTTTGCATGGAGTGTGATGTCATAATTTTGCATTGCATACTGCATTGCATGGATTGTGATGTCATAATTTTGCATTAAATGATGCTTTGCATGGATTATGATGTCATAATTTTGCATTGCATACTGCATTGCATGGATTGTGATGTCATAATTTTGCATTGCATACTGCATTGCATGGATTGTGATGTCATAATTTTGCATTAAATGATGCTTTGCATGGATTATGATGTCATAATTTTGCATTGCATGGATTGTGATGTCATAATTTTGCATTGCATACTGCATTGCATGGATTGTGATGTCATAATTTTGCATTGCATACTGCATTGCATGGATTGTGATGTCATAATTTTGCATTAAATGATGCTTTGCATGGATTATGATGTCATAATTTTGCATTGAATACTGCATTGCATGGATTGTGATGTCATAATTTTGCATTGCATACTGCATTGCATGGATTGTGATGTCATAATTTTGCATTAAATGATGCTTTGCTTGGATTATGATGTCATAATTTTGCATTGCATGGATTGTGATGTCATAATTTTGCATTGCATACTGCATTGCATGGATTGTGATGTCATAATTTTGCATTGCATACTGCATTGCATGGATTGTGATGTCATAATTTTGCATTAAATGATGCTTTGCATGGATTATGATGTCATAATTTTGCATTGCATACTGCATTGCATGGATTGTGATGTCATAATTTTGCATAAAATGATGCTTTGCATGGATTATGATGTCATAATTTTGCATTGCATACTGCATTGCATGGATTGTGATGTCATAATTTTGCATTGCATACTGCTTTGCATGGATTGTGATGTCATAATTTTGCATTGCATACTGCATTGCATGGATTGTGATGTCATAGTTTTGCATTAAATGATGCTTTGCATGGATTATGATGTCATAATTTTGCATTGCATACGGCATTGCATGGATTGTGATGTCATAATTTTGCATTAAATGATGCTTTGCATGGATTATGATGTCATAATTTTGCATTGCATGGATTGTGATGTCATAATTTTGCATTGCATACTGCATTGCATGGATTGTGATGTCATAATTTTGCATTAAATGATGCTTGCATGGATTATGATGTCATAATGTTGCATTAAATGATGCTTTGCATGGATTATGATGTCATAATTTTGCATTGCATACTGCATTGCATGGATTGTGATGTCATAATTTTGCATTAAATGATGCTTTGCATGGAGTGTGATGTCATAATTTTGCATTGCATACTGCATTGCATGGATTGTGATGTCATAATTTTGCATTAAATGATGCTTTGCATGGATTATGATGTCATAATTTTGCATTGCATACTGCATTGCATGGATTATGATGTCATAATTTTGCATTGCATGGATTGTGATGTCATAATTTTGCATTGCATACTGCATTGCATGGATTGCGATGTCATAATTTTGCATTAAATGATGCTTTACGTGGATTATGATGTCATAATTTTGCATTGCATACTGCATTGCATGGATTGTGATGTCATAATTTTGCATTGCATACTGCATTGCATGGATTGTGATGTCATAATTTTGCATTAAATGATGCTTTGCATGGATTATGATGTCATAATTTTGCATTG
The DNA here is from genome assembly GCF_028390025.1 of Pseudophryne corroboree. Classification (NCBI taxonomy): domain Eukaryota; kingdom Metazoa; phylum Chordata; class Amphibia; order Anura; family Myobatrachidae; genus Pseudophryne; species Pseudophryne corroboree. Next base: position 266,992 of record NW_026967558.1, on the reverse strand, counting down.
CATACTGCATTGCATGGATTGTGATGTCATAATTTTGCATTGCATACTGCATTGCATGGATTGTGATGACATAATTTTACATTAAATGATGCTTTGCATGGATTGTGATGTCATAATTTTGCATTAAATGATGCTTTGCATGGATTGTGATGTCATAATTTTGCATTAAATGATGCTTTGCATGGATTGTGATGTCATAATTTTGCATTGCATGGATTATGATGTCATAATTTTGCATTGCATGGATTGTGATGTCATAATTTTGCATTGCATACTGCATTGCATGGATTGTGATGTCATAATTTTGCATTAAATGATGCTTTGCATGGATTGTGATGTCATAATTTTGCATTAAATGATGCTTTGCATGGATTGTGATGTCATAATTTTGCATTAAATGATGCTTTGCATGGATTGTGATGTCATAATTTTGCATTGCATGGATTATGATGTCATAATTTTGCATTGCATGGATTGTGATGTCATAATTTTGCATTGCATACTGCATTGCATGGATTGTGATGTCATAATTTTGCATTGCATACTGCATTGCATGGATTGTGATGTCATAATTTTGCATTAAATGATGCTTTGCATGGATTGTGATGTCATAATTTTGCATTAAATGATGCTTTGCATGGATTGTGATGTCATAATTTTGCATTAAATGATGCTTTGCATGGATTGTGATGTCATAATTTTGCATTGCATGGATTATGATGTCATAATTTTGCATTGCATGGATTGTGATGTCATAATTTTGCATTGCATACTGCATTGCATGGATTGTGATGGCATAATTTTGCATTAAATGATGCTTTGCATGTTTTATGATGTCATAATTTTGCATTGCATACTGCATTGCATGGATTGTGATGTCATAATTTTGCATAAAATGATGCTTTGCATGGATTATGATGTCATAATTTTGCATTGCATACTGCATTGCATGGATTGTGATGTCATAATTTTGCATTGCATATTGCATTATATGGATTGTGATGTCATAATTTTGCATTAAATGATGCTTTGCATGGATTATGAAGTCATAATTTTGCATTGCATACTGCTTTGCATGGATTGTGATGTCATAATTTTGCATTAAATGATGCTTTGCATGGATTATGATGTCATAATTTTGCATTGCATGCTGCATTGCATGGATTGTGATATCATAATTTTGCATTGCATACTGCATTGTATGGATTGTGATGTTATAATTTTGCATTAAATGATGCTTTGCATGGATTGTGATGTCATCATTTTGCATTGCATACTGCATTGCATGGATTGTGATGTCATAATTTTGCATTGCATACTGCATTGCATGAATTGTGATGTCATAATTTTACTTAAAATGATGCTTTGCAGGATTGTGATGTCATAATTTTACATTAAATTATGCTTTGCATGGATTGTGATGTCATAATTTTGCATTAAATGATGCTTTGCATGGATTGTGATGTCATAATTTTGCATTGCATACTGCATTGCATGGATTGTGATGTCATAATTTTGCATTAAATGATGCTTTGCATGGATTGTGATGTCATAATTTTGCATTGCATACTGCATTGCATGGATTGTGATGTCATAATTTTGCATTAAATGATGCTTTGCATGGATTATGATGTCATAATTTTGCATTGCATACTGCATTGCATGGATTGTGATGTCATAATTTTGTATTGCATACTGCATTATATGGATTGTAATGTCATAATTTTGCATTAAATTATGCTTTGCATGGATTATGATGTCATAATTTTGCATTGCATACTGCATTGCATGGATTGTGATGTCATAATTTTGCATTGCATACTGCATTGCATGGATTGTGATGTCATAATTTTGCATTGCATACTGCATTGCATGGATTGTGATGTCATAATTTTACTTAAAATGATGCTTTGCATGGATTGTGATGTCATAATTTTGCATTAAATGATGCTTTGCATGGATTGTGATGTCATAGTTTTGCATTGCATACTGCATTGCATGGATTGTGATGTCATAATTTTGCATTAAATGATGCTTTGCATGGATTGTGATGTCATAATTTTGCATTAAATGATGCTTTGCATGGATTGTGATGTCATAATTTTGCATTGCATACTTCATTGCATGGATTGTGATGTCATAATTTTGCATTAAATGATGCTTTGCATGGATTGTGATGTCATAATTTTGCATTGCATACTGCATTGCATGGATTGTGATGTCATAATTTTGCATTAAATGATGCTTTGCATGGATTATGATGTCATAATTTTGCATTGCATACTGCATTGCATGGATTGTGATGTCATAATTTTGCATTAAATGATGCTTTGCATGGATTATGATGTCATAATTTTGCATTGCATGGATTGTGATGTCATAATTTTGCATTGCATACTGCATTGCATGGATTGTGATGTCATAATTTTGCATTGCATACTGCATTGCATGGATTGTGATGTCATAATTTTGCATTAAATGATGCTTTGCATGGATTGTGATGTCATAATTTTGCATTGCATACTGCATTGCATGGATTGTGATGTCATAATTTTGTATTGCATACTGCATTATATGGATTGTGATGTCATAATTTTGCATTAAATTATGCTTTGCATGGATTATGATGTCATAATTTTGCATTGCATACTGCATTGCATGGATTGTGATGTCATAATTTTGCATTGCATACTGCATTGCATGGATTGTGATGTCATAATTTTGCATAGCATACTGCATTGCATGGATTGTGATGTCATAATTTTACTTAAAATGATGCTTTGCATGGATTGTGATGTCATAATTTTGCATTAAATGATGCTTTGCATGGATTGTGATGTCATAATTTTGCATTGCATACTGCATTGCATGGATTGTGATGTCATAATTTTGCATTAAATGATGCTTTGCATGGATTGTGATGTCATAATTTTGCATTAAATGATGCTTTGCATGGGTTATGATGTCATAATTTTGCATTGCATACTGCATTGCATGGATTGTGATGTCATAATTTTGCATTGCATACTGCATTATATGGATTGTGATGTCATAATTTTGCATTAAATGATGCTTTGCATGGATTATGAAGTCATAATTTTGCATTGCATACTGCATTGCATGGATTGTGATGTCATAATTTTGCATTGCATACTGCATTATATGGATTGTGATGTCATAATTTTGCATTAAATGATGCGTTGCATGGATTATGAAGTCATAATTTTGCATTGCATACTGCATTGCATGGATTGTGATGTCATAATTTTGCATTAAATTATGCTTTGCATGGATTATGATGTCATAATTTTGCATTGCATACTGCATTGCATGGATTGTGATGTCATAATTTTGCATTAAATTATGCTTTGCATGAATTATGATGTCATAATTTTGCATTGCATGGATTGTGATGTCATAATTTTGCATTGCATACTGCATTGCATGGATTGTGATGTCATAATTTTGCATTGCATGGATTGTGATGTCATAATTTTGCATTAAATGATGCTTTGCATGGATTATGATGTCATAATTTTGCATTAAATGATGCTTTGCATGGATTGTGATGTCAGAATTTTGCATTGCATACTGCATTGCATGGATTGTGATGTCATAATTTTGCATTGCATGGATTGTGATGTCATAATTTTGCATTAAATGATGCTTTGCATGGATTATGATGTCATAATTTTGCATTGCATACTGCATTGCATGGATTGTGATGTCATAATTTTACATTAAATAATGCTTTGCATGGGTTGTGATGTCATAATTTTGCATTAAATGATGCTTTGCATGGATTATGATGCCATAATTTTGCATTGCATACTGCATTGCATGGATTGTGATGTCATAATTTTGCATTAAATGATGCTTTGCATGGATTATGATGTCATAATTTTGCATTGCATGGATTGTGATGTCATAATTTTGCATTGCATACTGCATTGCATGGATTGTGATGTCATAATTTTGCATTAAATGATGCTTTGCATGGATTATGATGCCATAATTTTGCATTGCATACTGCATTGCATGGATTGTGATGTCATAATTTTGCATTAAATGATGCTTTGCATGGATTATGATGTCATAATTTTGCATTAAATGATGCTTTGCATGGATTATGATGTCATAATTTTGCATTGCATGGATTGTGATGTCATAATTTTGCATTGCATACTGCATTGCATGGATTGTGATGTCATAATTTTGCATTGCATACTGCATTGCATGGATTGTGATGTCATAATTTTGCATTAAATTATGCTTTGCATGGATTATGATGTCATAATTTTGCATTGCATGGATTGTGATGTCATAATTTTGCATTGCATACTGCATTGCATGGATTGTGATGTCATAATTTTGCATAAAATGATGCTTTGCATGGATTATGATGTCATAATTTTGCATTGCATACTGCATTGCATGGATTGTGATGTCATAATTTTGCATTGCATACTGCATTATATGGATTGTGATGTCATAATTTTGCATTAAATGATGCTTTGCATGGATTATGAAGTCATAATTTTGCATTGCATACTGCATTGCATGGATTGTGATGTCATAATTTTGCATTAAATGATGCTTTGCATGGATTATGATGTCATAATTTTGCATTAAATGATGCTTTGCATGGATTATGATGTCATAATTTTGCATTGCATGGATTGTGATGTCATAATTTTGCATTGCATACTGCATTGCATGGATTGTGATGTCATAATTTTGCATTGCATACTGCATTGCATGGATTGTGATGTCATAATTTTGCATTAAATGATGCTTTGTATGGATTATGATGTCATAATTTTGCATTGCATACTGCATTGCATGGATTGTGATGTCATAATTTTGCATAAAATGATGCTGTGCATGGATTATGATGTCATAATTTTGCATTGCAAACTGCATTGCATGGATTGTGATGTCATAATTTTGCATTGCATACTGCTTTGCATGGATTGTGATGTCATAATTTTGCATTGCATACTGCATTGCATGGATTGTGATGTCATAATTTTGCATAAAATGATGCTTTGCATGGATTATGATGTCATAATTTTGCAATGCATACTGCATTGCATGGATTGTGATGTCATAATTTTGCATTAAATGATGCTTTGCATGGATTATGATGTCATAATTTTGCATTAAATGATGCTTTGCATGGATTGTGATGTCAGAATTTTGCATTGCATACTGCATTGCATGGATTGTGATGTCATAATTTTGCATTGCATGGATTGTGATGTCATAATTTTGCATTAAATGATGCTTTGCATGGATTATGATGTCATAATTTTGCATTAAATGATGCTTTGCATGGATTGTGATGTCAGAATTTTGCATTGCATACTGCATTGCATGGATTGTGATGTCATAATTTTGCATTGCATGGATTGTGATGTCATAATTTTGCATTAAATGATGCTTTGCATGGATTATGATGTCATAATTGTGCATTGTATACTGCATTGCATGGACTGTGATGTCATAATTTTGCATTGCATACTGCATTGCATGGATTGTGATGTCATAATTTTGCATTAAATGATGCTTTGCATGGATTATGATGTCATAATTTTGCATTGCATGGATTGTGATGTCATAATTTTGCATTGCATACTGCATTGCATGGATTGTGATGTCATAATTTTACATTAAATGATGTTTTGCATGGATTATGATGTCATAATTTTGCATTGCATACTGCATTGCATGGATTGTGATGTCATAATTTTACATTAAATAATGCTTTGCATGGATTGTGATGTCATAATTTTGCATTAAATGATGCTTTGCATGGATTATGATGCCATAATTTTGCATTGCATACTGCATTGCATGGATTGTGATGTCATAATTTTGCATTAAATGATGCTTTGCATGGATTATGATGTCATAATTTTGCATTGCATGGATTGTGATGTCATAATTTTGCATTGCATACTGCATTGCATGGATTGTGATGTCATAATTTTGCATTAAATTATGCTTTGCATGGATTATGATGTCATAATTTTGCATTGCATACTGCATTGCATGGATTGTGATGTCATAATTTTGCATAAAATGATGCTTTGCATGGATTATGATGTCATAATTTTGCATTGCATACTGCATTGCATGGATTGTGATGTCATAATTTTGCATTGCATACTGCATTATATGGATTGTGATGTCATAATTTTGCATTAAATGATGCTTTGCATGGATTATGAAGTCATAATTTTGCATTGCATACTGCATTGCATGGATTGTGATGTCATAATTTTGCATTAAATGATGCTTTGCATGGATTATGATGTCATAATTTTGCATTGCATGGATTGTGATGTCATAATTTTGCATTGCATACTGCATTGCATGGATTGTGATGTCATAATTTTGCATTGCATGGATTGTGATGTCATAATTTTGCATTAAATGATGCTTTGCATGGATTATGATGTCATAATTTTGCATTAAATGATGCTTTGCATGGATTGTGATGTCAGAATTTTGCATTGCATACTGCATTGCATGGATTGTGATGTCATAATTTTGCATTGCATGGATTGTGATGTCATAATTTTGCATTAAATGATGCTTTGCATGGATTATGATGTCATAATTTTGCATTGCATACTGCATTGCATGGATTGTGATGTCATAATTTTACATTAAATAATGCTTTGCATGGGTTGTGATGTCATAATTTTGCATTAAATGATGCTTTGCATGGATTATGATGCCATAATTTTGCATTGCATACTGCATTGCATGGATTGTGATGTCATAATTTTGCATTAAATGATGCTTTGCATGGATTATGATGTCATAATTTTGCATTGCATGGATTGTGATGTCATAATTTTGCATTGCATACTGCATTGCATGGATTGTGATGTCATAATTTTACATTAAATGATGTTTTGCATGGATTATGATGTCATAATTTTGCATTGCATACTGCATTGCATGGATTGTGATGTCATAATTTTACATTAAATAATGCTTTGCATGGATTGTGATGTCATAATTTTGCATTAAATGATGCTTTGCATGGATTATGATGCCATAATTTTGCATTGCATACTGCATTGCATGGATTGTGATGTCATAATTTTGCATTAAATGATGCTTTGCATGGATTATGATGTCATAATTTTGCATTGCATGGATTGTGATGTCATAATTTTGCATTGCATACTGCATTGCATGGATTGTGATGTCATAATTTTGCATTAAATGATGCTTTGCATGGATTATGATGTCATAATTTTGCATTGCATGGATTGTGATGTCATAATTTTGCATTGCATACTGCATTGCATGGATTGTGATGTCATAATTTTGCATAAAATGATGCTTTGCATGGATTATGATGTCATAATTTTGCATTGCATACTGCATTGCATGGATTGTGATGTCATAATTTTGCATTGCATACTGCATTATATGGATTGTGATGTCATAATTTTGCATTAAATGATGCTTTGCATGGATTATGAAGTCATAATTTTGCATTGCATACTGCATTGCATGGATTGTGATGTCATAATTTTGCATTAAATGATGCTTTGCATGGATTATGATGTCATAATTTTGCATTAAATGATGCTTTGCATGGATTATGATGTCATAATTTTGCATTGCATGGATTGTGATGTCATAATTTTGCATTGCATACTGCATTGCATGGATTGTGATGTCATAATTTTGCATTGCATACTGCATTGCATGGATTGTGATGTCATAATTTTGCATTAAATGATGCTTTGTATGGATTATGATGTCATAATTTTGCATTGCATACTGCATTGCATGGATTGTGATGTCATAATTTTGCATAAAATGATGCTGTGCATGGATTATGATGTCATAATTTTGCATTGCAAACTGCATTGCATGGATTGTGATGTCATAATTTTGCATTGCATACTGCTTTGCATGGATTGTGATGTCATAATTTTGCATTGCATACTGCATTGCATGGATTGTGATGTCATAATTTTGCATAAAATGATGCTTTGCATGGATTATGATGTCATAATTTTGCATTGCATACTGCATTGCATGGATTGTGATGTCATAATTTTGCATTAAATGATGCTTTGCATGGATTATGATGTCATAATTTTGCATTAAATGATGCTTTGCATGGATTGTGATGTCAGAATTTTGCATTGCATACTGCATTGCATGGATTGTGATGTCATAATTTTGCATTGCATACTGCATTGCATGGATTGTGATGTCATAATTTTACATTAAATGATGCTTTGCATGGATTATGATGTCATAATTTTGCATTGCATACTGCATTGCATGGATTGTGATGTCATAATGTTACATTAAATAATGCTTTGCATGGGTTGTGATGTCATAATTTTGCATTAAATGATGCTTTGCATGGATTATGATGCCATAATTTTGCATTGCATACTGCATTGCATGGATTGTGATGTCATAATTTTGCATTAAATGATGCTTTGCATGGATTATGATGTCATAATTTTGCATTGCATGGATTGTGATGTCATAATTTTGCATTGCATACTGCATTGCATGGATTGTGATGTCATAATTTTACATTAAATGATGTTTTGCATGGATTATGATGTCATAATTTTGCATTGCATACTGCATTGCATGGATTGTGATGTCATAATTTTACATTAAATAATGCTTTGCATGGATTGTGATGTCATAATTTTGCATTAAATGATGCTTTGCATGGATTATGATGCCATAATTTTGCATTGCATACTGCATTGCATGGATTGTGATGTCATAATTTTGCATTAAATGATGCTTTGCATGGATTATGATGTCATAATTTTGCATTGCATGGATTGTGATGTCATAATTTTGCATTGCATACTGCATTGCATGGATTGTGATGTCATAATTTTGCATTAAATTATGCTTTGCATGGATTATGATGTCATAATTTTGCATTGCATGGATTGTGATGTCATAATTTTGCATTGCATACTGCATTGCATGGATTGTGATGTCATAATTTTGCATAAAATGATGCTTTGCATGGATTATGATGTCATAATTTTGCATTGCATACTGCATTGCATGGATTGTGATGTCATAATTTTGCATTGCATACTGCATTATATGGATTGTGATGTCATAATTTTGCATTAAATGATGCTTTGCATGGATTATGAAGTCATAATTTTGCATTGCATACTGCATTGCATGGATTGTGATGTCATAATTTTGCATTAAATGATGCTTTGCATGGATTATGATGTCATAATTTTGCATTGCATGGATTGTGATGTCATAATTTTGCATTGCATACTGCATTGCATGGATTGTGATGTCATAATTTTGCATTGCATACTGCATTGCATGGATTGTGATGTCATAATTTTGCATTAAATGATGCTTTGTATGGATTATGATGTCATAATTTTGCATTGCATACTGCATTGCATGGATTGTGATGTCATAATTTTGCATAAAATGATGCTGTGCATGGATTATGATGTCATAATTTTGCATTGCAAACTGCATTGCATGGATTGTGATGTCATAATTTTGCATTGCATACTGCTTTGCATGGATTGTGATGTCATAATTTTGCATTGCATACTGCATTGCATGGATTGTGATGTCATAATTTTGCATAAAATGATGCTTTGCATGGATTATGATGTCATAATTTTGCATTGCATACTGCATTGCATGGATTGTGATGTCATAATTTTGCATTAAATGATGCTTTGCATGGATTATGATGTCATAATTTTGCATTAAATGATGCTTTGCATGGATTGTGATGTCAGAATTTTGCATTGCATACTGCATTGCATGGATTGTGATGTCATAATTTTGCATTGCATGGATTGTGATGTCATAATTTTGCATTAAATGATGCTTTGCATGGATTATGATGTCATAATTTTGCATTAAATGATGCTTTGCATGGATTGTGATGTCAGAATTTTGCATTGCATACTGCATTGCATGGATTGTGATGTCATAATTTTGCATTGCATGGATTGTGATGTCATAATTTTGCATTAAATGATGCTTTGCATGGATTATGATGTCATAATTTTGCATTGCATGGATTGTGATGTCATAATTTTGCATTGCATACTGCATTGCATGGATTGTGATGTCATAATTTTACATTAAATGATGTTTTGCATGGATTATGATGTCATAATTTTGCATTGCATACTGCATTGCATGGATTGTGATGTCATAATTTGACATTAAATAATGCTTTGCATGGATTGTGATGTCATAATTTTGCATTAAATGATGCTTTGCATGGATTATGATGCCATAATTTTGCATTGCATACTGCATTGCATGGATTGTGATGTCATAATTTTGCATTAAATGATGCTTTGCATGGATTATGATGTCATAATTTTGCATTGCATGGATTGTGATGTCATAATTTTGCATTGCATACGGCATTGCATGGATTGTGATGTCATAATTTTGCATTAAATTATGCTTTGCATGGATTATGATGTCATAATTTTGCATTGCATGGATTGTGATGTCATAATTTTGCATTGCATACTGCATTGCATGGATTGTGATGTCATAATTTTGCATAAAATGATGCTTTGCATGGATTATGATGTCATAATTTTGCATTGCATACTGCATTGCATGGATTGTGATGTCATAATTTTGCATTGCATACTGCATTATATGGATTGTGATGTCATAATTTTGCATTAAATGATGCTTTGCATGGATTATGAAGTCATAATTTTGCATTGCATACTGCATTGCATGGATTGTGATGTCATAATTTTGCATTAAATGATGCTTTGCATGGATTATGATGTCATACTTTTGCATTGCATGGATTGTGATGTCATAATTTTGCATTGCATACTGCATTGCATGGATTGTGATGTCATAATTTTGCATTGCATGGATTGTGATGTCATAATTTTGCATTAAGTGATGCTTTGCATGGATTATGATGTCATAATTTTGCATTAAATGATGCTTTGCATGGATTGTGATGTCAGAATTTTGCATTGCATACTGCATTGCATGGATTGTGATGTCATAATTTTGCATTGCATGGATTGTGATGTCATAATTTTGCATTAAATGATGCTTTGCATGGATTATGATGCCATAATTTTGCATTGCATACTGCATTGCATGGATTGTGATGTCATAATTTTGCATTAAATGATGCTTTGCATGGATTATGATGTCATAATTTTGCATTGCATGGATTGTGATGTCATAATTTTGCATTGCATACTGCATTGCATGGATTGTGATGTCATAATTTTACATTAAATGATGTTTTGCATGGATTATGATGTCATAATTTTGCATTGCATACTGCATTGCATGGATTGTGATGTCATAATTTTACATTAAATAATGCTTTGCATGGATTGTGATGTCATAATTTTGCATTAAATGATGCTTTGCATGGATTATGATGCCATAATTTTGCATTGCATACTGCATTGCATGGATTGTGATGTCATAATTTTGCATTAAATGATGCTTTGCATGGATTATGATGTCATAATTTTGCATTGCATGGATTGTGATGTCATAATTTTGCATTGCATACTGCATTGCATGGATTGTGATGTCATAATTTTGCATTAAATTATGCTTTGCATGGATTATGATGTCATAATTTTGCATTGCATGGATTGTGATGTCATAATTTTGCATTGCATACTGCATTGCATGGATTGTGATGTCATAATTTTGCATAAAATGATGCTTTGCATGGATTATGATGTCATAATTTTGCATTGCATACTGCATTGCATGGATTGTGATGTCATAATTTTGCATTGCATACTGCATTATATGGATTGTGATGTCATAATTTTGCATTAAATGATGCTTTGCATGGATTATGAAGTCATAATTTTGCATTGCATACTGCATTGCATGGATTGTGATGTCATAATTTTGCATTAAATGATGCTTTGCATGGATTATGATGTCATAATTTTGCATTAAATGATGCTTTGCATGGATTATGATGTCATAATTTTGCATTGCATGGATTGTGATGTCATAATTTTGCATTGCATACTGCATTGCATGGATTGTGATGTCATAATTTTGCATTGCATACTGCATTGCATGGATTGTGATGTCATAATTTTGCATTAAATGATGCTTTGTATGGATTATGATGTCATAATTTTGCATTGCATACTGCATTGCATGGATTGTGATGTCATAATTTTGCATAAAATGATGCTGTGCATGGATTATGATGTCATCATTTTGCATTGCAAACTGCATTGCATGGATTGTGATGTCATAATTTTGCATTGCATACTGCTTTGCATGGATTGTGATGTCATAATTTTGCATTGCATACTGCATTGCATGGATTGTGATGTCATAATTTTGCATAAAATGATGCTTTGCATGGATTATGATGTCATAATTTTGCATTGCATACTGCATTGCATGGATTGTGATGTCATAATTTTGCATTAAATGATGCTTTGCATGGATTATGATGTCATAATTTTGCATTAAATGATGCTTTGCATGGATTGTGATGTCAGAATTTTGCATTGCATACTGCATTGCATGGATTGTGATGTCATAATTTTGCATTGCATGGATTGTGATGTCATAATTTTGCATTAAATGATGCTTTGCATGGATTATGATGTCATAATTTTGCATTAAATGATGCTTTGCATGGATTGTGATGTCAGAATTTTGCATTGCATACTGCATTGCATGGATTGTGATGTCATAATTTTGCATTGCATGGATTGTGATGTCATAATTTTGCATTAAATGATGCTTTGCATGGATTATGATGTCATAATTGTGCATTGTATACTGCATTGCATGGACTGTGATGTCATAATTTTGCATTGCATACTGCATTGCATGGATTGTGATGTCATAATTTTACATTAAATGATGCTTTGCATGGATTATGATGTCATAATTTTGCATTGCATACTGCATTGCATGGATTGTGATGTCATAATGTTACATTAAATAATGCTTTGCATGGGTTGTGATGTCATAATTTTGCATTAAATGATGCTTTGCATGGATTATGATGCCATAATTTTGCATTGCATACTGCATTGCATGGATTGTGATGTCATAATTTTGCATTAAATGATGCTTTGCATGGATTATGATGTCATAATTTTGCATTGCATGGATTGTGATGTCATAATTTTGCATTGCATACTGCATTGCATGGATTGTGATGTCATAATTTTACATTAAATGATGTTTTGCATGGATTATGATGTCATAATTTTGCATTGCATACTGCATTGCATGGATTGTGATGTCATAATTTTACATTAAATAATGCTTTGCATGGATTGTGATGTCATAATTTTGCATTAAATGATGCTTTGCATGGATTATGATGCCATAATTTTGCATTGCATACTGCATTGCATGGATTGTGTTGTCATAATTTTGCATTAAATGATGCTTTGCATGGATTATGATGTCATAATTTTGCATTGCATGGATTGTGATGTCATAATTTTGCATTGCATACTGCATTGCATGGATTGTGATGTCATAATTTTGCATTAAATTATGCTTTGCATGGATTATGATGTCATAATTTTGCATTGCATGGATTGTGATGTCATAATTTTGCATTGCATACTGCATTGCATGGATTGTGATGTCATAATTTTGCATAAAATGATGCTTTGCATGGATTATGATGTCATAATTTTGCATTGCATACTGCATTGCATGGATTGTGATGTCATAATTTTGCATTGCATACTGCATTATATGGATTGTGATGTCATAATTTTGCATTAAATGATGCTTTGCATGGATTATGAAGTCATAATTTTGCATTGCATACTGCATTGCATGGATTGTGATGTCATAATTTTGCATTAAATGATGCTTTGCATGGATTATGATGTCATAATTTTGCATTGCATGGATTGTGATGTCATAATTTTGCATTGCATACTGCATTGCATGGATTGTGATGTCATAATTTTGCATTGCATACTGCATTGCATGGATTGTGATGTCATAATTTTGCATTAAATGATGCTTTGTATGGATTATGATGTCATAATTTTGCATTGCATACTGCATTGCATGGATTGTGATGTCATAATTTTGCATAAAATGATGCTGTGCATTGATTATGATGTCATAATTTTGCATTGCAAACTGCATTGCATGGATTGTGATGTCATAATTTTGCATTGCATACTGCTTTGCATGGATTGTGATGTCATAATTTTGCATTGCATACTGCATTGCATGGATTGTGATGTCATAATTTTGCATAAAATGATGCTTTGCATGGATTATGATGTCATAATTTTGCATTGCATACTGCATTGCATGGATTGTGATGTCATAATTTTGCATTAAATAATGCTTTGCATGGATTATGATGTCATAATGTTGCATTGCATGGATTGTGATGTCATAATTTTGCATTGCATACTGCATTGCATGGATTGTGATGTCATAATTTTGCATTAAATAATGCTTTGCATGGATTATGATGTCATAATTTTGCATTAAATGATGCTTTGCATGGATTATGATGTCATAATTTTGCATTGCATACTGCATTGCATGGATTGTGATGTCATAATTTTGCATTAAATGATGCTTTGCATGGATTGTGATGTCATAATTTTGCATTGCATACTGCATTGCATGGATTATGATGTCATAATTGTGCATTGTATACTGCATTGCATGGATTGTGATGTCATAATTTTGCATTGCATACTGCATTGCATGGATTGTGATGTCATAATTTTACATAAAATGATGCTTTGCATGGATTATGATGTCATAATTTTGCATTGCATACTGCATTGCATGGATTGTGATGTCATAATTTTACATTAAATAATGCTTTGCATGGATTGTGATGTCATAATTTTGCATTAAATGATGCTTTGCATGGATTATGATGCCATAATTTTGCATTGCATACTGCATTGCATGGATTGTGATGTCATAATTTTGCATTAAATGATGCTTTGCATGGATTATGATGTCATAATTTTGCATTGCATGGATTGTGATGTCATAATTTTGCATTGCATACTTCATTGCATGGATTGTGATGTCATAATTTTACATTAAATGATGCTTTGCATGGATTATGATGTCATAATTTTGCATTGCATACTGCATTGCATGGATTGTGATGTCATAATTTGACATTAAATAATGCTTTGCATGGATTGTGATGTCATAATTTTGCATTAAATGATGCTTTGCATGGATTATGATGCCATAATTTTGCATTGCATACTGCATTGCATGGATTGTGTTGTCATAATTTTGCATTAAATGATGCTTTGCATGGATTATGATGTCATAATTTTGCATTGCATGGATTGTGATGTCATAATTTTGCATTGCATACTGCATTGCATGGATTGTGATGTCATAATTTTGCATTAAATTATGCTTTGCATGGATTATGATGTCATAATTTTGCATTGCATGGATTGTGATGTCATAATTTTGCATTGCATACTGCATTGCATGGATTGTGATGTCATAATTTTGCATTGCATACTGCATTGCATGGATTGTGATGTCATAATTTTGCATTAAATGATGCTTTGCATGGATTATGAAGTCATAATTTTGCATTGCATACTGCATTGCATGGATTGTGATGTCATAATTTTGCATTGCATACTGCATTATATGGATTGTGATGTCATAATTTTGCATTAAATGATGCTTTGCATGGATTATGATGTCATAATTTTGCATTGCATGGATTGTGATGTCATAATTTTGCATTGCATACTGCATTGCATGGA
Source organism: Pseudophryne corroboree (assembly GCF_028390025.1). NCBI lineage: Eukaryota > Metazoa > Chordata > Amphibia > Anura > Myobatrachidae > Pseudophryne > Pseudophryne corroboree. The sequence continues at coordinate 251,177 of NW_026967558.1, read as the reverse complement.
TTGTGATGTCATAATTTTACATTAAATGATGTTTTGCATGGATTATGATGTCATAATTTTGCATTGCATACTGCATTGCATGGATTGTGATGTCATAATTTTACATTAAATAATGCTTTGCATGGATTGTGATGTCATAATTTTGCATAAAATGATGCTTTGCATGGATTATGATGCCATAATTTTGCATTGCATACTGCATTGCATGGATTGTGATGTCATAATTTTGCATTAAATGATGCTTTGCATGGATTATGATGTCATAATTTTGCATTGCATGGATTGTGATGTCATAATTTCGCATTGCATACTGCATTGCATGGATTGTGATGTCATAATTTTGCATTAAATTATGCTTTGCATGGATTATGATGTCATAATTTTGCATTGCATGGATTGTGATGTCATAATTTTGCATTGCATACTGCATTGCATGGATTGTGATGTCATAATTTTGTATTGCATACTGCATTGCATGGATTGTTATGTCATAATGTTGCATTAAATGATGCTTTGCATGGATTATGATGTCATAATTTTGCATTGCATATTGCATTGCATGGATTGTGATGTCATAATTTTGCATAAAATGATGCTTTGCATGGATTATGATGTCATAATTTTGCATTGCATACTGCATTGCATGGATTGTGATGTCATAATTTTGCATTAAATGATGCTTTGCATGGATTATGAAGTCATAATTTTGCATTGCATACTGCATTGCATGGATTGTGATGTCATAATTTTGCATTAAATGATGCTTTGCATGGATTATGATGTCATAAGTTTGCATTGCATACTGCATTATATGGATTGTGATGTCATAATTTTGCATTAAATGATGCTTTGCATGGATTATGAAGTCATAATTTTTGCATTGCATACTGCATTGCATGGATTGTGATGTCATAATTTTGCATTAAATGATGCTTTGCATGGATTATGATGTCATAAATTTGCATTGCATACTGCATTGCATGGATTGTGATGTCATAATTTTGCATTAAATTATGCTTTGCATGAATTATGATGTCATAATTTTGCATTGCATGGATTGTGATGCCATAATTTTGCATTGCATACTGCATTGCATGGATTGTGATGTCATAATTTTGCATTAAATGATGCTTTGCATGGATTATGATGTCATAATTTTGCATTGCATGGATTGTGATGTCATAATTTTGCATTGCATACTGCATTGCATGGATTGTGATGTCATAATTTTGCATTAAATGATGCTTTGCATGGATTGTGGTGTCATAATTTTGCATTGCATACTGCATTGCATGGATTGTGATGTCTTAATTTTGCATTGCATACTGCATTGCATGGATTATGATGTCATAATTGTGCATTGTATACTGCATTGCATGGATTGTGATGTCATAATTTTGCATTGCATACTGCATTGCATGGATTGTGATGTCATAATTTTACATAAAATGATGCTTTGCATGGATTATGATGTCATAATTTTGCATTGCATACTGCATTGCATGGATTGTGATGTCATAATTTTACATTAAATAATGCTTTGCATGGATTGTGATGTCATAATTTTGCATTAAATGATGCTTTGCATGGATTATGATGCCATAATTTTGCATTGCATACTGCATTGCATGGATTGTGATGTCATAATTTTGCATTAAATGATGCTTTGCATGGATTATGATGTCATAATTTTGCATTGCATGGATTGTGATGTCATAATTTTGCATTGCATACTGCATTGCATGGATTGTGATGTCATAATTTTACATTAAATGATGCTTTGCATGGATTATGATGTCATAATTTTGCATTGCATACTGCATTGCATGGATTGTGATGTCATAATTTGACATTAAATAATGCTTTGCATGGATTGTGATGTCATAATTTTGCATTAAATGATGCTTTGCATGGATTATGATGCCATAATTTTGCATTGCATACTGCATTGCATGGATTGTGTTGTCATAATTTTGCATTAAATGATGCTTTGCATGGATTATGATGTCATAATTTTGCATTGCATGGATTGTGATGTCATAATTTTGCATTGCATACTGCATTGCATGGATTGTGATGTCATAATTTTGCATTAAATTATGCTTTGCATGGATTATGATGTCATAATTTTGCATTGCATGGATTGTGATGTCATAATTTTGCATTGCATACTGCATTGCATGGATTGTGATGTCATAATTTTGCATTGCATACTGCATTGCATGGATTGTGATGTCATAATTTTGCATTAAATGATGCTTTGCATGGATTATGATGTCATAATTTTGCATTGCATACTGCATTGCATGGATTGTGATGTCATAATTTTGCATTGCATACTGCATTATATGGATTGTGATGTCATAATTTTGCATTAAATGATGCTTTGCATGGATTATGAAGTCATAATTTTGCATTGCATACTGCTTTGCATGGATTGTGATGTCATAATTTTGCATTAAATGATGCTTTGCATGGATTATGATGTCATAATTTTGCATTGCATGCTGCATTGTATGGATTGTGATGTTATAATTTTGCATTAAATGATGCTTTGCATGGATTGTGATGTCATAATTTTGCATTGCATACTGCATTGCATGGATTGTGATGTCATAATTTTGCATTAAATGATGCTTTGCATGGATTGTGATGTCATAATTTTGCATTAAAAGATGCTTTGCATGGATTGTGATGTCATAATTTTGCATTGCATACTGCATTGCATGGATTGTGATGTCATAATTTTGCATTAAATGATGCTTTGCATGGATTGTGATGTCATAATTTTGCATTGCATACTGCATTGCATGGATTGTGATGTCATAATTTTGCATTAAATGATGCTTTGCATGGATTGTGATGTCATAATTTTGCATTAAAAGATGCTTTGCATGGATTATGATGCCATAATTTTGCATTGCATACTGCATTGCATGGATTGTGATGTCATAATTTTGCATTAAATGATGCTTTGCATGGATTATGATGTCATAATTTTGCATTGCATGGATTGTGATGTCATAATTTTGCATTGCATACTGCATTGCATGGATTGTGATGTCATAATTTTACATTAAATGATGCTTTGCATGGATTATGATGTCATAATTTTGCATTGCATACTGCATTGCATGGATTGTGATGTCATAATTTGACATTAAATAATGCTTTGCATGGATTGTGATGTCATAATTTTGCATTAAATGATGCTTTGCATGGATTATGATGCCATAATTTTGCATTGCATACTGCATTTCATGGATTGTGTTGTCATAATTTTGCATTAAATGATGCTTTGCATGGCTTATGATGTCATAATTTTGCATTGCATGGATTGTGATGTCATAATTTTGCATTGCATACTGCATTGCATGGATTGTGATGTCATAATTTTGCATTAAATTATGCTTTGCATGGATTATGATGTCATAATTTTGCATTGCATGGATTGTGATGTCATAATTTTGCATTGCATACTGCATTGCATGGATTGTGGTGTCATAATTTTGCATTGCATACTGCATTGCATGGATTGTGATGTCATAATTTTGCATTAAATGATGCTTTGCATGGATTATGATGTCATAATTTTGCATTGCATACTGCATTGCATGGATTGTGATGTCATAATTTTGCATAAAATGATGCTTTGCATGGATTATGATGTCATAATTTTGCATTGCATACTGCATTGCATGGATTGTGATGTCATAATTTTGCATTGCATACTGCATTATATGGATTGTGATGTCATAATTTTGCATTAAATGATGCTTTGCATGGATTATGAAGTCATAATTTTGCATTGCATACTGCTTTGCATGGATTGTGATGTCATAATTTTGCATTAAATGATGCTTTGCATGGATTATGATGTCATAATTTTGCATTGCATGCTGCATTGTATGGATTGTGATGTTATAATTTTGCATTAAATGATGCTTCGCATGGATTGTGATGTCATAATTTTGCATTGCATACTGCATTGCATGTATTGTGATGTCATAATTTTGCATTGCATACTGCATTGCATGGATTGTGATGTCATAATTTTGCATTGATACTGCATTGCATGGATTGTGATGTCATAATTTTGCATTGCATACTGCATTGCATGGATTGTGATGTCTTAATTTTGCATTAAATGATGCTTTGCATGGATTATGATGTCATAATTTTGCATTGCATACTGCATTGCATGGATTGTGATGTCATAATTTTGCATTAAATGATGCTTTGCATGGATTGTGATGTCATAATTTTGCATTGCATACTGCATTGCATGTATTGTGATGTCATAATTTTGCATTGCATACTGCATTGCATGGATTGTGATGTCATAATTTTGCATTGATACTGCATTGCATGGATTGTGATGTCATAATTTTGCATTAAATGATGCTTTGCATGGATTATGATGTCATAATTTTGCATTGCATGGATTGTGATGTCATAATTTTGCATTGCATACTGCATTGCATGGATTGTGATGTCATAATTTTGCATTGCATACTGCATTGCATGGATTGTGATGTCATAATTTTGCATTAAATGATGCTTTGTATGGATTATGATGTCATAATTTTGCATTGCATACTGCATTGCATGGATTGTGATGTCATAATTTTGCATAAAATGATGCTGTGCATGGATTATGATGTCATAATTTTGCATTGCAAACTGCATTGCATGGATTGTGATGTCATAATTTTGCATTGCATACTGCTTTGCATGGATTGTGATGTCATAATTTTGCATTGCATACTGCATTGCATGGATTGTGATGTCATAATTTTGCATAAAATGATGCTTTGCATGGATTATGATGTCATAATTTTGCATTGCATACTGCATTGCATGGATTGTGATGTCATAATTTTGCATTAAATAATGCTTTGCATGGATTATGATGTCATAATGTTGCATTGCATGGATTGTGATGTCATAATTTTGCATTGCATACTGCATTGCATGGATTGTGATGTCATAATTTTGCATTAAATAATGCTTTGCATGGATTATGATGTCATAATTTTGCATTAAATGATGCTTTGCATGGATTATGATGTCATAATTTTGCATTGCATACTGCATTGCATGGATTGTGATGTCATAATTTTGCATTAAATGATGCTTTGCATGGATTGTGATGTCATAATTTTGCATTGCATACTGCATTGCATGGATTGTGATGTCATAATTTTGCATTGCATACTGCATTGCATGGATTATGATGTCATAATTGTGCATTGTATACTGCATTGCATGGATTGTGATGTCATAATTTTGCATTGCATACTGCATTGCATGGATTGTGATGTCATAATTTTACATAAAATGATGCTTTGCATGGATTATGATGTCATAATTTTGCATTGCATACTGCATTGCATGGATTGTGATGTCATAATTTTACATTAAATAATGCTTTGCATGGATTGTGATGTCATAATTTTGCATTAAATGATGCTTTGCATGGATTATGATGCCATAATTTTGCATTGCATACTGCATTGCATGGATTGTGATGTCATAATTTTGCATTAAATGATGCTTTGCATGGATTATGATGTCATAATTTTGCATTGCATGGATTGTGATGTCATAATTTTGCATTGCATACTGCATTGCATGGATTGTGATGTCATAATTTTACATTAAATGATGCTTTGCATGGATTATGATGTCATAATTTTGCATTGCATACTGCATTGCATGGATTGTGATGTCATAATTTGACATTAAATAATGCTTTGCATGGATTGTGATGTCATAATTTTGCATTAAATGATGCTTTGCATGGATTATGATGCCATAATTTTGCATTGCATACTGCATTGCATGGATTGTGTTGTCATAATTTTGCATTAAATGATGCTTTGCATGGATTATGATGTCATAATTTTGCATTGCATGGATTGTGATGTCATAATTTTGCATTGCATACTGCATTGCATGGATTGTGATGTCATAATTTTGCATTAAATTATGCTTTGCATGGATTATGATGTCATAATTTTGCATTGCATGGATTGTGATGTCATAATTTTGCATTGCATACTGCATTGCATGGATTGTGATGTCATAATTTTGCATTGCATACTGCATTGCATGGATTGTGATGTCATAATTTTGCATTAAATGATGCTTTGCATGGATTATGAAGTCATAATTTTGCATTGCATACTGCATTGCATGGATTGTGATGTCATAATTTTGCATTGCATACTGCATTATATGGATTGTGATGTCATAATTTTGCATTAAATGATGCTTTGCATGGATTATGAAGTCATAATTTTGCATTGCATACTGCATTGCATGGATTGTGATGTCATAATTTTGCATTAAATGATGCTTTGCATGGATTATGATGTCATAATTTTGCATTGCATACTGCATTGCATGGATTGTGATGTCATAATTTTGCATTAAATTATGCTTTGCATGAATTATGATGTCATAATTTTGCATTGCATGGATTGTGATGTCATAATTTTGCATTGCATACTGCATTGCATGGATTGTGATGTCATAATTTTGCATTAAATGATGCTTTGCATGGATTATGATGTCATAATTTTGCATTAAATGATGCTTTGCATGGATTGTGATGTCATAATTTTGCATTGCATACTGCATTGCATGGATTGTGATGTCATAATTTTGCATTGCATACTGCATTGCATGGATTGTGATGTCATAATTTTGCATTAAATGATGCTTTGCATGGATTATGATGTCATAATTGTGCATTGTATACTGCATTGCATGGATTGTGATGTCATAATTTTACATTAAATAATGCTTTGCATGGGTTGTGATGTCATAATTTTGCATTAAATGATGCTTTGCATGGATTATGATGCCATAATTTTGCATTGCATACTGCATTGCATGGATTGTGATGTCATAATTTTGCATTAAATGATGCTTTGCATGGATTATGATGTCATAATTTTGCATTGCATGGATTGTGATGTCATAATTTTGCATTGCATACTGCATTGCATGGATTGTGATGTCATAATTTTACATTAAATGATGTTTTGCATGGATTATGATGTCATAATTTTGCATTGCATACTGCTTTGCATGGATTGTGATGTCATAATTTTGCATAAAATGATGCTTTGCATGGATTATGATGCCATAATTTTGCATTGCATACTGCATTGCATGGATTGTGATGTCATAATTTTGCATTAAATGATGCTTTGCATGGATTATGATGTCATAATTTTGCATTGCATGGATTGTGATGTCATAATTTTGCATTGCATACTGCATTGCATGGATTGTGATGTCATAATTTTGCATTAAATTATGCTTTGCATGGATTATGATGTCATAATTTTGCATTGCATGGATTGTGATGTCATAATTTTGCATTGCATACTGCATTGCATGGATTGTGATGTCATAATTTTGTATTGCATACTGCATTGCATGGATTGTGATGTCATAATTTTGCATTAAATGATGCTTTGCATGGATTATGATGTCATAATTTTGCATTGCATATTGCATTGCATGGATTGTGATGTCATAATTTTGCATAAAATGATGCTTTGCATGGATTATGATGTCATAATTTTGCATTGCATACTGCATTGCATGGATTGTGATGTCATAATTTTGCATTAAATGATGCTTTGCATGGATTATGAAGTCATAATTTTGCATTGCATACTGCATTGCATGGATTGTGATGTCATAATTTTGCATTAAATGATGCTTTGCATGGATTATGATGTCATAAGTTTGCATTGCATACTGCATTATATGGATTGTGATGTCATAATTTTGCATTAAATGATGCTTTGCATGGATTATGAAGTCATAATTTTTGCATTGCATACTGCATTGCATGGATTGTGATGTCATAATTTTGCATTAAATGATGCTTTGCATGGATTATGATGTCATAAGTTTGCATTGCATACTGCATTGCATGGATTGTGATGTCATAATTTTGCATTAAATTATGCTTTGCATGAATTATGATGTCATAATTTTGCATTGCATGGATTGTGATGTCATAATTTTGCATTGCATACTGCATTGCATGGATTGTGATGTCATAATTTTGCATTAAATGATGCTTTGCATGGATTATGATGTCATAATTTTGCATTGCATGGATTGTGATGTCATAATTTTGCATTGCATACTGCATTGCATGGATTGTGATGTCATAATTTTGCATTAAATGATGCTTTGCATGGATTGTGGTGTCATAATTTTGCATTGCATACTGCATTGCATGGATTGTGATGTCATAATTTTGCATTGCATACTGCATTGCATGGATTATGATGTCATAATTGTGCATTGTATACTGCATTGCATGGATTGTGATGTCATAATTTTGCATTGCATACTGCATTGCATGGATTGTGATGTCATAATTTTACATAAAATGATGCTTTGCATGGATTATGATGTCATAATTTTGCATTGCATACTGCATTGCATGGATTGTGATGTCATAATTTTACATTAAATAATGCTTTGCATGGATTGTGATGTCATAATTTTGCATTAAATGATGCTTTGCATGGATTATGATGCCATAATTTTGCATTGCATACTGCATTGCATGGATTGTGATGTCATAATTTTGCATTAAATGATGCTTTGCATGGATTATGATGTCATAATTTTGCATTGCATGGATTGTGATGTCATAATTTTGCATTGCATACTGCATTGCATGGATTGTGATGTCATAATTTTGCATTAAATTATGCTTTGCATGGATTATGATGTCATAATTTTGCATTGCATGGATTGTGATGTCATAATTTTGCATTGCATACTGCATTGCATGGATTGTGATGTCATAATTTTGCATTGCATACTGCATTGCATGGATTGTGATGTCATAATTTTGCATTAAATGATGCTTTGCATGGATTATGATGTCATAATTTTGCATTGCATACTGCATTGCATGGATTGTGATGTCATAATTTTGCATTGCATACTGCATTATATGGATTGTGATGTCATAATTTTGCATTAAATGATGCTTTGCATGGATTATGAAGTCATAATTTTGCATTGCATACTGCTTTGCATGGATTGTGATGTCATAATTTTGCATTAAATGATGCTTTGCATGGATTATGATGTCATAATTTTGCATTGCATGCTGCATTGTATGGATTGTGATGTTATAATTTTGCATTAAATGATGCTTTGCATGGATTGTGATGTCATAATTTTGCATTGCATACTGCATTGCATGGATTGTGATGTCATAATTTTGCATTAAATGATGCTTTGCATGGATTGTGATGTCATAATTTTGCATTAAAAGATGCTTTGCATGTATTGTGATGTCATAATTTTGCATTGCATACTGCATTGCATGGATTGTGATGTCATAATTTTGCATTAAATGATGCTTTGCATGGATTGTGAAGTCATAATTTTGCATTGCATACTGCTTTGCATGGATTGTGATGTCATAATTTTGCATTAAATGATGCTTTGCATGGATTATGATGTCATAATTTTGCATTGCATGCTGCATTGTATGGATTGTGATGTTATAATTTTGCATTAAATGATGCTTTGCATGGATTGTGATGTCATAATTTTGCATTGCATACTGCATTGCATGGATTGTGATGTCATAATTTTGCATTAAATGATGCTTTGCATGGATTGTGATGTCATAATTTTGCATTAAAAGATGCTTTGCATGGATTGTGATGTCATAATTTTGCATTGCATACTGCATTGCATGGATTGTGATGTCATAATTTTGCATTAAATGATGCTTTGCATGGATTGTGATGTCATAATTTTGCATTAAAAGATGCTTTGCATGGATTGTGATGTCATAATTTTGCATTGCATACTGCATTGCATGGATTGTGATGTCATAATTTTGCATTAAATGATGCTTTGCATGGATTGTGATGTCATAATTTTGCATTGCATACTGCATTGCATGGATTGTGATGTCATAATTTTGCATTAAATGATGCTTTGCATGGATTGTGATGTCATAATTTTGCATTAAAAGATGCTTTGCATGGATTATGATGCCATAATTTTGCATTGCATACTGCATTGCATGGATTGTGATGTCATAATTTTGCATTAAATGATGCTTTGCATGGATTATGATGTCATAATTTTGCATTGCATGGATTGTGATGTCATAATTTTGCATTGCATACTGCATTGCATGGATTGTGATGTCATAATTTTACATTAAATGATGCTTTGCATGGATTATGATGTCATAATTTTGCATTGCATACTGCATTGCATGGATTGTGATGTCATAATTTGACATTAAATAATGCTTTGCATGGATTGTGATGTCATAATTTTGCATTAAATGATGCTTTGCATGGATTATGATGCCATAATTTTGCATTGCATACTGCATTTCATGGATTGTGTTGTCATAATTTTGCATTAAATGATGCTTTGCATCACAATCCATGCAAAGCATTATTTAATGTAAAATTATGACATCACAATCCATGCAATGCAGTATGCAATGCAAAATTATGACATCATAATCCATGCAAAGCATCATTTAATGCAAAATTATGACATCACAATCCATGCAATGCAGTATGCAATGCAAAATTATGACATCACAATCCATGCAATGCAAAATTATGACATCATAATTCATGCAAAGCATAATTTAATGCAAAATTATGACATCACAATCCATGCAATGCAGTATGCAATGCAAAATTATGACATCATAATCCATGCAAAGCATCATTTAATGCAAAATTATGACATCACAATCCATGCAATGCAGTATGCAATGCAAAATTATGACTTCATAATCCATGCAAAGCATCATTTAATGCAAAATTATGACATCACAATCCATATAATGCAGTATGCAATGCAAAATTATGACATCACAATCCATGCAATGCAGTATGCAATGCAAAATTATGACTTCATAATCCATGCAAAGCATCATTTAATGCAAAATTATGACATCACAATCCATGCAATGCAGTATGCAATGCAAAATTATGACATCACAATCCATGCAATGCAGTATGCAATGCAAAATTATGACATCACAATCCATGCAATGCAAAATTATGACATCATAATCCATGCAAAGCATAATTTAATGCAAAATTATGACATCACAATCCATGCAATGCAGTATGCAATGCAAAATTATGACATCACAATCCATGCAATGCAAAATTATGACATCATAATCCATGCAAAGCATCATTTAATGCAAAATTATGACAACACAATCCATGCAATGCAGTATGCAATGCAAAATTATGGCATCATAATCCATGCAAAGCATCATTTAATGCAAAATTATGACATCACAATCCATGCAAAGCATTATTTAATGTCAAATTATGACATCACAGTCCATGCAATGCAGTATGCAATGCAAAATTATGACATCATAATCCATGCAAAGCATCATTTAATGTAAAATTATGACATCACAATCCATGCAATGCAGTATGCAATGCAAAATTATGACATCACAATCCATGCAATGCAAAATTATGACATCATAATCCATGCAAAGCATCATTTAATGCAAAATTATGACATCACAATCCATGCAATGCAGTATGCAATGCAAAATTATGGCATCATAATCCATGCAAAGCATCATTTAATGCAAAATTATGACATCACAATCCATGCAAAGCATTATTTAATGTAAAATTATGACATCACAATCCATGCAATGCAGTATGCAATGCAAAATTATGACATCATAATCCATGCAAAGCATCATTTTATGTAAAATTATGACATCACAATCCATGCAATGCAGTATGCAATGCAAAATTATGACATCACAATCCATGCAATGCAGTATACAATGCACAATTATGACATCATAATCCATGCAATGCAGTATGCAATGCAAAATTATGACATCACAATCCATGCAATGCAGTATGCAATGCAAAATTATGACATCACAATCCATGCAAAGCATCATTTAATGCAAAATTATGACATCACAATCCATGCAATGCAGTATGCAATGCAAAATTATGACATCATAATCCATGCAAAGCATCATTTAATGCAAAATTATGACATCATAATCCATGCAAAGCATTATTTAATGCAAAATTATGACATCACAATCCATGCAATGCAGTATGCAATGCAAAATTATGACATCACAATCCATGCAATGCAACATTATGACATCATAATCCATGCAAAGCATTATTTAATGCAAAATTATGACATCACAATCCATGCAATGCAGTATGCAATGCAAAATTATGACATCATAATCCATGCAAAGCATCATTTTATGCAAAATTATGACATCACAATCCATGCAATGCAGTATGCAATGCAAAATTATGACATCACAATCCATGCAAAGCAGTATGCAATGCAAAATTATGACATCACAATCCATGCAATGCAGTTTGCAATGCAAAATTATGACATCATAATCCATGCACAGCATCATTTTATGCAAAATTATGACATCACAATCCATGCAATGCAGTATGCAATGCAAAATTATGACATCATAATCCATACAAAGCATCATTTAATGCAAAATTATGACATCACAATCCATGCAATGCAGTATGCAATGCAAAATTATGACATCACAATCCATGCAATGCAGTATGCAATGCAAAATTATGACATCACAATCCATGCAATGCAAAATTATGACATCATAATCCATGCAAAGCATCATTTAATGCAAAATTATGACATCACAATCCATGCAATGCAGTATCAATGCAAAATTATGACATCACAATCCATGCAATGCAGTATGCAATGCAAAATTATGACATCACAATACATGCAATGCAGTATGCAATGCAAAATTATGACATCACAATCCATGCAAAGCATCATTTAATGCAAAATTATGACATCACAATCCATGCAATGCAGTATGCAATGCAAAATTATGACATCATAATCCATGCAAAGCATCATTTAATGCAAAATTAAGACATCACAATCCATGCAATGCAGTATGCAATGCAAAATTATGACATCACAATCCATGCAATGCAGTATCAATGCAAAATTATGACATCACAATCCATGCAATGCAGTATGCAATGCAAAATTATGACATCACAATACATGCAATGCAGTATGCAATGCAAAATTATGACATCACAATCCATGCGAAGCATCATTTAATGCAAAATTATAACATCACAACCCATACAATGCAGCATGCAATGCAAAATTATGACATCATAATCCATGCAAAGCATCATTTAATGCAAAATTATGACATCACAATCCATGCAAAGCAGTATGCAATGCAAAATTATGACTTCATAATCCATGCAAAGCATCATTTAATGCAAAATTATGACATCACAATCCATATAATGCAGTATGCAATGCAAAATTATGACATCGCAATCCATGCAATGCAGTATGCAATGCAAAATTATGACATCATAATCCATGCAAAGCATCATTTTATGCAAAATTATGACATCACAATCCATGCAATGCAGTATGCAATGCAAAATTATGACATCATAATCCATGCAAAGCATCATTTAATGCAAAATTATGACATCACAATCCATGCAATGCAGTATGCAATGCAAAATTATGACATCACAATCCATGCAATGCAGTATGCAATGTAAAATTATGACATCACAATCCATGCAATGCAAAATTATGACATCATAATCCATGCAAAGCATAATTTAATGCAAAATTATGACATCACAATCCATGCAATGCAGTATGCAATGCAAAATTATGACATCACAATCCATGCAATGCAAAATTATGACATCATAATCCATGCAAAGCATCATTAAATGCAAAATTATGACATCACAATCCATGCAATGCAGTATGCAATGCAAAATTATGACATCATAATCCATGCAAAGCATCATTTAATGCAAAATTATGACATCACAATCCATGCAAAGCATTATTTAATGTAAAATTACGACATCCCAATCCATGCAATGCAGTACGCAATGCAAAATTATGACATCATAATCCATGCAAAGCATCATTTAATGTAAAATTATGACATCACAATCCATGCAATGCAGTATGCAATGCAAAATGATGACATCATAATCCATGCAATGCAGTATGCAATGCAAAATTATGACATCATAATCCATGCAAAGCATCATTTAATGCAAAAGTATGACATCACAATCCATGCAATGCAGTATGCAATGCAAAATTATGACATCACAATCCATGCAAAGCATCATTTAATGCAAAATTATGACATCACAATCCATGCAATGCAGTATGCAATGCAAAATTATGACATCATAATCCATGCAAAGCATCATTTAATGCAAAATTATGACATCATAATCTATGCAAAGCATCATTTAATGCAAAATTATGACATCACAATCCATGCAATGCAGTATGCAATGCAAAATTATGACATCACAATCCATGCAATGCAAAATTATGACATCATAATCCATGCAAATCATCATTTAATGCAAAATTATGACATCACAATCCATGCAATGCAGTATGCAATGCAAAATTATGACATCATAATCCATGCAAAGCATCATTTAATGCAAAATTATGACATCACAATCCATGCAATGCAGTATGCAATGCAAAATTATGACATCACAATCCATGCAATGCAGTATCAATGCAAAATTATGACATCACAATCCATGCAATGCAGTATGCAATGCAAAATTATGACATCACAATACATGCAATGCAGTATGCAATGCAAAATTATGACATCACAATCCATGCAAAGCATCATTTAATGCAAAATTATCACATCACAATCCATGCAATGCAGTATGCAATGCAAAATTATGACATCACAATCCATGCAAAGCATCATTTAATGCAAAATTATGACATCACAATCCATGCAATGCAGTATGCAATGCAAAATTATGACATCATAATCCATGCAAAGCATCATTTAATGCAAAATTATGACATCATAATCTATGCAAAGCATCATTTAATGCAAAATTATGACATCACAATCCATGCAATGCAGTATGCAATGCAAAATTATGACATCACAATCCATGCAATGCAAAATTATGACATCATAATCCATGCAAAGCATCATTTAATGCAAAATTATGACATCACAATCCATGCAATGCAGTATGCAATGCAAAATTATGACATCACAATCCATGCAATGCAGTATGCAATGCAAAATTATGACATCATAATCCATGCAAAGCATCATTTAATGCAAAATTATGACATCACAATCCATGCAATGCAGTATGCAATGCAAAATTATGACATCACAATCCATGCAATGCATCATTTAATGCAAAATTAAGACATCACAATCCATGCAATGCAGTATGCAATGCAAAATTATGACATCACAATCCATGCAATGCAGTATCAATGCAAAATTATGACATCACAATCCATGCAATGCAGTATGCAATGCAAAATTATGACATCACAATACATGCAATGCAGTATGCAATGCAAAATTATGACATCACAATCCATGCGAAGCATCATTTAATGCAAAATTATAACATCACAATCCATACAATGCAGCATGCAATGCAAAATTATGACATCATAATCCATGCAAAGCATCATTTAATGCAAAATTATGACATCACAATCCATGCAAAGCAGTATGCAATGCAAAATTATGACTTCATAATCCATGCAAAGCATCATTTAATGCAAAATTATGACATCACAATCCATATAATGCAGTATGCAATGCAAAATTATGACATCACAATCCATGCAATGCAGTATGCAATGCAAAATTATGACATCATAATCCATGCAAAGCATCATTTTATGCAAAATTATGACATCACAATCCATGCAATGCAGTATGCAATGCAAAATTATGACATCATAATCCATGCAAAGCATCATTTAATGCAAAATTATGACATCACAATCCATGCATTGCAGTATGCAATGCAAAATTATGACACCACAATCCATGCAATGCAGTATGCAATGCAAAATTATGACATCACAATCCATGCAATGCAAAATTATGACATCATAATCCATGCAAAGCATAATTTGATGCAAAATTATGACATCACAATCCATGCAATGCAGTATGCAATGCAAAATTATGACATCACAATCCATGCAATGCAAAATTATGACATCATAAGCCATGCAAAGCATCATTTAATGCAAAATTATGACAACACAATCCATGAAATGCAGTATGCAATGCAAAATTATGGCATCATAATCCATGCAAAGCATCATTTAATGCAAAATTATGACATCACAATCCATGCAAAGCATTATTTAATGTCAAATTATGACATCACAATCCATGCAATGCAGTATGCAATGCAAAATTATGACATCATAATCCATGCAAAGCATCATTTAATGTAAAATTATGACATCACAATCCATGCAATGCAGTATGCAATGCAAAATTATGACATCACAATCCATGCAATGCAAAATTATGACATCATAATCCATGCAAAGCATCATTTAATGCAAAATTATGACATCACAATCCATGCAATGCAGTATGCAATGCAAAATTATGGCATCATAATCCATGCAAAGCATCTTTTAATGCAAAATTATGACATCACAATCCATGCAAAGCATCATTTAATGCAAAATTATGACATCACAATCCATGCAATGCAGTATGCAATGCAAAATTATGACATCACAATCCATGCAAAGCATCATTTAATGCAAAATTATGACATCACATGCTTTGCATGGATTATGATGTCATAATTTTGCATTGCATGGATTGTGATGTCATAATTTTGCATTGCATACTGCATTGCATGGATTGTGATGTCATAATTTTGCATTAAATTATGCTTTGCATGGATTATGATGTCATAATTTTGCATTGCATGGATTGTGATGTCATAATTTTGCATTGCATACTGCATTGCATGGATTGTGATGTCATAATTTTGTATTGCATACTGCATTGCATGGATTGTGATGTCATAATTTTGCATTAAATGATGCTTTGCATGGATTATGATGTCATAATTTTGCATTGCATATTGCATTGCATGGATTGTGATGTCATAATTTTGCATAAAATGATGCTTTGCATGGATTATGATGTCATAATTTTGCATTGCATACTGCATTGCATGGATTGTGATGTCATAATTTTGCATTAAATGATGCTTTGCATGGATTATGAAGTCATAATTTTGCATTGCATACTGCATTGCATGGATTGTGATGTCATAATTTTGCATTAAATGATGCTTTGCATGGATTATGATGTCATAAGTTTGCATTGCATACTGCATTATATGGATTGTGATGTCATAATTTTGCATTAAATGATGCTTTGCATGGATTATGAAGTCATAATTTTTGCATTGCATACTGCATTGCATGGATTGTGATGTCATAATTTTGCATTAAATGATGCTTTGCATGGATTATGATGTCATAAGTTTGCATTGCATACTGCATTGCATGGATTGTGATGTCATAATTTTGCATTAAATTATGCTTTGCATGAATTATGATGTCATAATTTTGCATTGCATGGATTGTGATGTCATAATTTTGCATTGCATACTGCATTGCATGGATTGTGATGTCATAATTTTGCATTAAATGATGCTTTGCATGGATTATGATGTCATAATTTTGCATTGCATGGATTGTGATGTCATAATTTTGCATTGCATACTGCATTGCATGGATTGTGATGTCATAATTTTGCATTAAATGATGCTTTGCATGGATTGTGGTGTCATAATTTTGCATTGCATACTGCATTGCATGGATTGTGATGTCATAATTTTGCATTGCATACTGCATTGCATGGATTATGATGTCATAATTGTGCATTGTATACTGCATTGCATGGATTGTGATGTCATAATTTTGCATTGCATACTGCATTGCATGGATTGTGATGTCATAATTTTACATAAAATGATGCTTTGCATGGATTATGATGTCATAATTTTGCATTGCATACTGCATTGCATGGATTGTGATGTCATAATTTTACATTAAATAATGCTTTGCATGGATTGTGATGTCATAATTTTGCATTAAATGATGCTTTGCATGGATTATGATGCCATAATTTTGCATTGCATACTGCATTGCATGGATTGTGATGTCATAATTTTGCATTAAATGATGCTTTGCATGGATTATGATGTCATAATTTTGCATTGCATGGATTGTGATGTCATAATTTTGCATTGCATACTGCATTGCATGGATTGTGATGTCATAATTTTACATTAAATGATGCTTTGCATGGATTATGATGTCATAATTTTGCATTGCATACTGCATTGCATGGATTGTGATGTCATAATTTGACATTAAATAATGCTTTGCATGGATTGTGATGTCATAATTTTGCATTAAATGATGCTTTGCATGGATTATGATGCCATAATTTTGCATTGCATACTGCATTGCATGGATTGTGGTGTCATAATTTTGCATTAAATGATGCTTTGCATGGATTATGATGTCATAATTTTGCATTGCATGGATTGTGATGTCATAATTTTGCATTGCATACTGCATTGCATGGATTGTGATGTCATAATTTTGCATTAAATTATGCTTTGCATGGATTATGATGTCATAATTTTGCATTGCATGGATTGTGATGTCATAATTTTGCATTGCATACTGCATTGCATGGATTGTGATGTCATAATTTTGCATTGCATACTGCATTGCATGGATTGTGATGTCATAATTTTGCATTAAATGATGCTTTGCATGGATTATGATGTCATAATTTTGCATTGCATACTGCATTGCATGGATTGTGATGTCATAATTTTGCATTGCATACTGCATTATATGGATTGTGATGTCATAATTTTGCATTAAATGATGCTTTGCATGGATTATGAAGTCATAATTTTGCATTGCATACTGCTTTGCATGGATTGTGATGTCATAATTTTGCATTAAATGATGCTTTGCATGGATTATGATGTCATAATTTTGCATTGCATGCTGCATTGTATGGATTGTGATGTTATAATTTTGCATTAAATGATGCTTTGCATGGATTGTGATGTCATAATTTTGCATTGCATACTGCATTGCATGGATTGTGATGTCATAATTTTGCATTAAATGATGCTTTGCATGGATTGTGATGTCATAATTTTGCATTAAAAGATGCTTTGCATGGATTGTGATGTCATAATTTTGCATTGCATACTGCATTGCATGGATTGTGATGTCATAATTTTGCCTTAAATGATGCTTTGCATGGATTGTGATGTCATAATTTTGCATTGCATACTGCATTGCATGGATTGTGATGTCATAATTTTGCATTAAATGATGCTTTGCATGGATTGTGATGTCATAATTTTGCATTAAAAGATGCTTTGCATGGATTATGATGCCATAATTTTGCATTGCATACTGCATTGCATGGATTGTGATGTCATAATTTTGCATTAAATGATGCTTTGCATGGATTATGATGTCATAATTTTGCATTGCATGGATTGTGATGTCATAATTTTGCATTGCATACTGCATTGCATGGATTGTGATGTCATAATTTTACATTAAATGATGCTTTGCATGGATTATGATGTCATAATTTTGCATTGCATACTGCATTGCATGGATTGTGATGTCATAATTTGACATTAAATAATGCTTTGCATGGATTGTGATGTCATAATTTTGCATTAAATGATGCTTTGCATGGATTATGATGCCATAATTTTGCATTGCATACTGCATTTCATGGATTGTGTTGTCATAATTTTGCATTAAATGATGCTTTGCATGGCTTATGATGTCATAATTTTGCATTGCATGGATTGTGATGTCATAATTTTGCATTGCATACTGCATTGCATGGATTGTGATGTCATAATTTTGCATCAAATTATGCTTTGCATGGATTATGATGTCATAATTTTGCATTGCATGGATTGTGATGTCATAATTTTGCATTGCATACTGCATTGCATGGATTGTGGTGTCATAATTTTGCATTGCATACTGCATTGCATGGATTGTGATGTCATAATTTTGCATTAAATGATGCTTTGCATGGATTATGATGTCATAATTTTGCATTGCATACTGCATTGCATGGATTGTGATGTCATAATTTTGCATAAAATGATGCTTTGCATGGATTATGATGTCATAATTTTGCATTGCATACTGCATTGCATGGATTGTGATGTCATAATTTTGCATTGCATACTGCATTATATGGATTGTGATGTCATAATTTTGCATTAAATGATGCTTTGCATGGATTATGAAGTCATAATTTTGCATTGCATACTGCTTTGCATGGATTGTGATGTCATAATTTTGCATTAAATGATGCTTTGCATGGATTATGATGTCATAATTTTGCATTGCATGCTGCATTGTATGGATTGTGATGTTATAATTTTGCATTAAATGATGCTTCGCATGGATTGTGATGTCATAATTTTGCATTGCATACTGCATTGCATGTATTGTGATGTCATAATTTTGCATTGCATACTGCATTGCATGGATTGTGATGTCATAATTTTGCATTGATACTGCATTGCATGGATTGTGATGTCATAATTTTGCATTGCATACTGCATTGCATGGATTGTGATGTCTTAATTTTGCATTAAATGATGCTTTGCATGGATTATGATGTCATAATTTTGCATTGCATACTGCATTGCATGGATTGTGATGTCATAATTTTGCATTAAATGATGCTTTGCATGGATTGTGATGTCATAATTTTGCATTGCATACTGCATTGCATGTATTGTGATGTCATAATTTTGCATTGCATACTGCATTGCATGGATTGTGATGTCATAATTTTGCATTGATACTGCATTGCATGGATTGTGATGTCATAATTTTGCATTGCATACTGCATTGCATGGATTGTGATGTCATAATTTTGCATTAAATGATGCTTTGCATGGATTATGATGTCATAATTTTGCATTGCATACTGCATTGCATGGATTGTGATGTCATAATTTTGCATTAAATGATGATTTGCATGGATTATGATGTCATAATTTTGCATTGCATGGATTGTGATGTCATAATTTTGCATTGCATACTGCATTGCATGGATTGTGATGTCATAATTTTGCATTAAATGATGCTTTGCATAGATTATGATGTCATAATTTTGCATTAAATGATGCTTTGCATGGATTATGATGTCATAATTTTGCATTGCATACTGCATTGCATGGATTGTGATGTCATAATTTTGCATTAAATGATGCTTTGCATGGATTGTGATGTCATAATTTTGCATTGCATACTGCATTGCATGGATTGTGATGTGATAATTTTGCATTAAATGATGCTTTGCATGGATTGTGATGTCATAATTTTGCATTGCATACTGCATTGCATGTATTGTGATGTCATAATTTTGCATTGCATACTGCATTGCATGGATTGTGATGTCATAATTTTGCATTGATACTGCATTGCATGGATTGTGATGTCATAATTTTGCATTGCATACTGCATTGCATGGATTGTGATGTCATAATTTTGCATTAAATGATGCTTTGCATGGATTATGATGTCATAATTTTGCATTGCATACTGCATTGCATGGATTGTGATGTCATAATTTTGCATTAAATGATGATTTGCATGGATTATGATGTCATAATTTTGCATTGCATGGATTGTGATGTCATAATTTTGCATTGCATACTGCATTGCATGGATTGTGATGTCATAATTTTGCATTAAATGATGCTTTGCATAGATTATGATGTCATAATTTTGCATTAAATGATGCTTTGCATGGATTATGATGTCATAATTTTGCATTGCATACTGCATTGCATGGATTGTGATGTCATAATTTTGCATTAAATGATGCTTTGCATGGATTGTGATGTCATAATTTTGCATTGCATACTGCATTGCATGGATTGTGATGTCATACTTTTGCATTAAATGATGCTTTGCATGGATTATGATGTCATAATTTTGCATTGCATACTGCATTGCATGGATTATGATGTCATCATTTTGCATTGCATACTGCATTGCATGGATTGTGATGTCATAATTTTACATTAAATGATGCTTTGCATGGATTATGATGTCATAATTTTGCATTGCGTACTGCATTGCATGGATTGTGATGTCGTAATTTTACATTAAATAATGCTTTGCATGGATTGTGATGTCATAATTTTGCATTAAATGATGCTTTGCATGGATTATGATGTCATAATTTTGCATTGCATACTGCATTGCATGGATTGTGATGTCATAATTTTGCATTTAATGATGCTTTGCATGGATTATGATGTCATAATTTTGCATTGCATGGATTGTGATGTCATAATTTTGCATTGCATACTGCATTGCATGGATTGTGATGTCATAATTTTGCATTAAATTATGCTTTGCATGGATTATGATGTCATAATTTTGCATTGCATGGATTGTGATGTCATAATTTTACATTGCATACTGCATTGCATGGATTGTGATGTCATAATTTTGCATTGCATACTGCATTGCATGGATTGTGATGTCATATTTTTGCATTAAATGATGCTTTGCATGGATTATGATGTCATAATTTTGCATTGCATACTGCATTGCATGGATTGTGATGTCATAATTTTGCATAAAATGATGCTTTGCATGGATTATGATGTCATAATTTTGCATTGCATACTGCATTGCATGGATTGCGATGTCATAATTTTGCATTGCATACTGCATTATATGGATTGTGATGTCATAATTTTGCATTAAATGATGCTTTGCATGGATTATGAAGTCATAATTTTGCATTGCATACTGCTTTGCATGGATTGTGATGTCATAATTTTGCATTAAATGATGCTTTGCATGGATTATGATGTCATAATTTTGCATTGCATGCTGCATTGTATGGGTTGTGATGTTATAATTTTGCATTGCATACTGCATTGCATGGATTGTGATGTCATAATTTTGCATTGCATACTGCATTGCATGGATTGTGATGTCATAATTTTGCATTGCATACTGCATTGCATGGATTGTGATGTCATACTTTTGCATTAAATGATGCTTTGCATGGATTATGATGTCATAATTTTGCATTGCATACTGCATTGCATGGATTGTGATGTCATAATTTTGCATTAAATGATGCTTTGCATGGATTGTGATGTCATAATTTTGCATTGCATACTGCATTGCATGGATTGTGATGTCATAATTTTGCATTAAATGATGCTTTGCATGGATTGTGATGTCATAATTTTGCATTAAAAGATGCTTTGCATGGATTGTGATGTCATAATTTTGCATTGCATACTGCATTGCATGGATTGTGATGTCATAATTTTGCATTAAATGATGCTTTGCATGGATTATGATGTTATAATTTTGCATTGCATGGATTGTGATGTCATAATTTTGCATTGCATACTGCATTGCATGGATTGTGATGTCATAATTTTGCATTGCATACTGCATTGCATGGATTGTGAAGTCATAATTTTGCATTAAATGATGCTTTGTATGGATTATTATGTCATAATTTTGCATTGCATACTGCATTGCATGGATTGTGATGTCATAATTTTGCATAAAATGATGCTGTGCATGGATTATGAGGTCATAATTTTGCATTGCAAACTGCATTGCATGGATTGTGATGTCATAATTTTGCATTGCATACTGCTTTGCATGGATTGTGATGTCATAATTTTGCATTGCATACTGCATTGCATGGATTGTGATGTCATAATTTTGCATTAAATAATGCTTTGCATGGATTATGATGTCATAATGTTGCATTGCATGGATTGTGATGTCATAATTTTGCATTGCATACTGCATTGCATGGATTGTGATGTCATAATTTTGCATTAAATGATGCTTTGCATGGATTATGATGTCATAATTTTGCATTAAATGATGCTTTGCATGGATTATGATGTCATAATTTTGCATTGCATACTGCATTGCATGGATTGTGATGTCATAATTTTGCATTAAATGATGCTATGCATGGATTGTGATGTCATAATTTTGCATTGCATACTGCATTGCATGGATTGTGATGTCATAATTTTGCATTGCATACTGCATTGCATGGATTGTGATGTCATAATTTTGCATTAAATGATGCTTTGCATGGATTATGATGTCATAATTGTGCATTGTATACTGCATTGCATGGATTGTGATGTCATAATTTTGCATTGCATACTGCATTGCATGGATTGTGATGTCATAATTTTACATAAAATGATGCTTTGCATGGATTATGATGTCATAATTTTGCATTGCATACTGCATTGCATGGATTGTGATGTCATAATTTTACATTAAATAATGCTTTGCATGGATTGTGATGTCATAATTTTGCATTGCATACTGCATTGCATGGATTGTGATGTCATAATTTTGCATTAAATGATGCTTTGCATGGATTATGATGTCATAATTTTGCATTGCATGGATTGTGATGTCATAATTTTGCATTGCATGGATTGTGATGTCATAATTTTGCATTGCATACTGCATTGCATGGATTGTGATGTCATAATTTTGCATTGCATACTGCATTGCATGGATTGTGATGTCATAATTTTGCATTAAATGATGCTTTGCATGGATTATGATGTCATAATTTTGCATTGCATACTGCATTGCATGGATTGTGATGTCATCATTTTGCATTAAATGATGCTTTGCATGGATTATGATGTCATAATTTTGCATTGCATGCTGCATTGTATGGATTGTGATGTTATAATTTTGCATTAAATGATGCTTTGCATGGATTGTGATGTCATAATTTTGCATTGCATACTGCATTGCATGTATTGTGATGTCATAATTTTGCATTGCATACTGCATTGCATGGATTGTGATGTCATAATTTTGCATTGATACTGCATTGCATGGCTTGTGATGTCATAATTTTGCATTGCATACTGCATTGCATGGATTGTGATGTCATAATTTTGCATTAAATGATGCTTTGCATGGATTATGATGTCATAATTTTGCATTGCATACTGCATTGCATGGATTGTGATGTCATAATTTTGCATTAAATGATGCTTTGCATGGATTGTGATGTCATAATTTTGCATTGCATACTGCATTGCATGGATTGTGATGTCATAATTTTGCATTAAATGATGCTTTGCATGGATTATGATGTCATAAGTTTGCATTGCATACTGCGTTGCATGGATTGTGATGTCATAATTTTGCATTAAATGATGATTTGCATGGATTATGATGTCATAATTTTGCATTGCATGGATTGTGATGTCATAATTTTGCATTGCATACTGCATTGCATGGATTGTGATGTCATAATTTTGCATTAAATGATGCTTTGCATAGATTATGATGTCATAATTTTGCATTAAATGATGCTTTGCATGGATTATGATGTCATAATTGTGCATTGCATACTGCATTGCATGGATTGTGATGTCATAATTTTGCATTAAATGATGCTTTGCATGGATTGTGATGTCATAATTTTGCATTGCATACTGCATTGCATGGATTGTGATGTCATAATTTTGCATTAAATGATGCTTTGCATGGATTATGATATCATAATTTTGCATTGCATACTGCATTGCATGGATTGTGATGTCATAATTTTGCATCGCATACTGCATTGCATGGATTGTGATGTCATACTTTAGCATTAAATGATGCTTTGCATGGATTATGATGTCATAATTTTGCATTGCATACTGCATTGCATGGATTGTGATGTCATAATTTTGCATTAAATGATGCTTTGCATGGATTATGATGTCATAATTTTGCATTGCATGCTGCATTGTATGGATTGTGATGTTATAATTTTGCATTAAATGATGCTTTGCATGGATTGTGATGTCATAATTTTGCATTGCATACTGCATTGCATGTATTGTGATGTCATAATTTTGCATTGCATACTGCATTGCATGGATTGTGATGTCATAATTTTGCATTGATACTGCATTGCATGGCTTGTGATGTCATAATTTTGCATTGCATACTGCATTGCATGGATTGTGATGTCATAATTTTGCATTAAATGATGCTTTGCATGGATTATGATGTCATAATTTTGCATTGCATACTGCATTGCATGGATTGTGATGTCATAATTTTGCATTAAATGATGCTTTGCATGGATTGTGATGTCATAATTTTGCATTGCATACTGCATTGCATGGATTGTGATGTCATAATTTTGCATTAAATGATGCTTTGCATGGATTGTGATGTCATAATTTTGCATTAAAAGATGCTTTGCATGGATTGTGATGTCATAATTTTGCATTGCATACTGCATTGCATGGATTGTGATGTCATAATTTTGCATTAAATGATGCTTTGCATGGATTATGATGTCATAAGTTTGCATTGCATACTGCGTTGCATGGATTGTGATGTCATAATTTTGCATTAAATGATGATTTGCATGGATTATGATGTCATAATTTTGCATTGCATACTGCATTGCATGGATTGTGATGTCATAATTTTGCATCGCATACTGCATTGCATGGATTGTGATGTCATACTTTAGCATTAAATGATGCTTTGCATGGATTATGATGTCATAATTTTGCATTGCATACTGCATTGCATGGATTGTGATGTCATAATTTTGCATTGCATACTGCATTGCATGGATTGTGATGTCATAATTTTGCATTGCATGGATTGTGATGTCATACTTTTGCATTAAATGATGCTTTGCATGGATTATGATGTCATAATTTTGCAGTGCATACTGCATTGCATGGATTGTGATGTAATAATTTTGCATTGCATACTGCATTGCATGGATTGTGATGTCATAATGTTGCATTAAATGATGCTTTGCATGGATTGTGATGTCATAATTTTGCATTGCATACTGCATTGCATGGATTGTGATGTCATAATTTTGCATTGCATACTGCATTGCATGGATTGTGATGTCATAATGTTGCATTGCATGGATTGTGATGTCATACTTTTGCATTAAATGATGCTTTGCATGGATTATGATGTCATAATTTTGCATTGCATACTGCATTGCATGGATTGTGATGTCATAATTTTGCATTGCATACTGCATTGCATGGATTGTGATGTCATCATTTTGCATTGCATACTGCATTGCATGGATTGTGATGTCATAATTTTGCATTGCATACTGCATTGCATGGATTGTGATGTCATAATTTTGCATTGCATACTGCATTGCATGGATTGTGATGTCATAAAGTTGCATTACATGATGCTTTGAATGGATTGTGATGTCATAATTTTGCATTGCATACTGCATTGCATGGATTGTGATGTCATACTTTTGCATTAAATTATGCTTTGCATGGATTATGATGTCATAATTTTGCATTGCATACTGCATTGCATGGATTGTGATGTCATAATTTTGCATTAAATGATGCTTTGCATGGATTATGATGTCATAATTTTGCATTGCATACTGCATTGCATGGATAGTGATGTCATAATTTTGCATTGCATACTGCATTGCATGGATTGTGATGTCATAATGTTGCATTAAATGATGCTTTGCATGGATTGTGATGTCATAATTTTGCATTGCATACTGCATTGCATGGATTGTGATGTCATAATTTTGCATTGCATACTGCATTGCATGGATTGTGATGTCATAATTTTGCATTGCATACTGCATCGCATGGATTGTGATGTCATAATGTTGCATTAAATGATGATATGCATGGATTGTGATGTCATAATTTTGCATTGCATACTGCATTGCATGGATTGTGATGTCATAATTTTGCATTAAATGATGCTTTGCATGGATTATGATGTCATAATTTTGCATTGCATACTGCATTGCATGGATTGTGATGTCATAATTTTGCATTGCATGGATTGTGATGTCATACTTTTGCATTAAATGATGCTTTGCATGGATTATGATGTCATAATTTTGAATTGCATACTGCATTGCATGGATTGTGATGTCATAATTTTGCATTGCATACTGCATTGCATGGATTGTGATGTCATAATGTTGCATTACATGATGCTATGCATGGATTGTGATGTCATAATTTTGCATTGCATACTGCATTGCATGGATTGTGATGTCATAATTTTGCATTAAATGATGCTTTGCATGGATTATGATGTCATAATTTTGCATTGCATACTGCATTGCATGGATTGTGATGTCATAATTTTGCATTGCATGGATTGTGATGTCATACTTTTGCATTAAATGATGCTTTGCATGGATTATGATGTCATAATTTTGCATTGCATACTGCATTGCATGGATTGTGATGTAATAATTTTGCATTGCATACTGCATTGCATGGATTGTGATGTCATAATGTTGCATTAAATGATGCTTTGCATGGATTGTGATGTCATAATTTTGCATTGCATACTGCATTGCATGGATTGTGATGTCATACTTTAGCATTAAATGATGCTTTGCATGGATTATGATGTCATAATTTTGCATTGCATACTGCATTGCATGGATTGTGATGTCATAATTTTGCATTGCATACTGCATTGCATGGATTGTGATGTCATAATTTTGCATTGCATGGATTGTGATGTCATACTTTTGCATTAAATGATGCTTTGCATGGATTATGATGTCATAATTTTGCATTGCATACTGCATTGCATGGATTGTGATGTCATAATTTTGCATTGATACTGCATTGCATGGCTTGTGATGTCATAATTTTGCATTGCATACTGCATTGCATGGATTGTGATGTCATAATTTTGCATTAAATGATGCTTTGCATGGATTATGATGTCATAATTTTGCATTGCATACTGCATTGCATGGATTGTGATGTCATAATTTTGCATTAAATGATGCTTTGCATGGATTGTGATGTCATAATTTTGCATTGCATACTGCATTGCATGGATTGTGATGTCATAATTTTGCATTACATGATGCTTTGCATGGATTGTGATGTCATAATTTTGCATTGCATACTGCATTGCATGGATTGTGATGTCATAATTTTGCATTGCATACTGCATTGCATGGATTGTGATGTCATAATTTTGCATTAAATGATGCTTTGCATGGATTATGATGTCATAATTGTGCATTGTATACTGCATTGCATGGATTGTGATGTCATAATTTTGCATTGCATACTGCATTGCATGGATTGTGATGTCATAATTTTACATAAAATGATGCTTTGCATGGATTATGATGTCATAATTTTGCATTGCATACTGCATTGCATGGATTGTGATGTCATAATTTTACATTAAATAATGCTTTGCATGGATTGTGATGTCATAATTTTGCATTGCATACTGCATTGCATGGATTGTGATGTCATAATTTTGCATTAAATGATGCTTTGCATGGATTATGATGTCATAATTTTGCATTGCATGGATTGTGATGTCATAATTTTGCATTGCATGGATTGTGATGTCATAATTTTGCATTGCATACTGCATTGCATGGATTGTGATGTCATAATTTTGCATTGCATACTGCATTGCATGGATTGTGATGTCATAATTTTGCATTAAATGATGCTTTGCATGGATTATGATGTCATAATTTTGCATTGCATACTGCATTGCATGGATTGTGATGTCATAATTTTGCATTAAATGATGCTTTGCATGGATTATGATGTCATAATTTTGCATTGCATGCTGCATTGTATGGATTGTGATGTTATAATTTTGCATTAAATGATGCTTTGCATGGATTGTGATGTCATAATTTTGCATTGCATACTGCATTGCATGTATTGTGATGTCATAATTTTGCATTGCATACTGCATTGCATGGATTGTGATGTCATAATTTTGCATTGATACTGCATTGCATGGCTTGTGATGTCATAATTTTGCATTGCATACTGCATTGCATGGATTGTGATGTCATAATTTTGCATTAAATGATGCTTTGCATGGATTATGATGTCATAATTTTGCATTGCATACTGCATTGCATGGATTGTGATGTCATAATTTTGCATTGCATACTGCATTGCATGGATTGTGATGTCATAATTTTGCATTAAATGATGCTTTGCATGGATTGTGATGTCATAATTTTGCATTAAAAGATGCTTTGCATGGATTGTGATGTCATAATTTTGCATTGCATACTGCATTGCATGGATTGTGATGTCATAATTTTGCATTAAATGATGCTTTGCATGGATTATGATGTCATAAGTTTGCATTGCATACTGCGTTGCATGGATTGTGATGTCATAATTTTGCATTAAATGATGATTTGCATGGATTATGATGTCATAATTTTGCATTGCATACTGCATTGCATGGATTGTGATGTCATAATTTTGCATCGCATACTGCATTGCATGGATTGTGATGTCATACTTTAGCATTAAATGATGCTTTGCATGGATTATGATGTCATAATTTTGCATTGCATACTGCATTGCATGGATTGTGATGTCATAATTTTGCATTGCATACTGCATTGCATGGATTGTGATGTCATAATTTTGCATTGCATACTGCATTGCATGGATTGTGATGTCATAATGTTGCATTAAATGATGCTTTGAATGGATTGTGATGTCATAATTTTGCATTGCATACTGCATTGCATGGATTGTGATGTCATAATTTTGCATTGCATACTGCATTGCATGGATTGTGATGTCATAATGTTGCATTAAATGATGCTTTGCATGGATTGTGATGTCATAATTTTGCATTGCATACTGCATTGCATGGATTGTGATGTCATAATTTTGCATTGCATGGATTGTGATGTCATACTTTTGCATTAAATGATGCTTTGCATGGATTATGATGTCATAATTTTGCATTGCATGGATTGTGATGTAATAATTTTGCATTGCATACTGCATTGCATGGATTGTGATGTCATAATGTTGCATTAAATGATGCTTTGCATGGATTGTGATGTCATAATTTTGCATTGCATACTGCATTGCATGGATTGTGATGTCATAATTTTGCATTGCATACTGCATTGCATGGATTGTGATGTCATAATGTTGCATTAAATGATGCTATGCATGGATTGTGATGTCATAATTTTGCATTGCATACTGCATTGCATGGATTGTGATGTCATAATTTTGCATTGCATACTGCATTGCATGGATTGTGATGTCATAATGTTGCATTGCATGGATTGTGATGTCATACTTTTGCATTAAATGATGCTTTGCATGGATTATGATGTCATAATTTTGCATTGCATACTGCATTGCATGGATTGTGATGTCATAATTTTGCATTGCATGGATTGTGATGTCATACTTTTGCATTAAATGATGCTTTGCATGGATTATGATGTCATAATTTTGCATTGCATACTGCATTGCATGGATTGTGATGTAATAATTTTGCATTGCATACTGCATTGCATGGATTGTGATGTCATAATGTTGCATTAAATGATGCTTTGCATGGATTGTGATGTCATAATTTTGCATTGCATACTGCATTGCATGGATTGTGATGTCATACTTTAGCATTAAATGATGCTTTGCATGGATTATGATGTCATAATTTTGCATTGCATACTGCATTGCATGGATTGTGATGTCATAATTTTGCATTGCATACTGCATTGCATGGATTGTGATGTCATAATTTTGCATTGCATGGATTGTGATGTCATACTTTTGCATTAAATGATGCTTTGCATGGATTATGATGTCATAATTTTGCATTGCATACTGCATTGCATGGATTGTGCTGTCATAATTTTGCATTGATACTGCATTGCATGGCTTGTGATGTCATAATTTTGCATTGCATACTGCATTGCATGGATTGTGATGTCATAATTTTGCATTAAATGATGCTTTGCATGGATTATGATGTCATAATTTTGCATTGCATACTGCATTGCATGGATTGTGATGTCATAATTTTGCATTAAATGATGCTTTGCA
The DNA here is from genome assembly GCF_028390025.1 of Pseudophryne corroboree. Classification (NCBI taxonomy): domain Eukaryota; kingdom Metazoa; phylum Chordata; class Amphibia; order Anura; family Myobatrachidae; genus Pseudophryne; species Pseudophryne corroboree. The sequence goes on along the minus strand of NW_026967558.1, from coordinate 219,234 downwards.
TGGATTGTGATGTCATAATTTTGCATTGCATACTGCATTGCATGGATTGTGATGTCATAATTTTGCATTACATGATGCTTTGCATGGATTGTGATGTCATAATTTTGCATTGCATACTGCATTGCATGGATTGTGATGTCATAATTTTGCATTGCATACTGCATTGCATGGATTGTGATGTCATAATTTTGCATTAAATGATGCTTTGCATGGATTATGATGTCATAATTGTGCATTGTATACTGCATTGCATGGATTGTGATGTCATAATTTTGCATTGCATACTGCATTGCATGGATTGTGATGTCATAATTTTACATAAAATGATGCTTTGCATGGATTATGATGTCATAATTTTGCATTGCATACTGCATTGCATGGATTGTGATGTCATAATTTTACATTAAATAATGCTTTGCATGGATTGTGATGTCATAATTTTGCATTGCATACTGCATTGCATGGATTGTGATGTCATAATTTTGCATTAAATGATGCTTTGCATGGATTATGATGTCATAATTTTGCATTGCATGGATTGTGATGTCATAATTTTGCATTGCATGGATTGTGATGTCATAATTTTGCATTGCATACTGCATTGCATGGATTGTGATGTCATAATTTTGCATTGCATACTGCATTGCATGGATTGTGATGTCATAATTTTGCATTAAATGATGCTTTGCATGGATTATGATGTCATAATTTTGCATTGCATACTGCATTGCATGGATTGTGATGTCATAATTTTGCATTAAATGATGCTTTGCATGGATTATGATGTCATAATTTTGCATTGCATGCTGCATTGTATGGATTGTGATGTTATAATTTTGCATTAAATGATGCTTTGCATGGATTGTGATGTCATAATTTTGCATTGCATACTGCATTGCATGTATTGTGATGTCATAATTTTGCATTGCATACTGCATTGCATGGATTGTGATGTCATAATTTTGCATTGATACTGCATTGCATGGCTTGTGATGTCATAATTTTGCATTGCATACTGCATTGCATGGATTGTGATGTCATAATTTTGCATTAAATGATGCTTTGCATGGATTATGATGTCATAATTTTGCATTGCATACTGCATTGCATGGATTGTGATGTCATAATTTTGCATTGCATACTGCATTGCATGGATTGTGATGTCATAATTTTGCATTAAATGATGCTTTGCATGGATTGTGATGTCATAATTTTGCATTAAAAGATGCTTTGCATGGATTGTGATGTCATAATTTTGCATTGCATACTGCATTGCATGGATTGTGATGTCATAATTTTGCATTAAATGATGCTTTGCATGGATTATGATGTCATAAGTTTGCATTGCATACTGCGTTGCATGGATTGTGATGTCATAATTTTGCATTAAATGATGATTTGCATGGATTATGATGTCATAATTTTGCATTGCATACTGCATTGCATGGATTGTGATGTCATAATTTTGCATCGCATACTGCATTGCATGGATTGTGATGTCATACTTTAGCATTAAATGATGCTTTGCATGGATTATGATGTCATAATTTTGCATTGCATACTGCATTGCATGGATTGTGATGTCATAATTTTGCATTGCATACTGCATTGCATGGATTGTGATGTCATAATTTTGCATTGCATACTGCATTGCATGGATTGTGATGTCATAATGTTGCATTAAATGATGCTTTGAATGGATTGTGATGTCATAATTTTGCATTGCATACTGCATTGCATGGATTGTGATGTCATAATTTTGCATTGCATACTGCATTGCATGGATTGTGATGTCATAATGTTGCATTAAATGATGCTTTGCATGGATTGTGATGTCATAATTTTGCATTGCATACTGCATTGCATGGATTGTGATGTCATAATTTTGCATTGCATGGATTGTGATGTCATACTTTTGCATTAAATGATGCTTTGCATGGATTATGATGTCATAATTTTGCATTGCATGGATTGTGATGTAATAATTTTGCATTGCATACTGCATTGCATGGATTGTGATGTCATAATGTTGCATTAAATGATGCTTTGCATGGATTGTGATGTCATAATTTTGCATTGCATACTGCATTGCATGGATTGTGATGTCATAATTTTGCATTGCATACTGCATTGCATGGATTGTGATGTCATAATGTTGCATTAAATGATGCTATGCATGGATTGTGATGTCATAATTTTGCATTGCATACTGCATTGCATGGATTGTGATGTCATAATTTTGCATTGCATACTGCATTGCATGGATTGTGATGTCATAATGTTGCATTGCATGGATTGTGATGTCATACTTTTGCATTAAATGATGCTTTGCATGGATTATGATGTCATAATTTTGCATTGCATACTGCATTGCATGGATTGTGATGTCATAATTTTGCATTGCATACTGCATTGCATGGATTGTGATGTCATCATTTTGCATTGCATACTGCATTGCATGGATTGTGATGTCATAATTTTGCATTGCATACTGCATTGCATGGATTGTGATGTCATAAAGTTGCATTACATGATGCTTTGAATGGATTGTGATGTCATAATTTTGCATTGCATACTGCATTGCATGGATTGTGATGTCATACTTTTGCATTAAATTATGCTTTGCATGGATTATGATGTCATAATTTTGCATTGCATACTGCATTGCATGGATTGTGATGTCATAATTTTGCTTTGCCTACTGCATTGCATGGATTGTGATGTCATAATTTTGCATTAAATGATGCTTTGCATGGATTATGATGTCATAATTTTGCATTGCATACTGCATTGCATGGATAGTGATGTCATAATTTTGCATTGCATACTGCATTGCATGGATTGTGATGTCATAATGTTGCATTAAATGATGCTTTGCATGGATTGTGATGTCATAATTTTGCATTGCATACTGCATTGCATGGATTGTGATGTCATAATTTTGCATTGCATACTGCATTGCATGGATTGTGATGTCATAATTTTGCATTGCATACTGCATCGCATGGATTGTGATGTCATAATGTTGCATTAAATGATGATATGCATGGATTGTGATGTCATAATTTTGCATTGCATACTGCATTGCATGGATTGTGATGTCATAATTTTGCATTAAATGATGCTTTGCATGGATTATGATGTCATAATTTTGCATTGCATACTGCATTGCATGGATTGTGATGTCATAATTTTGCATTGCATGGATTGTGATGTCATACTTTTGCATTAAATGATGCTTTGCATGGATTATGATGTCATAATTTTGAATTGCATACTGCATTGCATGGATTGTGATGTAATAATTTTGCATTGCATACTGCATTGCATGGATTGTGATGTCAAAATGTTGCATTAAATGATGCTTTGCATGGATTGTGATGTCATAATTTTGCATTGCATACTGCATTGCATGGATTGTGATGTCATAATTTTGCATTGCATACTGCATTGCATGGATTGTGATGTCATAATGTTGCATTACATGATGCTATGCATGGATTGTGATGTCATAATTTTGCATTGCATACTGCATTGCATGGATTGTGATGTCATAATTTTGCATTAAATGATGCTTTGCATGGATTATGATGTCATAATTTTGCATTGCATACTGCATTGCATGGATTGTGATGTCATAATTTTGCATTGCATGGATTGTGATGTCATACTTTTGCATTAAATGATGCTTTGCATGGATTATGATGTCATAATTTTGCATTGCATACTGCATTGCATGGATTGTGATGTAATAATTTTGCATTGCATACTGCATTGCATGGATTGTGATGTCATAATGTTGCATTAAATGATGCTTTGCATGGATTGTGATGTCATAATTTTGCATTGCATACTGCATTGCATGGATTGTGATGTCATACTTTAGCATTAAATGATGCTTTGCATGGATTATGATGTCATAATTTTGCATTGCATACTGCATTGCATGGATTGTGATGTCATAATTTTGCATTGCATACTGCATTGCATGGATTGTGATGTCATAATTTTGCATTGCATGGATTGTGATGTCATACTTTTGCATTAAATGATGCTTTGCATGGATTATGATGTCATAATTTTGCATTGCATACTGCATTGCATGGATTGTGATGTCATAATTTTGCATTGATACTGCATTGCATGGCTTGTGATGTCATAATTTTGCATTGCATACTGCATTGCATGGATTGTGATGTCATAATTTTGCATTAAATGATGCTTTGCATGGATTATGATGTCATAATTTTGCATTGCATACTGCATTGCATGGATTGTGATGTCATAATTTTGCATTAAATGATGCTTTGCATGGATTGTGATGTCATAATTTTGCATTGCATACTGCATTGCATGGATTGTGATGTCATAATTTTGCATTAAATGATGCTTTGCATGGATTGTGATGTCATAATTTTGCATTAAAAGATGCTTTGCATGGATTGTGATGTCATAATTTTGCATTGCATACTGCATTGCATGGATTGTGATGTCATAATTTTGCATTAAATGATGCTTTGCATGGATTATGATGTCATAATTTTGCATTGCATACTGCATTGCATGGATTGTGATGTCATAATTTTGCATTAAATGATGATTTGCATGTATTATGATGTCATAATTTTGCATTGCATGGATTGTGATGTCATAATTTTGCATTGCATACTGCATTGCATGGATTGTGATGTCATAATTTTGCATTAAATGATGCTTTGCATAGATTATGATGTCATAATTTTGCATTAAATGATGCTTTGCATGGATTATGATGTCATAATTGTGCATTGCATACTGCATTGCATGGATTGTGATGTCATAATTTTGCATTAAATGATGCTTTGCATGGATTGTGATGTCATAATTTTGCATTGCATACTGCATTGCATGGATTGTGATGTCATAATTTTGCATTAAATGATGTTTTGCATGGATTATGATGTCATAATTTTGCATTGCATACTGCATTGCATGGATTGTGATGTCATAATTTTGCATCGCATACTGCATTGCATGGATTGTGATGTCATACTTTAGCATTAAATGATGCTTTGCATGGATTATGATGTCATAATTTTGCATTGCATACTGCATTGCATGGATTGTGATGTCATAATTTTGCATTGCATACTGCATTGCATGGATTGTGATGTCATAATTTTGCATTGCATACTGCATTGCATGGATTGTGATGTCATAATGTTGCATTAAATGATGCTTTGAATGGATTGTGATGTCATAATTTTGCATTGCATACTGCATTGCATGGATTGTGATGTCATAATTTTGCATTGCATACTGCATTGCATGGATTGTGATGTCATAATGTTGCATTAAATGATGCTTTGCATGGATTGTGATGTCATAATTTTGCATTGCATACTGCATTGCATGGATTGTGATGTCATAATGTTGCATTGCATGGATTGTGATGTCATACTTTTGCATTAAATGATGCTTTGCATGGATTATGATGTCATAATTTTGCATTGCATACTGCATTGCATGGATTGTGATGTCATAATTTTGCATTACATACTGCATTGCATGGATTGTGATGTCATCATTTTGCATTGCATACTGCATTGCATGGATTGTGATGTCATAATTTTGCATTGCATACTGCATTGCATGGATTGTGATGTCATAATTTTGCATTGCACACTGCATTGCATGGATTGTGATGTCATAAAGTTGCATTAAATGATGCTTTGAATGGATTGTGATGTCATAATTTTGCATTGCATACTGCATTGCATGGATTGTGATGTCATACTTTTGCATTAAATGATGCTTTGCATGGATTATGATGTCATAATTTTGCATTGCATACTGCATAGCATGGGTTGTGATGTCATAATTTTGCATTAAATGATGCTTTGCATGGATTATGATGTCATAATTTTGCATTGCATGCTGCATTGCATGGATTGTGATGTCATAATTTTGCATTGCATACTGCATTGCATGGATTGTGATGTCATAATGTTGCATTAAATGATGCTTTGCATGGATTGTGATGTCATAATTTTGCATTGCATACTGCATTGCATGGATTGTGATGTCATAATTTTGCATTGCATACTGCATTGCATGGATTGTGATGTCATAATTTTGCATTGCATGGATTGTGATGTCATACTTTTGCATTAAATGATGCTTTGCGTGGATTATGATGTCATAATTTTGCATTGCATACTGCATTGCATGGATTGTGATGTAATAATTTTGCATTGCATACTGCATTGCATGGATTGTGATGTCATAATGTTGCATTAAATGATGCTTTGCATGGATTGTGATGTCATAATTTTGCATTGCATACTGCATTGCATGGATTGTGATGTCATAATTTTGCATTGCATACTGCATTGCATGGATTGTGATGTCATAATTTTGCATTGATACTGCATTGCATGGCTTGTGATGTCATAATTTTGCATTGCATACTGCATTGCATGGATTGTGATGTCATAATTTTGCATTAAATGATGCTTTGCATGGATTATGATGTCATAATTTTGCATTGCATACTGCATTGCATGGATTGTGATGTCATAATTTTGCATTAAATGATGCTTTGCATGGATTGTGATGTCATAATTTTGCATTGCATACTGCATTGCATGGATTGTGATGTCATAATTTTGCATTAAATGATGCTTTGCATGGATTGTGATGTCATAATTTTGCATTAAAAGATGCTTTGCATGGATTGTGATGTCATAATTTTGCATTGCATACTGCATTGCATGGATTGTGATGTCATAATTTTGCATTAAATGATGCTTTGCATGGATTATGATGTCATAATTTTGCATTGCATACTGCATTGCATGGATTGTGATGTCATAATTTTGCATTAAATGATGATTTGCATGTATTATGATGTCATAATTTTGCATTGCATGGATTGTGATGTCATAATTTTGCATTGCATACTGCATTGCATGGATTGTGATGTCATAATTTTGCATTAAATGATGCTTTGCATAGATTATGATGTCATAATTTTGCATTAAATGATGCTTTGCATGGATTATGATGTCATAATTGTGCATTGCATACTGCATTGCATGGATTGTGATGTCATAATTTTGCATTAAATGATGCTTTGCATGGATTGTGATGTCATAATTTTGCATTGCATACTGCATTGCATGGATTGTGATGTCATAATTTTGCATTAAATGATGTTTTGCATGGATTATGATGTCATAATTTTGCATTGCATACTGCATTGCATGGATTGTGATGTCATAATTTTGCATCGCATACTGCATTGCATGGATTGTGATGTCATACTTTAGCATTAAATGATGCTTTGCATGGATTATGATGTCATAATTTTGCATTGCATACTGCATTGCATGGATTGTGATGTCATAATTTTGCATTGCATACTGCATTGCATGGATTGTGATGTCATAATTTTGCATTGCATACTGCATTGCATGGATTGTGATGTCATAATGTTGCATTAAATGATGCTTTGAATGGATTGTGATGTCATAATTTTGCATTGCATACTGCATTGCATGGATTGTGATGTCATAATTTTGCATTGCATACTGCATTGCATGGATTGTGATGTCATAATGTTGCATTAAATGATGCTTTGCATGGATTGTGATGTCATAATTTTGCATTGCATACTGCATTGCATGGATTGTGATGTCATAATGTTGCATTGCATGGATTGTGATGTCATACTTTTGCATTAAATGATGCTTTGCATGGATTATGATGTCATAATTTTGCATTGCATACTGCATTGCATGGATTGTGATGTCATAATTTTGCATTACATACTGCATTGCATGGATTGTGATGTCATCATTTTGCATTGCATACTGCATTGCATGGATTGTGATGTCATAATTTTGCATTGCATACTGCATTGCATGGATTGTGATGTCATAATTTTGCATTGCACACTGCATTGCATGGATTGTGATGTCATAAAGTTGCATTAAATGATGCTTTGAATGGATTGTGATGTCATAATTTTGCATTGCATACTGCATTGCATGGATTGTGATGTCATACTTTTGCATTAAATGATGCTTTGCATGGATTATGATGTCATAATTTTGCATTGCATACTGCATTGCATGGATTGTGATGTCATAATTTTGCATTAAATGATGCTTTGCATGGATTATGATGTCATAATTTTGCATTGCATGCTGCATTGCATGGATTGTGATGTCATAATTTTGCATTGCATACTGCATTGCATGGATTGTGATGTCATAATGTTGCATTAAATGATGCTTTGCATGGATTGTGATGTCATAATTTTGCATTGCATACTGCATTGCATGGATTGTGATGTCATAATTTTGCATTGCATACTGCATTGCATGGATTGTGATGTCATAATTTTGCATTGCATGGATTGTGATGTCATACTTTTGCATTAAATGATGCTTTGCGTGGATTATGATGTCATAATTTTGCATTGCATACTGCATTGCATGGATTGTGATGTAATAATTTTGCATTGCATACTGCATTGCATGGATTGTGATGTCATAATGTTGCATTAAATGATGCTTTGCATGGATTGTGATGTCATAATTTTGCATTGCATACTGCATTGCATGGATTGTGATGTCATACTTTAGCATTAAATGATGCTTTGCATGGATTATGATGTCATAATTTTGCATTGCATACTGCATTGCATGGATTGTGATGTCATAATTTTGCATTGCATACTGCATTGCATGGATTGTGATGTCATAATTTTGCATTGCATGGATTGTGATGTCATACTTTAGCATTAAATGATGCTTTGCGTGGATTATGATGTCATAATTTTGCATTGCATACTGCATTGCATGGATTGTGATGTCATAATTTTGCATTGCATACTGCATTGCATGGATTGTGATGTCATAATTTTGCATTGCATACTGCATTGCATGGATTGTGATGTCATAATGTTGCATTAAATGATGCTTTGAATGGATTGTGATGTCATAATTTTGCATTGCATACTGCATTGCATGGATTGTGATGTCATAATTTTGCATTGCATACTGCATTGCATGGATTGTGATGTCATAATGTTGCATTAAATGATGCTTTGCATGGATTGTGATGTCATAATTTTGCATTGCATACTGCATTGCATGGATTGTGATGTCATAATTTTGCATTGCATGGATTGTGATGTCATACTTTTGCATTAAATGATGCTTTGCATGGATTATGATGTCATAATTTTGCATTGCATACTGCATTGCATGGATTGTGATGTAATAATTTTGCATTGCATACTGCATTGCATGGATTGTGATGTCATAATGTTGCATTAAATGATGCTTTGCATGGATTGTGATGTCATAATTTTGCATTGCATACTGCATTGCATGGATTGTGATGTCATAATTTTGCATTGCATACTGCATTGCATGGATTGTGATGTCAAAATGTTGCATTAAATGATGCTTTGCATGGATTGTGATGTCATAATTTTGCATTGCATACTGCATTGCATGGATTGTGATGTCATAATTTTGCATTGCATACTGCATTGCATGGATTGTGATGTCATAATGTTGCATTACATGATGCTATGCATGGATTGTGATGTCATAATTTTGCATTGCATACTGCATTGCATGGATTGTGATGTCATAATTTTGCATTAAATGATGCTTTGCATGGATTATGATGTCATAATTTTGCATTGCATACTGCATTGCATGGATTGTGATGTCATAATTTTGCATTGCATGGATTGTGATGTCATACTTTTGCATTAAATGATGCTTTGCATGGATTATGATGTCATAATTTTGCATTGCATACTGCATTGCATGGATTGTGATGTAATAATTTTGCATTGCATACTGCATTGCATGGATTGTGATGTCATAATGTTGCATTAAATGATGCTTTGCATGGATTGTGATGTCATAATTTTGCATTGCATACTGCATTGCATGGATTGTGATGTCATACTTTAGCATTAAATGATGCTTTGCATGGATTATGATGTCATAATTTTGCATTGCATACTGCATTGCATGGATTGTGATGTCATAATTTTGCATTGCATACTGCATTGCATGGATTGTGATGTCATAATTTTGCATTGCATGGATTGTGATGTCATACTTTTGCATTAAATGATGCTTTGCATGGATTATGATGTCATAATTTTGCATTGCATACTGCATTGCATGGATTGTGATGTCATAATTTTGCATTGATACTGCATTGCATGGCTTGTGATGTCATAATTTTGCATTGCATACTGCATTGCATGGATTGTGATGTCATAATTTTGCATTAAATGATGCTTTGCATGGATTATGATGTCATAATTTTGCATTGCATACTGCATTGCATGGATTGTGATGTCATAATTTTGCATTAAATGATGCTTTGCATGGATTGTGATGTCATAATTTTGCATTGCATACTGCATTGCATGGATTGTGATGTCATAATTTTGCATTAAATGATGCTTTGCATGGATTGTGATGTCATAATTTTGCATTAAAAGATGCTTTGCATGGATTGTGATGTCATAATTTTGCATTGCATACTGCATTGCATGGATTGTGATGTCATAATTTTGCATTAAATGATGCTTTGCATGGATTATGATGTCATAATTTTGCATTGCATACTGCATTGCATGGATTGTGATGTCATAATTTTGCATTAAATGATGATTTGCATGTATTATGATGTCATAATTTTGCATTGCATGGATTGTGATGTCATAATTTTGCATTGCATACTGCATTGCATGGATTGTGATGTCATAATTTTGCATTAAATGATGCTTTGCATAGATTATGATGTCATAATTTTGCATTAAATGATGCTTTGCATGGATTATGATGTCATAATTGTGCATTGCATACTGCATTGCATGGATTGTGATGTCATAATTTTGCATTAAATGATGCTTTGCATGGATTGTGATGTCATAATTTTGCATTGCATACTGCATTGCATGGATTGTGATGTCATAATTTTGCATTAAATGATGTTTTGCATGGATTATGATGTCATAATTTTGCATTGCATACTGCATTGCATGGATTGTGATGTCATAATTTTGCATCGCATACTGCATTGCATGGATTGTGATGTCATACTTTAGCATTAAATGATGCTTTGCATGGATTATGATGTCATAATTTTGCATTGCATACTGCATTGCATGGATTGTGATGTCATAATTTTGCATTGCATACTGCATTGCATGGATTGTGATGTCATAATTTTGCATTGCATACTGCATTGCATGGATTGTGATGTCATAATGTTGCATTAAATGATGCTTTGAATGGATTGTGATGTCATAATTTTGCATTGCATACTGCATTGCATGGATTGTGATGTCATAATTTTGCATTGCATACTGCATTGCATGGATTGTGATGTCATAATGTTGCATTAAATGATGCTTTGCATGGATTGTGATGTCATAATTTTGCATTGCATACTGCATTGCATGGATTGTGATGTCATAATGTTGCATTGCATGGATTGTGATGTCATACTTTTGCATTAAATGATGCTTTGCATGGATTATGATGTCATAATTTTGCATTGCATACTGCATTGCATGGATTGTGATGTCATAATTTTGCATTGCATACTGCATTGCATGGATTGTGATGTCATCATTTTGCATTGCATACTGCATTGCATGGATTGTGATGTCATAATTTTGCATTGCATACTGCATTGCATGGATTGTGATGTCATAATTTTGCATTAAATTATGCTTTGCATGGATTATGATGTCATAATTTTGCATTGCATGGATTGTGATGTCATAATTTTGCATTGCATACTGCATTGCATGGATTGTGATGTCATAATTTTGCATTGCATACTGCATTGCATGGATTGTGATGTCATAATTTTGCATTAAATGATGCTTTGCATGGATTATGATGTCATAATTTTGCATTGCATACTGCATTGCATGGATTGTGATGTCATAATTTTGCATTGCATACTGCATTATATGGATTGTGATGTCATAATTTTGCATTAAATGATGCTTTGCATGGATTATGAAGTCATAATTTTGCATTGCATACTGCTTTGCATGGATTGTGATGTCATAATTTTGCATTAAATGATGCTTTGCATGGATTATGATGTCATAATTTTGCATTGCATGCTGCATTGTATGGATTGTGATGTTATAATTTTGCATTAAATGATGCTTTGCATGGATTGTGATGTCATAATTTTGCATTGCATACTGCATTGCATGGATTGTGATGTCATAATTTTGCATTAAATGATGCTTTGCATGGATTGTGATGTCATAATTTTGCATTAAAAGATGCTTTGCATGGATTGTGATGTCATAATTTTGCATTGCATACTGCATTGCATGGATTGTGATGTCATAATTTTGCATTAAATGATGCTTTGCATGGATTGTGATGTCATAATTTTGCATTGCATACTGCATTGCATGGATTGTGATGTCATAATTTTGCATTAAATGATGCTTTGCATGGATTGTGATGTCATAATTTTGCATTAAAAGATGCTTTGCATGGATTATGATGCCATAATTTTGCATTGCATACTGCATTGCATGGATTGTGATGTCATAATTTTGCATTAAATGATGCTTTGCATGGATTATGATGTCATAATTTTGCATTGCATGGATTGTGATGTCATAATTTTGCATTGCATACTGCATTGCATGGATTGTGATGTCATAATTTTACATTAAATGATGCTTTGCATGGATTATGATGTCATAATTTTGCATTGCATACTGCATTGCATGGATTGTGATGTCATAATTTGACATTAAATAATGCTTTGCATGGATTGTGATGTCATAATTTTGCATTAAATGATGCTTTGCATGGATTATGATGCCATAATTTTGCATTGCATACTGCATTTCATGGATTGTGTTGTCATAATTTTGCATTAAATGATGCTTTGCATGGCTTATGATGTCATAATTTTGCATTGCATGGATTGTGATGTCATAATTTTGCATTGATACTGCATTGCATGGATTGTGATGTCATAATTTTGCATTGCATACTGCATTGCATGGATTGTGATGTCTTAATTTTGCATTAAATGATGCTTTGCATGGATTATGATGTCATAATTTTGCATTGCATACTGCATTGCATGGATTGTGATGTCATAATTTTGCATTAAATGATGCTTTGCATGGATTGTGATGTCATAATTTTGCATTGCATACTGCATTGCATGTATTGTGATGTCATAATTTTGCATTGCATACTGCATTGCATGGATTGTGATGTCATAATTTTGCATTGATACTGCATTGCATGGATTGTGATGTCATAATTTTGCATTGCATACTGCATTGCATGGATTGTGATGTCATAATTTTGCATTAAATGATGCTTTGCATGGATTATGATGTCATAATTTTGCATTGCATACTGCATTGCATGGATTGTGATGTCATAATTTTGCATTAAATGATGATTTGCATGGATTATGATGTCATAATTTTGCATTGCATGGATTGTGATGTCATAATTTTGCATTGCATACTGCATTGCATGGATTGTGATGTCATAATTTTGCATTAAATGATGCTTTGCATAGATTATGATGTCATAATTTTGCATTAAATGATGCTTTGCATGGATTATGATGTCATAATTTTGCATTGCATACTGCATTGCATGGATTGTGATGTCATAATTTTGCATTAAATGATGCTTTGCATGGATTGTGATGTCATAATTTTGCATTGCATACTGCATTGCATGGATTGTGATGTGATAATTTTGCATTAAATGATGCTTTGCATGGATTGTGATGTCATAATTTTGCATTGCATACTGCATTGCATGTATTGTGATGTCATAATTTTGCATTGCATACTGCATTGCATGGATTGTGATGTCATAATTTTGCATTGATACTGCATTGCATGGATTGTGATGTCATAATTTTGCATTGCATACTGCATTGCATGGATTGTGATGTCATAATTTTGCATTAAATGATGCTTTGCATGGATTATGATGTCATAATTTTGCATTGCATACTGCATTGCATGGATTGTGATGTCATAATTTTGCATTAAATGATGATTTGCATGGATTATGATGTCATAATTTTGCATTGCATGGATTGTGATGTCATAATTTTGCATTGCATACTGAATTGCATGGATTGTGATGTCATAATTTTGCATTAAATGATGCTTTGCATAGATTATGATGTCATAATTTTGCATTAAATGATGCTTTGCATGGATTATGATGTCATAATTTTGCATTGCATACTGCATTGCATGGATTGTGATGTCATAATTTTGCATTAAATGATGCTTTGCATGGATTGTGATGTCATAATTTTGCATTGCATACTGCATTGCATGGATTGTGATGTCATACTTTTGCATTAAATGATGCTTTGCATGGATTATGATGTCATAATTTTGCATTGCATACTGCATTGCATGGATTATGATGTCATCATTTTGCATTGCATACTGCATTGCATGGATTGTGATGTCATAATTTTGCATTGCATGGATTGTGATGTCATAATTTTGCATTGCATACTGCATTGCATGGATTGTGATGTCATAATTTTGCATTAAATGATGCTTTGCATAGATTATGATGTCATAATTTTGCATTAAATGATGCTTTGCATGGATTATGATGTCATAATTTTGCATTGCATACTGCATTGCATGGATTGTGATGTCATAATGTTGCATTAAATGATGCTTTGCATGGATTGTGATGTCATAATTTTGCATTGCATACTGCATTGCATGGATTGTGATGTCATAATTTTGCATTGCATACTGCATTGCATGGATTGTGATGTCAAAATGTTGCATTAAATGATGCTTTGCATGGATTGTGATGTCATAATTTTGCATTGCATACTGCATTGCATGGATTGTGATGTCATAATTTTGCATTGCATACTGCATTGCATGGATTGTGATGTCATAATGTTGCATTACATGATGCTATGCATGGATTGTGATGTCATAATTTTGCATTGCATACTGCATTGCATGGATTGTGATGTCATAATTTTGCATTGCATGGATTGTGATGTCATAATTTTGCATTGCATACTGCATTGCATGGATTGTGATGTCATAATTTTGCATTAAATGATGCTTTGCATAGATTATGATGTCATAATTTTGCATTAAATGATGCTTTGCATGGATTATGATGTCATAATTTTGCATTGCATACTGCATTGCATGGATTGTGATGTCATAATGTTGCATTAAATGATGCTTTGCATGGATTGTGATGTCATAATTTTGCATTGCATACTGCATTGCATGGATTGTGATGTCATAATTTTGCATTGCATACTGCATTGCATGGATTGTGATGTCAAAATGTTGCATTAAATGATGCTTTGCATGGATTGTGATGTCATAATTTTGCATTGCATACTGCATTGCATGGATTGTGATGTCATAATTTTGCATTGCATACTGCATTGCATGGATTGTGATGTCATAATGTTGCATTAAATGATGCTTTGCATGGATTATGATGTCATAATTTTGCATTGCATACTGCATTGCATGGATTGTGATGTCATAATGTTGCATTAAATGATGCTTTGCATGGATTGTGATGTCATAATTTTGCATTGCATACTGCATTGCATGGATTGTGATGTCATAATTTTGCATTGCATACTGCATTGCATGGATTGTGATGTCAAAATGTTGCATTAAATGATGCTTTGCATGGATTGTGATGTCATAATTTTGCATTGCATACTGCATTGCATGGATTGTGATGTCATAATTTTGCATTGCATACTGCATTGCATGGATTGTGATGTCATAATGTTGCATTACATGATGCTATGCATGGATTGTGATGTCATAATTTTGCATTGCATACTGCATTGCATGGATTGTGATGTCATAATTTTGCATTAAATGATGCTTTGCATGGATTATGATGTCATAATTTTGCATTGCATACTGCATTGCATGGATTGTGATGTCATAATTTTGCATTGCATGGATTGTGATGTCATACTTTTGCATTAAATGATGCTTTGCATGGATTATGATGTCATAATTTTGCATTGCATACTGCATTGCATGGATTGTGATGTAATAATTTTGCATTGCATACTGCATTGCATGGATTGTGATGTCATAATTTTGCATTAAATGATGCTTTGCATAGATTATGATGTCATAATTTTGCATTAAATGATGCTTTGCATGGATTATGATGTCATAATTTTGCATTGCATACTGCATTGCATGGATTGTGATGTCATAATTTTGCATTAAATGATGCTTTGCATGGATTGTGATGTCATAATTTTGCATTGCATACTGCATTGCATGGATTGTGATGTCATACTTTTGCATTAAATGATGCTTTGCATGGATTATGATGTCATAATTTTGCATTGCATACTGCATTGCATGGATTATGATGTCATCATTTTGCATTGCATACTGCATTGCATGGATTGTGATGTCAAAATGTTGCATTAAATGATGCTTTGCATGGATTGTGATGTCATAATTTTGCATTGCATACTGCATTGCATGGATTGTGATGTCATAATTTTGCATTAAATGATGCTTTGCATAGATTATGATGTCATAATTTTGCATTAAATGATGCTTTGCATGGATTATGATGTCATAATTTTGCATTGCATACTGCATTGCATGGATTGTGATGTCATAATGTTGCATTAAATGATGCTTTGCATGGATTGTGATGTCATAATTTTGCATTGCATACTGCATTGCATGGATTGTGATGTCATAATTTTGCATTGCATACTGCATTGCATGGATTGTGATGTCAAAATGTTGCATTAAATGATGCTTTGCATGGATTGTGATGTCATAATTTTGCATTGCATACTGCATTGCATGGATTGTGATGTCATAATTTTGCATTGCATACTGCATTGCATGGATTGTGATGTCATAATGTTGCATTACATGATGCTATGCATGGATTGTGATGTCATAATTTTGCATTGCATACTGCATTGCATGGATTGTGATGTCATAATTTTGCATTAAATGATGCTTTGCATAGATTATGATGTCATAATTTTGCATTAAATGATGCTTTGCATGGATTATGATGTCATAATTTTGCATTGCATACTGCATTGCATGGATTGTGATGTCATAATTTTGCATTAAATGATGCTTTGCATGGATTGTGATGTCATAATTTTGCATTGCATACTGCATTGCATGGATTGTGATGTGATAATTTTGCATTAAATGATGCTTTGCATGGATTGTGATGTCATAATTTTGCATTGCATACTGCATTGCATGTATTGTGATGTCATAATTTTGCATTGCATACTGCATTGCATGGATTGTGATGTCATAATTTTGCATTGATACTGCATTGCATGGATTGTGATGTCATAATTTTGCATTGCATACTGCATTGCATGGATTGTGATGTCATAATTTTGCATTAAATGATGCTTTGCATGGATTATGATGTCATAATTTTGCATTGCATACTGCATTGCATGGATTGTGATGTCATAATTTTGCATTAAATGATGATTTGCATGGATTATGATGTCATAATTTTGCATTGCATGGATTGTGATGTCATAATTTTGCATTGCATACTGCATTGCATGGATTGTGATGTCATAATTTTGCATTAAATGATGCTTTGCATAGATTATGATGTCATAATTTTGCATTAAATGATGCTTTGCATGGATTATGATGTCATAATTTTGCATTGCATACTGCATTGCATGGATTGTGATGTCATAATTTTGCATTAAATGATGCTTTGCATGGATTGTGATGTCATAATTTTGCATTGCATACTGCATTGCATGGATTGTGATGTCATACTTTTGCATTAAATGATGCTTTGCATGGATTATGATGTCATAATTTTGCATTGCATACTGCATTGCATGGATTATGATGTCATCATTTTGCATTGCATACTGCATTGCATGGATTGTGATGTCATAATTTTGCATTGCATGGATTGTGATGTCATAATTTTGCATTGCATACTGCATTGCATGGATTGTGATGTCATAATTTTGCATTAAATGATGCTTTGCATAGATTATGATGTCATAATTTTGCATTAAATGATGCTTTGCATGGATTATGATGTCATAATTTTGCATTGCATACTGCATTGCATGGATTGTGATGTCATAATGTTGCATTAAATGATGCTTTGCATGGATTGTGATGTCATAATTTTGCATTGCATACTGCATTGCATGGATTGTGATGTCATAATTTTGCATTGCATACTGCATTGCATGGATTGTGATGTCAAAATGTTGCATTAAATGATGCTTTGCATGGATTGTGATGTCATAATTTTGCATTGCATACTGCATTGCATGGATTGTGATGTCATAATTTTGCATTGCATACTGCATTGCATGGATTGTGATGTCATAATGTTGCATTACATGATGCTATGCATGGATTGTGATGTCATAATTTTGCATTGCATACTGCATTGCATGGATTGTGATGTCATAATTTTGCATTAAATGATGCTTTGCATGGATTATGATGTCATAATTTTGCATTGCATACTGCATTGCATGGATTGTGATGTCATAATTTTGCATTGCATGGATTGTGATGTCATACTTTTGCATTAAATGATGCTTTGCATGGATTATGATGTCATAATTTTGCATTGCATACTGCATTGCATGGATTGTGATGTAATAATTTTGCATTGCATACTGCATTGCATGGATTGTGATGTCATAATGTTGCATTAAATGATGCTTTGCATGGATTGTGATGTCATAATTTTGCATTGCATACTGCATTGCATGGATTGTGATGTCATACTTTAGCATTAAATGATGCTTTGCATGGATTATGATGTCATAATTTTGCATTGCATACTGCATTGCATGGATTGTGATGTCATAATTTTGCATTGCATACTGCATTGCATGGATTGTGATGTCATAATTTTGCATTGCATGGATTGTGATGTCATACTTTTGCATTAAATGATGCTTTGCATGGATTATGATGTCATAATTTTGCATTGCATACTGCATTGCATGGATTGTGATGTCATAATTTTGCATTGATACTGCATTGCATGGCTTGTGATGTCATAATTTTGCATTGCATACTGCATTGCATGGATTGTGATGTCATAATTTTGCATTAAATGATGCTTTGCATGGATTATGATGTCATAATTTTGCATTGCATACTGCATTGCATGGATTGTGATGTCATAATTTTGCATTAAATGATGCTTTGCATGGATTGTGATGTCATAATTTTGCATTGCATACTGCATTGCATGGATTGCGATGTCATAATTTTGCATTAAATGATGCTTTGCATGGATTGTGATGTCATAATTTTGCATTAAAAGATGCTTTGCATGGATTGTGATGTCATAATTTTGCATTGCATACTGCATTGCATGGATTGTGATGTCATAATTTTGCATTAAATGATGCTTTGCATGGATTATGATGTCATAATTTTGCATTGCATACTGCATTGCATGGATTGTGATGTCATAATTTTGCATTAAATGATGATTTGCATGTATTATGATGTCATAATTTTGCATTGCATGGATTGTGATGTCATAATTTTGCATTGCATACTGCATTGCATGGATTGTGATGTCATAATTTTGCATTAAATGATGCTTTGCATAGATTATGATGTCATAATTTTGCATTAAATGATGCTTTGCATGGATTATGATGTCATAATTGTGCATTGCATACTGCATTGCATGGATTGTGATGTCATAATTTTGCATTAAATGATGCTTTGCATGGATTGTGATGTCATAATTTTGCATTGCATACTGCATTGCATGGATTGTGATGTCATAATTTTGCATTAAATGATGTTTTGCATGGATTATGATGTCATAATTTTGCATTGCATACTGCATTGCATGGATTGTGATGTCATAATTTTGCATCGCATACTGCATTGCATGGATTGTGATGTCATACGTTAGCATTAAATGATGCTTTGCATGGATTATGATGTCATAATTTTGCATTGCATACTGCATTGCATGGATTGTGATGTCATAATTTTGCATTGCATACTGCATTGCATGGATTGTGATGTCATAATTTTGCATTGCATACTGCATTGCATGGATTGTGATGTCATAATGTTGCATTAAATGATGCTTTGAATGGATTGTGATGTCATAATTTTGCATTGCATACTGCATTGCATGGATTGTGATGTCATAATTTTGCATTGCATACTGCATTGCATGGATTGTGATGTCATAATGTTGCATTAAATGATGCTTTGCATGGATTGTGATGTCATAATTTTGCATTGCATACTGCATTGCATGGATTGTGATGTCATAATGTTGCATTGCATGGATTGTGATGTCATACTTTTGCATTAAATGATGCTTTGCATGGATTATGATGTCATAATTTTGCATTGCATACTGCATTGCATGGATTGTGATGTCATAATTTTGCATTGCATACTGCATTGCATGGATTGTGATGTCATCATTTTGCATTGCATACTGCATTGCATGGATTGTGATGTCATAATTTTGCATTGCATACTGCATTGCATGGATTGTGATGTCATAATTTTGCATTAAATTATGCTTTGCATGGATTATGATGTCATAATTTTGCATTGCATGGATTGTGATGTCATAATTTTGCATTGCATACTGCATTGCATGGATTGTGATGTCATAATTTTGCATTGCATACTGCATTGCATGGATTGTGATGTCATAATTTTGCATTAAATGATGCTTTGCATGGATTATGATGTCATAATTTTGCATTGCATACTGCATTGCATGGATTGTGATGTCATAATTTTGCATTGCATACTGCATTATATGGATTGTGATGTCATAATTTTGCATTAAATGATGCTTTGCATGGATTATGAAGTCATAATTTTGCATTGCATACTGCTTTGCATGGATTGTGATGTCATAATTTTGCATTAAATGATGCTTTGCATGGATTGTGATGTCATAATTTTGCATTGCATACTGCATTGCATGGATTGTGATGTCATAATTTTGCATTAAATGATGCTTTGCATGGATTGTGATGTCATAATTTTGCATTAAAAGATGCTTTGCATGGATTATGATGCCATAATTTTGCATTGCATACTGCATTGCATGGATTGTGATGTCATAATTTTGCATTAAATGATGCTTTGCATGGATTGTGATGTCATAATTTTGCATTGCATACTGCATTGCATGGATTGTGATGTCATAATTTTGCATTAAATGATGCTTTGCATGGATTGTGATGTCATAATTTTGCATTAAATGATGCTTTGCATGGATTATGATGTCATAATTTTGCATTGCATGGATTGTGATGTCATAATTTTGCATTGCATACTGCATTGCATGGATTGTGATGTCATAATTTTACATTAAATGATGCTTTGCATGGATTATGATGTCATAATTTTGCATTGCATACTGCATTGCATGGATTGTGATGTCATAATTTGACATTAAATAATGCTTTGCATGGATTGTGATGTCATAATTTTGCATTAAATGATGCTTTGCATGGATTATGATGCCATAATTTTGCATTGCATACTGCATTTCATGGATTGTGTTGTCATAATTTTGCATTAAATGATGCTTTGCATGGCTTATGATGTCATAATTTTGCATTGCATGGATTGTGATGTCATAATTTTGCATTGCATACTGCATTGCATGGATTGTGATGTCATAATTTTGCATCAAATTATGCTTTGCATGGATTATGATGTCATAATTTTGCATTGCATGGATTGTGATGTCATAATTTTGCATTGCATACTGCATTGCATGGATTGTGGTGTCATAATTTTGCATTGCATACTGCATTGCATGGATTGTGATGTCATAATTTTGCATTAAATGATGCTTTGCATGGATTATGATGTCATAATTTTGCATTGCATACTGCATTGCATGGATTGTGATGTCATAATTTTGCATAAAATGATGCTTTGCATGGATTATGATGTCATAATTTTGCATTGCATACTGCATTGCATGGATTGTGATGTCATAATTTTGCATTGCATACTGCATTATATGGATTGTGATGTCATAATTTTGCATTAAATGATGCTTTGCATGGATTATGAAGTCATAATTTTGCATTGCATACTGCTTTGCATGGATTGTGATGTCATAATTTTGCATTAAATGATGCTTTGCATGGATTATGATGTCATAATTTTGCATTGCATGCTGCATTGTATGGATTGTGATGTTATAATTTTGCATTAAATGATGCTTCGCATGGATTGTGATGTCATAATTTTGCATTGCATACTGCATTGCATGTATTGTGATGTCATAATTTTGCATTGCATACTGCATTGCATGGATTGTGATGTCATAATTTTGCATTGATACTGCATTGCATGGATTGTGATGTCATAATTTTGCATTGCATACTGCATTGCATGGATTGTGATGTCTTAATTTTGCATTAAATGATGCTTTGCATGGATCATGATGTCATAATTTTGCATTGCATACTGCATTGCATGGATTGTGATGTCATAATTTTGCATTAAATGATGCTTTGCATGGATTGTGATGTCATAATTTTGCATTGCATACTGCATTGCATGTATTGTGATGTCATAATTTTGCATTGCATACTGCATTGCATGGATTGTGATGTCATAATTTTGCATTGATACTGCATTGCATGGATTGTGATGTCATAATTTTGCATTGCATACTGCATTGCATGGATTGTGATGTCATAATTTTGCATTAAATGATGCTTTGCATGGATTATGATGTCATAATTTTGCATTGCATACTGCATTGCATGGATTGTGATGTCATAATTTTGCATTAAATGATGATTTGCATGGATTATGATGTCATAATTTTGCATTGCATGGATTGTGATGTCATAATTTTGCATTGCATACTGCATTGCATGGATTGTGATGTCATAATTTT
Organism: Pseudophryne corroboree; assembly: GCF_028390025.1. NCBI lineage: Eukaryota > Metazoa > Chordata > Amphibia > Anura > Myobatrachidae > Pseudophryne > Pseudophryne corroboree. The sequence goes on along the minus strand of NW_026967558.1, from coordinate 196,213 downwards.
GCATTAAATGATGCTTTGCATAGATTATGATGTCATAATTTTGCATTAAATGATGCTTTGCATGGATTATGATGTCATAATTTTGCATTGCATACTGCATTGCATGGATTGTGATGTCATAATTTTGCATTAAATGATGCTTTGCATGGATTGTGATGTCATAATTTTGCATTGCATACTGCATTGCATGGATTGTGATGTGATAATTTTGCATTAAATGATGCTTTGCATGGATTGTGATGTCATAATTTTGCATTGCATACTGCATTGCATGTATTGTGATGTCATAATTTTGCATTGCATACTGCATTGCATGGATTGTGATGTCATAATTTTGCATTGATACTGCATTGCATGGATTGTGATGTCATAATTTTGCATTGCATACTGCATTGCATGGATTGTGATGTCATAATTTTGCATTAAATGATGCTTTGCATGGATTATGATGTCATAATTTTGCATTGCATACTGCATTGCATGGATTGTGATGTCATAATTTTGCATTAAATGATGATTTGCATGGATTATGATGTCATAATTTTGCATTGCATGGATTGTGATGTCATAATTTTGCATTGCATACTGCATTGCATGGATTGTGATGTCATAATTTTGCATTAAATGATGCTTTGCATAGATTATGATGTCATAATTTTGCATTAAATGATGCTTTGCATGGATTATGATGTCATAATTTTGCATTGCATACTGCATTGCATGGATTGTGATGTCATAATTTTGCATTAAATGATGCTTTGCATGGATTGTGATGTCATAATTTTGCATTGCATACTGCATTGCATGGATTGTGATGTCATACTTTTGCATTAAATGATGCTTTGCATGGATTATGATGTCATAATTTTGCATTGCATACTGCATTGCATGGATTATGATGTCATCATTTTGCATTGCATACTGCATTGCATGGATTGTGATGTCATAATTTTACATTAAATGATGCTTTGCATGGATTATGATGTCATAATTTTGCATTGCGTACTGCATTGCATGGATTGTGATGTCGTAATTTTACATTAAATAATGCTTTGCATGGATTGTGATGTCATAATTTTGCATTAAATGATGCTTTGCATGGATTATGATGTCATAATTTTGCATTGCATACTGCATTGCATGGATTGTGATGTCATAATTTTGCATTTAATGATGCTTTGCATGGATTATGATGTCATAATTTTGCATTGCATGGATTGTGATGTCATAATTTTGCATTGCATACTGCATTGCATGGATTGTGATGTCATAATTTTGCATTAAATTATGCTTTGCATGGATTATGATGTCATAATTTTGCATTGCATGGATTGTGATGTCATAATTTTACATTGCATACTGCATTGCATGGATTGTGATGTCATAATTTTGCATTGCATACTGCATTGCATGGATTGTGATGTCATATTTTTGCATTAAATGATGCTTTGCATGGATTATGATGTCATAATTTTGCATTGCATACTGCATTGCATGGATTGTGATGTCATAATTTTGCATAAAATGATGCTTTGCATGGATTATGATGTCATAATTTTGCATTGCATACTGCATTGCATGGATTGCGATGTCATAATTTTGCATTGCATACTGCATTATATGGATTGTGATGTCATAATTTTGCATTAAATGATGCTTTGCATGGATTATGAAGTCATAATTTTGCATTGCATACTGCTTTGCATGGATTGTGATGTCATAATTTTGCATTAAATGATGCTTTGCATGGATTATGATGTCATAATTTTGCATTGCATGCTGCATTGTATGGGTTGTGATGTTATAATTTTGCATTGCATACTGCATTGCATGGATTGTGATGTCATAATTTTGCATTGCATACTGCATTGCATGGATTGTGATGTCATAATTTTGCATTGCATACTGCATTGCATGGATTGTGATGTCATACTTTTGCATTAAATGATGCTTTGCATGGATTATGATGTCATAATTTTGCATTGCATACTGCATTGCATGGATTGTGATGTCATAATTTTGCATTAAATGATGCTTTGCATGGATTGTGATGTCATAATTTTGCATTGCATACTGCATTGCATGGATTGTGATGTCATAATTTTGCATTAAATGATGCTTTGCATGGATTGTGATGTCATAATTTTGCATTAAAAGATGCTTTGCATGGATTGTGATGTCATAATTTTGCATTGCATACTGCATTGCATGGATTGTGATGTCATAATTTTGCATTAAATGATGCTTTGCATGGATTATGATGTTATAATTTTGCATTGCATGGATTGTGATGTCATAATTTTGCATTGCATACTGCATTGCATGGATTGTGATGTCATAATTTTGCATTGCATACTGCATTGCATGGATTGTGAAGTCATAATTTTGCATTAAATGATGCTTTGTATGGATTATTATGTCATAATTTTGCATTGCATACTGCATTGCATGGATTGTGATGTCATAATTTTGCATAAAATGATGCTGTGCATGGATTATGAGGTCATAATTTTGCATTGCAAACTGCATTGCATGGATTGTGATGTCATAATTTTGCATTGCATACTGCTTTGCATGGATTGTGATGTCATAATTTTGCATTGCATACTGCATTGCATGGATTGTGATGTCATAATTTTGCATTAAATAATGCTTTGCATGGATTATGATGTCATAATGTTGCATTGCATGGATTGTGATGTCATAATTTTGCATTGCATACTGCATTGCATGGATTGTGATGTCATAATTTTGCATTAAATGATGCTTTGCATGGATTATGATGTCATAATTTTGCATTAAATGATGCTTTGCATGGATTATGATGTCATAATTTTGCATTGCATACTGCATTGCATGGATTGTGATGTCATAATTTTGCATTAAATGATGCTATGCATGGATTGTGATGTCATAATTTTGCATTGCATACTGCATTGCATGGATTGTGATGTCATAATTTTGCATTGCATACTGCATTGCATGGATTGTGATGTCATAATTTTGCATTAAATGATGCTTTGCATGGATTATGATGTCATAATTGTGCATTGTATACTGCATTGCATGGATTGTGATGTCATAATTTTGCATTGCATACTGCATTGCATGGATTGTGATGTCATAATTTTACATAAAATGATGCTTTGCATGGATTATGATGTCATAATTTTGCATTGCATACTGCATTGCATGGATTGTGATGTCATAATTTTACATTAAATAATGCTTTGCATGGATTGTGATGTCATAATTTTGCATTGCATACTGCATTGCATGGATTGTGATGTCATAATTTTGCATTAAATGATGCTTTGCATGGATTATGATGTCATAATTTTGCATTGCATACTGCATTGCATGGATTGTGATGTCATAATTTTGCATTGCATACTGCATTGCATGGATTGTGATGTCATAATGTTGCATTAAATGATGCTTTGCATGGATTGTGATGTCATAATTTTGCATTGCATACTGCATTGCATGGATTGTGATGTCATAATTTTGCATTGCATACTGCATTGCATGGATTGTGATGTCATAATGTTGCATTAAATGATGCTATGCATGGATTGTGATGTCATAATTTTGCATTGCATACTGCATTGCATGGATTGTGATGTCATAATTTTGCATTGCATACTGCATTGCATGGATTGCGATGTCATAATTTTGCATTGCATACTGCATTGCATGGATTGTGATGTCATAATTTTGCATCGCATACTGCATTGCATGGATTGTGATGTCATACTTTAGCATTAAATGATGCTTTGCATGGATTATGATGTCATAATTTTGCATTGCATACTGCATTGCATGGATTGTGATGTCATAATTTTGCATTGCATACTGCATTTCATGGATTGTGATGTCATAATTTTGCATTGCATACTGCATTGCATGGATTGTGATGTCATAATGTTGCATTAAATGATGCTTTGAATGGATTGTGATGTCATAATTTTGCATTGCATACTGCATTGCATGGATTGTGATGTCATAATTTTGCATTACATACTGCATTGCATGGATTGTGATGTCATAATGTTGCATTAAATGATGCTCTGCATGGATTGTGATGTCATAATTTTGCATTGCATACTGCATTGCATGGATTGTGATGTCATAATTTTGCATTGCATGGATTGTGATGTCATACTTTTGCATTAAATGATGATTTGCATGGATTATGATGTCATAATTTTGCATTGCATACTGCATTGCATGGATTGTGATGTAATAATTTTGCATTGCATACTGCATTGCATGGATTGTGATGTCATAATGTTGCATTAAATGATGCTTTGCATGGATTGTGATGTCATAATTTTGCATTGCATACTGCATTGCATGGATTGTGATGTCATAATTTTGCATTGCATACTGCATTGCATGGATTGTGATGTCATAATGTTGCATTAAATGATGCTTTGCATGGATTGTGATGTAATAATTTTGCATTGCATACTGCATTGCATGGATTGTGATGTCATAATGTTGCATTAAATGATGCTTTGCATGGATTGTGATGTCATAATTTTGCATTGCATACTGCATTGCATGGATTGTGATGTCATACTTTAGCATTAAATGATGCTTTGCATGGATTATGATGTCATAATTTTGCATTGCATACTGCATTACATGGATTGTGATGTCATAATTTTGCATTGCATACTGCATTGCATGGATTGTGATGTCATAATTTTGCATTGCATGGATTGTGATGTCATACTTTTGCATTAAATGATGCTTTGCATGGATTATGATGTCATAATTTTGCATTGCATACTGCATTGCATGGATTGTGATGTCATAATTTTGCATTGCATACTGCATTGCATGGATTGTGATGTCATAATTTTGCATTGCATACTGCATTGCATGGATTGTGATGTCATAATGTTGCATTAAATGATGCTTTGCATGGATTGTGATGTCATAATTTTGCATTGCATACTGCATTGCATGGATTGTGATGTCATAATTTTGCATTGCATGGATTGTGATGTCATACTTTTGCATTAAATGATGCTATGCATGGATTGTGATGTCATAATTTTGCATTGCATACTGCATTGCATGGATTGTGATGTCATAATTTTGCATTGCATACTGCATTGCATGGATTGTGATGTCATAATGTTGCATTGCATGGATTGTGATGTCATACTTTTGCATTAAATGATGATTTGCATGGATTATGATGTCATAATTTTGCATTGCATACTGCATTGCATGGATTGTGATGTCATAATTTTGCATTGCATACTGCATTGCATGGATTGTGATGTCATAATGTTGCATTAAATGATGCTTTGCATGGATTGTGATGTCATAATTTTGCATTGCATACTGCATTGCATGGATTGTGATGTCATAATTTTGCATTGCATACTGCATTGCATGGATTGTGATGTCATAATGTTGCATTAAATGATGCTATGCATGGATTGTGATGTCATAATTTTGCATTGCATACTGCATTTCATGGATTGTGATGTCATAATTTTGCATTGCATACTGCATTGCATGGATTGTGATGTCATCATTTTGCATTGCATACTGCATTGCATGGATTGTGATGTCATCATTTTGCATTGCACACTGCATTGCATGGATTGTGATGTCATAATTTTGCATTGCATACTGCATTGCATGGATTGTGATGTCATAATGTTGCATTAAATGATGCTTTGCATGGATTGTGATGTCATAATTTTGCATTGCATACTGCATTGCATGGATTGTGATGTCATACTTTAGCATTAAATGATGCTTTGCATGGATTATGATGTCATAATTTTGCATTGCATACTGCATTGCATGGATTGTGATGTCATAATTTTGCATTGCATACTGCATTGCATGGATTGTGATGTCATAATTTTGCATTGCATGGATTGTGATGTCATACTTTTGCATTAAATGATGCTTTGCATGGATTATGATGTCATAATTTTGCATTGCATACTGCATTGCATGGATTGTGATGTCATAATTTTGCATTGCATACTGCATTGCATGGATTGTGATGTCATAATTTTGCATTAAATGATGCTTTGCATGGATTATGATGTCATAATTTTGCATTGCATACTGCATTGCATGGATTGTGATGTCATAATTTTGCATCGCATACTGCATTGCATGGATTGTGATGTCATACTTTAGCATTAAATGATGCTTTGCATGGATTATGATGTCATAATTTTGCATTGCATACTGCATTGCATGGATTGTGATGTCATCATTTTGCATTGCATACTGCTTTGCATGGATTGTGATGTCATAATTTTGCATTGCATACTGCATTGCATGGATTGTGATGTCATAATGTTGCATTAAATGATGCTTTGAATGGATTGTGATGTCATAATTTTGCATTGCATACTGCATTGCATGGATTGTGATGTCATAATTTTGCATTGCATACTGCATTGCATGGATTGTGATGTCATAATGTTGCATTAAATGATGCTTTGCATGGATTGTGATGTCATAATTTTGCATTGCATACTGCATTGCATGGATTGTGATGTCATCATTTTGCATTGCATGGATTGTGATGTCATACTTTTGCATTAAATGATGCTTTGCATGGATTATGATGTCATAATTTTGCATTGCATACTGCATTGCATGGATTGTGATGTCATAATGTTGCATTAAATGATGCTTTGCATGGATTGTGATGTCATAATTTTGCATTGCATACTGCATTGCATGGATTGTGATGTCATAATTTTGCATTGCATACTGCATTGCATGGATTGTGATGTCATAATGTTGCATTAAATGATGCTATGCATGGATTGTGATGTCATAATTTTGCATTGCATACTGCATTGCATGGATTGTGATGTCATAATTTTGCATTGCATACTGCATTGCATGGATTGTGATGTCATAATGTTGCATTGCATGGATTGTGATGTCATACTTTTGCATTAAATGATGCTTTGCATGGATTGTGATGTCATACTTTTGCATTAAATGATGCTTTGCATGGATTATGATGTCATAATTTTGCATTGCATACTGCATTGCATGGATTGTGATGTCATCATTTTGCATTGCATGGATTGTGATGTCATACTTTTGCATTAAATGATGCTTTGCATGGATTATGATGTCATAATTTTGCATTGCATACTGCATTGCATGGATTGTGATGTCATAATGTTGCATTAAATGATGCTTTGCATGGATTGTGATGTCATAATTTTGCATTGCATACTGCATTGCATGGATTGTGATGTCATAATTTTGCATTGCATACTGCATTGCATGGATTGTGATGTCAAAATGTTGCATTAAATGATGCTTTGCATGGATTGTGATGTCATAATTTTGCATTGCATACTGCATTGCATGGATTGTGATGTCATAATTTTGCATTGCATACTGCATTGCATGGATTGTGATGTCATAATGTTGCATTAAATGATGCTATGCATGGATTGTGATGTCATAATTTTGCATTAAATGATGCTTTGCATGGATTATGATGTCATAATTTTGCATTGCATACTGCATTGCATGGATTGTGATGTCATAATTTTGAATTGCATGGATTGTGATGTCATACTTTTGCATTAAATGATGCTTTGCATGGATTATGATGTCATAATTTTGCATTGCATACTGCATTGCATGGATTGTGATGTAATAATTTTGCATTGCATACTGCATTGCATGGATTGTGATGTCATAATGTTGCATTAAATGATGCTTTGCATGGATTGTGATGTCATAATTTTGCATTGCATACTGCATTGCATGGATTGTGATGTCATACTTTAGCATTAAATGATGCTTTGCATGGATTATGATGTCATAATTTTGCATTGCATACTGCATTGCATCGATTGTGATGTCATAATTTTGCATTGCATACTGCATTGCATGGATTGTGATGTCATAATTTTGCATTGCATGGATTGTGATGTCATACTTTTGCATTAAATGATGCTTTGCATGGATTATGATGTCATAATTTTGCATTGCATACTGCATTGCATGGATTGTGATGTCATAATTTTGCATTGCATACTGCATTGCATGGATTGTGATGTCATAATTTTGCATTGCATACTGCATTGCATGGATTGTGATGTCATAATGTTGCATTAAATGATGCTTTGCATGGATTGTGATGTCATAATTTTGCATTGCATACTGCATTGCATGGATTGTGATGTCATAATTTTGCATTGCATGGATTGTGATGTCATACTTTTGCATTAAATGATGCTTTGCATGGATTATGATGTCATAATTTTGCATTGCATACTGCATTGCATGGATTGTGATGTCATAATTTTGCATTGCATACTGCATTGCATGGATTGTGATGTCATAATTTTGCATTGCATACTGCATTGCATGGATTGTGATGTCATAATGTTGCATTAAATGATGCTATGCATGGATTGTGATGTCATAATTTTGCATTGCATACTGCATTGCATGGATTGTGATGTCATAATTTTGCATTGCATACTGCATTGCATGGATTGTGATGTCATAATGTTGCATTGCATGGATTGTGATGTCATACTTTTGCATTAAATGATGCTTTGCATGGATTATGATGTCATAATTTTGCATTGCATACTGCATTGCATGGATTGTGATGTCATAATTTTGCATTGCATACTGCATTGCATGGATTGTGATGTCATAATGTTGCATTAAATGATGCTTTGCATGGATTGTGATGTCATAATTTTGCATTGCATACTGCATTGCATGGATTGTGATGTCATAATTTTGCATTGCATACTGCATTGCATGGATTGTGATGTCATAATGTTGCATTAAATGATGCTATGCATGGATTGTGATGTCATAATTTTGCATTGCATACTGCATTTCATGGATTGTGATGTCATAATTTTGCATTGCATACTGCATTGCATGGATTGTGATGTCATAATTTTGCATTGCATACTGCATTGCATGGATTGTGATGTCTTCATTTTGCATTGCACACTGCATTGCATGGATTGTGATGTCATAATTTTGCATTGCATACTGCATTGCATGGATTGTGATGTCATAATTTTGCATCGCATACTGCATTGCATGGATTGTGATGTCATACTTTAGCATTAAATGATGCTTTGCATGGATTATGATGTCATAATTTTGCATTGCATACTGCATTGCATGGATTGTGATGTCATAATTTTGCATTGCATACTGCATTGCATGGATTGTGATGTCATAATGTTGCATTGCATGGATTGTGATGTCATACTTTTGCATTAAATGATGCTTTGCATGGATTGTGATGTAATAATTTTGCATTGCATACTGCATTGCATGGATTGTGATGTCATAATGTTGCATTAAATGATGCTTTGCATGGATTGTGATGTCATAATTTTGCATTGCATACTGCATTGCATGGATTGTGATGTCATACTTTAGCATTAAATGATGCTTTGCATGGATTATGATGTCATAATTTTGCATTGCATACTGCATTACATGGATTGTGATGTCATAATTTTGCATTGCATACTGCATTGCATGGATTGTGATGTCATAATTTTGCATTGCATGGATTGTGATGTCATACTTTTGCATTAAATGATGCTTTGCATGGATTATGATGTCATAATTTTGCATTGCATACTGCATTGCATGGATTGTGATGTCATAATTTTGCATTGCATGGATTGTGATGTCATACTTTTGCATTAAATGATGCTATGCATGGATTGTGATGTCATAATTTTGCATTGCATACTGCATTGCATGGATTGTGATGTCATAATTTTGCATTGCATACTGCATTGCATGGATTGTGATGTCATAATGTTGCATTGCATGGATTGTGATGTCATACTTTTGCATTAAATGATGCTTTGCATGGATTATGATGTCATAATTTTGCATTGCATACTGCATTGCATGGATTGTGATGTCATAATTTTGCATTGCATACTGCATTGCATGGATTGTGATGTCATAATGTTGCATTAAATGATGCTTTGCATGGATTGTGATGTCATAATTTTGCATTGCATGGATTGTGATGTCATAATTTTGCATTGCATACTGCATTGCATGGATTGTGATGTCATAATGTTGCATTAAATGATGCTATGCATGGATTGTGATGTCATAATTTTGCATTGCATACTGCATTTCATGGATTGTGATGCCATAATTTTGCATTGCATACTGCATTGCATGGATTGTGATGTCATAATGTTGCATTAAATGATGCTATGCATGGATTGTGATGTCATAATGTTGCATTAAATGATGCTATGCATGGATTGTGATGTCATAATTTTGCATCGCATACTGCATTGCATGGATTGTGATGTCATAATTTTGCATTGCATACTGCATTGCATGGATTGTGATGTCATAATGTTGCATTGCATGGATTGTGATGTCATACTTTTGCATTAAATGATGCTTTGCATGGATTATGATGTCATAATTTTGCATTGCATACTGCATTGCATGGATTGTGATGTCATAATTTTGCATTGCATACTGCATTGCATGGATTGTGATGTCATAATGTTGCATTAAATGATGCTTTGCATGGATTGTGATGTCATAATTTTGCATTGCATACTGCATTGCATGGATTGTGATGTCATAATTTTGCATTGCATACTGCATTGCATGGATTGTGATGTCATCATTTTGCATTGCACACTGCATTGCATGGATTGTGATGTCATAATTTTGCATTGCATACTGCATTGCATGGATTGTGATGTCATAATTTTGCATCGCATACTGCATTGCATGGATTGTGATGTCATACTTTAGCATTAAATGATGCTTTGCATGGATTATGATGTCATAATTTTGCATTGCATACTGCATTGCATGGATTGTGATGTCATAATTTTGCATTGCATACTGCATTGCATGGATTGTGATGTCATAATTTTGCATTGCATACTGCATTGCATGGATTGTGATGTCATAATGTTGCATTAAATGATGCTTTGAATGGATTGTTATGTCATAATTTTGCATTGCATACTGCATTGCATGGATTGTGATGTCATAATTTTGCATTGCATACTGCATTGCATGGATTGTGATGTCATAATGTTGCATTAAATGATGCTTTGCATGGATTGTGATGTCATCATTTTGCATTGCATACTGCATTGCATGGATTGTGATGTCATAATGTTGCATTAAATGATGCTATGCATGGATTGTGATGTCATAATTTTGCATTGCATACTGCATTGCATGGATTGTGATGTCATAATTTTGCATTGCATACTGCATTGCATGGATTGTGATGTCATAATGTTGCATTGCATGGATTGTGATGTCATAATTTTGCATTAAATGATGCTTTGCATGGATTGTGATGTAATAATTTTGCATTGCATACTGCATTGCATGGATTGTGATGTCATAATGTTGCATTAAATGATGCTTTGCATGGATTGTGATGTCATAATTTTGCATTGCATACTGCATTGCATGGATTGTGATGTCATACTTTAGCATTAAATGATGCTTTGCATGGATTATGATGTCATAATTTTGCATTGCATACTGCATTACATGGATTGTGATGTCATAATTTTGCATTGCATACTGCATTGCATGGATTGTGATGTCATAATTTTGCATTGCATACTGCATTGCATGGATTGTGATGTCATAATGTTGCATTGCATGGATTGTGATGTCATACTTTTGCATTAAATGATGCTTTGCATGGATTATGATGTCATAATTTTGCATTGCATACTGCATTGCATGGATTGTGATGTCATAATTTTGCGTTGCATACTGCATTGCATGGATTGTGATGTCATAATGTTGCATTAAATGATGCTTTGCATGGATTGTGATGTCATAATTTTGCATTGCATGGATTGTGATGTCATAATTTTGCATTGCATACTGCATTGCATGGATTGTGATGTCATAATGTTGCATTAAATGATGCTATGCATGGATTGTGATGTCATAATTTTGCATTGCATACTGCATTTCATGGATTGTGATGCCATAATTTTGCATTGCATACTGCATTGCATGGATTGTGATGTCATAATGTTGCATTAAATGATGCTATGCATGGATTGTGATGTCATAATGTTGCATTAAATGATGCTATGCATGGATTGTGATGTCATAATTTTGCATCGCATACTGCATTGCATGGATTGTGATGTCATAATTTTGCATTGCATACTGCATTGCATGGATTGTGATGTCATAATGTTGCATTGCATGGATTGTGATGTCATACTTTTGCATTAAATGATGCTTTGCATGGATTATGATGTCATAATTTTGCATTGCATACTGCATTGCATGGATTGTGATGTCATAATTTTGCATTGCATACTGCATTGCATGGATTGTGATGTCATAATGTTGCATTAAATGATGCTTTGCATGGATTGTGATGTCATAATTTTGCATTGCATACTGCATTGCATGGATTGTGATGTCATAATTTTGCATTGCATACTGCATTGCATGGATTGTGATGTCATACTGTTGCATTAAATGATGCTATGCATGGATTGTGATGTCATAATTTTGCATTGCATACTGCATTTCATGGATTGTGATGTCATAATTTTGCATTGCATACTGCATTGCATGGATTGTGATGTCATAATTTTGCATTGCATACTGCATTGCATGGATTGTGATGTCATCATTTTGCATTGCACACTGCATTGCATGGATTGTGATGTCATAATTTTGCATTGCATACTGCATTGCATGGATTGTGATGTCATAATGTTGCATTAAATGATGCTTTGCATGGATTGTGATGTCATAATTTTGCATTGCATACTGCATTGCATGGATTGTGATGTCATAATTTTGCATTGCATGGATTGTGATGTCATACTTTTGCATTAAATGATGCTATGCATGGATTGTGATGTCATAATTTTGCATTGCATACTGCATTGCATGGATTGTGATGTCATAATGTTGCATTGCATGGATTGTGATGTCATACTTTTGCATTAAATGATGCTTTGCATGGATTATGATGTCATAATTTTGCATTGCATACTGCATTGCATGGATTGTGATGTCATAATTTTGCCTTGCATACTGCATTGCATGGATTGTGATGTCATAATGTTGCATTAAATGATGCTTTGCATGGATTGTGATGTCATAATTTTGCATTGCATACTGCATTGCATGGATTGTGATGTCATAATTTTGCATTGCATACTGCATTGCATGGATTGTGATGTCATCATTTTGCATTGCATACTGCATTGCATGGATTGTGATGTCATCATTTTGCATTGCACACTGCATTGCATGGATTGTGATGTCATAATTTTGCATTGCATACTGCATTGCATGGATTGTGATGTCATAATGTTGCATTAAATGATGCTTTGCATGGATTGTGATGTCATAATTTTGCATTGCATACTGCATTGCATGGATTGTGATGTCATACTTTAGCATTAAATGATGCTTTGCATGGATTATGATGTCATAATTTTGCATTGCATACTGCATTGCATGGATTGTGATGTCATAATTTTGCATTGCATACTGCATTGCATGGATTGTGATGTCATAATTTTGCATTGCATGGATTGTGATGTCATACTTTTGCATTAAATGATGCTTTGCATGGATTATGATGTCATAATTTTGCATTGCATACTGCATTGCATGGATTGTGATGTCATAATTTTGCATCGCATACTGCATTGCATGGATTGTGATGTCATACTTTAGCATTAAATGATGCTTTGCATGGATTATGATGTCATAATTTTGCATTGCATACTGCATTGCATGGATTGTGATGTCATAATTTTGCATTGCATACTGCATTGCATGGATTGTGATGTCATAATGTTGCATTGCATGGATTGTGATGTCATACTTTTGCATTAAATGATGCTTTGCATGGATTGTGATGTCATACTTTTGCATTAAATGATGCTTTGCATGGATTATGATGTCATAATTTTGCATTGCATACTGCATTGCATGGATTGTGATGTAATAATTTTGCATTGCATACTGCATTGCATGGATTGTGATGTCAAAATGTTGCATTAAATGATGCTTTGCATGGATTGTGATGTCATCATTTTGCATTGCATACTGCATTGCATGGATTGTGATGTCATAATTTTGCATTGCATACTGCATTGCATGGATTGTGATGTCATAATGTTGCATTAAATGATGCTATGCATGGATTGTGATGTCATAATTTTGCATTGCATACTGCATTGCATGGATTGTGATGTCATAATTTTGCATTAAATGATGCTTTGCATGGATTATGATGTCATAATTTTGCATTGCATACTGCATTGCATGGATTGTGATGTCATAATTTTGCATTGCATGGATTGTGATGTCATACTTTTGCATTAAATGATGCTTTGCATGGATTATGATGTCATAATTTTGCATTGCATACTGCATTGCATGGATTGTGATGTCATAATTTTGCATTGCATACTGCATTGCATGGATTGTGATGTCATAAGGTTGCATTGCATGGATTGTGATGTCATACTTTTGCATTAAATGATGCTTTGCATGGATTGTGATGTCATACTTTTGCATTAAATGATGCTTTGCATGGATTATGATGTCATAATTTTGCATTGCATACTGCATTGCATGGATTGTGATGTCATAATTTTGCATTGCATGGATTGTGATGTCATACTTTTGCATTAAATGATGCTTTGCATGGATTATGATGTCATAATTTTGCATTGCATACTGCATTGCATGGATTGTGATGTCATCATTTTGCATTGCATGGATTGTGATGTCATACTTTTGCATTAAATGATGCTTTGCATGGATTATGATGTCATAATTTTGCATTGCATACTGCATTGCATGGATTGTGATGTCATAATGTTGCATTAAATGATGCTTTGCATGGATTGTGATGTCATAATTTTGCATTGCATACTGCATTGCATGGATTGTGATGTCATAATTTTGCATTGCATACTGCATTGCATGGATTGTGATGTCAAAACGTTGCATTAAATGATGCTTTGCATGGATTGTGATGTCATAATTTTGCATTGCATACTGCATTGCATGGATTGTGATGTCATAATTTTGCATTGCATACTGCATTGCATGGATTGTGATGTCATAATGTTGCATTAAATGATGCTATGCATGGATTGTGATGTCATAATTTTGCATTGCATTCTGCATTGCATGGATTGTGATGTCATAATTTTGCATTAAATGATGCTTTGCATGGATTATGATGTCATAATTTTGCATTGCATACTGCATTGCATGGATTGTGATGTCATAATTTTGAATTGCATGGATTGTGATGTCATACTTTTGCATTAAATGATGCTTTGCATGGATTATGATGTCAT
This sequence comes from Pseudophryne corroboree, assembly GCF_028390025.1. NCBI lineage: Eukaryota > Metazoa > Chordata > Amphibia > Anura > Myobatrachidae > Pseudophryne > Pseudophryne corroboree. The sequence goes on along the minus strand of NW_026967558.1, from coordinate 180,818 downwards.
AATTTTGCATTGCATACTGCATTGCATGGATTGTGATGTAATAATTTTGCATTGCATACTGCATTGCATGGATTGTGATGTCATAATATTGCATTAAATGATGCTTTGCATGGATTGTGATGTCATAATTTTGCATTGCATACTGCATTGTATGGATTGTGATGTCATACTTTAGCATTAAATGATGCTTTGCATGGATTATGATGTCATAATTTTGCATTGCATACTGCATTGCATCGATTGTGATGTCATAATTTTGCATTGCATACTGCATTGCATGGATTGTGATGTCATAATTTTGCATTGCATGGATTGTGATGTCATACTTTTGCATTAAATGATGCTTTGCATGGATTATGATGTCATAATTTTGCATTGCATACTGCATTGCATGGATTGTGATGTCATAATTTTGCATTGCATACTGCATTGCATGGATTGTGATGTCATAATTTTGCATTGCATACTGCATTGCATGGATTGTGATGTCATAATGTTGCATTAAATGATGCTTTGCATGGATTGTGATGTCATAATTTTGCATTGCATACTGCATTGCATGGATTGTGATGTCATAATTTTGCATTGCATGGATTGTGATGTCATACTTTTGCATTAAATGATGCTTTGCATGGATTATGATGTCATAATTTTGCATTGCATACTGCATTGCATGGATTGTGATGTCATAATTTTGCATTGCATACTGCATTGCATGGATTGTGATGTCATAATTTTGCATTGCATACTGCATTGCATGGATTGTGATGTCATAATGTTGCATTAAATGATGCTATGCATGGATTGTGATGTCATAATTTTGCATTGCATACTGCATTGCATGGATTGTGATGTCATAATTTTGCATTGCATACTGCATTGCATGGATTGTGATGTCATAATGTTGCATTGCATGGATTGTGATGTCATACTTTTGCATTAAATGATGCTTTGCATGGATTATGATGTCATAATTTTGCATTGCATACTGCATTGCATGGATTGTGATGTCATAATTTTGCATTGCATACTGCATTGCATGGATTGTGATGTCATAATGTTGCATTAAATGATGCTTTGCATGGATTGTGATGTCATAATTTTGCATTGCATACTGCATTGCATGGATTGTGATGTCATAATTTTGCATTGCATACTGCATTGCATGGATTGTGATGTCATAATGTTGCATTAAATGATGCTATGCATGGATTGTGATGTCATAATTTTGCATTGCATACTGCATTTCATGGATTGTGATGTCATAATTTTGCATTGCATACTGCATTGCATGGATTGTGATGTCATAATTTTGCATTGCATACTGCATTGCATGGATTGTGATGTCTTCATTTTGCATTGCACACTGCATTGCATGGATTGTGATGTCATAATTTTGCATTGCATACTGCATTGCATGGATTGTGATGTCATAATTTTGCATTGCATACTGCATTGCATGGATTGTGATGTCATAATGTTGCATTAAATGATGCTTTGAATGGATTGTGATGTCATAATTTTGCATTGCATACTGCATTGCATGGATTGTGATGTCATAATTTTGCATTGCATACTGCATTGCATGGATTGTGATGTCATAATGTTGCATTAAATGATGCTTTGCATGGATTGTGATGTCATAATTTTGCATTGCATACTGCATTGCCTGGATTGTGATGTCATAATTTTGCATTGCATACTGCATTGCATGGATTGTGATGTCATAATGTTGCATTGCATGGATTGTGATGTCATACTTTTGCATTAAATGATGCTTTGCATGGATTGTGATGTAATAATTTTGCATTGCATACTGCATTGCATGGATTGTGATGTCATAATGTTGCATTAAATGATGCTTTGCATGGATTGTGATGTCATAATTTTGCATTGCATACTGCATTGCATGGATTGTGATGTCATACTTTAGCATTAAATGATGCTTTGCATGGATTATGATGTCATAATTTTGCATTGCATACTGCATTACATGGATTGTGATGTCATAAATTTGCATTGCATACTGCATTGCATGGATTGTGATGTCATAATTTTGCATTGCATGGATTGTGATGTCATACTTTTGCATTAAATGATGCTTTGCATGGATTATGATGTCATAATTTTGCATTGCATACTGCATTGCATGGATTGTGATGTCATAATTTTGCATTGCATGGATTGTGATGTCATACTTTTGCATTAAATGATGCTATGCATGGATTGTGATGTCATAATTTTGCATTGCATACTGCATTGCATGGATTGTGATGTCATAATTTTGCATTGCATACTGCATTGCATGGATTGTGATGTCATAATGTTGCATTGCATGGATTGTGATGTCATACTTTTGCATTAAATGATGCTTTGCATGGATTATGATGTCATAATTTTGCATTGCATACTGCATTGCATGGATTGTGATGTCATAATTTTGCATTGCATACTGCATTGCATGGATTGTGATGTCATAATGTTGCATTAAATGATGCTTTGCATGGATTGTGATGTCATAATTTTGCATTGCATGGATTGTGATGTCATAATTTTGCATTGCATACTGCATTGCATGGATTGTGATGTCATAATGTTGCATTAAATGATGCTATGCATGGATTGTGATGTCATAATTTTGCATTGCATACTGCATTTCATGGATTGTGATGTCATAATTTTGCATTGCATACTGCATTGCATGGATTGTGATGTCATAATGTTGCATTAAATGATGCTATGCATGGATTGTGATGTCATAATGTTGCATTAAATGATGCTATGCATGGATTGTGATGTCATAATTTTGCATCGCATACTGCATTGCATGGATTGTGATGTCATAATTTTGCATTGCATACTGCATTGCATGGATTGTGATGTCATAATGTTGCATTGCATGGATTGTGATGTCATACTTTTGCATTAAATGATGCTTTGCATGGATTATGATGTCATAATTTTGCATTGCATACTGCATTGCATGGATTGTGATGTCATAATTTTGCATTGCATACTGCATTGCATGGATTGTGATGTCATAATGTTGCATTAAATGATGCTTTGCATGGATTTTGATGTCATAATTTTGCATTGCATACTGCATTGCATGGATTGTGATGTCATAATTTTGCATTGCATACTGCATTGCATGGATTGTGATGTCATACTGTTGCATTAAATGATGCTATGCATGGATTGTGATGTCATAATTTTGCATTGCATACTGCATTTCATGGATTGTGATGTCATAATTTTGCATCGCATACTGCATTGCATGGATTGTGATGTCATACTTTAGCATTAAATGATGCTTTGCATGGATTATGATGTCATAATTTTGCATTGCATACTGCATTGCATGGATTGTGATGTCATAATTTTGCATTGCATACTGCATTGCATGGATTGTGATGTCATAATTTTGCATTGCATACTGCATTGCATGGATTGTGATGTCATAATGTTGCATTAAATGATGCTTTGAATGGATTGTTATGTCATAATTTTGCATTGCATACTGCATTGCATGGATTGTGATGTCATAATTTTGCATTGCATACTGCATTGCATGGATTGTGATGTCATAATGTTGCATTAAATGATGCTTTGCATGGATTGTGATGTCATAATTTTGCATTGCATACTGCATTGCATGGATTGTGATGTCATAATGTTGCATTAAATGATGCTATGCATGGATTGTGATGTCATAATTTTGCATTGCATACTGCATTTCATGGATTGTGATGTCATAATTTTGCATCGCATACTGCATTGCATGGATTGTGATGTCATACTTTAGCATTAAATGATGCTTTGCATGGATTATGATGTCATAATTTTGCATTGCATACTGCATTGCATGGATTGTGATGTCATAATTTTGCATTGCATACTGCATTGCATGGATTGTGATGTCATAATTTTGCATTGCATACTGCATTGCATGGATTGTGATGTCATAATGTTGCATTAAATGATGCTTTGAATGGATTGTTATGTCATAATTTTGCATTGCATACTGCATTGCATTGATTGTGATGTCATAATTTTGCATTGCATACTGCATTGCATGGATTGTGATGTCATAATGTTGCATTAAATGATGCTTTGCATGGATTGTGATGTCATAATTTTGCATTGCATACTGCATTGCATGGATTGTGATGTCATAATTTTGCATTGCATACTGCATTGCATGGATTGTGATGTCATAATGTTGCATTAAATGATGCTATGCATGGATTGTGATGTCATAATTTTGCATTGCATACTGCATTGCATGGATTGTGATGTCATAATTTTGCATTGCATACTGCATTGCATGGATTGTGATGTCATAATGTTGCATTGCATGGATTGTGATGTCATACTTTTGCATTAAATGATGCTTTGCATGGATTGTGATGTAATAATTTTGCATTGCATACTGCATTGCATGGATTGTGATGTCATAATGTTGCATTAAATGATGCTTTGCATGGATTGTGATGTCATAATTTTGCATTGCATACTGCATTGCATGGATTGTGATGTCATACTTTAGCATTAAATGATGCTTTGCATGGATTATGATGTCATAATTTTGCATTGCATACTGCATTACATGGATTGTGATGTCATAATTTTGCATTGCATACTGCATTGCATGGATTGTGATGTCATAATTTTGCATTGCATGGATTGTGATGTCATACTTTTGCATTAAATGATGCTTTGCATGGATTATGATGTCATAATTTTGCATTGCATACTGCATTGCATGGATTGTGATGTCATAATTTTGCATTGCATGGATTGTGATGTCATACTTTTGCATTAAATGATGCTATGCATGGATTGTGATGTCATAATTTTGCATTGCATACTGCATTGCATGGATTGTGATGTCATAATTTTGCATTGCATACTGCATTGCATGGATTGTGATGTCATAATGTTGCATTGCATGGATTGTGATGTCATACTTTTGCATTAAATGATGCTTTGCATGGATTATGATGTCATAATTTTGCATTGCATACTGCATTGCATGGATTGTGATGTCATAATTTTGCATTGCATACTGCATTGCATGGATTGTGATGTCATAATTTTGCATTGCATGGATTGTGATGTCATAAGGTTGCATTAAATGATGCTTTGCATGGATTGTGATGTCATAATTTTGCATTGCATACTGCATTGCATGGATTGTGATGTCATAATTTTGCATTGCATACTGCATTGCATGGATTGTGATGTCATAATGTTGCATTAAATGATGCTATGCATGGATTGTGATGTCATAATTTTGCATTGCATACTGCATTTCATGGATTGTGATGTCATAATTTTGCATTGCATACTGCATTGCATGGATTGTGATGTCATCATTTTGCATTGCATACTGCATTGCATGGATTGTGATGTCATCATTTTGCATTGCACACTGCATTGCATGGATTGTGATGTCATAATTTTGCATTGCATACTGCATTGCATGGATTGTGATGTCATAATGTTGCATTAAATGATGCTTTGCATGGATTGTGATGTCATAATTTTGCATTGCATACTGCATTGCATGGATTGTGATGTCATAATTTTGCATTGCATACTGCATTGCATGGATTGTGATGTCATAATTTTGCATTGCATGGATTGTGATGTCATACTTTTGCATTAAATGATGCTTTGCATGGATTATGATGTCATAATTTTGCATTGCATACTGCATTGCATGGATTGTGATGTCATAATTTTGCATTGCATACTGCATTGCATGGATTGTGATGTCATAATTTTGCATTAAATGATGCTTTGCATGGATTATGATGTCATAATTTTGCATTGCATACTGCATTGCATGGATTGTGATGTCATAATTTTGCATCGCATACTGCATTGCATGGATTGTGATGTCATACTTTAGCATTAAATGATGCTTTGCATGGATTATGATGTCATAATTTTGCATTGCATACTGCATTACATGGATTGTGATGTCATAATTTTGCATTGCATACTGCATTGCATGGATTGTGATGTCATAATTTTGCATTGCATGGATTGTGATGTCATACTTTTGCATTAAATGATGCTTTGCATGGATTATGATGTCATAATTTTGCATTGCATACTGCATTGCATGGATTGTGATGTCATAATTTTGCATTGCATACTGCATTGCATGGATTGTGATGTCATAATGTTGCATTAAATGATGCTTTGCATGGATTGTGATGTCATAATTTTGCATTGCATACTGCATTGCATGGATTGTGATGTCATAATTTTGCATTGCATGGATTGTGATGTCATACTTTTGCATTAAATGATGCTATGCATGGATTGTGATGTCATAATTTTGCATTGCATACTGCATTGCATGGATTGTGATGTCATAATGTTGCATTGCATGGATTGTGATGTCATACTTTTGCATTAAATGATGCTTTGCATGGATTATGATGTCATAATTTTGCATTGCATACTGCATTGCATGGATTGTGATGTCATAATGTTGCATTAAATGATGCTTTGCATGGATTGTGATGTCATAATTTTGCATTGCATACTGCATTGCATGGATTGTGATGTCATAATTTTGCATTGCATACTGCATTGCATGGATTGTGATGTCATCATTTTGCATTGCATACTGCATTGCATGGATTGTGATGTCATCATTTTGCATTGCACACTGCATTGCATGGATTGTGATGTCATAATTTTGCATTGCATACTGCATTGCATGGATTGTGATGTCATAATGTTGCATTAAATGATGCTTTGCATGGATTGTGATGTCATAATTTTGCATTGCATACTGCATTGCATGGATTGTGATGTCATACTTTAGCATTAAATGATGCTTTGCATGGATTATGATGTCATAATTTTGCATTGCATACTGCATTGCATGGATTGTGATGTCATAATTTTGCATTGCATACTGCATTGCATGGATTGTGATGTCATAATTTTGCATTGCATGGATTGTGATGTCATACTTTTGCATTAAATGATGCTTTGCATGGATTATGATGTCATAATTTTGCATTGCATACTGCATTGCATGGATTGTGATGTCATAATTTTGCATTGCATACTGCATTGCATGGATTGTGATGTCATAATTTTGCATTAAATGATGCTTTGCATGGATTATGATGTCATAATTTTGCATTGCATACTGGATTGCATGGATTGTGATGTCATAATTTTGTATCGCATACTGCATTGCATGGATTGTGATGTCATACTTTAGCATTAAATGATGCTTTGCATGGATTATGATGTCATAATTTTGCATTGCATACTGCATTGCATGGATTGTGATGTCATAATGTTGCATTAAATGATGCTTTGCATGGATTGTGATGTCATAATTTTGCATTGCATACTGCATTGCATGGATTGTGATGTCATCATTTTGCATTGCATGGATTGTGATGTCATACTTTTGCATTAAATGATGCTTTGCATGGATTATGATGTCATAATTTTGCATTGCATACTGCATTGCATGGATTGTGATGTCATAATGTTGCATTAAATGATGCTTTGCATGGATTGTGATGTCATAATTTTGCATTGCATACTGCATTGCATGGATTGTGATGTTATAATTTTGCATTGCATACTGCATTGCATGGATTGTGATGTCATAATGTTGCATTGCATGGATTGTGATGTCATACTTTTGCATTAAATGATGCTTTGCATGGATTATGATGTCATAATTTTGCATTGCATACTGCATTGCATGGATTGTGATGTCATAATTTTGCATTGCATACTGCATTGCATGGATTGTGATGTCATAATGTTGCATTGCATGGATTGTGATGTCATACTTTTGCATTAAATGATGCTTTGCATGGATTATGATGTCATAATTTTGCATTGCATACTGCATTGCATGGATTGTGATGTCATAATTTTGCATTGCATACTGCATTGCATGGATTGTGATGTCATAATTTTGCATTGCATGGATTGTGATGTCATAATTTTGCATTGCATACTGCATTGCATGGATTGTGATGTCATAATTTTGCATTGCATACTGCATTGCATGGATTGTGATGTCATACTGTTGCATTAAATGATGCTATGCATGGATTGTGATGTCATAATTTTGCATTGCATACTGCATTTCATGGATTGTGATGTCATAATTTTGCATTGCATACTGCATTGCATGGCTTGTGATGTCATAATTTTGCATTGCATACTGCATTGCATGGATTGTGATGTCATCATTTTGCATTGCACACTGCATTGCATGGATTGTGATGTCATAATTTTGCATTGCATACTGCATTGCATGGATTGTGATGTCATAATTTTGCATCGCATACTGCATTGCATGGATTGTGATGTCATACTTTAGCATTAAATGATGCTTTGCATGGATTATGATGTCATAATTTTGCATTGCATACTGCATTGCATGGATTGTGATGTCATAATTTTGCATTGCATACTGCATTGCATGGATTGTGATGTCATAATTTTGCATTGCATACTGCATTGCATGGATTGTGATGTCATAATGTTGCATTAAATGATGCTTTGAATGGATTGTTATGTCATAATTTTGCATTGCATACTGCATTGCATGGATTGTGATGTCATAATTTTGCATTGCATACTGCATTGCATGGATTGTGATGTCATAATGTTGCATTAAATGATGCTTTGCATGGATTGTGATGTCATAATTTTGCATTGCATACTGCATTGCATGGATTGTGATGTCATAATTTTGCATTGCATACTGCATTGCATGGATTGTGATGTCATAATGTTGCATTAAATGATGCTATGCATGGATTGTGATGTCATAATTTTGCATTGCATACTGCATTGCATGGATTGTGATGTCATAATTTTGCATTGCATACTGCATTGCATGGATTGTGATGTCATAATGTTGCATTGCATGGATTGTGATGTCATACTTTTGCATTAAATTATGCTTTGCATGGATTGTGATGTAATAATTTTGCATTGCATACTGCATTGCATGGATTGTGATGTCATAATGTTGCATTAAATGATGCTTTGCATGGATTGTGATGTCATAATTTTGCATTGCATACTGCATTGCATGGATTGTGATGTCATACTTTAGCATTAAATGATGCTTTGCATGGATTATGATGTCATAATTTTGCATTGCATACTGCATTACATGGATTGTGATGTCATAATTTTGCATTGCATACTGCATTGCATGGATTGTGATGTCATAATTTTGCATTGCATGGATTGTGATGTCATACTTTTGCATTAAATGATGCTTTGCATGGATTATGATGTCATAATTTTGCATTGCATACTGCATTGCATGGATTGTGATGTCATAATTTTGCATTGCATGGATTGTGATGTCATACTTTTGCATTAAATGATGCTATGCATGGATTGTGATGTCATAATTTTGCATTGCATACTGCATTGCATGGATTGTGATGTCATAATTTTGCATTGCATACTGCATTGCATGGATTGTGATGTCATAATGTTGCATTGCATGGATTGTGATGTCATACTTTTGCATTAAATGATGCTTTGCATGGATTATGATGTCATAATTTTGCATTGCATACTGCATTGCATGGATTGTGATGTCATAATTTTGCATTGCATACTGCATTGCATGGATTGTGATGTCATAATTTTGCATTGCATGGATTGTGATGTCATAAGGTTGCATTAAATGATGCTTTGCATGGATTGTGATGTCATAATTTTGCATTGCATACTGCATTGCATGGATTGTGATGTCATAATTTTGCATTGCATACTGCATTGCATGGATTGTGATGTCATAATGTTGCATTAAATGATGCTATGCATGGATTGTGATGTCATAATTTTGCATTGCATACTGCATTTCATGGATTGTGATGTCATAATTTTGCATTGCATACTGCATTGCATGGATTGTGATGTCATCATTTTGCATTGCATACTGCATTGCATGGATTGTGATGTCATCATTTTGCATTGCACACTGCATTGCATGGATTGTGATGTCATAATTTTGCATTGCATACTGCATTGCATGGATTGTGATGTCATAATGTTGCATTAAATGATGCTTTGCATGGATTGTGATGTCATAATTTTGCATTGCATACTGCATTGCATGGATTGTGATGTCATAATTTTGCATTGCATACTGCATTGCATGGATTGTGATGTCATAATTTTGCATTGCATGGATTGTGATGTCATACTTTTGCATTAAATGATGCTTTGCATGGATTATGATGTCATAATTTTGCATTGCATACTGCATTGCATGGATTGTGATGTCATAATTTTGCATTGCATACTGCATTGCATGGATTGTGATGTCATAATTTTGCATTAAATGATGCTTTGCATGGATTATGATGTCATAATTTTGCATTGCATACTGCATTGCATGGATTGTGATGTCATAATTTTGCATCGCATACTGCATTGCATGGATTGTGATGTCATACTTTAGCATTAAATGATGCTTTGCATGGATTATGATGTCATAATTTTGCATTGCATACTGCATTACATGGATTGTGATGTCATAATTTTGCATTGCATACTGCATTGCATGGATTGTGATGTCATAATTTTGCATTGCATGGATTGTGATGTCATACTTTTGCATTAAATGATGCTTTGCATGGATTATGATGTCATAATTTTGCATTGCATACTGCATTGCATGGATTGTGATGTCATAATTTTGCATTGCATACTGCATTGCATGGATTGTGATGTCATAATGTTGCATTAAATGATGCTTTGCATGGATTGTGATGTCATAATTTTGCATTGCATACTGCATTGCATGGATTGTGATGTCATAATTTTGCATTGCATGGATTGTGATGTCATACTTTTGCATTAAATGATGCTATGCATGGATTGTGATGTCATAATTTTGCATTGCATACTGCATTGCATGGATTGTGATGTCATAATGTTGCATTGCATGGATTGTGATGTCATACTTTTGCATTAAATGATGCTTTGCATGGATTATGATGTCATAATTTTGCATTGCATACTGCATTGCATGGATTGTGATGTCATAATGTTGCATTAAATGATGCTTTGCATGGATTGTGATGTCATAATTTTGCATTGCATACTGCATTGCATGGATTGTGATGTCATAATTTTGCATTGCATACTGCATTGCATGGATTGTGATGTCATCATTTTGCATTGCATACTGCATTGCATGGATTGTGATGTCATCATTTTGCATTGCACACTGCATTGCATGGATTGTGATGTCATAATTTTGCATTGCATACTGCATTGCATGGATTGTGATGTCATAATGTTGCATTAAATGATGCTTTGCATGGATTGTGATGTCATAATTTTGCATTGCATACTGCATTGCATGGATTGTGATGTCATACTTTAGCATTAAATGATGCTTTGCATGGATTATGATGTCATAATTTTGCATTGCATACTGCATTGCATGGATTGTGATGTCATAATTTTGCATTGCATACTGCATTGCATGGATTGTGATGTCATAATTTTGCATTGCATGGATTGTGATGTCATACTTTTGCATTAAATGATGCTTTGCATGGATTATGATGTCATAATTTTGCATTGCATACTGCATTGCATGGATTGTGATGTCATAATTTTGCATTGCATACTGCATTGCATGGATTGTGATGTCATAATTTTGCATTAAATGATGCTTTGCATGGATTATGATGTCATAATTTTGCATTGCATACTGGATTGCATGGATTGTGATGTCATAATTTTGTATCGCATACTGCATTGCATGGATTGTGATGTCATACTTTAGCATTAAATGATGCTTTGCATGGATTATGATGTCATAATTTTGCATTGCATACTGCATTGCATGGATTGTGATGTCATAATGTTGCATTAAATGATGCTTTGCATGGATTGTGATGTCATAATTTTGCATTGCATACTGCATTGCATGGATTGTGATGTCATCATTTTGCATTGCATGGATTGTGATGTCATACTTTTGCATTAAATGATGCTTTGCATGGATTATGATGTCATAATTTTGCATTGCATACTGCATTGCATGGATTGTGATGTCATAATGTTGCATTAAATGATGCTTTGCATGGATTGTGATGTCATAATTTTGCATTGCATACTGCATTGCATGGATTGTGATGTCATAATTTTGCATTAAATGATGCTATGCATGGATTGTGATGTCATAATTTTGCATTGCATACTGCATTGCATGGATTGTGATGTCATAATTTTGCATTAAATGATGCTATGCATGGATTGTGATGTCATAATTTTGCATTGCATACTGCATTGCATGGATTGTGATGTCATAATTTTGCATTGCATACTGCATTGCATGGATTGTGATGTCATAATGTTGCATTAAATGATGCTATGCATGGATTGTGATGTCATAATTTTGCATTGCATACTGCATTGCATGGATTGTGATGTCATAATTTTGCATTAAATGATGCTTTGCATGGATTATGATGTCATAATTTTGCATTGCATACTGCATTGCATGGATTGTGATGTCATAATTTTGCATTGCATGGATTGTGATGTCATACTTTTGCATTAAATGATGCTTTGCATGGATTATGATGTCATAATTTTGCATTGCATACTGCATTGCATGGATTGTGATGTCATAATTTTGCATTGCATACTGCATTGCATGGATTGTGATGTCATAAGGTTGCATTAAATGATGCTTTGCATGGATTGTGATGTCATAATTTTGCATTGCATACTGCATTGCATGGATTGTGATGTCATAATTTTGCATTGCATACTGCATTGCATGGATTGTGATGTCATAATGTTGCATTAAATGATGCTATGCATGGATTGTGATGTCATAATTTTGCATTGCATACTGCATTTCATGGATTGTGATGTCATAATTTTGCATTGCATACTGCATTGCATGGATTGTGATGTCATCATTTTGCATTGCATACTGCATTGCATGGATTGTGATGTCATCATTTTGCATTGCACACTGCATTGCATGGATTGTGATGTTATAATTTTGCATTGCATACTGCATTGCATGGATTGTGATGTCATAATGTTGCATTAAATGATGCTTTGCATGGATTGTGATGTCATAATTTTGCATTGCATACTGCATTGCATGGATTGTGATGTCATACTTTAGCATTAAATGATGCTTTGCATGGATTATGATGTCATAATTTTGCATTGCATACTGCATTGCATGGATTGTGATGTCATAATTTTGCATTGCATACTGCATTGCATGGATTGTGATGTCATACTTTAGCATTAAATGATGCTTTGCATGGATTATGATGTCATAATTATGCATTGCATACTGCATTGCATGGATTGTGATGTCATAATTTTGCATTGCATACTGCATTACATGGATTGTGATGTCATAATTTTGCATTGCATACTGCATTGCATGGATTGTGATGTCATAATTTTGCATTGCATGGATTGTGATGTCATACTTTTGCATTAAATGATGCTTTGCATGGATTATGATGTCATAATTTTGCATTGCATACTGCATTGCATGGATTGTGATGTCATAATTTTGCATTGCATACTGCATTGCATGGATTGTGATGTCATAATTTTGCATTGCATACTGCATTGCATGGATTGTGATGTCATAATGTTGCATTAAATGATGCTTTGCATGGATTGTGATGTCATAATTTTGCATTGCATACTGCATTGCATGGATTGTGATGTCATAATTTTGCATTGCATGGATTGTGATGTCATACTTTTGCATTAAATGATGCTACGCATGGATTGTGATGTCATAATTTTGCATTGCATACTGCATTGCATGGATTGTGATGTCATAATTTTGCATTGCATACTGCATTGCATGGATTGTGATGTCATAATGTTGCATTGCATGGATTGTGATGTCATACTTTTGCATTAAATGATGCTTTGCATGGATTATGATGTCATAATTTTGCATTGCATACTGCATTGCATGGATTGTGATGTCATAATTTTGCATTAAATGATGCTTTGCATGGATTATGATGTCATAATTTTGCATTGCATACTGCATTGCATGGATTGTGATGTCATAATTTTGCATCGCATACTGCATTGCATGGATTGTGATGTCATACTTTAGCATTAAATGATGCTTTGCATGGATTATGATGTCATAATTTTGCATTGCATACTGCATTGCATGGATTGTGATGTCATAATTTTGCATTGCATACGGCATTGCATGGATTGTGATGTCATAATTTTGCATTGCATACTGCATTGCATGGGTTGTGATGTCATAATGTTGCATTAAATGATGCTTTGAATGGATTGTGATGTCATAATTTTGCATTGCATACTGCATTGCATGGATTGTGATGTCATAATTTTGCATTGCATACTGCATTGCATGGATTGTGATGTCATAATGTTGCATTAAATGATGCTTTGCATGGATTGTGATGTCATAATTTTGCATTGCATACTGCATTGCATGGATTGTGATGTCATCATTTTGCATTGCATGGATTGTGATGTCATACTTGTGCATTAAATGATGCTTTGCATGGATTATGATGTCATAATTTTGCATTGCATACTGCATTGCATGGATTGTGATGTCATAATGTTGCATTAAATGATGCTTTGCATGGATTGTGATGTCATAATTTTGCATTGCATACTGCATTGCATGGATTGTGATGTCATAATTTTGCATTGCATACTGCATTGCATGGATTGTGATGTCATAATGTTGCATTAAATGATGCTATGCATGGATTGTGATGTCATAATTTTGCATTGCATACTGCATTGCATGGATTGTGATGTCATAATTTTGCATTGCATACTGCATTGCATGGATTGTGATGTCATAATGTTGCATTGCATGGATTGTGATGTCATACTTTTGCATTAAATGATGCTTTGCATGGATTGTGATGTCATACTTTTGCATTAAATGATGCTTTGCATGGATTATGATGTCATAATTTTGCATTGCATACTGCATTGCATGGATTGTGATGTCATAATTTTGCATTGCATGGATTGTGATGTCATACTTTTGCATTAAATGATGCTTTGCATGGATTATGATGTCATAATTTTGCATTGCATACTGCATTGCATGGATTGTGATGTAATAATTTTGCATTGCATACTGCATTGCATGGATTGTGATGTCAAAATGTTGCATTAAATGATGCTTTGCATGGATTGTGATGTCATAATTTTGCATTGCATACTGCATTGCATGGATTGTGATGTCATAATTTTGCATTGCATACTGCATTGCATGGATTGTGATGTCATAATGTTGCATTAAATGATGCTATGCATGGATTGTGATGTCATAATTTTGCATTGCATACTGCATTGCATGGATTGTGATGTCATAATTTTGCATTAAATGATGCTTTGCATGGATTATGATGTCATAATTTTGCATTGCATACTGCATTGCATGGATTGTGATGTCATCATTTTGCATTGCATGGATTGTGATGTCATACTTTTGCATTAAATGATGCTATGCATGGATTGTGATGTCATAATTTTGCATTGCATACTGCATTGCATGGATTGTGATGTCATAATTTTGCATTGCATACTGCATTGCATGGATTGTGATGTCATAATGTTGCATTGCATGGATTGTGATGTCATACTTTTGCATTAAATGATGCTTTGCATGGATTATGATGTCATAATTTTGCATTGCATACTGCATTGCATGGATTGTGATGTCATAATTTTGCATTGCATACTGCATTGCATGGATTGTGATGTCATAATGTTGCATTAAATGATGCTTTGCATGGATTGTGATGTCATAATTTTGCATTGCATACTGCATTGCATGGATTGTGATGTCATAATTTTACATTGCATACTGCATTGCATGGATTGTGATGTCATAATGTTGCATTAAATGATGCTATGCATGGATTGTGATGTCATAATTTTGCATTGCATACTGCATTTCATGGATTGTGATGTCATAATTTTGCATTGCATACTGCATTGCATGGATTGTGATGTCATAATTTTGCATTGCATACTGCATTGCATGGATTGTGATGTCATCATTTTGCATTGCACACTGCATTGCATGGATTGTGATGTCATAATTTTGCATTGCATACTGCATTGCATGGATTGTGATGTCATAATTTTGCATCGCATACTGCATTGCATGGATTGTGATGTCATACTTTAGCATTAAATGATGCTTTGCATGGATTATGATGTCATAATTTTGCATTGCATACTGCATTGCATGGATTGTGATGTCATAATTTTGCATTGCATACTGCATTGCATGGATTGTGATGTCATACTTTAGCATTAAATGATGCTTTGCATGGATTGTGATGTCATAATGTTGCATTAAATGATGCTATGCATGGATTGTGATGTCATAATTTTGCATTAAATGATGCTTTGAATGGATTGTGATGTCATAATTTTGCATTGCATACTGCATTGCATGGATTGTGATGTCATAATTTTGCATTGCATACTGCATTGCATGGATTGTGATGTCATAATTTTGCATTGCATACTGCATTGCATGGATTGTGATGTCATAATGTTGCATTAAATGATGCTTTGAATGGATTGTGATGTCATAATTTTGCATTGCATACTGCATTGCATGGATTGTGATGTCATAATTTTGCATTGCATACTGCATTGCATGGATTGTGATGTCATAATGTTGCATTAAATGATGCTTTGCATGGATTGTGAAGTCATAATTTTGCATTGCATACTGCATTGCATGGATTGTGATGTAATAATTTTGCATTGTATACTGCATTGCATGGATTGTGATGTCATAATGTTGCATTAAATGATGCTTTGCATGGATTGTGATGTCATAATTTTGCATTGCATACTGCATTGCATGGATTGTGATGTCATAATGTTGCATTGCATGGATTGTGATGTCATACTTTTGCATTAAATGATGCTTTGCATGGATTATGATGTCATAATTTTGCATTGCATACTGCATTGCATGGATTGTGATGTCATCATTTTGCATTGCACACTGCATTGCATGGATTGTGATGTCATAATTTTGCATTGCATACTGCATTGCATGGATTGTGATGTCATAATGTTGCATTAAATGATGCTTTGCATGGATTGTGATGTCATAATTTTGCATTGCATACTGCATTGCATGGATTGTGATGTCATACTTTAGCATTAAATGATGCTTTGCATGGATTATGATGTCATAATTTTGCATTGCATACTGCATTGCATGGATTGTGATGTCATAATTTTGCATTGCATGGATTGTGATGTCATACTTTTGCATTAAATGATGCATTGCATGGATTATGATGTCATAATTTTGCATTGCATACTGCATTGCATGGATTGTTATGTCATAATTTTGCATTGCATACTGCATTGCATGGATTGTGATGTCATAATTTTGCATTAAATGATGCTTTGCATGGATTATGATGTCATAATTTTGCATTGCATACTGCATTGCATGGATTGTTATGTCATAATTTTGCATTGCATACTGCATTGCATGGATTGTTATGTCATAATTTTGCATTGCATACTGCATTGCATGGATTGTGATGTCATAATTTTGCATCGCATACTGCATTGCATGGATTGTGATGTCATACTTTAGCATTAAATGATGCTTTGCATGGATTATGATGTCATAATTTTGCATTGCATACTGCATTGCATGGATTGTGATGTCATAATTTTGCATTGCATACTGCATTGCATGGATTGTGATGTCATAATTTTGCATTGCATACTGCATTGCATGGATTGTGATGTCATAATGTTGCATTAAATGATGCTTTGAATGGATTGTGATGTCATAATTTTGCATTGCATACTGCATTGCATGGATTGTGATGTCATAATTTTGCATTGCATACTGCATTGCATGGATTGTGATGTCATAATGTTGCATTAAATGATGCTTTGCATGGATTGTGATGTCATAATTTTGCATTGCATACTGCATTGCATGGATTGTGATGTCATCATTTTGCATTGCATGGATTGTGATGTCATACTTTTGCATTAAATGATGCTTTGCATGGATTATGATGTCATAATTTTGCATTGCATACTGCATTGCATGGATTGTGATGTAATAATTCTGCATTGCATACTGCATTGCATGGATTGTGATGTCATAATGTTGCATTAAATGATGCTTTGCATGGATTGTGATGTCATAATTTTGCATTGCATACTGCATTGAATGGATTGTGATGTCATACTTTAGCATTAAATGATGCTTTGCATGGATTGTGATGTCATAATGTTGCATTAAATGATGCTATGCATGGATTGTGATGTCATAATTTTGCAATAAATGATGCTTTGAATGGATTGTGATGTCATAATTTTGCATTGCATACTGCATTGCATGGATTGTGATGTCATAATTTTGCATTGCATACTGCATTGCATGGATTGTGATGTCATAATGTTGCATTAAATGATGCTTTGCATGGATTGTGATGTCATAATTTTGCATCGCATACTGCATTGCATGGATTGTGATGTCATACTTTAGCATTAAATGATGCTTTGCATGGATTATGATGTCATAATTTTGCATTGCATACTGCATTGCATGGATTGTGATGTCATAATTTTGCATTGCATACTGCATTGCATGGATTGTGATGTCATAATTTTGCATTGCATACTGCATTGCATGGATTGTGATGTCATAATGTTGCATTAAATGATGCTTTGAATGGATTGTGATGTCATAATTTTGCATTGCATACTGCATTGCATGGATTGTGATGTCATAATGTTGCATTAAATGATGCTTTGCATGGATTGTGATGTCATAATTTTGCATTGCATACTGCATTGCATGGATTGTGATGTCATAATTTTGCATTGCATGGATTGTGATGTCATACTTTTGCATTAAATGATGCTTTGCATGGATTATGATGTCATAATTTTGCATTGCATACTGCATTGCATGGATTGTGATGTAATAATTTTGCATTGCATACTGCATTGCATGGATTGTGATGTCATAATGTTGCATTAAATGATGCTTTGCATGGATTGTGATGTCATAATTTTGCATTGCATACTGCATTGCATGGATTGTGATGTCATAATTTTGCATTGCATACTGCATTGCATGGATTGTGATGTCATAATGTTGCATTAAATGATGCTATGCATGGATTGTGATGTCATAATTTTGCATTGCATACTGCATTGCATGGATTGTGATGTCATAATTTTGCATTGCATACTGCATTGCATGGATTGCGATGTCATAATTTTGCATTGCATACTGCATTGCATGGATTGTGATGTCATAATTTTGCATTGCATACTGCATTGCATGGATTGTGATGTCATACTTTAGCATTAAATGATGCTTTGCATGGATTATGATGTCATAATTGTGCATTGCATACTGCATTGCATGGATTGTGATGTCATAATTTTGCATTGCATACTGCATTGCATGGATTGTGATGTCATAATTTTGCATTGCATGGATTGTGATGTCATACTTTTGCATTAAATGATGCTTTGCATGGATTATGATGTCATAATTTTGCATTGCATACTGCATTGCATGGATTGTGATGTCATAATTTTGCATTGCATACTGCATTGCATGGATTGTGATGTCATAATTTTGCATTAAATGATGCTTTGCATGGATTATGATGTCATAATTTTGCATTGCATACTGCATTGCATGGATTGTGATGTCATAATTTTGCATCGCATACTGCATTGCATGGATTGTGATGTCATACTTTAGCATTAAATGATGCTTTGCATGGATTATGATGTCATAATTTTGCATTGCATACTGCATTGCATGGATTGTGATGTCATAATTTTGCATTGCATACTGCATTGCATGGATTGTGATGTCATAATTTTGCATTGCATACTGCATTGCATGGATTGTGATGTCATAATGTTGCATTAAATGATGCTTTGAATGGATTGTGATGTCATAATTTTGCATTGCATACTGCATTGCATGGATTGTGATGTCATAATTTTGCATTGCATACTGCATTGCATGGATTGTGATGTCATAATGTTGCATTAAATGATGCTTTGCATGGATTGTGATGTCATAATTTTGCATTGCATACTGCATTGCATGGATTGTGATGTCATAATTTTGCATTGCATGGATTGTGATGTCATACTTTTGCATTAAATGATGCTTTGCATGGATTATGATGTCATAATTTTGCATTGCATACTGCATTGCATGGATTGTGATGTAATAATTTTGCATTGCATACTGCATTGCATGGATTGTGATGTCATAATGTTGCATTAAATGATGCTTTGCATGGATTGTGATGTCATAATTTTGCATTGCATACTGCATTGCATGGATTGTGATGTCATAATTTTGCATTGCATACTGCATTGCATGGATTGTGATGTCATAATGTTGCATTAAATGATGCTATGCATGGATTGTGATGTCATAATTTTGCATTGCATACTGCATTGCATGGATTGTGATGTCATAATTTTGCATTGCATACTGCATTGCATGGATTGTGATGTCATAATGTTGCATTGCATGGATTGTGATGTCATACTTTTGCATTAAATGATGCTTTGCATGGATTGTGATGTAATAATTTTGCATTGCATACTGCATTGCATGGATTGTGATGTCATAATGTTGCATTAAATGATGCTTTGCATGGATTGTGATGTCATAATTTTGCATTGCATACTGCATTGCATGGATTGTGATGTCATACTTTAGCATTAAATGATGCTTTGCATGGATTATGATGTCATAATTTTGCATTGCATACTGCATTGCATGGATTGTGATGTCATAATTTTGCATTGCATACTGCATTGCATGGATTGTGATGTCATAATTTTGCATTGCATGGATTGTGATGTCATACTTTTGCATTAAATGATGCTTTGCATGGATTATGATGTCATAATTTTGCATTGCATACTGCATTGCATGGATTGTGATGTCATAATTTTGCATTGCATACTGCATTGCATGGATTGTGATATTCATAATTTTGCATTGCATACTGCATTGCATGGATTGTGATGTCATAATGTTGCATTAAATGATGCGTTGCATGGATTGTGATGTCATAATTTTGCATTGCATACTGCATTGCATGGATTGTGATGTCATAATTTTGCATTGCATGGATTGTGATGTCATACTTTTGCATTAAATGATGCTTTGCATGGATTATAATGTCATAATTTTGCATTGCATACTGCATTGCATGGATTGTGATGTAATAATTTTGCATTGCATACTGCATTGCATGGATTGTGATGTCATAATGTTGCATTAAATGATGCTTTGCATGGATTGTGATGTCATAATTTTGCATTGCATACTGCATTGCATGGATTGTGATGTCATAATTTTGCATTGCATACTGCATTGCATGGATTGTGATGTCATAATGTTGCATTAAATGATGCTATGCATGGATTGTGGTGTCATAATTTTGCATTGCATACTGCTTTGCATGGATTGTGATGTCATAATTTTGCATTGCATACTGCATTGCATGGATTGTGATGTCATAATGTTGCATTGCATGGATTGTGATGTCATACTTTTGCATTAAATGATGCTTTGCATGGATTATGATGTCATAATTTTGCATTGCATACTGCATTGCATGGATTGTGATGTCATAATTTTGCATTGCATACTGCATTGCATGGATTGTGATGTCATAATGTTGCATTAAATGATGCTTTGCATGGATTGTGATGTCATAATTTTGCATTGCATACTGCATTGCATGGATTGTGATGTCATAATTTTGCATTGCATACTGCATTGCATGGATTGTGATGTCATAATGTTGCATTAAATGATGCTATGCATGGATTGTGATGTCATAATTTTGCTTTGCATACTGCATTTCATGGATTGTGATGTCATAATTTTGCATTGCATACTGCATTGCATGGATTGTGATGTCATAATTTTGCATTGCATACTGCATTGCATGGATTGTGATGTCATCATTTTGCATTGCACACTGCATTGCATGGATTGTGATGTCATAATTTTGCATTGCATACTGCATTGCATGGATTGTGATGTCATAATGTTGCATTAAATGATGCTTTGCATGGATTGTGATGTCATAATTTTGCATTGCATACTGCATTGCATGGATTGTGATGTCATACTTTAGCATTAAATGATGCTTTGCATGGATTATGATGTCATAATTTTGCATTGCATACTGCATTGCATGGATTGTGATGTCATAATTTTGCATTGCATACTGCATTGCATGGATTGTGATGTCATAATTTTGCATTGCATGGATTGTGATGTCATACTTTTGCATTAAATGATGCTTTGCATGGATTATGATGTCATAATTTTGCATTGCATACTGCATTGCATGGATTGTGATGTCATAATTTTGCATTGCATACTGCATTGCATGGATTGTGATGTCATAATTTTGCATTAAATGATGCTTTGCATGGATTATGATGTCATAATTTTGCATTGCATACTGCATTGCATGGATTGTGATGTCATAATTTTGCATCGCATACTGCATTGCATGGATTGTGATGTCATACTTTAGCATTAAATGATGCTTTGCATGGATTATGATGTCATAATTTTGCATTGCATACTGCATTGCATGGATTGTGATGTCATAATTTTGCATTGCATACTGCATTGCATGGATTGTGATGTCATAATTTTGCATTGCATACTGCATTGCATGGATTGTGATGTCATAATGTTGCATTAAATGATGCTTTGAATGGATTGTGATGTCATAATTTTGCATTGCATACTGCATTGCATGGATTGTGATGTCATAATTTTGCATTGCATACTGAATTGCATGGATTGTGATGTCATAATGTTGCATTAAATGATGCTTTGCATGGATTGTGATGTCATAATTTTGCATTGCATACTGCATTGCATGGATTGTGATGTCATCATTTTGCATTGCATGGATTGTGATGTCATACTTTTGCATTAAATGATGCTTTGCATGGATTATGATGTCATAATTTTGCATTGCATACTGCATTGCATGGATTGTGATGTCATAATGTTGCATTAAATGATGCTTTGCATGGATTGTGATGTCATAATTTTGCATTGCATACTGCATTGCATGGATTGTGATGTCATAATGTTGCATTGCATGGATTGTGATGTCATACTTTTGCATTAAATGATTCTTTGCATGGATTGTGATGTCATACTTTTGCATTAAATGATGCTTTGCATGGATTATGATGTCATAATTTTGCATTGCATACTGCATTGCATGGATTGTGATGTCATAATTTTGCATTGCATACTGCATTGCATGGATTGTGATGTCATAATTTTGCATTGCATACTGCATTGCATGGATTGTGATGTCATAATGTTGCATTAAATGATGCTTTGCATGGATTGTGATGTCATAATTTTGCATTGCATACTGCATTGCATGGATTGTGATGTCATAATTTTGCATTGCATACTGCATTGCATGGATTGTGATGTCATAATTTTACATTGCATACTGCATTGCATGGATTGTGATGTCATAATGTTGCATTGCATGGATTGTGATGTCATACTTTTGCATTAAATGATGCTTTGCATGGATTATGATGTCATAATTTTGCATTGCATACTGCATTGCATGGATTGTGATGTCATAATTTTGCATTGCATACTGCATTGCATGGATTGTGATGTCATAATTTTGCATTGCATACTGCATTGCATGGATTGTGATGTCATAATGTTGCATTGCATGGATTGTGATGTCATACTTTTGCATTAAATGATGCTTTGCATGGATTATGATGTCATAATTTTGCATTGCATACTGCATTGCATGGATTGTGATATTCATAATTTTGCATTGCATACTGCATTGCATGGATTGTGATGTCATAATGTTGCATTAAATGATGCTTTGCATGGATTGTTATGTCATAATTTTGCATTGCATACTGCATTGCATGGATTGTGATGTCATAATTTTGCATTGCATGGATTGTGATGTCATACTTCTGCATTAAATGATGCTTTGCATGGATTATAATGTCATATTTTTGCATTGCATACTGCATTGCATGGATTGTGATGTAATAATTTTGCATTGCATACTGCATTGCATGGATTGTGATGTCATAATGTTGCATTCAATGATGCTTTGCATGGATTGTGATGTCATAATTTTGCATTGCATACTGCATTGCATGGATTGTGATGTCATAATTTTGCATTGCATACTGCATTGCATGGATTGTGATGTCATAATGTTGCATTAAATGATGCTATGCATGGATTGTGATGTCATAATTTTGCATTGCATACTGCATTGCATGGATTGTGATGTCATAATGTTGCATTGCATGGATTGTGATGTCATACTTTTGCATTAAATGATGCTTTGCATGGATTATGATGTCATAATTTTGCATTGCATACTGCATTGCATGGATTGTGATGTCATAATTTTGCAATGCATACTGCATTGCATGGATTGTGATGTCATAATGTTGCATTAAATGATGCTTTGCATGGATTGTGATGTCATAATTTTGCATTGCATACTGCATTGCATGGATTGTGATGTCATAATTTTGCATTGCATACTGCATTGCATGGATTGTGATGTCATAATGTTGCATTAAATGATGCTATGCATGGATTGTGATGTCATAATTTTGCATTGCATACTGCATTTCATGGATTGTGATGTCATAATTTTGCATTGCATACTGCATTGCATGGATTGTGATGTCATAATTTTGCATTGCATACTGCATTGCATGGATTGTGATGTCATCATTTTGCATTGCACACTGCATTGCATGGATTGTGATGTCATAATTTTGCATTGCATACTGCATTGCATGGATTGTGATGTCATAATGTTGCATTAAATGATGCTTTGCATGGATTGTGATGTCATAATTTTGCATTGCATACTGCATTGCATGGATTGTGATGTCATACTTTAGCATTAAATGATGCTTTGCATGGATTATGATGTCATAATTTTGCATTGCATACTGCATTGCATGGATTGTGATGTCATAATTTTGCATTGCATACTGCATTGCATGGATTGTGATGTCATAATTTTGCATTGCATGGATTGTGATGTCATACTTTTGCATTAAATGATGCTTTGCATGGATTATGATGTCATAATTTTGCATTGCATACTGCATTGCATGGATTGTGATGTCATAATTTTGCATTGCATACTGCATTGCATGGATTGTGATGTCATAATTTTGCATTAAATGATGCTTTGCATGGATTATGATGTCATAATTTTGCATTGCATACTGCATTGCATGGATTGTGATGTCATAATTTTGCATCGCATACTGCATTGCATGGATTGTGATGTCATACTTTAGCATTAAATGATGCTTTGCATGGATTATGATGTCATAATTTTGCATTGCATACTGCATTGCATGGATTGTGATGTCATAATTTTGCATTGCATACTGCATTGCATGGATTGTGATGTCATAATTTTGCATTGCATACTGCATTGCATGGATTGTGATGTCATAATGTTGCATTAAATGATGCTTTGAATGGATTGTGATGTCATAATTTTGCATTGCATACTGCATTGCATGGATTGTGATGTCATAATTTTGCATTGCATACTGCATTGCATGGATTGTGATGTCATAATGTTGCATTAAATGATGCTTTGCATGGATTGTGATGTCATAATGTTGCATTGCATACTGCATTGCATGGATTGTGATGTCATCATTTTGCATTGCATGGATTGTGATGTCATACTTTTGCATTAAATGATGCTTTGCATGGATTATGATGTCATAATTTTGCATTGCATACTGCATTGCATGGATTGTGATGTCATAATGTTGCATTAAATGATGCTTTGCATGGATTGTGATGTCATAATTTTGCATTGCATACTGCATTGCATGGATTGTGATGTCATAATTTTGCATTGCATACTGCATTGCATGGATTGTGATGTCATAATGTTGCATTAAATGATGCTATGCATGGATTGTGATGTCATAATTTTGCATTGCATAATGCATTGCATGGATTGTGATGTCATAATTTTGCATTGCATACTGCATTGCATGGATTGTGATGTCATAATGTTGCATTGCATGGATTGTGATGTCATACTTTTGCATTAAATGATGCTTTGCATGGATTGTGATGTCATACTTTTGCATTAAATGATGCTTTGCATGGATTATGATGTCATAATTTTGCATTGCATACTGCATTGCATGGATTGTGATGTCATAATTTTGCATTGCATACTGCATTGCATGGATTGTGATGTCATAATTTTGCATTGCATACTGCATTGCATGGATTGTGATGTCATAATGTTGCATTAAATGATGCTTTGCATGGATTGTGATGTCATAATTTTGCATTGCATACTGCATTGCATGGATTGTGATGTCATAATTTTGCATTGCATACTGCATTGCATGGATTGTGATGTCATAATGTTGCATTAAATGATGCTTTGCATGGATTGTGATGTCATAATTTTGCATTGCATACTGCATTGCATGGATTGTGATGTCATCATTTTGCATTGCATGGATTGTGATGTCATACTTTTGCATTAAATGATGCTTTGCATGGATTATGATGTCATAATTTTGCATTGCATACTGCATTGCATGGATTGTGATGTCATAATGTTGCATTAAATGATGCTTTGCATGGATTGTGATGTCATAATTTTGCATTGCATACTGCATTGCATGGATTGTGATGTCATAATTTTGCATTGCATACTGCATTGCATGGATTGTGATGTCATAATGTTGCATTAAATGATGCTATGCATGGATTGTGATGTCATAATTTTGCATTGCATACTGCATTGCATGGATTGTGATGTCATAATTTTGCATTGCATACTGCATTGCATGGATTGTGATGTCATAATGTTGCATTGCATGGATTGTGATGTCATACTTTTGCATTAAATGATGCTTTGCATGGATTGTGATGTCATACTTTTGCATTAAATGATGCTTTGCATGGATTATGATGTCATAATTTTGCATTGCATACTGCATTGCATGGATTGTGATGTCATAATTTTGCATTGCATACTGCATTGCATGGATTGTGATGTCATAATTTTGCATTGCATACTGCATTGCATGGATTGTGATGTCATAATGTTGCATTAAATGATGCTTTGCATGGATTGTGATGTCATAATTTTGCATTGCATACTGCATTGCATGGATTGTGATGTCATAATTTTGCATTGCATACTGCATTGCATGGATTGTGATGTCATAATTTTACATTGCATACTGCATTGCATGGATTGTGATGTCATAATGTTGCATTGCATGGATTGTGATGTCATACTTTTGCATTAAATGATGCTTTGCATGGATTATGATGTCATAATTTTGCATTGCATACTGCATTGCATGGATTGTGATGTCATAATTTTGCATTGCATACTGCATTGCATGGATTGTGATGTCATAATTTTGCATTACATACTGCATTGCATGGATTGTGATGTCATAATGTTGCATTGCATGGATTGTGATGTCATACTTTTGCATTAAATGATGCTTTGCATGGATTATGATGTCATAATTTTGCATTGCATACTGCATTGCATGGATTGTGATGTCATAATTTTGCATTGCATACTGCATTGCATGGATTGTGATGTCATAATTTTGCATTGCATACTGCATTGCATGGATTGTGATGTCATAATGTTGCATTAAATGATGCTATGCATGTATTGTGATGTCATAATTTTGCATTGCATACTGCATTGCATGGATTGTGATGTCATACTTTAGCATTAAATGATGCTTTGCATGGATTATGATGTCATAATTTTGCATTGCATACTGCATTGCATGGATTGTGATGTCATAATTTTGCATTGCATACTGCATTGCATGGATTGTGATGTCATAATTTTGCATTGCATACTGCATTGCATGGATTGTGATGTCATAATTTTGCATTAAATGATGCTATGCATGGATTGTGATGTCATAATTTTGCATTGCATACTGCATTGCATGGATTGTGATGTCATAATTTTGCATTGCATACTGCATTGCATGGATTGTGATGTCATAATTGTGCATTAAATGATGCTTTGCATGGATTATGATGTCATAATTTTGCATTGCATACTGCATTGCATGGATTGTGATGTCATAATTTTGCATCGCATACTGCATTGCATGGATTGTGATGTCATAATTTTGCATTGCATACTGCATTGCATGGATTGTGATGTCATAATGTTGCATTAAATGATGCTTTGAATGGATTGTGATGTCATAATTTTGCATTGCATACTGCATTGCATGGATTGTGATGTCATAATTTTGCATTGCATACTGCATTGCATGGATTGTGATGTCATAATGTTGCATTAAATGATGCTTTGCATTGATTGTGATGTCATAATTTTGCATTGCATACTGCATTGCATGGATTGTGATGTCATCATTTTGCATTGCATGGATTGTGATGTCATACTTTTGCATTAAATGATGCTTTGCATGGATTATGATGTCATAATTTTGCATTGCATACTGCATTCTATGGATTGTGATGTCATAATGTTGCATTAAATGATGCTTTGCATGGATTGTGATGTCATAATTTTGCATTGCATGGATTGTGATGTCATAATTTTGCATTGCATACTGCATTGCATGGATTGTGATGTCATAATGTTGCATTAAATGATGCTATGCATGGATTGTGATGTCATAATTTTGCATTGCATACTGCATTGCATGGATTGTGATGTCATAATTTTGCATTGCATACTGCATTGCATGGATTGTGATGTCATAATGTTGCATTGCATGGATTGTGATGTCATACTTTTGCATTAAATGATGCTTTGCATGGATTGTGATGTCATACTTTTGCATTAAATGATGCTTTGCATGGATTATGATGTCATAATTTTGCATTGCATACTGCATTGCATGGAGTGTGATGTCATAATTTTGCATTGCATACTGCATTGCATGGATTGTGATGTCATAATTTTGCATTGCATACTGCATTGCATGGATTGTGATGTCATAATGTTGCATTAAATGATGCTTTGCATGGATTGTGATGTCATAATTTTGCATTGCATACTGCATTGCATGGATTGTGATGTCATAATTTTGCATTGCATACTGCATTGCATGGATTGTGATGTCATAATTTTGCATTGCATACTGCATTGCATGGATTGTGATGTCATAATGTTGCATTGCATGGATTGTGATGTCATACTTTTGCATTAAATGATGCTTTGCATGGATTATGATGTCATAATTTTGCATTGCATACTGCATTGCATGGATTGTGATGTCATAATTTTGCATTGCATACTGCATTGCATGGATTGTGATGTCATAATTTTGCATTGCATACTGCATTGCATGGATTGTGATGTCATAATGTTGCATTAAATGATGCTATGCATGGATTGTGATGTCATAATTTTGCATTGCATACTGCATTGCATGGATTGTGATGTCATACTTTAGCATTAAATGATGCTTTGCATGGATTATGATGTCATAATTTTGCATTGCATACTGCATTGCATGGATTGTGATGTCATAATTTTGCATTGCATACTGCATTGCATGGATTGTGATGTCATAATTTTGCATTGCATACTGCATTGCATGGATTGTGATGTCATAAAGTTGCATTAAATGATGCTTTGAATGGATTGTGATGTCATAATTTTGCATTGCATACTGCATTGCATGGATTGTGATGTCATACTTTTGCATTAAATGATGCTTTGCATGGATTATGATGTCATAATTTTGCATTGCATACTGCATTGTATGGATTGTGATGTCATAATTTTGCTTTGCCTACTGCATTGCATGGATTGTGATGTCATAATTTTGCATTAAATGATGCTTTGCATGGATTATGATGTCATAATGTTGCATTAAATGATGCTTTGCATGGATTGTGATGTCATAATTTTGCATTGCATACTGCATTGCATGGATTGTGATGTCATAATTTTGCATTGCATACTGCATTGCATGGATTGTGATGTCATAATGTTGCATTAAATGATGCTATGCATGGATTGTGATGTCATAATTTTGCATTGCATACTGCATTGCATGGATTGTGATGTCATAATTTTACATTGCATACTGCATTGCATGGATTGTGATGTCATAATGTTGCATTGCATGGATTGTGATGTCATACTTTTGCATTAAATGATGCTTTGCATGGATTATGATGTCATAATTTTGCATTGCATACTGCATTGCATGGATTGTGATGTCATAATTTTGCATTGCATACTGCATTGCATGGATTGTGATGTCATAATTTTGCATTACATACTGCATTGCATGGATTGTGATGTCATAATGTTGCATTGCATGGATTGTGATGTCATACTTTTGCATTAAATGATGCTTTGCATGGATTATGATGTCATAATTTTGCATTGCATACTGCATTGCATGGATTGTGATGTCATAATTTTGCATTGCATACTGCATTGCATGGATTGTGATGTCATAATTTTGCATTGCATACTGCATTGCATGGATTGTGATGTCATAATGTTGCATTAAATGATGCTATGCATGTATTGTGATGTCATAATTTTGCATTGCATACTGCATTGCATGGATTGTGATGTCATACTTTAGCATTAAATGATGCTTTGCATGGATTATGATGTCATAATTTTGCATTGCATACTGCATTGCATGGATTGTGATGTCATAATTTTGCATTGCATACTGCATTGCATGGATTGTGATGTCATAATTTTGCATTGCATACTGCATTGCATGGATTGTGATGTCATAATTTTGCATTAAATGATGCTATGCATGGATTGTGATGTCATAATTTTGCATTGCATACTGCATTGCATGGATTGTGATGTCATAATTTTGCATTGCATACTGCATTGCATGGATTGTGATGTCATAATTGTGCATTAAATGATGCTTTGCATGGATTATGATGTCATAATTTTGCATTGCATACTGCATTGCATGGATTGTGATGTCATAATTTTGCATCGCATACTGCATTGCATGGATTGTGATGTCATAATTTTGCATTGCATACTGCATTGCATGGATTGTGATGTCATAATGTTGCATTAAATGATGCTTTGAATGGATTGTGATGTCATAATTTTGCATTGCATACTGCATTGCATGGATTGTGATGTCATAATTTTGCATTGCATACTGCATTGCATGGATTGTGATGTCATAATGTTGCATTAAATGATGCTTTGCATTGATTGTGATGTCATAATTTTGCATTGCATACTGCATTGCATGGATTGTGATGTCATCATTTTGCATTGCATGGATTGTGATGTCATACTTTTGCATTAAATGATGCTTTGCATGGATTATGATGTCATAATTTTGCATTGCATACTGCATTCTATGGATTGTGATGTCATAATGTTGCATTAAATGATGCTTTGCATGGATTGTGATGTCATAATTTTGCATTGCATGGATTGTGATGTCATAATTTTGCATTGCATACTGCATTGCATGGATTGTGATGTCATAATGTTGCATTAAATGATGCTATGCATGGATTGTGATGTCATAATTTTGCATTGCATACTGCATTGCATGGATTGTGATGTCATAATTTTGCATTGCATACTGCATTGCATGGATTGTGATGTCATAATGTTGCATTGCATGGATTGTGATGTCATACTTTTGCATTAAATGATGCTTTGCATGGATTGTGATGTCATACTTTTGCATTAAATGATGCTTTGCATGGATTATGATGTCATAATTTTGCATTGCATACTGCATTGCATGGATTGTGATGTCATAATTTTGCATTGCATACTGCATTGCATGGATTGTGATGTCATAATTTTGCATTGCATACTGCATTGCATGGATTGTGATGTCATAATGTTGCATTAAATGATGCTTTGCATGGATTGTGATGTCATAATTTTGCATTGCATACTGCATTGCATGGATTGTGATGTCATAATTTTGCATTGCATACTGCATTGCATGGATTGTGATGTCATAATTTTGCATTGCATACTGCATTGCATGGATTGTGATGTCATAATGTTGCATTGCATGGATTGTGATGTCATACTTTTGCATTAAATGATGCTTTGCATGGATTATGATGTCATAATTTTGCATTGCATACTGCATTGCATGGATTGTGATGTCATAATTTTGCATTGCATACTGCATTGCATGGATTGTGATGTCATAATTTTGCATTGCATACTGCATTGCATGGATTGTGATGTCATAATGTTGCATTAAATGATGCTATGCATGGATTGTGATGTCATAATTTTGCATTGCATACTGCATTGCATGGATTGTGATGTCATACTTTAGCATTAAATGATGCTTTGCATGGATTATGATGTCATAATTTTGCATTGCATACTGCATTGCATGGATTGTGATGTCATAATTTTGCATTGCATACTGCATTGCATGGATTGTGATGTCATAATTTTGCATTGCATACTGCATTGCATGGATTGTGATGTCATAAAGTTGCATTAAATGATGCTTTGAATGGATTGTGATGTCATAATTTTGCATTGCATACTGCATTGCATGGATTGTGATGTCATACTTTTGCATTAAATGATGCTTTGCATGGATTATGATGTCATAATTTTGCATTGCATACTGCATTGTATGGATTGTGATGTCATAATTTTGCTTTGCCTACTGCATTGCATGGATTGTGATGTCATAATTTTGCATTAAATGATGCTTTGCATGGATTATGATGTCATAATTTTGCATTGCATACTGCATTGCATGGATTGTGATGTCATAATTTTGCATTGCATACTGCATTGCATGGATTGTGATGTCATAATGTTGCATTAAATGATGCTTTGCATGGATTGTGATGTCATAATTTTGCATTGCATACTGCATTGCATGGATTGTGATGTCATAATTTTGCATTGCATACTGCATTGCATGGATTGTGATGTCATAATGTTGCATTAAATGATGCTATGCATGGATTGTGATGTCATAATTTTGCATTGCATACTGCATTGCATGGATTGTGATGTCATAATTTTGCATTAAATGATGCTTTGCATGGATTATGATGCAATAATTTTGCATTGCATACTGCATTGCATGGATTGTGATGTCATAATTTTGCATTGCATGGATTGTGATGTCATACTTTTGCATTAAATGATGCTTTGCATGGATTGTGATGTCATAATTTTGCATTGCATACTGCATTGCATGGATTGTGATGTAATAATTTTGCATTGCATACTGCATTGCATGGATTGTGATGTCATAATGTTGCATTAAATGATGCTTTGCATGGATTGTGATGTCATAATTTTGCATTGCATACTGCATTGCATGGATTGTGATGTCATAATTTTGCATTGCATACTGCATTGCATGGATTGTGATGTCATAATGTTGCATTAAATGATGCTATGCATGGATTGTGATGTCATAATTTTGCATTGCATACTGCATTGCATGGATTGTGATGTCATAATTTTGCATTGCATACTGCATTGCATGGATTGTGATGTCATAATGTTGCATTGCATGGATTGTGATGTCATAATGTTGCATTGCATGGATTGTGATGTCATACTTTTGCATTAAATGATGCTTTGCATGGATTATGATGTCATAATTTTGCATTGCATACTGCATTGCATGGATTGTGATGTCATAATTTTGCATTGCATACTGCATTGCATGGATTGGGATGTCATAATTTTGCATTGCATACTGCATTGCATGGATTGTGATGTCAGAAAGTTGCATTAAATGATGCTTTGAATGGATTGTGATGTCATAATGTTGCATTGCATACTGCATTGCATGGATTGTGATGTCATACTTTTGCATTAAATGATGCTTTGCATGGATTATGATGTCATAATTTTGCATTGCATACTGCATTGCATGGATTGTGATGTCATAATTTTGCTTTGCCTACTGCATTGCATGGATTGTGATGTCATAATTTTGCATTAAATGATGCTTTGCATGGATTATGATGTCATAATTTTGCATTGCATACTGCATTGCATGGATTGTGATGTCATAATTTTGCATTGCATACTGCATTGCATGGATTGTGATGTCATAATGTTGCATTAAATGATGCTTTGCATGGATTGTGATGTCATAATTTTGCATTGCATACTGCATTGCATGGATTGTGATGTCATAATTTTGCATTGCATACTGCATTGCATGGATTGTGATGTCATAATGTTGCATTAAATGATGCTATGCATGGATTGTGATGTCATAATTTTGCATTGCATACTGCATTGCATGGATTGTGATGTCATCATTTTGCATTAAATGATGCTTTGCATGGATTATGATGTCATAATTTTGCATTGCATACTGCATTGCATGGATTGTGATGTCATAATTTTGCATTGCATGGATTGTGATGTCATACTTTTGCATTAAATGATGCTTTGCATGGATTATGATGTCATAATTTTGCATTGCATACTGCATTGCATGGATTGTGATGTCATCATTTTGCATTGCATACTGCATTGCATGGATTGTGATGTCATAATTTTGCATTGCATACTGCATTGCATGGATTGTGATGTCATAATGTTGCATTAAATGATGCTTTGCATGGATTGTGATGTCATAATTTTGCATTGCATACTGCATTGCATGGATTGTGATGTCATACTTTAGCATTAAATGATGCTTTGCATGGATTATGATGTCATAATTTTGCATTGCATACTGCATTGCATGGATTGTGATGTCATAATTTTGCATTGCATACTGCATTGCATGGATTGTGATGTCATAATTTTGCATTGCATACTGCATTGCATGGATTGTGATGTCATAAAGTTGCATTAAATGATGCTTTGAATGGATTGTGATGTCATAATTTTGCATTGCATACTGCATTGCATGGATTGTGATGTCATACTTTTGCATTAAATGATGCTTTGCATGGATTATGATGTCATAATTTTGCATTGCATACTGCATTGCATGGATTGTGATGTCATAATTTTGCTTTGCCTACTGCATTGCATGGATTGTGATGTCTTAATTTTGCATTAAATGATGCTTTGCATGGATAATGATGTCATAATTTTGCATTGCATACTGCATTGCATGGATTGTGATGTCATAATTTTGCATTGCATACTGCATTGCATGGATTGTGATGTCATAATGTTGCATTAAATGATGCTTTGCATGGATTGTGATGTCATAATTTTGCATTGCATACTGCATTGCATGGATTGTGATGTCATAATTTTGCATTGCATACTGCATTGCATGGATTGTGATGTCATAATTTTGCATTGCATACTGCATTGCATGGATTGTGATGTCATAATGTTGCATTAAATGATGCTATGCATGGATTGTGATGTCATAATTTTGCATTGCATACTGCATTGCATGGATTGTGATGTCATAATTTTGCATTAAATGATGCTTTGCATGGATTATGATGTCATAATTTTGCATTGCATACTGCATTGCATGGATTGTGATGTCATAATTTTGCATTGCATGGATTGTGATGTCATACTTTTGCATTAAATGATGCTTTGCATGGATTATGATGTCATAATTTTGCATTGCATACTGCATTGCATGGATTGTGATGTCATAATTTTGCATTGCATACTGCATTGCATGGATTGTGATGTCATAATTTTGCATTAAATGATGCTTTGCATGGATTATGATGTCATAATGTTGCATTGCATACTGCATTGCATGGATTGTGATGTCATAATTTTGCATCGCATACTGCATTGCATGGATTGTGATGTCATACTTTAGCATTAAATGATGCTTTGCATGGATTATGATGTCATAATTTTGCATTGCATACTGC
Source organism: Pseudophryne corroboree (assembly GCF_028390025.1). Taxonomy (NCBI): domain Eukaryota; kingdom Metazoa; phylum Chordata; class Amphibia; order Anura; family Myobatrachidae; genus Pseudophryne; species Pseudophryne corroboree. The sequence continues at coordinate 144,778 of NW_026967558.1, read as the reverse complement.
ATTGCATGGATTGTGATGTCATACTTTAGCATTAAATGATGCTTTGCATGGATTATGATGTCATAATTTTGCATTGCATACTGCATTGCATGGATTGTGATGTCATAATTTTGCATTGCATACTGCATTGCATGGATTGTGATGTCATAATTTTGCATTGCATACTGCATTGCATGGATTGTGATGTCATAAAGTTGCATTAAATGATGCTTTGAATGGATTGTGATGTCATAATTTTGCATTGCATACTGCATTGCATGGATTGTGATGTCATACTTTTGCATTAAATGATGCTTTGCATGGATTATGATGTCATAATTTTGCATTGCATACTGCATTGCATGGATTGTGATGTCATAATTTTGCTTTGCCTACTGCATTGCATGGATTGTGATGTCATAATTTTGCATTAAATGATGCTTTGCATGGATTATGATGTCATAATTTTGCATTGCATACTGCATTGCATGGATTGTGATGTCATACTTTTGCATTAAATGATGCTTTGCATGGATTATGATGTCATAATTTTGCATTGCATACTGCATTGCATGGATTGTGATGTCATAATGTTGCATTAAATGATGCTTTGCATGGATTGTGATGTCATAATTTTGCATTGCATACTGCATTGCATGGATTGTGATGTCATAATTTTGCATTGCATACTGCATTGCATGGATTGTGATGTCATAATTTTGCATTGCATACTGCATTGCATGGATTGTGATGTCATAATGTTGCATTAAATGATGCTTTGCATGGATTATGATGTCATAATTTTGCATTGCATACTGCATTGCATGGATTGTGATGTCATAATTTTGCATTGCATGGATTGTGATGTCATACTTTTGCATTAAATGATGCTTTGCATGGATTATGATGTCATAATTTTGCATTGCATACTGCATTGCATGGATTATGATGTCATAATTTTGCATTGCATACTGCATTGCATGGATTGTGATGTCATAATTTTGCATTAAATGATGCTTTGCATGGATTATGATGTCATAATTTTGCATTGCATATTGCATTGCATGGATTGTGATGTCATAATTTTGCATTGCATACTGCATTGCATGGATTGTGATGTCATAATTTTGCATTAAATGATGCTTTGCATGGATTATGATGTCATAATTTTGCATTGCATACTGCATTGCATGGATTGTGATGTCATAATTTTGCATCGCATACTGCATTGCATGGATTGTGATGTCATACTTTTGCATTAAATGATGCTTTGCATGGATTATGATGTCATAATTTTGCATTGCATACTGCATTGCATGGATTGTGATGTCATAATTTTGCATTGCATACTGCATTGCATGGATTGTGATGTCATAATTTTGCATTAAATGATGCTTTGCATGGATTATGATGTCATAATGTTGCATTGCATACTGCATTGCATGGATTGTGATGTCATAATTTTGCATTGCATACTGCATTGCATGGATTGTGATGTCATAATGTTGCATTAAATGATGCTTTGAATGGATTGTGATGTCATAATTTTGCATTGCATACTGCATTGCATGGATTGTGATGTCATAATTTTGCATTGCATACTGCATTGCATGGATTGTAATGTCATAATGTTGCATTAAATGATGCTTTGCATGGATTGTGATGTCATAATTTTGCATTGCATACTGCATTGCATGGATTGTGATGTCATAATTTTGCATTGCATGGATTGTGATGTCATACTTATGCATTAAATGATGCTTTGCATGGATTGTGATGTCATAATGTTGCATTAAATGATGCTTTGAATGGATTGTGATGTCATAATTTTGCATTGCATACTGCATTGCATGGATTGTGATGTAATAATTTTGCATTGCATACTGCATTGCATGGATTGTGATGTCATAATGTTGCATTAAATGATGATTTGCATGGATTGTGATGTCATAATTTTGCATTGCATACTGCATTGCATGGATTGTGATGTCATAATTTTGCATTGCATACTGCATTGCATGGATTGTGATGTCATAATGTTGCATTAAATGATGCTATGCATGGATTGTGATGTCATAATTTTGCATTGCATACTGCATTGCATGGATTGTGATGTCATAATTTTGCATTGCATACTGCATTGCATGGATTGTGATGTCATAATGTTGCATTGCATGGATTGTGATGTCATACTTTTGCATTAAATGATGCTTTGCATGGATTATGATGTCATAATTTTGCATTGCATACTGCATTGCATGGATTGTGATGTCATAATTTTGCATTGCATACTGCATTGCATGGATTGTGATGTCATAATTTTGCATTGCATACTGCATTGCATGGATTGTGATGTCATAATGTTGCATTAAATGATGCTTTGCATGGATTGTGATGTCATAATTTTGCATTGCATACTGCATTGCATGGATTGTGATGTCATACTTTAGCATTAAATGATGCTTTGCATGGATTATGATGTCATAATTTTGCATTGCATACTGCATTGCATGGATTGTGATGTAATAATTTTGCATTGCATACTGCATTGCATGGATTGTGATGTCATAATGTTGCATTAAATGATGCTTTGCATGGATTGTGATGTCATAATTTTGCATTGCATACTGCATTGCATGGATTGTGATGTCATAATTTTGCATTGCATACTGCATTGCATGGATTGTGATGTCATAATGTTGCATTAAATGATGCTATGCATTGATTGTGATGTCATAATTTTGCATTGCATACTGCATTGCATGGATTGTGATGTCATAATTTTGCATTGCATACTGCATTGCATGGATTGTGATGTCATAATGTTGCATTGCATGGATTGTGATGTCATACTTTTGCATTAAATGATGCTTTGCATGGATTATGATGTCATAATTTTGCATTGCATACTGCATTGCATGGATTGTGATGTCATAATTTTGCATTGCATACTGCATTGCATGGATTGTGATGTCATAATTTTGCATTGCATACTGCATTGCATGGATTGTGATGTCATAATTTTGCATTAAATGATGCTTTGCATGGATTGTGATGTCATAATTTTGCATTGCATACTGCATTGCATGGATTGTGATGTCATAATTTTGCATTGCATACTGCATTGCATGAATTGTGATGTCATAATTTTACTTAAAATGATGCTTTGCAGGATTGTGATGTCATAATTTTACATTAAATTATGCTTTGAATGGATTGTGATGTCATAATTTTGCATTAAATGATGCTTTGCATGGATTGTGATGTCATAATTTTGCATTGCATACTGCATTGCATGGATTGTGATGTCATAATTTTGCATTAAATTATGCTTTGCATGGATTGTGATGTCATAATTTTGCATTGCATACTGAATTGCATGGATTGTGATGTCATAATTTTGCATTAAATGATGCTTTGCATGGATTATGATGTCATAATTTTGCATTGCATACTGCATTGCATGGATTGTGATGTCATAATTTTGCATTAAATGATGCTTTGCATGGATTATGATGTCATAATTTTGCATTGCATGGATTGAGATGTCATAATTTTGCATTGCATACTGCATTGCATGGATTGTGATGTCATAATTGTGCATTGCATACTGCATTGCATGGATTGTGATGTCATAATTTTGCATTAAATGATGCTTTGCATGGATTGTGATGTCATAATTTTGCATTGCATACTGCATTGCATGGATTGTGATGTCATAATTTTGTATTGCATACTGCATTATATGGATTGTGATGTCATAATTTTGCATTAAATTATGCTTTGCATGGATTATGATGTCATAATTTTGCATTGCATACTGCATTGCATGGATTGTGATGTCATAATTTTGCATTGCATACTGCATTGCATGGATTGTGATGTCATAATTTTGCATTGCATACTGCATTGCACGGATTGTGATGTCATAATTTTACTTAAAATGATGCTTTGCATGGATTATGATGTCATAATTTTGCATTGCATGGATTGTGATGTCATAATTTTGCATTGCATACTGCATTGCATGGATTGTGATGTCATAATTTTGCATTAAATGATGCTTTGCATGGATTATGATGTCATAATTTTGCATTGCATACTGCATTGCATGGATTGTGATGTCATAATTTTGCATTGCATACTGCATTGCATGGATTGTGATGTCATAATTTTGCATTGCATACTGCATTGCATGGATTGTGATGTCATAATTTTGCATTAAATGATGCTTTGCATGGATTGTGATGTCATAATTTTGCATTGCATACTGCATTGCATGGATTGTGATGTCATAATTTTGCATTGCATACTGCATTGCATGAATTGTGATGTCATAATTTTACTTAAAATGATGCTTTGCAGGATTGTGATGTCATAATTTTACATTAAATTATGCTTTGAATGGATTGTGATGTCATAATTTTGCATTAAATGATGCTTTGCATGGATTGTGATGTCATAATTTTGCATTGCATACTGCATTGCATGGATTGTGATGTCATAATTTTGCATTAAATGATGCTTTGCATGGATTGTGATGTCATAATTTTGCATTGCATACTGAATTGCATGGATTGTGATGTCATAATTTTGCATTAAATGATGCTTTGCATGGATTATGATGTCATAATTTTGCATTGCATACTGCATTGCATGGATTGTGATGTCATAATTTTGCATTAAATGATGCTTTGCATGGATTATGATGTCATAATTTTGCATTGCATGGATTGAGATGTCATAATTTTGCATTGCATACTGCATTGCATGGATTGTGATGTCATAATTGTGCATTGCATACTGCATTGCATGGATTGTGATGTCATAATTTTGCATTAAATGATGCTTTGCATGGATTGTGATGTCATAATTTTGCATTGCATACTGCATTGCATGGATTGTGATGTCATAATTTTGTATTGCATACTGCATTATATGGATTGTGATGTCATAATTTTGCATTAAATTATGCTTTGCATGGATTATGATGTCATAATTTTGCATTGCATACTGCATTGCATGGATTGTGATGTCATAATTTTGCATTGCATACTGCATTGCATGGATTGTGATGTCATAATTTTGCATTGCATACTGCATTGCACGGATTGTGATGTCATAATTTTACTTAAAATGATGCTTTGCATGGATTATGATGTCATAATTTTGCATTGCATGGATTGTGATGTCATAATTTTGCATTGCATACTGCATTGCATGGATTGTGATGTCATAATTTTGCATTGCATTCTGCATTATATGGATTGTGATGTTATAATTTTGCATTAAATGATGCTTTGCATGGATTATGAAGTCATAATTTTGCATTGCATACTGCTTTGCATGGATTGTGATGTCATAATTTTGCATTAAATGATGCTTTGCATGGATTATGATGTCATAATTTTGCATTGCATACTGCATTGTATGGATTGTGATGTTATAATGTTGCATTAAATGATGCTTTGCATGGATTGTGATGTCATAATTTTGCATTGCATACTGCATTGCATGTATTGTGATGTCATAATTTTGCATTGCATACTGCATTGCATGGATTGTGATGTCATAATTTTGCATTGCATACTGCATTGCATGGATTGTGATGTCATAATTTTGCATTGCATACTGCATTGCATGGATTGTGATATCATATTTTTGCATTAAATGATGCTTTGCATGGATTATGATGTCATAATTTTGCATTGCATACTGCATTGCATGGATTGTGATGTCATAATTTTGCATTAAATGATGCTTTGCATGGATTGTGATGTCATAATTTTGCATTGCATACTGCATTGCATGGATTGTGATGTCATAATTTTGCATTAAATGATGCTTTGCATGGATTGTGATGTCATAATTTTGCATTAAATGATGCTTTGCATGGATTGTGATGTCATAATTTTGCATTGCATACTTAATTGCATGGATTGTGATGTCATAATGTTGCATTAAATGATGCTTTGCATGGATTATGATGTCATAATTTTGCATTGCATACTGCATTGCATGGATTGTGATGTCATAATTTTGCATTAAATTATGCTTTGCATGGATTATGATGTCATAATTTTGCATTGCATGGATTGTGATGTCATAATTTTGCATTGCATACTGCATTGCATGGATTGTGATGTCATAATTTTGCATTGCATACTGCATTGCATGGATTGTGATGTCATAATTTTGCAATAAATGATGCTTTGCATGGATTATGATGTCATAATTTTGCATTGCATACTGCATTGCATGGATTGTGATGTCATAATTTTGCATTGCATACTGCATTGCATGGATTGTGATGTCATAATGTTGCATTAAATTATGCTTTGCATGGATTGTGATGTCATAATGTTGCATTGCATACTGCATTGCATGGATTGTGATGTCATAATTTTGCATTGCATACTGCATTGCATGGATTGTGATGTCATAATTTTGCATTGCATACTGCATTGCATGGATTGTGATGTCATAATTTTGCATTGCATACTGCATTGCATGGATTGTGATGTCATTATTTTGCATTGCATACTGCATTGCATGGATTGTGATGTCATAATGTTGCATTAAACGATGCTTTGCATGGATTATGATGTCATAATTTTGCATTGCATACTGCATTGCATGGATTGTGATGTCATAATTTTGCATTGCATACTGCATTGCATGGATTGTGATGTCATAATTTTGCATTGGATACTGCATTGCATGGATTATGATGTCATAATTTTGCATTGCATACTGCATTGCATGGATTGTGATGTCATAATTTTGCATTGCATACTGCATTGCATGGATTGTGATGTCATAATTGTGCATTGCATACTGCATTGCATGGATTGTGATGTCATAATGTTGCATTAAATTATGCTTTGCATGGATTGTGATGTCATAATGTTGCATTGCATACTGCATTGCATGGATTGTGATGTCATAATTTTGCATTGCATACTGCATTGCATGGATTGTGATGTCATAATTTTGCATTGCATACTGCATTGCATGGATTGTGATGTCATAATGTTGCATTAAATGATGCTTTGCATGGATTATGATGTCATAATTTTGCATTGCATACTGCATTGCATGGATTGTGATGTCATAATTTTGCATTGCATACTGCATTGCATGGATTGTGATGTCATAATTTTGCATTGCATACTGCATTGCATGGATTGTGATGTCATAATTTTGCATTGTATACTGCATTGCATGGATTGTGATGTCATAATTTTGCATTGCATACTGCATTGCATGGATTGTGATGTTATAATGTTGCATTAAATGATGCATTGCATGGATTGTGATGTCATAATTTTGCATTGCATACTGCATTGCATGGATTGTGATGTCATACTTTTGCATTGCATACTGCATTGCATGGATTGTGATGTCATAATGTTGCATTGCATACTGCATTGCATGGATTGTGATGTCATAATTTTGCATTGCATACTGCATTGCATGGATTGTGATGTCATAATGTTGCATTAAATGATGCTTTGCATGGATTGTGATGTCATCATTTTGCATTGCATACTGCATTGCATGGATTGTGATGTCATAATTTTGCATTAAATGATGCTTTGCATGGATTATGATGTCATCATTTAGCATTGCATGGATTGTGATGTCATTATTTTGCATTGCATACTGCATTGCATGGATTGTGATGTCATTATTTTGCATTGCATACTGCATTGCATGGATTGTGATGTCATAATTTTGCATTAAATGATGCTTTGCATGGATTATGATGTCATAATTTTGCATTGCATACTGTATTGCATGGATTGTGATGTCATAATTTTGCATTGCATACTGCATTGCATGGATTGTGATGACATAATTTTACATTAAATGATGCTTTGCATGGATTGTGATGTCATAATTTTGCATTAAATGATGCTTTGCATGGATTGTGATGTCATAATTTTGCATTAAATGATGCTTTGCATGGATTATGATGTCATAATTTTGCATTGCATACTGCATTGTATGGATTGTGATGTTATAATGTTGCATTAAATGATGCTTTGCATGGATTGTGATGTCATAATTTTGCATTGCATACTGCATTGCATGTATTGTGATGTCATAATTTTGCATTGCATACTGCATTGCATGGATTGTGATGTCATAATTTTGCATTGCATACTGCATTGCATGGATTGTGATATCATATTTTTGCATTAAATGATGCTTTGCATGGATTATGATGTCATAATTTTGCATTGCATACTGCATTGCATGGATTGTGATGTCATAATTTTGCATTAAATGATGCTTTGCATGGATTGTGATGTCATAATTTTGCATTGCATACTGCATTGCATGGATTGTGATGTCATAATTTTGCATTAAATGATGCTTTGCATGGATTGTGATGTCATAATTTTGCATTAAATGATGCTTTGCATGGATTGTGATGTCATAATTTTGCATTGCATACTGCATTGCATGGATTGTGATGTCATAATTTTGCATTAAAAGATGCTTTGCATGGATTGTGATGTCATAATTTTGCATTGCATACTTAATTGCATGGATTGTGATGTCATAGTGTTGCATTAAATGATGCTTTGCATGGATTATGATGTCATAATTTTGCATTGCATACTGCATTGCATGGATTGTGATGTCATAATTTTGCATTAAATTATGCTTTGCATGGATTATGATGTCATAATTTTGCATTGCATGGATTGTGATGTCATAATTTTGCATTGCATACTGCATTGCATGGATTGTGATGTCATAATTTTGCATTGCATACTGCATTGCATGGATTGTGATGTCATAATTTTGCAATAAATGATGCTTTGCATGGATTATGATGTCATAATTTTGCATTGCATACTGCATTGCATGGATTGTGATGTCATAATTTTGCATTGCATACTGCATTGCATGGATTGTGATGTCATAATTTTGCATTGGATACTGCATTGCATGGATTATGATGTCATAATTTTGCATTGCATACTGCATTGCATGGATTGTGATGTCATAATTTTGCATTGCATACTGCATTGCATGGATTGTGATGTCATAATTTTGCATTGCATACTGCATTGCATGGATTGTGATGTCATAATGTTGCATTAAATTATGCTTTGCATGGATTGTGATGTCATAATGTTGCATTGCATACTGCATTGCATGGATTGTGATGTCATAATTTTTCATTGCATACTGCATTGCATGGATTGTGATGTCATAATTTTTCATTGCATACTGCATTGCATGGATTGTGATGTCATAATGTTGCATTAAATGATGCTTTGCATGGATTATGATGTCATAATTTTGCATTGCATACTGCATTGCATGGATTGTGATGTCATAATTTTGCATTGCATACTGCATTGCATGGATTGTGATGTCATAATTTTGCATTGGATACTGCATTGCATGGATTATGATGTCATAATTTTGCATTGCATACTGCATTGCATGGATTGTGATGTCATAATTTTGCATTGCATACTGCATTGCATGGATTGTGATGTCATAATTTTGCATTGCATACTGCATTGCATGGATTGTGATGTCATAATGTTGCATTAAATTATGCTTTGCATGGATTGTGATGTCATAATGTTGCATTGCATACTGCATTGCATGGATTGTGATGTCATAATTTTGCATTGCATACTGCATTGCATGGATTGTGATGTCATAATTTTGCATTGCATACTGCATTGCATGGAGTGTGATGTCATAATGTTGCATTAAATGATGCTTTGCATGGATTATGATGTCATAATTTTGCATTGCATACTGCATTGCATGGATTGTGATGTCATAATTTTGCATTGCATACTGCATTGCATGGATTGTGATGTCATAATTTTGCATTGCATACTGCATTGCATGGATTGTGATGTCATAATTTTGCATTGTATACTGCATTGCATGGATTGTGATGTCATAATTTTGCATTGCATACTGCATTGCATGGATTGTGATGTTATAATGTTGCATTAAATGATGCATTGCATGGATTGTGATGTCATAATTTTGCATTGCATACTGCATTGCATGGATTGTGATGTCATACTTTTGCATTGCATACCGCATTGCATGGATTGTGATGTCATAATGTTGCATTGCATACTGCATTGCATGGATTGTGATGTCATAATTTTGCATTGCATACTGCATTGCATGGATTGTGATGTCATAATTTTGCATTGCATACTGCATTGCATGGATTGTGATGTCATAATTTTGCATTGCATACTGCATTGCATGGATTGTGATGTCATAATTTTGCATTAAATGATGCTTTGCATGGATTATGATGTCATAATTTTGCATTGCATACTGCATTGCATGGATTGTGATGTCATAATTTTGCATTGCATACTGCATTGCATGGATTGTGATGTCATAATTTTGCATTGGATACTGCATTGCATGGATTATGATGTCATAATTTTGCATTGCATACTGCATTGCATGGATTGTGATGTCATAATTTTGCATTGCATACTGCATTGCATGGATTGTGATGTCATAATTTTGCATTGCATACTGCATTGCATGGATTGTGATGTCATAATGTTGCATTAAATTATGCTTTGCATGGATTGTGATGTCATAATGTTGCATTGCATACTGCATTGCATGGATTGTGATGTCATAATTTTGCATTGCATACTGCATTGCATGGATTGTGATGTCATAATTTTGCATTGCATACTGCATTGCATGGAGTGTGATGTCATAATGTTGCATTAAATGATGCTTTGCATGGATTATGATGTCATAATTTTGCATTGCATACTGCATTGCATGGATTGTGATGTCATAATTTTGCATTGTATACTGCATTGCATGGATTGTGATGTCATAATTTTGCATTGCATACTGCATTGCATGGATTGTGATGTTATAATGTTGCATTAAATGATGCATTGCATGGATTGTGATGTCATAATTTTGCATTGCATACTGCATTGCATGGATTGTGATGTCATACTTTTGCATTGCATACCGCATTGCATGGATTGTGATGTCATAATGTTGCATTGCATACTGCATTGCATGGATTGTGATGTCATAATTTTGCATTGCATACTGCATTGCATGGATTGTGATGTCATAATGTTGCATTAAATGATGCTTTGCATGGATTGTGATGTCATCATTTTGCATTGCATACTGCATTGCATGGATTGTGTTGTCATAATTTTGCATTAAATGATGCTTTGCATGGATTATGATGTCATAATTTAGCATTGCATGGATTGTGATGTCATTATTTTGCATTGCATACTGCATTGCATGGATTGTGATGTCATGATTTTGCATTGCATGCTGCATTGCATGGATTGTGATGTCATGATTTTGCATTGCATGCTGCATTGCATGGATTGTGATGTCATAATGTTGCATTAAATGATGCTTTGCATGTATTGTGATGTCATAATTTTGCATTGCATACTGCATTGCATGGATTGTGATGTCATACTTTTGCATTAAATGATGCTTTGCATGGATTGTGATGTCATACTTTTGCATTAAATGATGCTTTGCATGGATTATGATGTCATAATTTTGCATTGCATACTGCATTGCATGGATTGTGATGTCATACTTTTGCATTACATACTGCATTGCATGGATTGTGATGTCATAATGTTGCATTGCATACTGCATTGCATGGATTGTGATGTCATAATTTTGCATTGCATACTGCATTGCATGGATTGTGATGTCTTAATGTTGCATTAAATGATGCTTTGCATGTATTGTGATGTCATAATTTTGCATTGCATACTGCATTGCATGGATTGTGATGTCATACTTTTGCATTAAATGATGCTTTGCATGGATTGTGATGTCATACTTTTGCATTAAATGATGCTTTGCATGGATTATGATGTCATAATTTTGCATTGCATACTGCATTGCATGGATTGTGATGTCATAATTTTGCATTGCATACTGCATTGCATGGATTGTGATGTCATAATTTTGCATTAAATGATGCTTTGCATGGATTATGATGTCATAATTTTGCATTGCATACTGCATTGCATGGATTGTGATGTCATAATTTTGCATTGCATACTGCATTGCATGGCTTGTGATGTCATACTTTTGCATTAAATTATGCTTTGCATGGATTATGATGTCATAATTTTCTATTGCATACTGCATTGCATGGATTGTGATGTCATAATTTTGCATTGCATACTGCATTGCATGGATTGTGATGTCATACTTTTGTATTAAATGATGCTTTGCATGGATTGTGATGTCATAATTTTGCATTGCATACTGCATTGCATGGATTGTGATGTCATAATTTTGTATTGCATACTGCATTATATGGATTGTGATGTCATAATTTTGCATTAAATTATGCTTTGCATGGATTATGATGTCATAATTTTGCATTGCATACTGCATTGCATGGATTGTGATGTCATAATTTTGCATTGCATACTGCATTGCATGGATTGTGATGTCATAATTTTGCATTGCATACTGCATTGCATGGATTGTGATGTCATAATTTTACTTAAAATGATGCTTTGCATGGATTATGATGTCATAATTTTGCATTGCATGGATTGTGATGTCATAATTTTGCATTGCATACTGCATTGCATGGATTGTGATGTCATAATTTTGCATTGCATACTGCATTATATGGATTGTGATGTTATAATTTTGCATTAAATGATGCTTTGCATGGATTATGAAGTCATAATTTTGCATTGCATACTGCTTTGCATGGATTGTGATGTCATAATTTTGCATTAAATGATGCTTTGCATGGATTATGATGTCATAATTTTGCATTGCATACTGCATTGTATGGATTGTGATGTTATAATGTTGCATTAAATGATGCTTTGCATGGATTGTGATGTCATAATTTTGCATTGCATACTGCATTGCATGTATTGTGATGTCATAATTTTGCATTGCATACTGCATTGCATGGATTGTGATGTCATAATTTTGCATTGCATACTGCATTGCATGGATTGTGATATCATATTTTTGCATTAAATGATGCTTTGCATGGATTATGATGTCATAATTTTGCATTGCATACTGCATTGCATGGATTGTGATGTCATAATTTTGCATTAAATGATGCTTTGCATGGATTGTGATGTCATAATTTTGCATTGCATACTGCATTGCATGGATTGTGATGTCATAATTTTGCATTAAATGATGCTTTGCATGGATTGTGATGTCATAATTTTGCATTAAATGATGCTTTGCATGGATTGTGATGTCATAATTTTGCATTGCATACTGCATTGCATGGATTGTGATGTCATAATTTTGCATTAAAAGATGCTTTGCATGGATTGTGATGTCATAATTTTGCATTGCATACTTAATTGCATGGATTGTGATGTCATAATGTTGCATTAAATGATGCTTTGTATGGATTATGATGTCATAATTTTGCATTGCATACTGCATTGCATGGATTGTGATGTCATAATTTTGCATTAAATTATGCTTTGCATGGATTATGATGTCATAATTTTGCATTGCATGGATTGTGATGTCATAATTTTGCATTGCATACTGCATTGCATGGATTGTGATGTCATAATTTTGCATTGCATACTGCATTGCATGGATTGTGATGTCATAATTTTGCATTGCATACTGCATTGCATGGATTGTGATGTCATAATTTTGCATTGCATACTGCATTGCATGGATTGTGATGTCATAATTTTGCATTGCATACTGCATTGCATGGATTGTGATGTCATAATTTTGCATTGCATACTGCATTGCATGGGTTGTGATGTCATAATGTTGCATTAAATGATGCTTTGCATGGATTATGATGTCATAATTTTGCATTGCATACTGCATTGCATGGATTGTGATGTCATAATTTTGCATTGCATACTGCATTGCATGGATTGTGATGTCATAATTTTGCATTGGATACTGCATTGCATGGATTATGATGTCATAATTTTGCATTGCATACTGCATTGCATGGATTGTGATGTCATAATTTTGCATTGCATACTGCATTGCATGGATTGTGATGTCATAATTTTGCATTGCATACTGCATTGCATGGATTGTGATGTCATAATGTTGCATTAAATTATGCTTTGCATGGATTGTGATGTCATAATGTTGCATTGCATACTGCATTGCATGGATTGTGATGTCATAATTTTGCATTGCATACTGCATTGCATGGATTGTGATGTCATAATTTTGCATTGCATACTGCATTGCATGGATTGTGATGTCATACTTTTGCATTGCATACTGCATTGCATGGATTGTGATGTCATAATGTTGCATTGCATACTGCATTGCATGGATTGTGATGTCATGATTTTGCATTGCATGCTGCATTGCATGGATTGTGATGTCATAATGTTGCATTAAATGATGCTTTGCATGTATTGTGATGTCATAATTTTGCATTGCATACTGCATTGCATGGATTGTGATGTCATACTTTTGCATTAAATGATGCTTTGCATGGATTGTGATGTCATACTTTTGCATTACATACTGCATTGCATGAATTGTGATGTCATAATGTTGCATTGCATACTGCATTGCATGGATTGTGATGTCATAATTTTGCATTGCATACTGCATTGCATGGATTGTGATGTCATAATGTTGCATTAAATGATGCTTTGCATGTATTGTGATGTCATAATTTTGCATTGCATACTGCATTGCATGGATTGTGGTGTCATACTTTTGCATTAAATGATGCTTTGCATGGATTGTGATGTCATACTTTTGCATTAAATGATGCTTTGCATGGATTATGATGTCATAATTTTGCATTGCATACTGCATTGCATGGATTGTGATGTCATAATTTTGCATTGCATACTGCATTGCATGGATTGTGATGTCATAATTTTGCATTAAATGATGCTTTGCATGGATTATGATGTCATAATTTTGCATTGCATACTGCATTGCATGGATTGTGATGTCATAATTTTGCATTGCATACTGCATTGCATGGCTTGTGATGTCATACTTTTGCATTAAATTATGCTTTGCATGGATTATGATGTCATAATTTTCTATTGCATACTGCATTGCATGGATTGTGATGTCATAATTTTGCATTGCATACTGCATTGCATGGATTGTGATGTCATACTTTTGTATTAAATGATGCTTTGCATGGATTGTGATGTCATAATTTTGCATTGCATACTGCATTGCATGGATTGTGATGTCATAATTTTGTATTGCATACTGCATTATATGGATTGTGATGTCATAATTTTGCATTAAATTATGCTTTGCATGGATTATGATGTCATAATTTTGCATTGCATACTGCATTGCATGGATTGTGATGTCATAATTTTGCATTGCATGGATTGTGATGTCATAATTTTGCATTGCATACTGCATTGCATGGATTGTGATGTCATAATTTTACTTAAAATGATGCTTTGCATGGATTATGATGTCATAATTTTGCATTGCATGGATTGTGATGTCATAATTTTGCATTGCATACTGCATTGCATGGATTGTGATGTCATAATTTTGCATTGCATACTGCATTATATGGATTGTGATGTTATAATTTTGCATTAAATGATGCTTTGCATGGATTATGAAGTCATAATTTTGCATTGCATGCTGCATTGCATGGATTGTGATGTCATAATGTTGCATTAAATGATGCTTTGCATGTATTGTGATGTCATAATTTTGCATTGCATACTGCATTGCATGGATTGTGATGTCATACTTTTGCATTAAATGATGCTTTGCATGGATTGTGATGTCATACTTTTGCATTACATACTGCATTGCATGAATTGTGATGTCATAATGTTGCATTGCATACTGCATTGCATGGATTGTGATGTCATAATTTTGCATTGCATACTGCATTGCATGGATTGTGATGTCATAATGTTGCATTAAATGATGCTTTGCATGTATTGTGATGTCATAATTTTGCATTGCATACTGCATTGCATGGATTGTGGTGTCATACTTTTGCATTAAATGATGCTTTGCATGGATTGTGATGTCATACTTTTGCATTAAATGATGCTTTGCATGGATTATGATGTCATAATTTTGCATTGCATACTGCATTGCATGGATTGTGATGTCATAATTTTGCATTGCATACTGCATTGCATGGATTGTGATGTCATAATTTTGCATTAAATGATGCTTTGCATGGATTATGATGTCATAATTTTGCATTGCATACTGCATTGCATGGATTGTGATGTCATAATTTTGCATTGCATACTGCATTGCATGGCTTGTGATGTCATACTTTTGCATTAAATTATGCTTTGCATGGATTATGATGTCATAATTTTCTATTGCATACTGCATTGCATGGATTGTGATGTCATAATTTTGCATTGCATACTGCATTGCATGGATTGTGATGTCATACTTTTGTATTAAATGATGCTTTGCATGGATTGTGATGTCATAATTTTGCATTGCATACTGCATTGCATGGATTGTGATGTCATAATTTTGTATTGCATACTGCATTATATGGATTGTGATGTCATAATTTTGCATTAAATTATGCTTTGCATGGATTATGATGTCATAATTTTGCATTGCATACTGCATTGCATGGATTGTGATGTCATAATTTTGCATTGCATGGATTGTGATGTCATAATTTTGCATTGCATACTGCATTGCATGGATTGTGATGTCATAATTTTACTTAAAATGATGCTTTGCATGGATTATGATGTCATAATTTTGCATTGCATGGATTGTGATGTCATAATTTTGCATTGCATACTGCATTGCATGGATTGTGATGTCATAATTTTGCATTGCATACTGCATTATATGGATTGTGATGTTATAATTTTGCATTAAATGATGCTTTGCATGGATTATGAAGTCATAATTTTGCATTGCATACTGCTTTGCATGGATTGTGATGTCATAATTTTGCATTAAATGATGCTTTGCATGGATTATGATGTCATAATTTTGCATTGCATACTGCATTGTATGGATTGTGATGTTATAATGTTGCATTAAATGATGCTTTGCATGGATTGTGATGTCATAATTTTGCATTGCATACTGCATTGCATGTATTGTGATGTCATAATTTTGCATTGCATACTGCATTGCATGGATTGTGATGTCATAATTTTGCATTGCATACTGCATTGCATGGATTGTGATGTCATAATTTTGCATTGCATACTGCATTGCATGGATTGTGATATCATATTTTTGCATTAAATGATGCTTTGCATGGATTATGATGTCATAATTTTGCATTGCATACTGCATTGCATGGATTGTGATGTCATAATTTTGCATTAAATGATGCTTTGCATGGATTGTGATGTCATAATTTTGCATTGCATACTGCATTGCATGGATTGTGATGTCATAATTTTGCATTAAATGATGCTTTGCATGGATTGTGATGTCATAATTTTGCATTAAATGATGCTTTGCATGGATTGTGATGTCATAATTTTGCATTGCATACTGCATTGCATGGATTGTGATGTCATAATTTTGCATTAAAAGATGCTTTGCATGGATTGTGATGTCATAATTTTGCATTGCATACTTAATTGCATGGATTGTGATGTCATAATGTTGCATTAAATGATGCTTTGCATGGATTATGATGTCATAATTTTGCATTGCATACTGCATTGCATGGATTGTGATGTCATAATTTTGCATTAAATTATGCTTTGCATGGATTATGATGTCATAATTTTCTATTGCATACTGCATTGCATGGATTGTGATGTCATAATTTTGCATTGCATACTGCATTGCATGGATTGTGATGTCATACTTTTGTATTAAATGATGCTTTGCATGGATTGTGATGTCATAATTTTGCATTGCATACTGCATTGCATGGATTGTGATGTCATAATTTTGTATTGCATACTGCATTATATGGATTGTGATGTCATAATTTTGCATTAAATTATGCTTTGCATGGATTATGATGTCATAATTTTGCATTGCATACTGCATTGCATGGATTGTGATGTCATAATTTTGCATTGCATACTGCATTGCATGGATTGTGATGTCATAATTTTGCATTGCATACTGCATTGCATGGATTGTGATGTCATAATTTTACTTAAAATGATGCTTTGCATGGATTATGATGTCATAATTTTGCATTGCATGGATTGTGATGTCATAATTTTGCATTGCATACTGCATTGCATGGATTGTGATGTCATAATTTTGCATTGCATACTGCATTATATGGATTGTGATGTTATAATTTTGCATTAAATGATGCTTTGCATGGATTATGAAGTCATAATTTTGCATTGCATACTGCTTTGCATGGATTGTGATGTCATAATTTTGCATTAAATGATGCTTTGCATGGATTATGATGTCATAATTTTGCATTGCATACTGCATTGTATGGATTGTGATGTTATAATGTTGCATTAAATGATGCTTTGCATGGATTGTGATGTCATAATTTTGCATTGCATACTGCATTGCATGTATTGTGATGTCATAATTTTGCATTGCATACTGCATTGCATGGATTGTGATGTCATAATTTTGCATTGCATACTGCATTGCATGGATTGTGATGTCATAATTTTGCATTGCATACTGCATTGCATGGATTGTGATATCATATTTTTGCATTAAATGATGCTTTGCATGGATTATGATGTCATAATTTTGCATTGCATACTGCATTGCATGGATTGTGATGTCATAATTTTGCATTAAATGATGCTTTGCATGGATTGTGATGTCATAATTTTGCATTGCATACTGCATTGCATGGATTGTGATGTCATAATTTTGCATTAAATGATGCTTTGCATGGATTGTGATGTCATAATTTTGCATTAAATGATGCTTTGCATGGATTGTGATGTCATAATTTTGCATTGCATACTGCATTGCATGGATTGTGATGTCATAATTTTGCATTAAAAGATGCTTTGCATGGATTGTGATGTCATAATTTTGCATTGCATACTTAATTGCATGGATTGTGATGTCATAATGTTGCATTAAATGATGCTTTGTATGGATTATGATGTCATAATTTTGCATTGCATACTGCATTGCATGGATTGTGATGTCATAATTTTGCATTAAATTATGCTTTGCATGGATTATGATGTCATAATTTTGCATTGCATGGATTGTGATGTCATAATTTTGCATTGCATACTGCATTGCATGGATTGTGATGTCATAATTTTGCATTGCATACTGCATTGCATGGATTGTGATGTCATAATTTTGCATTGCATACTGCATTGCATGGATTGTGATGTCATAATTTTGCATTGCATACTGCATTGCATGGATTGTGATGTCATAATTTTGCATTGCATACTGCATTGCATGGATTGTGATGTCATAATTTTGCATTGCATACTGCATTGCATGGGTTGTGATGTCATAATGTTGCATTAAATGATGCTTTGCATGGATTATGATGTCATAATTTTGCATTGCATACTGCATTGCATGGATTGTGATGTCATAATTTTGCATTGCATACTGCATTGCATGGATTGTGATGTCATAATTTTGCATTGGATACTGCATTGCATGGATTATGATGTCATAATTTTGCATTGCATACTGCATTGCATGGATTGTGATGTCATAATTTTGCATTGCATACTGCATTGCATGGATTGTGATGTCATAATTTTGCATTGCATACTGCATTGCATGGATTGTGATGTCATAATGTTGCATTAAATTATGCTTTGCATGGATTGTGATGTCATAATGTTGCATTGCATACTGCATTGCATGGATTGTGATGTCATAATTTTGCATTGCATACTGCATTGCATGGATTGTGATGTCATAATTTTGCATTGCATACTGCATTGCATGGATTGTGATGTCATACTTTTGCATTGCATACTGCATTGCATGGATTGTGATGTCATAATGTTGCATTGCATACTGCATTGCATGGATTGTGATGTCATGATTTTGCATTGCATGCTGCATTGCATGGATTGTGATGTCATAATGTTGCATTAAATGATGCTTTGCATGTATTGTGATGTCATAATTTTGCATTGCATACTGCATTGCATGGATTGTGATGTCATACTTTTGCATTAAATGATGCTTTGCATGGATTGTGATGTCATACTTTTGCATTACATACTGCATTGCATGAATTGTGATGTCATAATGTTGCATTGCATACTGCATTGCATGGATTGTGATGTCATAATTTTGCATTGCATACTGCATTGCATGGATTGTGATGTCATAATGTTGCATTAAATGATGCTTTGCATGTATTGTGATGTCATAATTTTGCATTGCATACTGCATTGCATGGATTGTGGTGTCATACTTTTGCATTAAATGATGCTTTGCATGGATTGTGATGTCATACTTTTGCATTAAATGATGCTTTGCATGGATTATGATGTCATAATTTTGCATTGCATACTGCATTGCATGGATTGTGATGTCATAATTTTGCATTGCATACTGCATTGCATGGATTGTGATGTCATAATTTTGCATTAAATGATGCTTTGCATGGATTATGATGTCATAATTTTGCATTGCATACTGCATTGCATGGATTGTGATGTCATAATTTTGCATTGCATACTGCATTGCATGGCTTGTGATGTCATACTTTTGCATTAAATTATGCTTTGCATGGATTATGATGTCATAATTTTCTATTGCATACTGCATTGCATGGATTGTGATGTCATAATTTTGCATTGCATACTGCATTGCATGGATTGTGATGTCATACTTTTGTATTAAATGATGCTTTGCATGGATTGTGATGTCATAATTTTGCATTGCATACTGCATTGCATGGATTGTGATGTCATAATTTTGTATTGCATACTGCATTATATGGATTGTGATGTCATAATTTTGCATTAAATTATGCTTTGCATGGATTATGATGTCATAATTTTGCATTGCATACTGCATTGCATGGATTGTGATGTCATAATTTTGCATTGCATGGATTGTGATGTCATAATTTTGCATTGCATACTGCATTGCATGGATTGTGATGTCATAATTTTACTTAAAATGATGCTTTGCATGGATTATGATGTCATAATTTTGCATTGCATGGATTGTGATGTCATAATTTTGCATTGCATACTGCATTGCATGGATTGTGATGTCATAATTTTGCATTGCATACTGCATTATATGGATTGTGATGTTATAATTTTGCATTAAATGATGCTTTGCATGGATTATGAAGTCATAATTTTGCATTGCATACTGCTTTGCATGGATTGTGATGTCATAATTTTGCATTAAATGATGCTTTGCATGGATTATGATGTCATAATTTTGCATTGCATACTGCATTGTATGGATTGTGATGTTATAATGTTGCATTAAATGATGCTTTGCATGGATTGTGATGTCATAATTTTGCATTGCATACTGCATTGCATGTATTGTGATGTCATAATTTTGCATTGCATACTGCATTGCATGGATTGTGATGTCATAATTTTGCATTGCATACTGCATTGCATGGATTGTGATGTCATAATTTTGCATTGCATACTGCATTGCATGGATTGTGATATCATATTTTTGCATTAAATGATGCTTTGCATGGATTATGATGTCATAATTTTGCATTGCATACTGCATTGCATGGATTGTGATGTCATAATTTTGCATTAAATGATGCTTTGCATGGATTGTGATGTCATAATTTTGCATTGCATACTGCATTGCATGGATTGTGATGTCATAATTTTGCATTAAATGATGCTTTGCATGGATTGTGATGTCATAATTTTGCATTAAATGATGCTTTGCATGGATTGTGATGTCATAATTTTGCATTGCATACTGCATTGCATGGATTGTGATGTCATAATTTTGCATTAAAAGATGCTTTGCATGGATTGTGATGTCATAATTTTGCATTGCATACTTAATTGCATGGATTGTGATGTCATAATGTTGCATTAAATGATGCTTTGCATGGATTATGATGTCATAATTTTGCATTGCATACTGCATTGCATGGATTGTGATGTCATAATTTTGCATTAAATTATGCTTTGCATGGATTATGATGTCATAATTTTGCATTGCATGGATTGTGATGTCATAATTTTGCATTGCATACTGCATTGCATGGATTGTGATGTCATAATTTTGCATTGCATACTGCATTGCATGGATTGTGATGTCATAATGTTGCATTAAATGATGCTTTGCATGGATTATGATGTCATAATTTTGCATTGCATACTGCATTGCATGGATTGTGATGTCATAATTTTGCATTGCATACTGCATTGCATGGATTGTGATGTCATAATTTTGCATTGGATACTGCATTGCATGGATTATGATGTCATAATTTTGCATTGCATACTGCATTGCATGGATTGTGATGTCATAATTTTGCATTGCATACTGCATTGCATGGATTGTGATGTCATAATTTTGCATTGCATACTGCATTGCATGGATTGTGATGTCATAATGTTGCATTAAATTATGCTTTGCATGGATTGTGATGTCATAATGTTGCATTGCATACTGCATTGCATGGATTGTGATGTCATAATTTTGCATTGCATACTGCATTGCATGGATTGTGATGTCATAATTTTGCATTAAAAGATGCTTTGCATGGATTGTGATGTCATAATTTTGCATTGCATACTTAATTGCATGGATTGTGATGTCATAATGTTGCATTAAATGATGCTTTGCATGGATTATGATGTCATAATTTTGCATTGCATACTGCATTGCATGGATTGTGATGTCATAATTTTGCATTAAATTATGCTTTGCATGGATTATGATGTCATAATTTTGCATTGCATGGATTGTGATGTCATAATTTTGCATTGCATACTGCATTGCATGGATTGTGATGTCATAATTTTGCATTGCATACTGCATTGCATGGATTGTGATGTCATAATTTTGCAATAAATGATGCTTTGCATGGATTATGATGTCATAATTTTGCATTGCATACTGCATTGCATGGATTGTGATGTCATAATTTTGCATTGCATACTGCATTGCATGGATTGTGATGTCATAATTTTGCATTGGATACTGCATTGCATGGATTATGATGTCATAATTTTGCATTGCATACTGCATTGCATGGATTGTGATGTCATAATTTTGCATTGCATACTGCATTGCATGGATTGTGATGTCATAATTTTGCATTGCATACTGCATTGCATGGATTGTGATGTCATAATGTTGCATTAAATTATGCTTTGCATGGATTGTGATGTCATAATGTTGCATTGCATACTGCATTGCATGGATTGTGATGTCATAATTTTGCATTGCATACTGCATTGCATGGATTGTGATGTCATAATTTTGCATTGCATACTGCATTGCATGGATTGTGATGTCATAATTTTGCATTGCATACTGCATTGCATGGATTGTGATGTCATAATGTTGCATTAAATTATGCTTTGCATGGATTGTGATGTCATAATGTTGCATTGCATACTGCATTGCATGGATTGTGATGTCATAATTTTGCATTGCATACTGCATTGCATAGATTGTGATGTCATAATTTTGCATTGCATACTGCATTGCATGGATTGTGATGTCATAATTTTGCATTGTATACTGCATTGCATGGATTGTGATGTCATAATTTTGCATTGCATACTGCATTGCATGGATTGTGATGTTATAATGTTGCATTAAATGATGCATTGCATGGATTGTGATGTCATAATTTTGCATTGCATACTGCATTGCATGGATTGTGATGTCATACTTTTGCATTGCATACTGCATTGCATGGATTGTGATGTCATAATGTTGCATTGCATACTGCATTGCATGGATTGTGATGTCATAATTTTGCATTGCATACTGCATTGCATGGATTGTGATGTCATAATGTTGCATTAAATGATGCTTTGCATGGATTGTGATGTCATCATTTTGCATTGCATACTGCATTGCATGGATTGTGATGTCATAATTTTGCATTAAATGATGCTTTGCATGGATTATGATGTCATAATTTAGCATTGCATGGATTGTGATGTCATTATTTTGCATTGCATACTGCATTGCATGGATTGTGATGTCATTATTTTGCATTGCATACTGCATTGCATGGATTGTGATGTCATAATTTTGCATTAAATGATGCTTTGCATGGATTATGATGTCATAATTTTGCATTGCATACTGTATTGCATGGATTGTGATGTCATAATTTTGCATTGCATACTGCATTGCATGGATTGTGATGTCATAATTTTGCATTAAATGATGCTTTGCATGGATTATGATGTCATAATTTTGCATTAAATGATGCTTTGCATGGATTATGATGTCATAATTTTGCATTGCATACTGTATTGCATGGATTGTGATGTCATAATTTTGCATTGCATACTGCATTGCATGGATTGTGATGTCATAATTTTGCATTAAATGATGCTTTGCATGGATTATGATGTCATAATTTTGCATTAAATGATGCTTTGCATGGATTATGATGTCATAATTTTGCATTGCATACTGCATTGCATGGATTGTGATGTCATAATTTTGCATTGCATACTGCATTGCATGGATTGTGATGACATAATTTTACATTAAATGATGCTTTGCATGGATTGTGATGTCATAATTTAGCATTAAATGATGCTTTGCATGGATTGTGATGTCATAATTTTGCATTAAATGATGCTTTGCATGGATTATGATGTCATAATTTTGCATTAAATGATGCTTTGCATGGATTATGATGTCATAATTTTGCATTGCATACTGCATTGCATGGATTGTGATGTCATAATTTTGCATTGCATACTGCATTGCATGGATTGTGATGACATAATTTTACATTAAATGATGCTTTGCATGGATTGTGATGTCATAATTTAGCATTAAATGATGCTTTGCATGGATTGTGATGTCATAATTTTGCATTAAATGATGCTTTGCATGGATTGTGATGTCATAATTTTGCATTGCATGGATTATGATGTCATAATTTTGCATTGCATGGATTGTGATGTCATAATTTTGCATTGCATACTGCATTGCATGGATTGTGATGTCATAATTTTGCATTGCATACTGCATTGCATGAATTGTGATGTCATAATTTTACTTAAAATGATGCTTTGCAGGATTGTGATGTCATAATTTTACATTAAATTATGCTTTGAATGGATTGTGATGTCATAATTTTGCATTAAATGATGCTTTGCATGGATTGTGATGTCATAATTTTGCATTGCATACTGCATTGCATGGATTGTGATGTCATAATTTTGCATTAAATGATGCTTTGCATGGATTGTGATGTCATAATTTTGCATTGCATACTGAATTGCATGGATTGTGATGTCATAATTTTGCATTAAATGATGCTTTGCATGGATTATGATGTCATAATTTTGCATTGCATACTGCATTGCATGGATTGTGATGTCATAATTTTGCATTAAATGATGCTTTGCATGGATTATGATGTCATAATTTTGCATTGCATGGATTGAGATGTCATAATTTTGCATTGCATACTGCATTGCATGGATTGTGATGTCATAATTGTGCATTGCATACTGCATTGCATGGATTGTGATGTCATAATTTTGCATTAAATGATGCTTTGCATGGATTGTGATGTCATAATTTTGCATTGCATACTGCATTGCATGGATTGTGATGTCATAATTTTGTATTGCATACTGCATTATATGGATTGTGATGTCATAATTTTGCATTAAATTATGCTTTGCATGGATTATGATGTCATAATTTTGTATTGCATACTGCATTGCATGGATTGTGATGACATAATTTTACATTAAATGATGCTTTGCATGGATTGTGATGTCATAATTTAGCATTAAATGATGCTTTGCATGGATTGTGATGTCATAATTTTGCATTAAATGATGCTTTGCATGGATTGTGATGTCATAATTTTGCATTGCATGGATTATGATGTCATAATTTTGCATTGCATGGATTGTGATGTCATAATTTTGCATTGCATACTGCATTGCATGGATTGTGATGTCATAATTTTGCATTGCATACTGCATTGCATGAATTGTGATGTCATAATTTTACTTAAAATGATGCTTTGCAGGATTGTGATGTCATAATTTTACATTAAATTATGCTTTGAATGGATTGTGATGTCATAATTTTGCATTAAATGATGCTTTGCATGGATTGTGATGTCATAATTTTGCATTGCATACTGCATTGCATGGATTGTGATGTCATAATTTTGCATTAAATGATGCTTTGCATGGATTGTGATGTCATAATTTTGCATTGCATACTGAATTGCATGGATTGTGATGTCATAATTTTGCATTAAATGATGCTTTGCATGGATTATGATGTCATAATTTTGCATTGCATACTGCATTGCATGGATTGTGATGTCATAATTTTGCATTAAATGATGCTTTGCATGGATTATGATGTCATAATTTTGCATTGCATGGATTGAGATGTCATAATTTTGCATTGCATACTGCATTGCATGGATTGTGATGTCATAATTGTGCATTGCATACTGCATTGCATGGATTGTGATGTCATAATTTTGCATTAAATGATGCTTTGCATGGATTGTGATGTCATAATTTTGCATTGCATACTGCATTGCATGGATTGTGATGTCATAATTTTGTATTGCATACTGCATTATATGGATTGTGATGTCATAATTTTGCATTAAATTATGCTTTGCATGGATTATGATGTCATAATTTTGTATTGCATACTGCATTGCATGGATTGTGATGACATAATTTTACATTAAATGATGCTTTGCATGGATTGTGATGTCATAATTTAGCATTAAATGATGCTTTGCATGGATTGTGATGTCATAATTTTGCATTAAATGATGCTTTGCATGGATTGTGATGTCATAATTTTGCATTGCATGGATTATGATGTCATAATTTTGCATTGCATGGATTGTGATGTCATAATTTTGCATTGCATACTGCATTGCATGGATTGTGATGTCATAATTTTGCATTGCATACTGCATTGCATGAATTGTGATGTCATAATTTTACTTAAAATGATGCTTTGCAGGATTGTGATGTCATAATTTTACATTAAATTATGCTTTGAATGGATTGTGATGTCATAATTTTGCATTAAATGATGCTTTGCATGGATTGTGATGTCATAATTTTGCATTGCATACTGCATTGCATGGATTGTGATGTCATAATTTTGCATTAAATGATGCTTTGCATGGATTGTGATGTCATAATTTTGCATTGCATACTGAATTGCATGGATTGTGATGTCATAATTTTGCATTAAATGATGCTTTGCATGGATTATGATGTCATAATTTTGCATTGCATACTGCATTGCATGGATTGTGATGTCATAATTTTGCATTAAATGATGCTTTGCATGGATTATTATGTCATAATTTTGCATTGCATGGATTGAGATGTCATAATTTTGCATTGCATACTGCATTGCATGGATTGTGATGTCATAATTGTGCATTGCATACTGCATTGCATGGATTGTGATGTCATAATTTTGCATTAAATGATGCTTTGCATGGATTGTGATGTCATAATTTTGCATTGCATACTGCATTGCATGGATTGTGATGTCATAATTTTGTATTGCATACTGCATTATATGGATTGTGATGTCATAATTTTGCATTAAATTATGCTTTGCATGGATTATGATGTCATAATTTTGCATTGCATACTGCATTGCATGGATTGTGATGTCATAATTTTGCATTGCATACTGCATTGCATGGATTGTGATGTCATAATTTTGCATTGCATACTGCATTGCATGGATTGTGATGTCATAATGTTGCATTAAATTATGCTTTGCATGGATTGTGATGTCATAATGTTGCATTGCATACTGCATTGCATGGATTGTGATGTCATAATTTTGCATTGCATACTGCATTGCATGGATTGTGATGTCATAATTTTGCATTGCATACTGCATTGCATGGATTGTGATGTCATAATTTTGCATTGCATACTGCATTATATGGATTGTGATGTTATAATTTTGCATTAAATGATGCTTTGCATGGATTATGAAGTCATAATTTTGCATTGCATACTGCTTTGCATGGATTGTGATGTCATAATTTTGCATTAAATGATGCTTTGCATGGATTATGATGTCATAATTTTGCATTGCATACTGCATTGTATGGATTGTGATGTTATAATGTTGCATTAAATGATGCTTTGCATGGATTGTGATGTCATAATTTTGCATTGCATACTGCATTGCATGTATTGTGATGTCATAATTTTGCATTGCATACTGCATTGCATGGATTGTGATGTCATAATTTTGCATTGCATACTGCATTGCATGGATTGTGATGTCATAATTTTGCATTGCATACTGCATTGCATGGATTGTGATATCATATTTTTGCATTAAATGATGCTTTGCATGGATTATGATGTCATAATTTTGCATTGCATACTGCATTGCATGGATTGTGATGTCATAATTTTGCATTAAATGATGCTTTGCATGGATTGCGATGTCATAATTTTGCATTGCATACTGCATTGCATGGATTGTGATGTCATAATTTTGCATTAAATGATGCTTTGCATGGATTGTGATGTCATAATTTTGCATTAAATGATGCTTTGCATGGATTGTGATGTCATAATTTTGCATTGCATACTGCATTGCATGGATTGTGATGTCATAATTTTGCATTAAATTATGCTTTGCATGGATTATGATGTCATAATTTTGCATTGCATGGATTGTGATGTCATAATTTTGCATTGCATACTGCATTGCATGGATTGTGATGTCATAATTTTGCATTGCATACTGCATTGCATGGATTGTGATGTCATAATTTTGCAATAAATGATGCTTTGCATGGATTATGATGTCATAATTTTGCATTGCATACTGCATTGCATGGATTGTGATGTCATAATTTTGCATTGCATACTGCATTGCATGGATTGTGATGTCATAAATTTGCATTGGATACTGCATTGCATGGATTGTGATGTCATAATTTTGCATTGCATACTGCATTGCATGGATTGTGATGTCATAATTTTGCATTGCATACTGCATTGCATGGATTGTGATGTCATAATGTTGCATTAAATTATGCTTTGCATGGATTGTGATGTCATAATGTTGCATTGCATACTGCATTGCATGGATTGTGATGTCATAATTTTGCATTGCATACTGCATTGCATGGATTGTGATGTCATAATTTTGCATTGCATACTGCATTGCATGGATTGTGATGTCATAATTTTGCATTGCATACTGCATTGCATGGATTGTGATGTCATTATTTTGCATTGCATACTGCATTGCATGGATTGTGATGTCATAATGTTGCATTAAACGATGCTTTGCATGGATTATGATGTCATAATTTTGCATTGCATACTGCATTGCATGGATTGTGATGTCATAATTTTGCATTGCATACTGCATTGCATGGATTGTGATGTCATAATTTTGCATTGGATACTGCATTGCATGGATTATGATGTCATAATTTTGCATTGCATACTGCATTGCATGGATTGTGATGTCATAATTTTGCATTGCATACTGCATTGCATGGATTGTGATGTCATAATTGTGCATTGCATACTGCATTGCATGGATTGTGATGTCATAATGTTGCATTAAATTATGCTTTGCATGGATTGTGATGTCATAATGTTGCATTGCATACTGCATTGCATGGATTGTGATGTCATAATTTTGCATTGCATACTGCATTGCATGGATTGTGATGTCATAATTTTGCATTGCATACTGCATTGCATGGATTGTGATGTCATAATGTTGCATTAAATGATGCTTTGCATGGATTATGATGTCATAATTTTGCATTGCATACTGCATTGCATGGATTGTGATGTCATAATTTTGCATTGCATACTGCATTGCATGGATTGTGATGTCATAATTTTGCATTGCATACTGCATTGCATGGATTGTGATGTCATAATTTTGCATTGTATACTGCATTGCATGGATTGTGATGTCATAATTTTGCATTGCATACTGCATTGCATGGATTGTGATGTTATAATGTTGCATTAAATGATGCATTGCATGGATTGTGATGTCATAATTTTGCATTGCATACTGCATTGCATGGATTGTGATGTCATACTTTTGCATTGCATACTGCATTGCATGGATTGTGATGTCATAATGTTGCATTGCATACTGCATTGCATGGATTGTGATGTCATAATTTTGCATTGCATACTGCATTGCATGGATTGTGATGTCATAATGTTGCATTAAATGATGCTTTGCATGGATTGTGATGTCATCATTTTGCATTGCATACTGCATTGCATGGATTGTGATGTCATAATTTTGCATTAAATGATGCTTTGCATGGATTATGATGTCATCATTTAGCATTGCATGGATTGTGATGTCATTATTTTGCATTGCATACTGCATTGCATGGATTGTGATGTCATTATTTTGCATTGCATACTGCATTGCATGGATTGTGATGTCATAATTTTGCATTAAATGATGCTTTGCATGGATTATGATGTCATAATTTTGCATTGCATACTGTATTGCATGGATTGTGATGTCATAATTTTGCATTGCATACTGCATTGCATGGATTGTGATGACATAATTTTACATTAAATGATGCTTTGCATGGATTGTGATGTCATAATTTTGCATTAAATGATGCTTTGCATGGATTGTGATGTCATAATTTTGCATTAAATGATGCTTTGCATGGATTATGATGTCATAATTTTGCATTGCATACTGCATTGTATGGATTGTGATGTTATAATGTTGCATTAAATGATGCTTTGCATGGATTGTGATGTCATAATTTTGCATTGCATACTGCATTGCATGTATTGTGATGTCATAATTTTGCATTGCATACTGCATTGCATGGATTGTGATGTCATAATTTTGCATTGCATACTGCATTGCATGGATTGTGATATCATATTTTTGCATTAAATGATGCTTTGCATGGATTATGATGTCATAATTTTGCATTGCATACTGCATTGCATGGATTGTGATGTCATAATTTTGCATTAAATGATGCTTTGCATGGATTGTGATGTCATAATTTTGCATTGCATACTGCATTGCATGGATTGTGATGTCATAATTTTGCATTAAATGATGCTTTGCATGGATTGTGATGTCATAATTTTGCATTAAATGATGCTTTGCATGGATTGTGATGTCATAATTTTGCATTGCATACTGCATTGCATGGATTGTGATGTCATAATTTTGCATTAAAAGATGCTTTGCATGGATTGTGATGTCATAATTTTGCATTGCATACTTAATTGCATGGATTGTGATGTCATAGTGTTGCATTAAATGATGCTTTGCATGGATTATGATGTCATAATTTTGCATTGCATACTGCATTGCATGGATTGTGATGTCATAATTTTGCATTAAATTATGCTTTGCATGGATTATGATGTCATAATTTTGCATTGCATGGATTGTGATGTCATAATTTTGCATTGCATACTGCATTGCATGGATTGTGATGTCATAATTTTGCATTGCATACTGCATTGCATGGATTGTGATGTCATAATTTTGCAATAAATGATGCTTTGCATGGATTATGATGTCATAATTTTGCATTGCATACTGCATTGCATGGATTGTGATGTCATAATTTTGCATTGCATACTGCATTGCATGGATTGTGATGTCATAATTTTGCATTGGATACTGCATTGCATGGATTATGATGTCATAATTTTGCATTGCATACTGCATTGCATGGATTGTGATGTCATAATTTTGCATTGCATACTGCATTGCATGGATTGTGATGTCATAATTTTGCATTGCATACTGCATTGCATGGATTGTGATGTCATAATGTTGCATTAAATTATGCTTTGCATGGATTGTGATGTCATAATGTTGCATTGCATACTGCATTGCATGGATTGTGATGTCATAATTTTGCATTGCATACTGCATTGCATGGATTGTGATGTCATAATTTTGCATTGCATACTGCATTGCATGGATTGTGATGTCATAATTTTGCATTGCATACTGCATTGCATGGATTGTGATGTCATAATTTTGCATTGCATACTGCATTGCATGGATTGTGATGTCATAATTTTGCATTAAATGATGCTTTGCATGGATTATGATGTCATAATTTTGCATTGCATACTGCATTGCATGGATTGTGATGTCATAATTTTGCATTGCATACTGCATTGCATGGATTGTGATGTCATAATTTTGCATTGGATACTGCATTGCATGGATTATGATGTCATAATTTTGCATTGCATACTGCATTGCATGGATTGTGATGTCATAATTTTGCATTGCATACTGCATTGCATGGATTGTGATGTCATAATTTTGCATTGCATACTGCATTGCATGGATTGTGATGTCATAATGTTGCATTAAATTATGCTTTGCATGGATTGTGATGTCATAATGTTGCATTGCATACTGCATTGCATGGATTGTGATGTCATAATTTTGCATTGCATACTGCATTGCATGGATTGTGATGTCATAATTTTGCATTGCATACTGCATTGCATGGAGTGTGATGTCATAATGTTGCATTAAATGATGCTTTGCATGGATTGTGATGTCATAATTTTGCATTGCATACTGCATTGCATGGATTGTGATGTCATAAT
Source organism: Pseudophryne corroboree (assembly GCF_028390025.1). NCBI lineage: Eukaryota > Metazoa > Chordata > Amphibia > Anura > Myobatrachidae > Pseudophryne > Pseudophryne corroboree. The sequence goes on along the minus strand of NW_026967558.1, from coordinate 112,022 downwards.
TTTGCATTGCATACTGCATTGCATGGATTGTGATGTCATAATTTTGCATTGCATACTGCATTGCATGGATTGTGATGTCATAATTTTGCATTAAATGATGCATTGCATGGATTGTGATGTCATAATTTTGCATTGCATACTGCATTGCATGGATTGTGATGTCATACTTTTGCATTGCATACCGCATTGCATGGATTGTGATGTCATAATGTTGCATTGCATACTGCATTGCATGGATTGTGATGTCATAATTTTGCATTGCATACTGCATTGCATGGATTGTGATGTCATAATTTTGCATTGCATACTGCATTGCATGGATTGTGATGTCATAATTTTGCATTGCATACTGCATTGCATGGATTGTGATGTCATAATTTTGCATTGCATACTGCATTGCATGGATTGTGATGTCATAATTTTGCATTAAATGATGCTTTGCATGGATTATGATGTCATAATTTTGCATTGCATACTGCATTGCATGGATTGTGATGTCATAATTTTGCATTGCATACTGCATTGCATGGATTGTGATGTCATAATTTTGCATTGGATACTGCATTGCATGGATTATGATGTCATAATTTTGCATTGCATACTGCATTGCATGGATTGTGATGTCATAATTTTGCATTGCATACTGCATTGCATGGATTGTGATGTCATAATTTTGCATTGCATACTGCATTGCATGGATTGTGATGTCATAATGTTGCATTAAATTATGCTTTGCATGGATTGTGATGTCATAATGTTGCATTGCATACTGCATTGCATGGATTGTGATGTCATAATTTTGCATTGCATACTGCATTGCATGGATTGTGATGTCATAATTTTGCATTGCATACTGCATTGCATGGAGTGTGATGTCATAATGTTGCATTAAATGAAGCTTTGCATGGATTATGATGTCATAATTTTGCATTGCATACTGCATTGCATGGATTGTGATGTCATAATTTTGCATTGTATACTGCATTGCATGGATTGTGATGTCATAATTTTGCATTGCATACTGCATTGCATGGATTGTGATGTTATAATGTTGCATTAAATGATGCATTGCATGGATTGTGATGTCATAATTTTGCATTGCATACTGCATTGCATGGATTGTGATGTCATACTTTTGCATTGCATACCGCATTGCATGGATTGTGATGTCATAATGTTGCATTGCATACTGCATTGCATGGATTGTGATGTCATAATTTTGCATTGCATACTGCATTGCATGGATTGTGATGTCATAATGTTGCATTAAATGATGCTTTGCATGGATTGTGATGTCATCATTTTGCATTGCATACTGCATTGCATGGATTGTGTTGTCATAATTTTGCATTAAATGATGCTTTGCATGGATTATGATGTCATAATTTAGCATTGCATGGATTGTGATGTCATTATTTTGCATTGCATACTGCATTGCATGGATTGTGATGTCATGATTTTGCATTGCATGCTGCATTGCATGGATTGTGATGTCATAATGTTGCATTAAATGATGCTTTGCATGTATTGTGATGTCATAATTTTGCATTGCATACTGCATTGCATGGATTGTGATGTCATACTTTTGCATTAAATGATGCTTTGCATGGATTGTGATGTCATACTTTTGCATTAAATGATGCTTTGCATGGATTATGATGTCATAATTTTGCATTGCATACTGCATTGCATGGATTGTGATGTCATACTTTTGCATTACATACTGCATTGCATGGATTGTGATGTCATAATGTTGCATTGCATACTGCATTGCATGGATTGTGATGTCATAATTTTGCATTGCATACTGCATTGCATGGATTGTGATGTCTTAATGTTGCATTAAATGATGCTTTGCATGTATTGTGATGTCATAATTTTGCATTGCATACTGCATTGCATGGATTGTGATGTCATACTTTTGCATTAAATGATGCTTTGCATGGATTGTGATGTCATACTTTTGCATTAAATGATGCTTTGCATGGATTATGATGTCATAATTTTGCATTGCATACTGCATTGCATGGATTGTGATGTCATAATTTTGCATTGCATACTGCATTGCATGGATTGTGATGTCATAATTTTGCATTAAATGATGCTTTGCATGGATTATGATGTCATAATTTTGCATTGCATACTGCATTGCATGGATTGTGATGTCATAATTTTGCATTGCATACTGCATTGCATGGCTTGTGATGTCATACTTTTGCATTAAATTATGCTTTGCATGGATTATGATGTCATAATTTTCTATTGCATACTGCATTGCATGGATTGTGATGTCATAATTTTGCATTGCATACTGCATTGCATGGATTGTGATGTCATACTTTTGTATTAAATGATGCTTTGCATGGATTGTGATGTCATAATTTTGCATTGCATACTGCATTGCATGGATTGTGATGTCATAATTTTGTATTGCATACTGCATTATATGGATTGTGATGTCATAATTTTGCATTAAATTATGCTTTGCATGGATTATGATGTCATAATTTTGCATTGCATACTGCATTGCATGGATTGTGATGTCATAATTTTGCATTGCATACTGCATTGCATGGATTGTGATGTCATAATTTTGCATTGCATACTGCATTGCATGGATTGTGATGTCATAATTTTACTTAAAATGATGCTTTGCATGGATTATGATGTCATAATTTTGCATTGCATGGATTGTGATGTCATAATTTTGCATTGCATACTGCATTGCATGGATTGTGATGTCATAATTTTGCATTGCATACTGCATTATATGGATTGTGATGTTATAATTTTGCATTAAATGATGCTTTGCATGGATTATGAAGTCATAATTTTGCATTGCATACTGCTTTGCATGGATTGTGATGTCATAATTTTGCATTAAATGATGCTTTGCATGGATTATGATGTCATAATTTTACATTGCATACTGCATTGTATGGATTGTGATGTTATAATGTTGCATTAAATGATGCTTTGCATGGATTGTGATGTCATAATTTTGCATTGCATACTGCATTGCATGTATTGTGATGTCATAATTTTGCATTGCATACTGCATTGCATGGATTGTGATGTCATAATTTTGCATTGCATACTGCATTGCATGGATTGTGATGTCATAATTTTGCATTGCATACTGCATTGCATGGATTGTGATATCATATTTTTGCATTAAATGATGCTTTGCATGGATTATGATGTCATAATTTTGCATTGCATACTGCATTGCATGGATTGTGATGTCATAATTTTGCATTAAATGATGCTTTGCATGGATTGTGATGTCATAATTTTGCATTGCATACTGCATTGCATGGATTGTGATGTCATAATTTTGCATTAAATGATGCTTTGCATGGATTGTGATGTCATAATTTTGCATTAAATGATGCTTTGCATGGATTGTGATGTCATAATTTTGCATTGCATACTGCATTGCATGGATTGTGATGTCATAATTTTGCATTAAAAGATGCTTTGCATGGATTGTGATGTCATAATTTTGCATTGCATACTTAATTGCATGGATTGTGATGTCATAATGTTGCATTAAATGATGCTTTGTATGGATTATGATGTCATAATTTTGCATTGCATACTGCATTGCATGGATTGTGATGTCATAATTTTGCATTAAATTATGCTTTGCATGGATTATGATGTCATAATTTTGCATTGCATGGATTGTGATGTCATAATTTTGCATTGCATACTGCATTGCATGGATTGTGATGTCATAATTTTGCATTGCATACTGCATTGCATGGATTGTGATGTCATAATTTTGCATTGCATACTGCATTGCATGGATTGTGATGTCATAATTTTGCATTGCATACTGCATTGCATGGATTGTGATGTCATAATTTTGCATTGCATACTGCATTGCATGGATTGTGATGTCATAATTTTGCATTGCATACTGCATTGCATGGGTTGTGATGTCATAATGTTGCATTAAATGATGCTTTGCATGGATTATGATGTCATAATTTTGCATTGCATACTGCATTGCATGGATTGTGATGTCATAATTTTGCATTGCATACTGCATTGCATGGATTGTGATGTCATAATTTTGCATTGGATACTGCATTGCATGGATTATGATGTCATAATTTTGCATTGCATACTGCATTGCATGGATTGTGATGTCATAATTTTGCATTGCATACTGCATTGCATGGATTGTGATGTCATAATTTTGCATTGCATACTGCATTGCATGGATTGTGATGTCATAATGTTGCATTAAATTATGCTTTGCATGGATTGTGATGTCATAATGTTGCATTGCATACTGCATTGCATGGATTGTGATGTCATAATTTTGCATTGCATACTGCATTGCATGGATTGTGATGTCATAATTTTGCATTGCATACTGCATTGCATGGAGTGTGATGTCATAATGTTGCATTAAATGATGCTTTGCATGGATTATGATGTCATAATTTTGCATTGCATACTGCATTGCATGGATTGTGATGTCATAATTTTGCATTGCATACTGCATTGCATGGATTGTGATGTCATAATTTTGCATTGCATACTGCATTGCATGGATTGTGATGTCATACTTTTGCATTGCATACTGCATTGCATGGATTGTGATGTCATAATGTTGCATTGCATACTGCATTGCATGGATTGTGATGTCATAATTTTGCATTGCATACTGCATTGCATGGATTGTGATGTCATAATGTTGCATTAAATGATGCTTTGCATGGATTGTGATGTCATCATTTTGCATTGCATACTGCATTGCATGGATTGTGTTGTCATAATTTTGCATTAAATGATGCTTTGCATGGATTATGATGTCATAATTTAGCATTGCATGGATTGTGATGTCATTATTTTGCATTGCATACTGCATTGCATGGATTGTGATGTCATGATTTTGCATTGCATGCTGCATTGCATGGATTGTGATGTCATAATGTTGCATTAAATGATGCTTTGCATGTATTGTGATGTCATAATTTTGCATTGCATACTGCATTGCATGGATTGTGATGTCATACTTTTGCATTAAATGATGCTTTGCATGGATTGTGATGTCATACTTTTGCATTACATACTGCATTGCATGAATTGTGATGTCATAATGTTGCATTGCATACTGCATTGCATGGATTGTGATGTCATAATTTTGCATTGCATACTGCATTGCATGGATTGTGATGTCATAATGTTGCATTAAATGATGCTTTGCATGTATTGTGATGTCATAATTTTGCATTGCATACTGCATTGCATGGATTGTGGTGTCATACTTTTGCATTAAATGATGCTTTGCATGGATTGTGATGTCATACTTTTGCATTAAATGATGCTTTGCATGGATTATGATGTCATAATTTTGCATTGCATACTGCATTGCATGGATTGTGATGTCATAATTTTGCATTGCATACTGCATTGCATGGATTGTGATGTCATAATTTTGCATTAAATGATGCTTTGCATGGATTATGATGTCATAATTTTGCATTGCATACTGCATTGCATGGATTGTGATGTCATAATTTTGCATTGCATACTGCATTGCATGGCTTGTGATGTCATACTTTTGCATTAAATTATGCTTTGCATGGATTATGATGTCATAATTTTCTATTGCATACTGCATTGCATGGATTGTGATGTCATAATTTTGCATTGCATACTGAATTGCATGGATTGTGATGTCATACTTTTGTATTAAATGATGCTTTGCATGGATTGTGATGTCATAATTTTGCATTGCATACTGCATTGCATGGATTGTGATGTCATAATTTTGTATTGCATACTGCATTATATGGATTGTGATGTCATAATTTTGCATTAAATTATGCTTTGCATGGATTATGATGTCATAATTTTGCATTGCATACTGCATTGCATGGATTGTGATGTCATAATTTTGCATTGCATGGATTGTGATGTCATAATTTTGCATTGCATACTGCATTGCATGGATTGTGATGTCATAATTTTACTTAAAATGATGCTTTGCATGGATTATGATGTCATAATTTTGCATTGCATGGATTGTGATGTCATAATTTTGCATTGCATACTGCATTGCATGGATTGTGATGTCATAATTTTGCATTGCATACTGCATTATATGGATTGTGATGTTATAATTTTGCATTAAATGATGCTTTGCATGGATTATGAAGTCATAATTTTGCATTGCATACTGCTTTGCATGGATTGTGATGTCATAATTTTGCATTAAATGATGCTTTGCATGGATTATGATGTCATAATTTTGCATTGCATACTGCATTGTATGGATTGTGATGTTATAATGTTGCATTAAATGATGCTTTGCATGGATTGTGATGTCATAATTTTGCATTGCATACTGCATTGCATGTATTGTGATGTCATAATTTTGCATTGCATACTGCATTGCATGGATTGTGATGTCATAATTTTGCATTGCATACTGCATTGCATGGATTGTGATGTCATAATTTTGCATTGCATACTGCATTGCATGGATTGTGATATCATATTTTTGCATTAAATGATGCTTTGCATGGATTATGATGTCATAATTTTGCATTGCATACTGCATTGCATGGATTGTGATGTCATAATTTTGCATTAAATGATGCTTTGCATGGATTGTGATGTCATAATTTTGCATTGCATACTGCATTGCATGGATTGTGATGTCATAATTTTGCATTAAATGATGCTTTGCATGGATTGTGATGTCATAATTTTGCATTAAATGATGCTTTGCATGGATTGTGATGTCATAATTTTGCATTGCATACTGCATTGCATGGATTGTGATGTCATAATTTTGCATTAAAAGATGCTTTGCATGGATTGTGATGTCATAATTTTGCATTGCATACTTAATTGCATGGATTGTGATGTCATAATGTTGCATTAAATGATGCTTTGCATGGATTATGATGTCATAATTTTGCATTGCATACTGCATTGCATGGATTGTGATGTCATAATTTTGCATTAAATTATGCTTTGCATGGATTATGATGTCATAATTTTGCATTGCATGGATTGTGATGTCATAATTTTGCATTGCATACTGCATTGCATGGATTGTGATGTCATAATTTTGCATTGCATACTGCATTGCATGGATTGTGATGTCATAATGTTGCATTAAATGATGCTTTGCATGGATTATGATGTCATAATTTTGCATTGCATACTGCATTGCATGGATTGTGATGTCATAATTTTGCATTGCATACTGCATTGCATGGATTGTGATGTCATAATTTTGCATTGGATACTGCATTGCATGGATTATGATGTCATAATTTTGCATTGCATACTGCATTGCATGGATTGTGATGTCATAATTTTGCATTGCATACTGCATTGCATGGATTGTGATGTCATAATTTTGCATTGCATACTGCATTGCATGGATTGTGATGTCATAATGTTGCATTAAATTATGCTTTGCATGGATTGTGATGTCATAATGTTGCATTGCATACTGCATTGCATGGATTGTGATGTCATAATTTTGCATTGCATACTGCATTGCATGGATTGTGATGTCATAATTTTGCATTAAAAGATGCTTTGCATGGATTGTGATGTCATAATTTTGCATTGCATACTTAATTGCATGGATTGTGATGTCATAATGTTGCATTAAATGATGCTTTGCATGGATTATGATGTCATAATTTTGCATTGCATACTGCATTGCATGGATTGTGATGTCATAATTTTGCATTAAATTATGCTTTGCATGGATTATGATGTCATAATTTTGCATTGCATGGATTGTGATGTCATAATTTTGCATTGCATACTGCATTGCATGGATTGTGATGTCATAATTTTGCATTGCATACTGCATTGCATGGATTGTGATGTCATAATTTTGCAATAAATGATGCTTTGCATGGATTATGATGTCATAATTTTGCATTGCATACTGCATTGCATGGATTGTGATGTCATAATTTTGCATTGCATACTGCATTGCATGGATTGTGATGTCATAATTTTGCATTGGATACTGCATTGCATGGATTATGATGTCATAATTTTGCATTGCATACTGCATTGCATGGATTGTGATGTCATAATTTTGCATTGCATACTGCATTGCATGGATTGTGATGTCATAATTTTGCATTGCATACTGCATTGCATGGATTGTGATGTCATAATGTTGCATTAAATTATGCTTTGCATGGATTGTGATGTCATAATGTTGCATTGCATACTGCATTGCATGGATTGTGATGTCATAATTTTGCATTGCATACTGCATTGCATGGATTGTGATGTCATAATTTTGCATTGCATACTGCATTGCATGGATTGTGATGTCATAATTTTGCATTGCATACTGCATTGCATGGATTGTGATGTCATAATGTTGCATTAAATTATGCTTTGCATGGATTGTGATGTCATAATGTTGCATTGCATACTGCATTGCATGGATTGTGATGTCATAATTTTGCATTGCATACTGCATTGCATAGATTGTGATGTCATAATTTTGCATTGCATACTGCATTGCATGGATTGTGATGTCATAATTTTGCATTGTATACTGCATTGCATGGATTGTGATGTCATAATTTTGCATTGTATACTGCATTGCATGGATTGTGATGTTATAATGTTGCATTAAATGATGCATTGCATGGATTGTGATGTCATAATTTTGCATTGCATACTGCATTGCATGGATTGTGATGTCATACTTTTGCATTGCATACTGCATTGCATGGATTGTGATGTCATAATGTTGCATTGCATACTGCATTGCATGGATTGTGATGTCATAATTTTGCATTGCATACTGCATTGCATGGATTGTGATGTCATAATGTTGCATTAAATGATGCTTTGCATGGATTGTGATGTCATCATTTTGCATTGCATACTGCATTGCATGGATTGTGATGTCATAATTTTGCATTAAATGATGCTTTGCATGGATTATGATGTCATAATTTAGCATTGCATGGATTGTGATGTCATTATTTTGCATTGCATACTGCATTGCATGGATTGTGATGTCATTATTTTGCATTGCATACTGCATTGCATGGATTGTGATGTCATAATTTTGCATTAAATGATGCTTTGCATGGATTATGATGTCATAATTTTGCATTGCATACTGTATTGCATGGATTGTGATGTCATAATTTTGCATTGCATACTGCATTGCATGGATTGTGATGTCATAATTTTGCATTAAATGATGCTTTGCATGGATTATGATGTCATAATTTTGCATTAAATGATGCTTTGCATGGATTATGATGTCATAATTTTGCATTGCATACTGCATTGCATGGATTGTGATGTCATAATTTTGCATTGCATACTGCATTGCATGGATTGTGATGACATAATTTTACATTAAATGATGCTTTGCATGGATTGTGATGTCATAATTTAGCATTAAATGATGCTTTGCATGGATTGTGATGTCATAATTTTGCATTAAATGATGCTTTGCATGGATTATGATGTCATAATTTTGCATTAAATGATGCTTTGCATGGATTATGATGTCATAATTTTGCATTGCATACTGCATTGCATGGATTGTGATGTCATAATTTTGCATTGCATACTGCATTGCATGGATTGTGATGACATAATTTTACATTAAATGATGCTTTGCATGGATTGTGATGTCATAATTTAGCATTAAATGATGCTTTGCATGGATTGTGATGTCATAATTTTGCATTAAATGATGCTTTGCATGGATTGTGATGTCATAATTTTGCATTGCATGGATTATGATGTCATAATTTTGCATTGCATGGATTGTGATGTCATAATTTTGCATTGCATACTGCATTGCATGGATTGTGATGTCATAATTTTGCATTGCATACTGCATTGCATGAATTGTGATGTCATAATTTTACTTAAAATGATGCTTTGCAGGATTGTGATGTCATAATTTTACATTAAATTATGCTTTGAATGGATTGTGATGTCATAATTTTGCATTAAATGATGCTTTGCATGGATTGTGATGTCATAATTTTGCATTGCATACTGCATTGCATGGATTGTGATGTCATAATTTTGCATTAAATGATGCTTTGCATGGATTGTGATGTCATAATTTTGCATTGCATACTGAATTGCATGGATTGTGATGTCATAATTTTGCATTAAATGATGCTTTGCATGGATTATGATGTCATAATTTTGCATTGCATACTGCATTGCATGGATTGTGATGTCATAATTTTGCATTAAATGATGCTTTGCATGGATTATGATGTCATAATTTTGCATTGCATGGATTGAGATGTCATAATTTTGCATTGCATACTGCATTGCATGGATTGTGATGTCATAATTGTGCATTGCATACTGCATTGCATGGATTGTGATGTCATAATTTTGCATTAAATGATGCTTTGCATGGATTGTGATGTCATAATTTTGCATTGCATACTGCATTGCATGGATTGTGATGTCATAATTTTGTATTGCATACTGCATTATATGGATTGTGATGTCATAATTTTGCATTAAATTATGCTTTGCATGGATTATGATGTCATAATTTTGTATTGCATACTGCATTGCATGGATTGTGATGACATAATTTTACATTAAATGATGCTTTGCATGGATTGTGATGTCATAATTTAGCATTAAATGATGCTTTGCATGGATTGTGATGTCATAATTTTGCATTAAATGATGCTTTGCATGGATTGTGATGTCATAATTTTGCATTGCATGGATTATGATGTCATAATTTTGCATTGCATGGATTGTGATGTCATAATTTTGCATTGCATACTGCATTGCATGGATTGTGATGTCATAATTTTGCATTGCATACTGCATTGCATGAATTGTGATGTCATAATTTTACTTAAAATGATGCTTTGCAGGATTGTGATGTCATAATTTTACATTAAATTATGCTTTGAATGGATTGTGATGTCATAATTTTGCATTAAATGATGCTTTGCATGGATTGTGATGTCATAATTTTGCATTGCATACTGCATTGCATGGATTGTGATGTCATAATTTTGCATTAAATGATGCTTTGCATGGATTGTGATGTCATAATTTTGCATTGCATACTGAATTGCATGGATTGTGATGTCATAATTTTGCATTAAATGATGCTTTGCATGGATTATGATGTCATAATTTTGCATTGCATACTGCATTGCATGGATTGTGATGTCATAATTTTGCATTAAATGATGCTTTGCATGGATTATGATGTCATAATTTTGCATTGCATGGATTGAGATGTCATAATTTTGCATTGCATACTGCATTGCATGGATTGTGATGTCATAATTGTGCATTGCATACTGCATTGCATGGATTGTGATGTCATAATTTTGCATTAAATGATGCTTTGCATGGATTGTGATGTCATAATTTTGCATTGCATACTGCATTGCATGGATTGTGATGTCATAATTTTGTATTGCATACTGCATTATATGGATTGTGATGTCATAATTTTGCATTAAATTATGCTTTGCATGGATTATGATGTCATAATTTTGCATTGCATACTGCATTGCATGGATTGTGATGTCATAATTTTGCATTGCATACTGCATTGCATGGATTGTGATGTCATAATTTTGCATTGCATACTGCATTGCATGGATTGTGATGTCATAATTTTACTTAAAATAATGCTTTGCATGGATTATGATGTCATAATTTTGCATTGCATGGATTGTGATGTCATAATTTTGCATTGCATACTGCATTGCATGGATTGTGATGTCATAATTTTGCATTGCATACTGCATTATATGGATTGTGATGTTATAATTTTGCATTAAATGATGCTTTGCATGGATTATGAAGTCATAATTTTGCATTGCATACTGCTTTGCATGGATTGTGATGTCATAATTTTGCATTAAATGATGCTTTGCATGGATTATGATGTCATAATTTTGCATTGCATACTGCATTGTATGGATTGTGATGTTATAATGTTGCATTAAATGATGCTTTGCATGGATTGTGATGTCATAATTTTGCATTGCATACTGCATTGCATGTATTGTGATGTCATAATTTTGCATTGCATACTGCATTGCATGGATTGTGATGTCATAATTTTGCATTGCATACTGCATTGCATGGATTGTGATGTCATAATTTTGCATTGCATACTGCATTGCATGGATTGTGATATCATATTTTTGCATTAAATGATGCTTTGCATGGATTATGATGTCATAATTTTGCATTGCATACTGCATTGCATGGATTGTGATGTCATAATTTTGCATTAAATGATGCTTTGCATGGATTGCGATGTCATAATTTTGCATTGCATACTGCATTGCATGGATTGTGATGTCATAATTTTGCATTAAATGATGCTTTGCATGGATTGTGATGTCATAATTTTGCATTAAATGATGCTTTGCATGGATTGTGATGTCATAATTTTGCATTGCATACTGCATTGCATGGATTGTGATGTCATAATTTTGCATTAAAAGATGCTTTGCATGGATTGTGATGTCATAATTTTGCATTGCATACTTAATTGCATGGATTGTGATGTCATAATGTTGCATTAAATGATGCTTTGCATGGATTATGATGTCATAATTTTGCATTGCATACTGCATTGCATGGATTGTGATGTCATAATTTTGCATTAAATTATGCTTTGCATGGATTATGATGTCATAATTTTGCATTGCATGGATTGTGATGTCATAATTTTGCATTGCATACTGCATTGCATGGATTGTGATGTCATAATTTTGCATTGCATACTGCATTGCATGGATTGTGATGTCATAATTTTGCCATAAATGATGCTTTGCATGGATTATGATGTCATAATTTTGCATTGCATACTGCATTGCATGGATTGTGATGTCATAATTTTGCATTGCATACTGCATTGCATGGATTGTGATGTCATAATTTTGCATTGGATACTGCATTGCATGGATTATGATGTCATAATTTTGCATTGCATACTGCATTGCATGGATTGTGATGTCATAATTTTGCATTGCATACTGCATTGCATGGATTGTGATGTCAGAATTTTGCATTGCATACTGCATTGCATGGACTGTGATGTCATAATGTTGCATTAAATTATGCTTTGCATGGATTGTGATGTCATAATGTTGCATTGCATACTGCATTGCATGGATTGTGATGTCATAATTTTGCATTGCATACTGTATTGCATGGATTGTGATGTCATAATTTTGCATTGCATACTGCATTGCATGGATTGTGATGTCATAATTTTGCATTGCATACTGCATTGCATGGATTGTGATGTCATAATTTTGCATTGCATACTGCATTGCATGGATTGTGATGTCATAATGTTGCATTAAATGATGCTTTGCATGGATTATGATGCCATAATTTTGCATTGCATACTGCATTGCATGGATTGTGATGTCATAATTTTGCATTGCATACTGCATTGCATGGATTGTGATGTCATAATTTTGCATTGGATACTGCATTGCATGGATTATGATGTCATAATTTTGCATTGCATACTGCATTGCATGGATTGTGATGTCATAATTTTGCATTGCATACTGCATTGCATGGATTGTGATGTCATAATTTTGCATTGCATACTGCATTGCATGGATTGTGATGTCATAATTTTGCATTGCATACTGCATTATATGGATTGTGATGTCATAATTTTGCATTAAATTATGCTTTGCATGGATTGCGATGTCATAATTTTGCATTAAATGATGCTTTGCATGGATTATGATGTCATAATTTTGCATTGCATACTGCATTGCATGGATTGTGATGTCATAATTTTGCATTGCATACTGCATTGCATGGATTGTGATGACATAATTTTACATTAAATGATGCTTTGCATGGATTGTGATGTCATAATTTTGCATTAAATGATGCTTTGCATGGATTGTGATGTCATAATTTTGCATTAAATGATGCTTTGCATGGATTGTGATGTCATAATTTTGCATTGCATGGATTATGATGTCATAATTTTGCATTGCATGGATTGTGATGTCATAATTTTGCATTGCATACTGCATTGCATGGATTGTGATGTCATAATTTTGCATTGCATACTGCATTGCATGGATTGTGATGTCATAATTTTGCATTAAATGATGCTTTGCATGTATTATGATGTCATAATTTTGCATTGCATACTGCATTGCATGGATTGTGATGTCATAAGTTTGCATAAAATTATGATTTGCATGGATTATGATGTCATAATTTTGCATTGCATACTGCATTGCATGGATTGTGATGTCATAATTTTGCATTGCATACTGCATTATATGGATTGTGATGTCATAATTTTGCATTAAATGATGCTTTGCATGGATTATGAAGTCATAATTTTGCATTGCATACTGCTTTGCATGGATTGTGATGTCATAATTTTGCATTAAATGATGCTTTGCATGGATTATGATGTCATAATTTTGCATTGCATGCTGCATTGCATGGATTGTGATGTCATAATTTTGCATTGCATACTGCATTGTATGGATTGTGATGTTATAATTTTGCATTAAATGATGCTTTGCATGGATTGTGATGTCATCATTTTGCATTGCATACTGCATTGCATGGATTGTGATGTCATAATTTTGCATTGCATACTGCATTATATGGATTGTGATGTCATAATTTTGCATTAAATTATGCTTTGCATGGATTATGATGTCATAATTTTGCATTGCATACTGCATTGCATGGATTGTGATGTCATAATTTTACTTAAAATGATGCTTTGCAGGATTGTGATGTCATAATTTTACATTAAATTATGCTTTGCATGGATTGTGATGTCATAATTTTGCATTAAATGATGCTTTGCATGGATTGTGATGTCATAATTTTGCATTGCATACTGCATTGCATGGATTGTGATGTCATAATTTTGCATTAAATGATGCTTTGCATGGATTGTGATGTCATAATTTTGCATTGCATACTGCATTGCATGGATTGTGATGTCATAATTTTGCATTGCATACTGCATTGCATGAATTGTGATGTCATAATTTTACTTAAAATGATGCTTTGCAGGATTGTGATGTCATAATTTTACATTAAATTATGCTTTGAATGGATTGTGATGTCATAATTTTGCATTAAATGATGCTTTGCATGGATTGTGATGTCATAATTTTGCATTGCATACTGCATTGCATGGATTGTGATGTCATAATTTTGCATTAAATGATGCTTTGCATGGATTGTGATGTCATAATTTTGCATTGCATACTGAATTGCATGGATTGTGATGTCATAATTTTGCATTAAATGATGCTTTGCATGGATTATGATGTCATAATTTTGCATTGCATACTGCATTGCATGGATTGTGATGTCATAATTTTGCATTAAATGATGCTTTGCATGGATTATGATGTCATAATTTTGCATTGCATGGATTGAGATGTCATAATTTTGCATTGCATACTGCATTGCATGGATTGTGATGTCATAATTGTGCATTGCATACTGCATTGCATGGATTGTGATGTCATAATTTTGCATTAAATGATGCTTTGCATGGATTGTGATGTCATAATTTTGCATTGCATACTGCATTGCATGGATTGTGATGTCATAATTTTGTATTGCATACTGCATTATATGGATTGTGATGTCATAATTTTGCATTAAATTATGCTTTGCATGGATTATGATGTCATAATTTTGCATTGCATACTGCATTGCATGGATTGTGATGTCATAATTTTGCATTGCATACTGCATTGCATGGATTGTGATGTCATAATTTTGCATTGCATACTGCATTGCACGGATTGTGATGTCATAATTTTACTTAAAATGATGCTTTGCATGGATTATGATGTCATAATTTTGCATTGCATGGATTGTGATGTCATAATTTTGCATTGCATACTGCATTGCATGGATTGTGATGTCATAATTTTGCATTGCATACTGCATTATATGGATTGTGATGTTATAATTTTGCATTAAATGATGCTTTGCATGGATTATGAAGTCATAATTTTGCATTGCATACTGCTTTGCATGGATTGTGATGTCATAATTTTGCATTAAATGATGCTTTGCATGGATTATGATGTCATAATTTTGCATTGCATACTGCATTGTATGGATTGTGATGTTATAATGTTGCATTAAATGATGCTTTGCATGGATTGTGATGTCATAATTTTGCATTGCATACTGCATTGCATGTATTGTGATGTCATAATTTTGCATTGCATACTGCATTGCATGGATTGTGATGTCATAATTTTGCATTGCATACTGCATTGCATGGATTGTGATGTCATAATTTTGCATTGCATACTGCATTGCATGGATTGTGATATCATATTTTTGCATTAAATGATGCTTTGCATGGATTATGATGTCATAATTTTGCATTGCATACTGCATTGCATGGATTGTGATGTCATAATTTTGCATTAAATGATGCTTTGCATGGATTGTGATGTCATAATTTTGCATTGCATACTGCATTGCATGGATTGTGATGTCATAATTTTGCATTAAATGATGCTTTGCATGGATTGTGATGTCATAATTTTGCATTAAATGATGCTTTGCATGGATTGTGATGTCATAATTTTGCATTGCATACTGCATTGCATGGATTGTGATGTCATAATTTTGCATTAAAAGATGCTTTGCATGGATTGTGATGTCATAATTTTGCATTGCATACTTAATTGCATGGATTGTGATGTCATAATGTTGCATTAAATGATGCTTTGCATGGATTATGATGTCATAATTTTGCATTGCATACTGCATTGCATGGATTGTGATGTCATAATTTTGCATTAAATTATGCTTTGCATGGATTATGATGTCATAATTTTGCATTGCATGGATTGTGATGTCATAATTTTGCATTGCATACTGCATTGCATGGATTGTGATGTCATAATTTTGCATTGCATACTGCATTGCATGGATTGTGATGTCATAATTTTGCAATAAATGATGCTTTGCATGGATTATGATGTCATAATTTTGCATTGCATACTGCATTGCATGGATTGTGATGTCATAATTTTGCATTGCATACTGCATTGCATGGATTGTGATGTCATAATTTTGCATTGGATACTGCATTGCATGGATTATGATGTCATAATTTTGCATTGCATACTGCATTGCATGGATTGTGATGTCATAATTTTGCATTGCATACTGCATTGCATGGATTGTGATGTCATAATTTTGCATTGCATACTGCATTGCATGGATTGTGATGTCATAATGTTGCATTAAATTATGCTTTGCATGGATTGTGATGTCATAATGTTGCATTGCATACTGCATTGCATGGATTGTGATGTCATAATTTTGCATTGCATACTGCATTGCATGGATTGTGATGTCATAATTTTGCATTGCATACTGCATTGCATGGATTGTGATGTCATAATTTTGCATTGCATACTGCATTGCATGGATTGTGATGTCATAATTTTGTATTGCATACTGCATTATATGGATTGTGATGTCATAATTTTGCATTAAATTATGCTTTGCATGGATTATGATGTCATAATTTTGCATTGCATACTGCATTGCATGGATTGTGATGTCATAATTTTGCATTGCATACTGCATTGCATGGATTGTGATGTCATAATTTTGCATTGCATACTGCATTGCACGGATTGTGATGTCATAATTTTACTTAAAATGATGCTTTGCATGGATTATGATGTCATAATTTTGCATTGCATGGATTGTGATGTCATAATTTTGCATTGCATACTGCATTGCATGGATTGTGATGTCATAATTTTGCATTGCATACTGCATTATATGGATTGTGATGTTATAATTTTGCATTAAATGATGCTTTGCATGGATTATGAAGTCATAATTTTGCATTGCATACTGCTTTGCATGGATTGTGATGTCATAATTTTGCATTAAATGATGCTTTGCATGGATTATGATGTCATAATTTTGCATTGCATACTGCATTGTATGGATTGTGATGTTATAATGTTGCATTAAATGATGCTTTGCATGGATTGTGATGTCATAATTTTGCATTGCATACTGCATTGCATGGATTGTGATGTCATAATTTTGCATTAAATGATGCTTTGCTTGGATTGTGATGTCATAATTTTGCATTGCATACTGCATTGCATGGATTGTGATGTCATAATTTTGCATTAAATGATGCTTTGCATGGATTGTGATGTCATAATTTTGCATTAAATGATGCTTTGCATGGATTGTGATGTCATAATTTTGCATTGCATACTGCATTGCATGGATTGTGATGTCATAATTTTGCATTAAAAGATGCTTTGCATGGATTGTGATGTCATAATTTTGCATTGCATACTTAATTGCATGGATTGTGATGTCATAATGTTGCATTAAATGATGCTTTGCATGGATTATGATGTCATAATTTTGCATTGCATACTGCATTGCATGGATTGTGATGTCATAATTTTGCATTAAATTATGCTTTGCATGGATTATGATGTCATAATTTTGCATTGCATGGATTGTGATGTCATAATTTTGCATTGCATACTGCATTGCATGGATTGTGATGTCATAATTTTGCATTGCATACTGCATTGCATGGATTGTGATGTCATAATTTTGCAATAAATGATGCTTTGCATGGATTATGATGTCATAATTTTGCATTGCATACTGCATTGCATGGATTGTGATGTCATAATTTTGCATTGGATACTGCATTGCATGGATTATGATGTCATAATTTTGCATTGCATACTGCATTGCATGGATTGTGATGTCATAATTTTGCATTGCATACTGCATTGCATGGATTGTGATGTCATAATTTTGCATTGCATACTGCATTGCATGGATTGTGATGTCATAATGTTGCATTAAATTATGCTTTGCATGGATTGTGATGTCATAATGTTGCATTGCATACTGCATTGCATGGATTGTGATGTCATAATTTTGCATTGCATACTGCATTGCATGGATTGTGATGTCATAATTTTGCATTGCATACTGCATTGCATGGATTGTGATGTCATAATTTTGCATTGCATACTGCATTGCATGGATTGTGATGTCATAATTTTGCATTGCATACTGCATTGCATGGATTGTGATGTCATAATGTTGCATTAAATGATGCTTTGCATGGATTATGATGTCATAATTTTGCATTGCATACTGCATTGCATGGATTGTGATGTCATAATTTTGCATTGCATACTGCATTGCATGGATTGTGATGTCATAATTTTGCATTGGATACTGCATTGCATGGATTATGATGTCATAATTTTGCATTGCATACTGCATTGCATGGATTGTGATGTCATAATTTTGCATTAAATGATGCTTTGCTTGGATTGTGATGTCATAATTTTGCATTGCATACTGCATTGCATGGATTGTGATGTCATAATTTTGCATTAAATGATGCTTTGCATGGATTGTGATGTCATAATTTTGCATTAAATGATGCTTTGCATGGATTGTGATGTCATAATTTTGCATTGCATACTGCATTGCATGGATTGTGATGTCATAATTTTGCATTAAAAGATGCTTTGCATGGATTGTGATGTCATAATTTTGCATTGCATACTTAATTGCATGGATTGTGATGTCATATTGTTGCATTAAATGATGCTTTGCATGGATTATGATGTCATAATTTTGCATTGCATACTGCATTGCATGGATTGTGATGTCATAATTTTGCATTAAATTATGCTTTGCATGGATTATGATGTCATAATTTTGCATTGCATGGATTGTGATGTCATAATTTTGCATTGCATACTGCATTGCATGGATTGTGATGTCATAATTTTGCATTGCATACTGCATTGCATGGATTGTGATGTCATAATTTTGCAATAAATGATGCTTTGCATGGATTATGATGTCATAATTTTGCATTGCATACTGCATTGCATGGATTGTGATGTCATAATTTTGCATTGGATACTGCATTGCATGGATTATGATGTCATAATTTTGCATTGCATACTGCATTGCATGGATTGTGATGTCATAATTTTGCATTGCATACTGCATTGCATGGATTGTGATGTCATAATTTTGCATTGCATACTGCATTGCATGGATTGTGATGTCATAATGTTGCATTAAATTATGCTTTGCATGGATTGTGATGTCATAATGTTGCATTGCATACTGCATTGCATGGATTGTGATGTCATAATTTTGCATTGCATACTGCATTGCATGGATTGTGATGTCATAATTTTGCATTGCATACTGCATTGCATGGATTGTGATGTCATAATTTTGCATTGCATACTGCATTGCATGGATTGTGATGTCATAATTTTGCATTGCATACTGCATTGCATGGATTGTGATGTCATAATGTTGCATTAAATGATGCTTTGCATGGATTATGATGTCATAATTTTGCATTGCATACTGCATTGCATGGATTGTGATGTCATAATTTTGCATTGCATACTGCATTGCATGGATTGTGATGTCATAATTTTGCATTGGATACTGCATTGCATGGATTATGATGTCATAATTTTGCATTGCATACTGCATTGCATGGATTGTGATGTCATAATTTTGCATTGCATACTGCATTGCATGGATTGTGATGTCATAATTGTGCATTGCATACTGCATTGCATGGATTGTGATGTCATAATGTTGCATTAAATTATGCTTTGCATGGATTGTGATGTCATAATGTTGCATTGCATACTGCATTGCATGGATTGTGATGTCATAATTTTGCATTGCATACTGCATTGCATGGATTGTGATGTCATAATTTTGCATTGCATACTGCATTGCATGGATTGTGATGTCATAATGTTGCATTAAATGATGCTTTGCATGGATTATGATGTCATAATTTTGCATTGCATACTGCATTGCATGGATTGTGATGTCATAATTTTGCATTGCATACTGCATTGCATGGATTGTGATGTCATAATTTTGCATTGCATACTGCATTGCATGGATTGTGATGTCATAATTTTGCATTGTATACTGCATTGCATGGATTGTGATGTCATAATTTTGCATTGCATACTGCATTGCATGGATTGTGATGTCATAATTTTGCATTGCATACTGCATTGCATGGATTGTGATGTCATAATTTTGCATTGCATACTGCATTGCATGGATTGTGATGTCATAATGTTGCATTGCATACTGCATTGCATGGATTGTGATGTCATCATTTTGCATTGCATACTGCATTGCATGGATTGTGATGTCATAATGTTGCATTAAATGATGCTTTGCATGGATTGTGATGTCATCATTTTGCATTGCATACTGCATTGCATGGATTGTGATGTCATAATTTTGCATTAAATGATGCTTTGCATGGATTATGATGTCATAATTTAGCATTGCATGGATTGTGATGTCATTATTTTGCATTGCATACTGCATTGCATGGATTGTGATGTCATTATTTTGCATTGCATACTGCATTGCATGGATTGTGATGTCATAATTTTGCATTAAATGATGCTTTGCATGGATTATGATGTCATAATTTTGCATTGCATACTGTATTGCATGGATTGTGATGTCATAATTTTGCATTGCATACTGCATTGCATGGATTGTGATGTCATAATTTTGCATTAAATGATGCTTTGCATGGATTATGATGTCATAATTTTGCATTAAATGATGCTTTGCATGGATTATGATGTCATAATTTTGCATTGCATACTGCATTGCATGGATTGTGATGTCATAATTTTGCATTGCATACTGCATTGCATGGATTGTGATGACATAATTTTACATTAAATGATGCTTTGCATGGATTGTGATGTCATAATTTTGCATTAAATGATGCTTTGCATGGATTGTGATGTCATAATTTTGCATTAAATGATGCTTTGCATGGATTGTGATGTCATAATTTTGCATTGCATGGATTATGATGTCATAATTTTGCATTGCATGGATTGTGATGTCATAATTTTGCATTGCATACTGCATTGCATGGATTGTGATGTCATAATTTTGCATTGCATACTGCATTGCATGAATTGTGATGTCATAATTTTACTTAAAATGATGCTTTGCAGGATTGTGATGTCATAATTTTACATTAAATTATGCTTTGAATGGATTGTGATGTCATAATTTTGCATTAAATGATGCTTTGCATGGATTGTGATGTCATAATTTTGCATTGCATACTGCATTGCATGGATTGTGATGTCATAATTTTGCATTAAATGATGCTTTGCATGGATTGTGATGTCATAATTTTGCATTGCATACTGAATTGCATGGATTGTGATGTCATAATTTTGCATTAAATGATGCTTTGCATGGATTATGATGTCATAATTTTGCATTGCATACTGCATTGCATGGATTGTGATGTCATAATTTTGCATTAAATGATGCTTTGCATGGATTATGATGTCATAATTTTGCATTGCATGGATTGAGATGTCATAATTTTGCATTGCATACTGCATTGCATGGATTGTGATGTCATAATTGTGCATTGCATACTGCATTGCATGGATTGTGATGTCATAATTTTGCATTAAATGATGCTTTGCATGGATTGTGATGTCATAATTTTGCATTGCATACTGCATTGCATGGATTGTGATGTCATAATTTTGTATTGCATACTGCATTATATGGATTGTGATGTCATAATTTTGCATTAAATTATGCTTTGCATGGATTATGATGTCATAATTTTGCATTGCATACTGCATTGCATGGATTGTGATGTCATAATTTTGCATTGCATACTGCATTGCATGGATTGTGATGTCATAATTTTGCATTGCATACTGCATTGCATGGATTGTGATGTCATAATTTTACTTAAAATAATGCTTTGCATGGATTATGATGTCATAATTTTGCATTGCATGGATTGTGATGTCATAATTTTGCATTGCATACTGCATTGCATGGATTGTGATGTCATAATTTTGCATTGCATACTGCATTATATGGATTGTGATGTTATAATTTTGCATTAAATGATGCTTTGCATGGATTATGAAGTCATAATTTTGCATTGCATACTGCTTTGCATGGATTGTGATGTCATAATTTTGCATTAAATGATGCTTTGCATGGATTATGATGTCATAATTTTGCATTGCATACTGCATTGTATGGATTGTGATGTTATAATGTTGCATTAAATGATGCTTTGCATGGATTGTGATGTCATAATTTTGCATTGCATACTGCATTGCATGTATTGTGATGTCATAATTTTGCATTGCATACTGCATTGCATGGATTGTGATGTCATAATTTTGCATTGCATACTGCATTGCATGGATTGTGATGTCATAATTTTGCATTGCATACTGCATTGCATGGATTGTGATATCATATTTTTGCATTAAATGATGCTTTGCATGGATTATGATGTCATAATTTTGCATTGCATACTGCATTGCATGGATTGTGATGTCATAATTTTGCATTAAATGATGCTTTGCATGGATTGCGATGTCATAATTTTGCATTGCATACTGCATTGCATGGATTGTGATGTCATAATTTTGCATTAAATGATGCTTTGCATGGATTGTGATGTCATAATTTTGCATTAAATGATGCTTTGCATGGATTGTGATGTCATAATTTTGCATTGCATACTGCATTGCATGGATTGTGATGTCATAATTTTGCATTAAAAGATGCTTTGCATGGATTGTGATGTCATAATTTTGCATTGCATACTTAATTGCATGGATTGTGATGTCATAATGTTGCATTAAATGATGCTTTGCATGGATTATGATGTCATAATTTTGCATTGCATACTGCATTGCATGGATTGTGATGTCATAATTTTGCATTAAATTATGCTTTGCATGGATTATGATGTCATAATTTTGCATTGCATGGATTGTGATGTCATAATTTTGCATTGCATACTGCATTGCATGGATTGTGATGTCATAATTTTGCATTGCATACTGCATTGCATGGATTGTGATGTCATAATTTTGCAATAAATGATGCTTTGCATGGATTATGATGTCATAATTTTGCATTGCATGGATTGTGATGTCATAATTTTGCATTGCATACTGCATTGCATGGATTGTGATGTCATAATTTTGCATTGGATACTGCATTGCATGGATTATGATGTCATAATTTTGCATTGCATACTGCATTGCATGGATTGTGATGTCATAATTTTGCATTGCATACTGCATTGCATGGATTGTGATGTCATAATTTTGCATTGCATACTGCATTGCATGGACTGTGATGTCATAATGTTGCATTAAATTATGCTTTGCATGGATTGTGATGTCATAATGTTGCATTGCATACTGCATTGCATGGATTGTGATGTCATAATTTTGCATTGCATACTGTATTGCATGGATTGTGATGTCATAATTTTGCATTGCATACTGCATTGCATGGATTGTGATGTCATAATTTTGCATTGCATACTGCATTGCATGGATTGTGATGTCATAATTTTGCATTGGATACTGCATTGCATGGATTATGATGTCATAATTTTGCATTGCATACTGCATTGCATGGATTGTGATGTCATAATTTTGCATTGCATACTGCATTGCATGGATTGTGATGTCATAATTTTGCATTGCATACTGCATTGCATGGATTGTGATGTCATAATTTTGCATTGCATACTGCATTGCATGGAGTGTGATGTCATAATGTTGCATTAAATGATGATTTGCATGGATTATGATGTCATAATTTTGCATTGCATACTGCATTGCATGGATTGTGATGTCATAATTTTGCATTGCATACTGCATTGCATGGATTGTGATGTCATAATTTTGCATTGCATACTGCATTGCATGGATTGTGATGTCATAATGTTGCATTAAATGATGCTTTGCATGGATTGTGATGTCATCATTTTGCATTGCATACTGCATTGCATGGATTGTGATGTCATAATTTTGCATTAAATGATGCTTTGCATGGATTATGATGTCATAATTTAGCATTGCATGGATTGTGATGTCATTATTTTGCATTGCATACTGCATTGCATGGATTGTGATGTCATGATTTTGCATTGCATGCTGCATTGCATGGATTGTGATGTCATAATGTTGCATTAAATGATGCTTTGCATGTATTGTGATGTCATAATTTTGCATTGCATACTGCATTGCATGGATTGTGATGTCATACTTTTGCATTAAATGATGCTTTGCATGGATTGTGATGTCATACTTTTGCATTAAATGATGCTTTGCATGGATTATGATGTCATAATTTTGCATTGCATACTGCATTGCATGGATTGTGATGTCATACTTTTGCATTACATACTGCATTGCATGGATTGTGATGTCATAATGTTGCATTGCATACTGCATTGCATGGATTGTGATGTCATAATTTTGCTTTGCATACTGCATTGCATGGATTGTGATGTCATAATGTTGCATTAAATGATGCTTTGCATGTATTGTGATGTCATAATTTTGCATTGCATACTGCATTGCATGGATTGTGATGTCATACTTTTGCATTAAATGATGCTTTGCATGGATTGTGATGTCATACTTTTGCATTAAATGATGCTTTGCATGGATTATGATGTCATAATTTTGCATTGCATACTGCATTGCATGGATTGTGATGTCATAATTTTGCATTGCATACTGCATTGCATGGATTGTGATGTCATAATTTTGCATTAAATGATGCTTTGCATGGATTATGATGTCATAATTTTGCATTGCATACTGCATTGCATGGATTGTGATGTCATAATTTTGCATTGCATACTGCATTGCATGGCTTGTGATGTCATACTTTTGCATTAAATTATGCTTTGCATGGATTATGATGTCATAATTTTCTATTGCATACTGCATTGCATGGATTGTGATGTCATAATTTTGCATTGCATACTGCATTGCATGGATTGTGATGTCATACTTTTGTATTAAATGATGCTTTGCATGGATTGTGATGTCATACTTTTGCATTAAATTATGCTTTGCATGGATTATGATGTCATAATTTTCTATTGCATACTGCATTGCATGGATTGTGATGTCATAATGTTGCATTGCATACTGCATTGCATGGATTGTGATGTCATAATTTTGCATTAAATGATGCTTTGCATGGATTATGATGTCATAATTGTGCATTGTATACTGCATTGCATGGATTGTGATGTCATAATTTTGCATTGCATACTGCATTGCATGGATTGTGATGTCATAATTTTGCATTGCATACTGCATTGCATGGATTGTGATGTCATAATTTTGCATTGTATACTGCATTGCATGGATTGTGATGTCATAATTTTGCATTGCATACTGCATTGCATGGATTGTGATGTCATAATTTTGCATTGCATACTGCATTGCATGGATTGTGATGTCATAATTTTGCATTGCATACTGCATTGCATGGATTGTGATGTCATAATGTTGCATTGCATACTGCATTGCATGGATTGTGATGTCATCATTTTGCATTGCATACTGCATTGCATGGATTGTGATGTCATAATGTTGCATTAAATGATGCTTTGCATGGATTGTGATGTCATCATTTTGCATTGCATACTGCATTGCATGGATTGTGATGTCATAATTTTGCATTAAATGATGCTTTGCATGGATTATGATGTCATAATTTAGCATTGCATGGATTGTGATGTCATTATTTTGCATTGCATACTGCATTGCATGGATTGTGATGTCATTATTTTGCATTGCATACTGCATTGCATGGATTGTGATGTCATCATTTTGCATTAAATGATGCTTTGCATGGATTATGATGTCATAATTTTGCATTGCATACTGTATTGCATGGATTGTGATGTCATAATTTTGCATTGCATACTGCATTGCATGGATTGTGATGTCATAATTTTGCATTAAATGATGCTTTGCATGGATTATGATGTCATAATTTTGCATTAAATGATGCTTTGCATGGATTATGATGTCATAATTTTGCATTGCATACTGCATTGCATGGATTGTGATGTCATAATTTTGCATTGCATACTGCATTGCATGGATTGTGATGACATAATTTTACATTAAATGATGCTTTGCATGGATTGTGATGTCATAATTTTGCATTAAATGATGCTTTGCATGGATTGTGATGTCATAATTTTGCATTAAATGATGCTTTGCATGGATTGTGATGTCATAATTTTGCATTGCATGGATTATGATGTCATAATTTTGCATTGCATGGATTGTGATGTCATAATTTTGCATTGCATACTGCATTGCATGGATTGTGATGTCATAATTTTGCATTGCATACTGCATTGCATGAATTGTGATGTCATAATTTTACTTAAAATGATGCTTTGCAGGATTGTGATGTCATAATTTTACATTAAATTATGCTTTGAATGGATTGTGATGTCATAATTTTGCATTAAATGATGCTTTGCATGGATTGTGATGTCATAATTTTGCATTGCATACTGCATTGCATGGATTGTGATGTCATAATTTTGCATTAAATGATGCTTTGCATGGATTGTGATGTCATAATTTTGCATTGCATACTGAATTGCATGGATTGTGATGTCATAATTTTGCATTAAATGATGCTTTGCATGGATTATGATGTCATAATTTTGCATTGCATACTGCATTGCATGGATTGTGATGTCATAATTTTGCATTAAATGATGCTTTGCATGGATTATGATGTCATAATTTTGCATTGCATGGATTGAGATGTCATAATTTTGCATTGCATACTGCATTGCATGGATTGTGATGTCATAATTGTGCATTGCATACTGCATTGCATGGATTGTGATGTCATAATTTTGCATTAAATGATGCTTTGCATGGATTGTGATGTCATAATTTTGCATTGCATACTGCATTGCATGGATTGTGATGTCATAATTTTGTATTGCATACTGCATTATATGGATTGTGATGTCATAATTTTGCATTAAATTATGCTTTGCATGGATTATGATGTCATAATTTTGCATTGCATACTGCATTGCATGGATTGTGATGTCATAATTTTGCATTGCATACTGCATTGCATGGATTGTGATGTCATAATTTTGCATTGCATACTGCATTGCATGGATTGTGATGTCATAATTTTACTTAAAATAATGCTTTGCATGGATTATGATGTCATAATTTTGCATTGCATGGATTGTGATGTCATAATTTTGCATTGCATACTGCATTGCATGGATTGTGATGTCATAATTTTGCATTGCATACTGCATTATATGGATTGTGATGTTATAATTTTGCATTAAATGATGCTTTGCATGGATTATGAAGTCATAATTTTGCATTGCATACTGCTTTGCATGGATTGTGATGTCATAATTTTGCATTAAATGATGCTTTGCATGGATTATGATGTCATAATTTTGCATTGCATACTGCATTGTATGGATTGTGATGTTATAATGTTGCATTAAATGATGCTTTGCATGGATTGTGATGTCATAATTTTGCATTGCATACTGCATTGCATGTATTGTGATGTCATAATTTTGCATTGCATACTGCATTGCATGGATTGTGATGTCATAATTTTGCATTGCATACTGCATTGCATGGATTGTGATGTCATAATTTTGCATTGCATACTGCATTGCATGGATTGTGATATCATATTTTTGCATTAAATGATGCTTTGCATGGATTATGATGTCATAATTTTGCATTGCATACTGCATTGCATGGATTGTGATGTCATAATTTTGCATTAAATGATGCTTTGCATGGATTGCGATGTCATAATTTTGCATTGCATACTGCATTGCATGGATTGTGATGTCATAATTTTGCATTAAATGATGCTTTGCATGGATTGTGATGTCATAATTTTGCATTAAATGATGCTTTGCATGGATTGTGATGTCATAATTTTGCATTGCATACTGCATTGCATGGATTGTGATGTCATAATTTTGCATTAAAAGATGCTTTGCATGGATTGTGATGTCATAATTTTGCATTGCATACTTAATTGCATGGATTGTGATGTCATAATGTTGCATTAAATGATGCTTTGCATGGATTATGATGTCATAATTTTGCATTGCATACTGCATTGCATGGATTGTGATGTCATAATTTTGCATTAAATTATGCTTTGCATGGATTATGATGTCATAATTTTGCATTGCATGGATTGTGATGTCATAATTTTGCATTGCATACTGCATTGCATGGATTGTGATGTCATAATTTTGCATTGCATACTGCATTGCATGGATTGTGATGTCATAATTTTGCAATAAATGATGCTTTGCATGGATTATGATGTCATAATTTTGCATTGCATGGATTGTGATGTCATAATTTTGCATTGCATACTGCATTGCATGGATTGTGATGTCATAATTTTGCATTGGATACTGCATTGCATGGATTATGATGTCATAATTTTGCATTGCATACTGCATTGCATGGATTGTGATGTCATAATTTTGCATTGCATACTGCATTGCATGGATTGTGATGTCATAATTTTGCATTGCATACTGCATTGCATGGACTGTGATGTCATAATGTTGCATTAAATTATGCTTTGCATGGATTGTGATGTCATAATGTTGCATTGCATACTGCATTGCATGGATTGTGATGTCATAATTTTGCATTGCATACTGTATTGCATGGATTGTGATGTCATAATTTTGCATTGCATACTGCATTGCATGGATTGTGATGTCATAATTTTGCATTGCATACTGCATTGCATGGATTGTGATGTCATAATTTTGCATTGCATACTGCATTGCATGGATTGTGATGTCATAATGTTGCATTAAATGATGCTTTGCATGGATTATGATGTCATAATTTTGCATTGCATACTGCATTGCATGGATTGTGATGTCATAATTTTGCATTGCATACTGCATTGCATGGATTGTGATGTCATAATTTTGCATTGGATACTGCATTGCATGGATTATGATGTCATAATTTTGCATTGCATACTGCATTGCATGGATTGTGATGTCATAATTTTGCATTGCATACTGCATTGCATGGATTGTGATGTCATAATTTTGCATTGCATACTGCATTGCATGGATTGTGATGTCATAATTTTGCATTGCATACTGCATTGCATGGAGTGTGATGTCATAATGTTGCATTAAATGATGATTTGCATGGATTATGATGTCATAATTTTGCATTGCATACTGCATTGCATGGATTGTGATGTCATAATTTTGCATTGCATACTGCATTGCATGGATTGTGATGTCATAATTTTGCATTGCATACTGCATTGCATGGATTGTGATGTCATAATGTTGCATTAAATGATGCTTTGCATGGATTGTGATGTCATCATTTTGCATTGCATACTGCATTGCATGGATTGTGATGTCATAATTTTGCATTAAATGATGCTTTGCATGGATTATGATGTCATAATTTAGCATTGCATGGATTGTGATGTCATTATTTTGCATTGCATACTGCATTGCATGGATTGTGATGTCATGATTTTGCATTGCATGCTGCATTGCATGGATTGTGATGTCATAATGTTGCATTAAATGATGCTTTGCATGTATTGTGATGTCATAATTTTGCATTGCATACTGCATTGCATGGATTGTGATGTCATACTTTTGCATTAAATGATGCTTTGCATGGATTGTGATGTCATACTTTTGCATTAAATGATGCTTTGCATGGATTATGATGTCATAATTTTGCATTGCATACTGCATTGCATGGATTGTGATGTCATACTTTTGCATTACATACTGCATTGCATGGATTGTGATGTCATAATGTTGCATTGCATACTGCATTGCATGGATTGTGATGTCATAATTTTGCTTTGCATACTGCATTGCATGGATTGTGATGTCATAATGTTGCATTAAATGATGCTTTGCATGTATTGTGATGTCATAATTTTGCATTGCATACTGCATTGCATGGATTGTGATGTCATACTTTTGCATTAAATGATGCTTTGCATGGATTGTGATGTCATACTTTTGCATTAAATGATGCTTTGCATGGATTATGATGTCATAATTTTGCATTGCATACTGCATTGCATGGATTGTGATGTCATAATTTTGCATTGCATACTGCATTGCATGGATTGTGATGTCATAATTTTGCATTAAATGATGCTTTGCATGGATTATGATGTCATAATTTTGCATTGCATACTGCATTGCATGGATTGTGATGTCATAATTTTGCATTGCATACTGCATTGCATGGCTTGTGATGTCATACTTTTGCATTAAATTATGCTTTGCATGGATTATGATGTCATAATTTTCTATTGCATACTGCATTGCATGGATTGTGATGTCATAATTTTGCATTGCATACTGCATTGCATGGATTGTGATGTCATACTTTTGTATTAAATGATGCTTTGCATGGATTGTGATGTCATACTTTTGCATTAAATTATGCTTTGCATGGATTATGATGTCATCATTTTCTATTGCATACTGCATTGCATGGATTGTGATGTCATAATTTTGCATTGCATACTGCATTGCATGGATTGTGATGTCATAATTTTGCATTAAATGATGCTTTGCATGGATTATGATGTCATAATTGTGCATTGTATACTGCATTGCATGGATTGTGATGTCATAATTTTGCATTGCATACTGCATTGCATGGATTGTGATGTCATAATTTTACATTAAATGATGCTTTGCATGGATTATGATGTCATAATTTTGCATTGCATACTGCATTGCATGGATTGTGATGTCATAATTTTGCATTGGATACTGCATTGCATGGATTATGATGTCATAATTTTGCATTGCATACTGCATTGCATGGATTGTGATGTCATAATTTTGCATTGCATACTGCATTGCATGGATTGTGATGTCATAATTTTGCATTGCATACTGCATTGTATGGATTGTGATGTTATAATTTTGCATTAAATGATGCTTTGCATGGATTGTGATGTCATCATTTTGCATTGCATACTGCATTGCATGGATTGTGATGTCATAATTTTGCATTGCATACTGCATTGCATGGATTGTGATGTCATACTTTTGCATTAAATGATGCTTTGCATGGATTATGATGTCATAATTTTGCATTGCATACTGCATTGCATGGATTGTGATGTCATAATTTTGCATTGCATACTGCATTGCATGGATTGTGATGTCATAATTTTGCATTAAATGATGCTTTGCATGGATTATGATGTCATAATTTTGCATTGCATACTGCATTGCATGGATTGTGATGTCATAATTTTGCATTGCATACTGCATTGCATGGCTTGTGATGTCATACTTTTGCATTAAATTATGCTTTGCATGGATTATGATGTCATAATTTTCTATTGCATACTGCATTGCATGGATTGTGATGTCATAATTTTGCATTGCATACTGCATTGCATGGATTGTGATGTCATACTTTTGTATTAAATGATGCTTTGCATGGATTGTGATGTCATACTTTTGCATTAAATTATGCTTTGCATGGATTATGATGTCATAATTTTCTATTGCATACTGCATTGCATGGATTGTGATGTCATAATTTTGCATTGCATACTGCATTGCATGGATTGTGATGTCATAATTTTGCATTAAATGATGCTTTGCATGGATTATGATGTCATAATTGTGCATTGTATACTGCATTGCATGGATTGTGATGTCATAATTTTGCATTGCATACTGCATTGCATGGATTGTGATGTCATAATTTTACATTAAATGATGCTTTGCATGGATTATGATGTCATAATTTTGCATTGCATACTGCATTGCATGGATTGTGATGTCATAATTTTGCATTGGATACTGCATTGCATGGATTATGATGTCATAATTTTGCATTGCATACTGCATTGCATGGATTGTGATGTCATAATTTTGCATTGCATACTGCATTGCATGGATTGTGATGTCATAATTTTGCATTGCATACTGCATTGTATGGATTGTGATGTTATAATTTTGCATTAAATGATGCTTTGCATGGATTGTGATGTCATCATTTTGCATTGCATACTGCATTGCATGGATTGTGATGTCATAATTTTGCATTGCATACTGCATTATATGGATTGTGATGTCATAATTTTGCATTAAATTATGCTTTGCATGGATTATGATGTCATAATTTTGCATTGCATACTGCATTGCATGGATTGTGATGTCATAATTTTACTTAAAATGATGCTTTGCAGGATTGTGATGTCATAATTTTACATTAAATTATGCTTTGCATGGATTGTGATGTCATAATTTTGCATTAAATGATGCTTTGCATGGATTGTGATGTCATAATTTTGCATTGCATACTGCATTGCATGGATTGTGATGTCATAATTTTGCATTAAATGATGCTTTGCATGGATTGTGATGTCATAATTTTGCATTGCATACTGCATTGCATGGATTGTGATGTCATAATTTTGCATTGCATACTGCATTGCATGAATTGTGATGTCATAATTTTACTTAAAATGATGCTTTGCAGGATTGTGATGTCATAATTTTACATTAAATTATGCTTTGAATGGATTGTGATGTCATAATTTTGCATTAAATGATGCTTTGCATGGATTGTGATGTCATAATTTTGCATTGCATACTGCATTGCATGGATTGTGATGTCATAATTTTGTATTGCATACTGCATTATATGGATTGTGATGTCATAATTTTGCATTAAATTATGCTTTGCATGGATTATGATGTCATAATTTTGCATTGCATACTGCATTGCATGGATTGTGATGTCATAATTTTGCATTGCATACTGCATTGCATGGATTGTGATGTCATAATTTTGCATTGCATACTGCATTGCACGGATTGTGATGTCATAATTTTACTTAAAATGATGCTTTGCATGGATTATGATGTCATAATTTTGCATTGCATGGATTGTGATGTCATAATTTTGCATTGCATACTGCATTGCATGGATTGTGATGTCATAATTTTGCATTGCATTCTGCATTATATGGATTGTGATGTTATAATTTTGCATTAAATGATGCTTTGCATGGATTATGAAGTCATAATTTTGCATTGCATACTGCTTTGCATGGATTGTGATGTCATAATTTTGCATTAAATGATGCTTTGCATGGATTATGATGTCATAATTTTGCATTGCATACTGCATTGTATGGATTGTGATGTTATAATGTTGCATTAAATGATGCTTTGCATGGATTGTGATGTCATAATTTTGCATTGCATACTGCATTGCATGTATTGTGATGTCATAATTTTGCATTGCATACTGCATTGCATGGATTGTGATGTCATAATTTTGCATTGCATACTGCATTGCATGGATTGTGATGTCATAATTTTGCATTGCATACTGCATTGCATGGATTGTGATATCATATTTTTGCATTAAATGATGCTTTGCATGGATTATGATGTCATAATTTTGCATTGCATACTGCATTGCATGTATTGTGATGTCATAATTTTGCATTAAATGATGCTTTGCATGGATTGTGATGTCATAATTTTGCATTGCATACTGCATTGCATGGATTGTGATGTCATAATTTTGCATTAAATGATGCTTTGCATGGATTGTGATGTCATAATTTTGCATTAAATGATGCTTTGCATGGATTGTGATGTCATAATTTTGCATTGCATACTGCATTGCATGGATTGTGATGTCATAATTTTGCATTAAAAGATGCTTTGCATGGATTGTGATGTCATAATTTTGCATTGCATACTTAATTGCATGGATTGTGATGTCATAATGTTGCATTAAATGATGCTTTGCATGGATTATGATGTCATAATTTTGCATTGCATACTGCATTGCATGGATTGTGATGTCATAATTTTGCATTAAATTATGCTTTGCATGGATTATGATGTCATAATTTTGCATTGCATGGATTGTGATGTCATAATTTTGCATTGCATACTGCATTGCATGGATTGTGATGTCATAATTTTGCATTGCATACTGCATTGCATGGATTGTGATGTCATAATTTTGCAATAAATGATGCTTTGCATGGATTATGATGTCATAATTTTGCATTGCATACTGCATTGCATGGATTGTGATGTCATAATTTTGCATTGCATACTGCATTGCATGGATTGTGATGTCATAATTTTGCATTGGATACTGCATTGCATGGATTATGATGTCATAATTTTGCATTGCATACTGCATTGCATGGATTGTGATGTCATAATTTTGCATTGCATACTGCATTGCATGGATTGTGATGTCATAATTTTGCATTGCATACTGCATTGCATGGATTGTGATGTCATAATGTTGCATTAAATTATGCTTTGCATGGATTGTGATGTCATAATGTTGCATTGCATACTGCATTGCATGGATTGTGATGTCATAATTTTGCATTGCATACTGCATTGCATGGATTGTGATGTCATAATTTTGCATTGCATACTGCATTGCATGGATTGTGATGTCATAATGTTGCATTAAACGATGCTTTGCATGGATTATGATGTCATAATTTTGCATTGCATACTGCATTGCATGGATTGTGATGTCATAATTTTGCATTGCATACTGCATTGCATGGATTGTGATGTCATAATTTTGCATTGGATACTGCATTGCATGGATTATGATGTCATAATTTTGCATTGCATACTGCATTGCATGGATTGTGATGTCATAATTTTGCATTGCATACTGCATTGCATGGATTGTGATGTCATAATTGTGCATTGCATACTGCATTGCATGGATTGTGATGTCATAATGTTGCATTAAATTATGCTTTGCATGGATTGTGATGTCATAATGTTGCATTGCATACTGCATTGCATGGATTGTGATGTCATAATTTTGCATTGCATACTGCATTGCATGGATTGTGATGTCATAATTTTGCATTGCATACTGCATTGCATGGATTGTGATGTCATAATGTTGCATTAAATGATGCTTTGCATGGATTATGATGTCATAATTTTGCATTGCATACTGCATTGCATGGATTGTGATGTCATAATTTTGCATTGCATACTGCATTGTATGGATTGTGATGTCATAATTTTGCATTGCATACTGCATTGCATGGATTGTGATGTCATAATTTTGCATTGCATACTGCATTGCATGGATTGTGATGTCATAATTTTGCATTGCATACTGCATTGCATGGATTGTGATGTTATAATGTTGCATTAAATGATGCATTGCATGGATTGTGATGTCATAATTTTGCATTGCATACTGCATTGCATGGATTGTGATGTCATACTTTTGCATTGCATACTGCATTGCATGGATTGTGATGTCATAATGTTGCATTGCATACTGCATTGCATGGATTGTGATGTCATAATTTTGCATTGCATACTGCATTGCATGGATTGTGATGTCATAATGTTGCATTAAATGATGCTTTGCATGGATTGTGATGTCATCATTTTGCATTGCATACTGCATTGCATGGATTGTGATGTCATAATTTTGCATTAAATGATGCTTTGCATGGATTATGATGTCATAATTTAGCATTGCATGGATTGTGATGTCATTATTTTGCATTGCATACTGCATTGCATGGATTGTGATGTCATTATTTTGCATTGCATACTGCATTGCATGGATTGTGATGTCATAATTTTGCATTAAATGATGCTTTGCATGGATTATGATGTCATAATTTAGCATTGCATGGATTGTGATGTCATTATTTTGCATTGCATACTGCATTGCATGGATTGTGATGTCATTATTTTGCATTGCATACTGCATTGCATGGATTGTGATGTCATAATTTTGCATTAAATGATGCTTTGCATGGATTATGATGTCATAATTTTGCATTGCATACTGCATTGCATGGATTGTGATGTCATAATTTTGCATTGCATACTGCATTGCATGGATTGTGATGACATAATTTTACATTAAATGATGCTTTGCATGGATTGTGATGTCATAATTTTGCATTAAATGATGCTTTGCATGGATTGTGATGTCATAATTTTGCATTAAATGATGCTTTGCATGGATTGTGATGTCATAATGTTGCATTGCATGGATTATGATGTCATAATTTTGCATTGCATGGATTGTGATGTCATAATTTTGCATTGCATACTGCATTGCATGGATTGTGATGTCATAATTTTGCATTGCATACTGCATTGCATGGATTGTGATGTCATAATTTTGCATTAAATGATGCTTTGCATGTATTATGATGTCATAATTTTGCATTGCATACTGCATTGCATGGATTGTGATGTCATAAGTTTGCATAAAATGATGCTTTGCATGGATTATGATGTCATAATTTTGCATTGCATACTGCATTGCATGGATTGTGATGTCATAATTTTGCATTGCATACTGCATTATATGGATTGTGATGTCATAATTTTGCATTAAATGATGCTTTGCATGGATTATGAAGTCATAATTTTGCATTGCATACTGCTTTGCATGGATTGTGATGTCATAATTTTGCATTAAATGATGCTTTGCATGGATTATGATGTCATAATTTTGCATTGCATGCTGCATTGCATGGATTGTGATGTCATAATTTTGCATTGCATACTGCATTGTATGGATTGTGATGTTATAATTTTGCATTAAATGATGCTTTGCATGGATTGTGATGTCATCATTTTGCATTGCATACTGCATTGCATGGATTGTTATGTCATAATTTTGCATTGCATACTGCATTATATGGATTGTGATGTCATAATTTTGCATTAAATTATGCTTTGCATGGATTATGATGTCATAATTTTGCATTGCATACTGCATTGCATGGATTGTGATGTCATAATTTTACTTAAAATGATGCTTTGCAGGATTGTGATGTCATAATTTTACATTAAATTATGCTTTGCATGGATTGTGATGTCATAATTTTGCATTAAATGATGCTTTGCATGGATTGTGATGTCATAATTTTGCATTGCATACTGCATTGCATGGATTGTGATGTCATAATTTTGCATTAAATGATGCTTTGCATGGATTGTGATGTCATAATTTTGCATTGCATACTGCATTGCATGGATTGTGATGTCATAATTTTGCATTGCATACTGCATTGCATGAATTGTGATGTCATAATTTTACTTAAAATGATGCTTTGCAGGATTGTGATGTCATAATTTTACATTAAATTATGCTTTGAATGGATTGTGATGTCATAATTTTGCATTAAATGATGCTTTGCATGGATTGTGATGTCATAATTTTGCATTGCATACTGCATTGCATGGATTGTGATGTCATAATTTTGCATTAAATGATGCTTTGCATGGATTGTGATGTCATAATTTTGCATTGCATACTGAATTGCATGGATTGTGATGTCATAATTTTGCATTAAATGATGCTTTGCATGGATTATGATGTCATAATTTTGCATTGCATACTGCATTGCATGGATTGTGATGTCATAATTTTGCATTAAATGATGCTTTGCATGGATTATGATGTCATAATTTTGCATTGCATGGATTGAGATGTCATAATTTTGCATTGCATACTGCATTGCATGGATTGTGATGTCATAATTGTGCATTGCATACTGCATTGCATGGATTGTGATGTCATAATTTTGCATTAAATGATGCTTTGCATGGATTGTGATGTCATAATTTTGCATTGCATACTGCATTGCATGGATTGTGATGTCATAATTTTGCATTGCATACTGCATTATATGGATTGTGATGTCATAATTTTGCATTAAATTATGCTTTGCATGGATTATGATGTCATAATTTTGCATTGCATACTGCATTGCATGGATTGTGATGTCATAATTTTGCATTGCATACTGCATTGCATGGATTGTGATGTCATAATTTTGCATTGCATACTGCATTGCATGGATTGTGATGTCATAATTTTACTTAAAATGATGCTTTGCATGGATTATGATGTCATAATTTTGCATTGCATACTGCATTGCATGGATTGTGATGTCATAATTTTGCATTGCATACTGCATTGCATGGATTGTGATGTCATAATTTTGCATTGCATACTGCATTGCATGGATTGTGATATCATATTTTTGCATTAAATGATGCTTTGCATGGATTATGATGTCATAATTTTGCATTGCATACTGCATTGCATGTATTGTGATGTCATAATTTTGCATTGCATACTGCATTGCATGGATTGTGATGTCATAATTTTGCATTGCATACTGCATTGCATGGATTGTGATGTCATAATTTTGCATTGCATACTGCATTGCATGGATTGTGATATCATATTTTTGCATTAAATGATGCTTTGCATGGATTATGATGTCATAATTTTGCATTGCATACTGCATTGCATGGATTGTGATGTCATAATTTTGCATTAAATGATGCTTTGCATGGATTGTGATGTCATAATTTTGCATTGCATACTGCATTGCATGGATTGTGATGTCATAATTTTGCATTAAATGATGCTTTGCATGGATTGTGATGTCATAATTTTGCATTAAATGATGCTTTGCATGGATTGTGATGTCATAATTTTGCATTGCATACTGCATTGCATGGATTGTGATGTCATAATTTTGCATTAAAAGATGCTTTGCATGGATTGTGATGTCATAATTTTGCATTGCATACTTAATTGCATGGATTGTGATGTCATAATGTTGCATTAAATGATGCTTTGCATGGATTATGATGTCATAATTTTGCATTGCATGGATTGTGATGTCATAATTTTGCATTAAATTATGCTTTGCATGGATTATGATGTCATAATTTTGCATTGCATGGATTGTGATGTCATAATTTTGCATTGCATACTGCATTGCATGGATTGTGATGTCATAATTTTGCATTGCATACTGCATTGCATGGATTGTGATGTCATAATTTTGCAATAAATGATGCTTTGCATGGATTATGATGTCATAATTTTGCATTGCATACTGCATTGCATGGATTGTGATGTCATAATTTTGCATTGCATACTGCATTGCATGGATTGTGATGTCATAATTTTGCATTGGATACTGCATTGCATGGATTATGATGTCATAATTTTGCATTGCATACTGCATTGCATGGATTGTGATGTCATAATTTTGCATTGCATACTGCATTGCATGGATTGTGATGTCATAATTTTGCATTGCATACTGCATTGCATGGATTGTGATGTCATAATGTTGCATTAAATTATGCTTTGCATGGATTGTGATGTCATAATGTTGCATTGCATACTGCATTGCATGGATTGTGATGTCATAATTTTGCATTGCATACTGCATTGCATGGATTGTGATGTCATAATTTTGCATTGCATACTGCAT
Organism: Pseudophryne corroboree; assembly: GCF_028390025.1. Classification (NCBI taxonomy): domain Eukaryota; kingdom Metazoa; phylum Chordata; class Amphibia; order Anura; family Myobatrachidae; genus Pseudophryne; species Pseudophryne corroboree. The sequence continues at coordinate 71,663 of NW_026967558.1, read as the reverse complement.
TGCATGGATTGTGATGTCATAATTTTGCATTGCATACTGCATTGCATGGATTGTGATGTCATAATGTTGCATTAAATGATGCTTTGCATGGATTATGATGTCATAATTTTGCATTGCATACTGCATTGCATGGATTGTGATGTCATAATTTTGCATTGCATACTGCATTGCATGGATTGTGATGTCATAATTTTGCATTGTATACTGCATTGCATGGATTGTGATGTCATAATTTTGCATTGCATACTGCATTGCATGGATTGTGATGTTATAATGTTGCATTAAATGATGCATTGCATGGATTGTGATGTCATAATTTTGCATTGCATACTGCATTGCATGGATTGTGATGTCATACTTTTGCATTGCATACTGCATTGCATGGATTGTGATGTCATAATGTTGCATTGCATACTGCATTGCATGGATTGTGATGTCATAATTTTGCATTGCATACTGCATTGCATGGATTGTGATGTCATAATGTTGCATTAAATGATGCTTTGCATGGATTGTGATGTCATCATTTTGCATTGCATACTGCATTGCATGGATTGTGTTGTCATAATTTTGCATTAAATGATGCTTTGCATGGATTATGATGTCATAATTTAGCATTGCATGGATTGTGATGTCATTATTTTGCATTGCATACTGCATTGCATGGATTGTGATGTCATGATTTTGCATTGCATGCTGCATCGCATGGATTGTGATGTCATAATGTTGCATTAAATGATGCTTTGCATGTATTGTGATGTCATAATTTTGCATTGCATACTGCATTGCATGGATTGTGATGTCATACTTTTGCATTAAATGATGCTTTGCATGGATTGTGATGTCATACTTTTGCATTAAATGATGCTTTGCATGGATTATGATGTCATAATTTTGCATTGCATACTGCATTGCATGGATTGTGATGTCATACTTTTGCATTACATACTGCATTGCATGGATTGTGATGTCATAATGTTGCATTGCATACTGCATTGCATGGATTGTGATGTCATAATTTTGCATTGCATACTGCATTGCATGGATTGTGATGTCATAATGTTGCATTAAATGATGCTTTGCATGTATTGTGATGTCATAATTTTGCATTGCATACTGCATTGCATGGATTGTGATGTCATACTTTTGCATTAAATGATGCTTTGCATGGATTGTGATGTCATACTTTTGCATTAAATGATGCTTTGCATGGATTATGATGTCATAATTTTGCATTGCATACTGCATTGCATGGATTGTGATGTCATAATTTTGCATTAAATGATGCTTTGCATGGATTATGATGTCATAATTTTGCATTGCATACTGCATTGCATGGATTGTGATGTCATAATTTTGCATTAAATGATGCTTTGCATGGATTATGATGTCATAATTTTGCATTGCATACTGCATTGCATGGATTGTGATGTCATAATTTTGCATTAAATGATGCTTTGCATGGATTATGATGTCATAATTTTGCATTGCATACTGCATTGCATGGATTATGATGTCATAATTTTGCATTGCATACTGCATTGCATGGATTGTGATGTCATAATTTTGCATTAAATGATGCTTTGCATGGATTATGATGTCATAATTTTACATTGCATACTGCATTGCATGGATTGTGATGTCATAATTTTGCATTAAATGATGCTTTGCATGGATTATGATGTCATAATTTTGCATTGCATACTGCATTGCATGGATTATGATGTCATAATTTTGCATTGCATACTGCATTGCATGGATTGTGATGTCATAATTTTGCATTGCATACTGCATTGCATGGCTTGTGATGTCATAATTTTGCATCGCATACTGCATTGCATGGATTGTGATGTCATAATTTTGCATTAAATGATGCTTTGCATGGATTATGATGTCATAATTTTGCATTGCATACTGCATTGCATGGATTGTGATGTCATAATTTTGCATTGCATACTGCATTGCATGGATTGTGATGTCATAATTTTGCATTGCATACAGCATTGCATGGATTGTGATGTCATAATGTTGCATTAAATGATGCTTTGCATGGATTGTGATGTCATACTTTTGCATTAAATGATGTCATAATTTTGCATTGCATACTGCATTGCATTGATTGTGATGTCATAATTTTGCATTGCATACTGCATTGCTGGGATTGTGATGTCATAATTTTGCATTGCATACTGCATTGCATGGATTGTGATGTCATAATGTTGCATTAAATGATGCTTTGCATGGATTGTGATGTCATAATTTTGCATTGCATACTGCATTGCATGGATTGTGATGTCATAATTTTGCATTGCATACTGCATTGCATGGATTGTGATGTCATAATTTTGCATTGCATACTGCATTGCATGGATTGTGATGTCATAATGTTGCATTAAATGATGCTTTGCATGGTTTGTGATGTCATAATTTTGCATTGCATGAATTGTGATGTCATACTTTTGCATTAAATGATGCTTTGCATGGATTATGATGTCATAATTTTGCATTGCATACTGCATTACATGGATTGTGATGTCATAATTTTGCATTGCATACTGCATTGCATGGATTGTGATGTCATAATTTTGCATTAAATGATGCTTTGCATGGATTATGGTGTCATAATTTTGCATTGCATACTGCATTGCATGGATTGTGATGTCATAATTTTGCATTAAATGATGCTTTGCATGGATTATGATGTCATAATTTTGCATTACATACTGCATTGCATGGATTGTGATGTCATAATGTTGCATTGCATACTGCATTGCATGGATTGTGATGTCATACTTTAGCATTAAATGATGCTTTGCATGGATTATGATGTCATAATTTTGCATTGCATACTGCATTGCATGGATTGTGATGTCATAATTTTGCATTGCATACTGCATTGCATGGATTGTGATGTCATAATTTTGCATTGCATACTGCATTGCATGGATTGTGATGTCATAATGTTGCATTAAATGATGATTTGCATGGATTGTGATGTCATAATTTTGCATTGCATACTGCATTGCATGGATTGTGATGTCATAATGTTGCATTAAATGATGCTTTGCCTGGATTGTGATGCCATAATTTTGCATTGCATACTGCATTGCATGGATTGTGATGTCATAATTTTGCATTAAATGATGCTTTGCATGGATTATGATGTCATAATTTTGCATTGCATACTGCATTGCATGGATTGTGATGTCATAATTTTGCATTGCATTCTGCATTGCATGGATTGTGATGTCATAATTTTGCATTGCATACTGCATTGCATATATTGTGATGTCATAATGTTGCATTAAATGATGCTTTGCATGGATTGTGATGTCATAATTTTGCATTGCATACTGCATTGCATGGATTGTGATGTCATAATGTTGCATTAAATGATGCTTTGCCTGGATTGTGATGCCATAATTTTGCATTGCATACTGCATTGCATGGATTGTGATGTCATAATTTTGCATTAAATGATGCTTTGCATGGATTATGATGTCATAATTTTGCATTGCATACTGCATTGCATGGATTGTGATGTCATAATTTTGCATTGCATTCTGCATTGCATGGATTGTGATGTCATAATTTTGCATTGCATACTGCATTGCATATATTGTGATGTCATAATGTTGCATTAAATGATGCTTTGCATGGATTGTGATGTCATAATTTTGCATTGCATACTGCATTGCATGGATTGTGATGTCATAATGTTGCATTAAATGATGCTTTGCATGGATTGTGATGTCATAATTTTGCATTGCATACTGCATTGCATGGATTGCGATGTCATAATTTTGCATTAAATGATGCTTTGCATGGATTATGATGTCATAATTTTGCATTGCATACTGCATTGCATGGATTGTGATGTCATAATTTTGCATTGCATACTGCATTGCATGGATTGTGATGTCATAATTTTGCATTAAATTATGCTTTGCATGGATTATGATGTCATAATTTTGCATTGCATACTGCATTGCATGGATTGTGATGTCATAATTTTGCATTGCATACTGCATTGCATGGATTGTGATGTCATAATTTTGCATTAAATGATGCTTTGCATGGATTATGATGTCATAATTTTGCATTGCATACTGCATTGCATGGATTGTGATGTCATAATTTTGCATTAAATGATGCTTTGCATGGATTATGATGTCATAATTTTGCATTGCACACTGCATTGCATGGCTTGTGATGTCATAATTTTGCATCGCATACTGCATTGCATGGATTGTGATGTCATAATTTTGCATTAAATGATGATTTGCATGGATTATGATGTCATAATTTTGCATTGCATACTGCATTGCATGGATTGTGATGTCATAATTTTGCATTGCATGGATTGTGATGTCATACTTTTGCATTAAATGATGCTTTGCATGGATTATGATGTCATAATTTTGCATTGCATACCTCATTGCATGGATTGTGATGTCATAATTTTGCATTGCATACTGCATTGCATGGATTGTGATGTCATAATTTTGCATTGCATACTGCATTGCATGGATTGTGATGTCATAATTTTGCATTGCATACTGCATTGCATGGATTGTGATGTCATAATGTTGCATTAAATTATGCTTTGCATGGATTATGATGTCATAATTTTGCATTGCATACTGCATTGCATGGATTGTGATGTCATAATTTTGCATTGCATACTGCATTGCATGGATTGTGATGTCATAATTTTGCATTGCATACTGCATTGCATGGATTGTGATGTCATAATGTTGCATTAAATGATGCTTTGCATGGATTGTGATGTCATAATTTTGCATTAAATGATTCTTTGCATGGATTATGATGTCATAATTTTGTATTGCATACTGCATTGCAATGATTGTGATGTCATAATTTTGCATTGCATGGATTGTGATGTCATACTTTTGCATTAAATGATGCTTTGCATGGATTGTGATGTCATAATTTTGCATTAAATGATGCTTTGCATGGATTATGATGTCATAATTTTGCATTGCATACTGCATTGCATGGATTATGATGTCATAATGTTGCATTAAATGATGCTTTGCATGGTTTGTGATGTCATAATTTTGCATTGCATGAATTGTGATGTCATACTTTTGCATTAAATGATGCTTTGCATGGATTATGATGTCATAATTTTGCATTGCATACTGCATTACATGGATTGTGATGTCATAATTTTGCATTGCATACTGCATTGCATGGATTGTGATGTCATAATTTTGCATTAAATGATGCTTTGCATGGATTATGGTGTCATAATTTTGCATTGCATACTGCATTGCATGGATTGTGATGTCATAATTTTGCATTAAATGATGCTTTGCATGGATTATGATGTCATAATTTTGCATTACATACTGCATTGCATGGATTGTGATGTCATAATGTTGCATTGCATACTGCATTGCATGGATTGTGATGTCATACTTTAGCATTAAATGATGCTTTGCATGGATTATGATGTCATAATTTTGCATTGCATACTGCATTGCATGGATTGTGATGTCATAATTTTGCATTGCATACTGCATTGCATGGATTGTGATGTCATAATTTTGCATTGCATACTGCATTGCATGGATTGTGATGTCATAATGTTGCATTAAATGATGATTTGCATGGATTGTGATGTCATAATTTTGCATTGCATACTGCATTGCATGGATTGTGATGTCATAATGTTGCATTAAATGATGCTTTGCCTGGATTGTGATGCCATAATTTTGCATTGCATACTGCATTGCATGGATTGTGATGTCATAATTTTGCATTAAATGATGCTTTGCATGGATTATGATGTCATAATTTTGCATTGCATACTGCATTGCATGGATTGTGATGTCATAATTTTGCATTGCATTCTGCATTGCATGGATTGTGATGTCATAATTTTGCATTGCATACTGCATTGCATATATTGTGATGTCATAATGTTGCATTAAATGATGCTTTGCATGGATTGTGATGTCATAATTTTGCATTGCATACTGCATTGCATGGATTGTGATGTCATAATGTTGCATTAAATGATGCTTTGCCTGGATTGTGATGCCATAATTTTGCATTGCATACTGCATTGCATGGATTGTGATGTCATAATTTTGCATTAAATGATGCTTTGCATGGATTATGATGTCATAATTTTGCATTGCATACTGCATTGCATGGATTGTGATGTCATAATTTTGCATTGCATTCTGCATTGCATGGATTGTGATGTCATAATTTTGCATTGCATACTGCATTGCATATATTGTGATGTCATAATGTTGCATTAAATGATGCTTTGCATGGATTGTGATGTCATAATTTTGCATTGCATACTGCATTGCATGGATTGTGATGTCATAATGTTGCATTAAATGATGCTTTGCATGGATTGTGATGTCATAATTTTGCATTGCATACTGCATTGCATGGATTGCGATGTCATAATTTTGCATTAAATGATGCTTTGCATGGATTATGATGTCATAATTTTGCATTGCATACTGCATTGCATGGATTGTGATGTCATAATTTTGCATTGCATACTGCATTGCATGGATTGTGATGTCATAATTTTGCATTAAATTATGCTTTGCATGGATTATGATGTCATAATTTTGCATTGCATACTGCATTGCATGGATTGTGATGTCATAATTTTGCATTGCATACTGCATTGCATGGATTGTGATGTCATAATTTTGCATTAAATGATGCTTTGCATGGATTATGATGTCATAATTTTGCATTGCATACTGCATTGCATGGATTGTGATGTCATAATTTTGCATTAAATGATGCTTTGCATGGATTATGATGTCATAATTTTGCATTGCACACTGCATTGCATGGCTTGTGATGTCATAATTTTGCATCGCATACTGCATTGCATGGATTGTGATGTCATAATTTTGCATTAAATGATGATTTGCATGGATTATGATGTCATAATTTTGCATTGCATACTGCATTGCATGGATTGTGATGTCATAATTTTGCATTGCATGGATTGTGATGTCATACTTTTGCATTAAATGATGCTTTGCATGGATTATGATGTCATAATTTTGCATTGCATACTGCATTGCATGGATTGTGATGTCATAATTTTGCATTGCATACTGCATTGCATGGATTGTGATGTCATAATTTTGCATTGCATACTGCATTGCATGGATTGTGATGTCATAATGTTGCATTAAATGATGCTTTGCATGGATTGTGATGTCATAATTTTGCATTAAATGATTCTTTGCATGGATTATGATGTCATAATTTTGTATTGCATACTGCATTGCAATGATTGTGATGTCATAATTTTGCATTGCATGGATTGTGATGTCATACTTTTGCATTAAATGATGCTTTGCATGGATTGTGATGTCATAATTTTGCATTAAATGATGCTTTGCATGGATTATGATGTCATAATTTTGCATTGCATACTGCATTGCATGGATTGTGATGTCATAATTTTGCATTGCATACTGCATTGCATGGATTGTGATGTCATAATATTGCATTGCATACTGCATTGCATGGATTGTGATGTCATAATTTTGCATTGCATACTGCATTGCATGGATTGTGATGTCATAATGTTGCATTAAATGATGCTTTGCATGGATTATGATGTCATAATTTTGCATTGCATACTGCATTGCATGGATTGTGATGTCATAATTTTGCATTGCATGGATTGTGATGTCATACTTTTGCATTAAATGATGCTTTGCATGGATTATGATGTCATAATTTTGCATTGCATACTGCATTGCATGGATTTTGATTTCATAATTTTGCATTGCATACTGCATTGCATGGATTGTGATGTCATAATTTTGCATTAAATGATGCTTTGCATGGATTATGATGTCATAATTTTGCATTGCATGGATTGTGATGTCATAATTTTGCATTAAATGATGCTTTGCATGGCTTATGATGTCATAATTTTGCATTGCATACTGCATTGCATGGATTGTGATGTCATAATTTTGCATTGCATACTGCATTGCATGGATTGTGATGTCATAATCTTGCATTGCTTACTGCATTGCATGGATTGTGATGTCATAATTTTGCATTGCATACAGCATTGCATGGATTGTGATGTCATAATGTTGCATTAAATGATGCTTTGCATGGATTGTGATGTCATAATTTTGCATTGCATACTGCATTGCATGGATTGCGATGTCATAATTTTGCATTACATGATTCTTTGCATGGATTATGATGTCATAATTTTGCATTGCATACTGCATTGCAATGATTGTGATGTCATAATTTTGCATTGCATGGATTGTGATGTCATACTTTTGCATTAAATGATGCTTTGCATGGATTGTGATGTCATAATTTTGCATTAAATGATGCTTTGCATGGATTATGATGTCATAATTTTGCATTGCATACTGCATTGCATGGATTGTGATGTCATAATTTTGCATTGCATACTGCATTGCATGGATTGTGATGTCATAATTTTGCATTAAATGATGCTTTGCATGGATTATGATGTCATAATTTTGCATTGCACACTGCATTGCATGGCTTGTGATGTCATAATTTTGCATCGCATACTGCATTGCATGGATTGTGATGTCATAATTTTGCATTAAATGATGATTTGCATGGATTATGATGTCATAATTTTGCATTGCATACTGCATTGCATGGATTGTGATGTCATAATTTTGCATTGCATGGATTGTGATGTCATACTTTTGCATTAAATGATGCTTTGCATGGATTATGATGTCATAATTTTGCATTGCATACCTCATTGCATGGATTGTGATGTCATAATTTTGCATTGCATACTGCATTGCATGGATTGTGATGTCATAATTTTGCATTGCATACTGCATTGCATGGATTGTGATGTCATAATTTTGCATTGCATACTGCATTGCATGGATTGTGATGTCATAATGTTGCATTAAATTATGCTTTGCATGGATTATGATGTCATAATTTTGCATTGCATACTGCATTGCATGGATTGTGATGTCATAATTTTGCATTGCATACTGCATTGCATGGATTGTGATGTCATAATTTTGCATTGCATACTGCATTGCATGGATTGTGATGTCATAATGTTGCATTAAATGATGCTTTGCATGGATTGTGATGTCATAATTTTGCATTAAATGATTCTTTGCATGGATTATGATGTCATAATTTTGTATTGCATACTGCATTGCAATGATTGTGATGTCATAATTTTGCATTGCATGGATTGTGATGTCATACTTTTGCATTAAATGATGCTTTGCATGGATTGTGATGTCATAATTTTGCATTAAATGATGCTTTGCATGGATTATGATGTCATAATTTTGCATTGCATACTGCATTGCATGGATTGTGATGTCATAATTTTGCATTGCATACTGCATTGCATGGATTGTGATGTCATAATATTGCATTGCATACTGCATTGCATGGATTGTGATGTCATAATTTTGCATTGCATACTGCATTGCATGGATTGTGATGTCATAATGTTGCATTAAATGATGCTTTGCATGGATTGTGATGTCATAATTTTGCATTGCATACTGCATTGCATGGATTGTGATGTCATAATTTTGCATTAAATGATGCTTTGCATGGATTATGATGTCATAATTTTGCATTGCATACTGCATTGCATGGATTGTGATGTCATAATTTTGCATTGCATGGATTGTGATGTCATACTTTTGCATTAAATGATGCTTTGCATGGATTATGATGTCATAATTTTGCATTGCATACTGCATTGCATGGATTTTGATTTCATAATTTTGCATTGCATACTGCATTGCATGGATTGTGATGTCATAATTTTGCATTAAATGATGCTTTGCATGGATTATGATGTCATAATTTTGCATTGCATGGATTGTGATGTCATAATTTTGCATTAAATGATGCTTTGCATGGCTTATGATGTCATAATTTTGCATTGCATACTGCATTGCATGGATTGTGATGTCATAATTTTGCATTGCATACTGCATTGCATGGATTGTGATGTCATAATCTTGCATTGCTTACTGCATTGCATGGATTGTGATGTCATAATTTTGCATTGCATACAGCATTGCATGGATTGTGATGTCATAATGTTGCATTAAATGATGCTTTGCATGGATTGTGATGTCATAATTTTGCATTGCATACTGCATTGCATGGATTGCGATGTCATAATTTTGCATTACATGATTCTTTGCATGGATTATGATGTCATAATTTTGCATTGCATACTGCATTGCAATGATTGTGATGTCATAATTTTGCATTGCATGGATTGTGATGTCATACTTTTGCATTAAATGATGCTTTGCATGGATTGTGATGTCATAATTTTGCATTAAATGATGCTTTGCATGGATTATGATGTCATAATTTTGCATTGCATACTGCATTGCATGGATTGTGATGTCATAATTTTGCATTGCATACTGCATTGCATGGATTGTGATGTCATAATGTTGCATTAAATGATGCTTTGCATGGATTGTGATGTCATAATTTTGCATTGCATACTGCATTGCATGGATTGTGATGTCATAATTTTGCATTAAATGATGCTTTGCATGGATTATGATGTCATAATTTTGCATTGCATACTGCATTGCATGGATTGTGATGTCATAATTTTGCATTGCATTGATTGTGATGTCATACTTTTGCATTAAATGATGCTTTGCATGGATTATGATGTCATAATTTTGCATTGCATACTGCATTGCATGGATTGTGATGTCATAATTTTGCATTGCATACTGCATTGCATGGATTGTGATGTCATAATTTTGCATTGCATACTGCATTGCATGGATTGTGATGACATAATGTTGCATTAAATGATGCTTTGCATGGATTGTGATGTCATAATGTTGCATTAAATGATGCTTTGCATGGATTGTGATGTCATAATTTTGCATTGCATACTGCATTGCATGGATTGTGATGTCATAATGTTGCATTAAATGATGCTTTGCATGGATTGTGATGTCATAATTTTGCATTGCATACTGCATTGCATGGATTGTGATGTCATAATTTTGCATTGCATACTGCATTGCATGGATTGTGATGTCATAATTTTGCATTGCATACTGCATTGCATGGATTGTGATGTCATAATGTTGCATTAAATGATGCTTTGCATGGATTGTGATGTCATAATTTTGCATTGCATACTGCATTGCATGGATTGTGATGTCATAATTTTGCATTAAATGATGCTTTGCATGGATTATGATGTCATAATTTTGCATTGCATACTGCATTGCAATGATTGTGATGTCATAATTTTGCATTGCATGGATTGTGATGTCATACTTTTGCATTAAATGATGCTTTGCATGGATTGTGATGTCATAATTTTGCATTAAATGATGCTTTGCATGGATTATGATGTCATAATTTTGCATTGCATACTGCATTGCATGGATTGTGATGTCATAATTTTGCATTGCATACTGCATTGCATGGATTGTGATGTCATAATTTTGCATTGCATACTGCATTGCATGGATTGTGATGTCATAATTTTGCATTAAATGATGCTTTGCATGGATTATGATGTCATAATTTTGCATTGCATACTGCATTGCATGGATTGTGATGTCATAATTTTGCATTGCATGGATTGTGATGTCATACTTTTGCATTAAATGATGCTTTGCATGGATTATGATGTCATAATTTTGCATTGCATACCTCATTGCATGGATTGTGATGTCATAATTTTGCATTGCATACTGCATTGCATGGATTGTGATGTCATAATTTTGCATTGCATACTGCATTGCATGGATTGTGATGTCATAATTTTGCATTGCATACTGCATTGCATGGATTGTGATGTCATAATGTTGCATTAAATTATGCTTTGCATGGATTATGATGTCATAATTTTGCATTGCATACTGCATTGCATGGATTGTGATGTCATAATTTTGCATTGCATACTGCATTGCATGGATTGTGATGTCATAATTTTGCATTAAATGATGCTTTGCATGGAATATGATTTCATAATTTTGCATTGCATACTGCATTGCATGGATTGTGATGTCATAATTTTGCATTGCATGGATTGTGATGTCATACTTTTGCATTAAATGATGCTTTGCATGGATTATGTCATAATTTTGCATTGCATACTGCATTGCATGGATTGTGATGTCATAATTTTGCATTGCATACTGCATTGCATGGATTGTGATGTCATAATTTTGCATTGCATACTGCATTGCATGGATTGTGATGTCATAATTTTGCATTGCATACTGCATTGCATGGATTGTGATGACATAATGTTGCATTAAATGATGCTTTGCATGGATTGTGATGTCATAATTTTGCATTGCATACTGCATTGCATGGATTGTGATGTCATAATTTTGCATTGCATACTGCATTGCATGGATTGTGATGTCATAATGTTGCATTAAATGATGCTTTGCATGGATTGTGATGTCATAATTTTGCATTGCATACTGCATTGCATGGATTGTGATGTCATAATTTTGCATTAAATGATGCTTTGCTTGGATTATGATGTCATAATTTTGCATTGCATACTGCATTGCATGGATTGTGATGTCATAATTTTGCATTGCATGGATTGTGATGTCATACTTTTGCATTAAATGATGCTTTGCATGGATTATGATGTCATAATTTTGCATTGCATACTGCATTGCATGGATTTTGATTTCATAATTTTGCATTGCATACTGCATTGCATGGATTGTGATGTCATAATTTTGCATTAAATGATGCTTTGCATGGATTATGATGTCATAATTTTGCATTGCATGGATTGTGATGTCATAATTTTGCATTAAATGATGCTTTGCATGGCTTATGATGTCATAATTTTGCATTGCATACTGCATTGCATGGATTGTGATGTCATAATTTTGCATTGCATACTGCATTGCATGGATTGTGATGTCATAATCTTGCATTGCATACTGCATTGCATGGATTGTGATGTCATAATTTTGCATTGCATACAGCATTGCATGGATTGTGATGTCATAATGTTGCATTAAATGATGCTTTGCATGGATTGTGATGTCATAATTTTGCATTGCATACTGCATTGCATGGATTGTGATGTCATAATTTTGCATTTAATGATTCTTTGCATGGATTATGATGTCATAATTTTGCATTGCATACTGCATTGCAATGATTGTGATGTCATAATTTTGCATTGCATGGATTGTGATGTCATACTTTTGCATTAAATGATGCTTTGCATGGATTGTGATGTCATAATTTTGCATTAAATGATGCTTTGCATGGATTATGATGTCATAATTTTGCATTGCATACTGCATTGCATGGATTGTGATGTCATAATTTTGCATTGCATACTGCATTGCATGGATTGTGATGTCATAATGTTGCATTAAATGATGCTTTGCATGGATTGTGATGTCATAATTTTGCATTGCATACTGCATTGCATGGATTGTGATGTCATAATTTTGCATTAAATGATGCTTTGCATGGATTATGATGTCATAATTTTGCATTGCATACTGCATTGCATGGATTGTGATGTCATAATTTTGCATTGCATGGATTGTGATGTCATACTTTTGCATTAAATGATGCTTTGCATGGATTATGATGTCATAATTTTGCATTGCATACTGCATTGCATGGATTGTGATGTCATAATTTTGCATTGCATACTGCATTGCATGGATTGTGATGACATAATGTTGCATTAAATGATGCTTTGCATGGATTGTGATGTCATAATTTTGCATTGCATACTGCATTGCATGGATTGTGATGTCATAATTTTGCATTGCATACTGCATTGCATGGATTGTGATGTCATAATTTTGCATTGCATACTGCATTGCATGGATTGTGATGTCATAATTTTGCATTAAATGATGCTTTGCATGGATTATGATGTCATAATTTTGCATTGCATTGATTGTGATGTCATAATTTTGCATTAAATGATGCTGTGCATGGATTATGATGTCATAATTTTGCATTGCATACTGCATTGCATGGATTGTGATGTCATAATTTTGCATCGCATACTGCATTGCATGGATTGTGATGTCATAATTTTGCATTGCATACTGCATTGCATGGATTGCGATGTCATAATTTTGCATTAAATGATGCTTTGCATGGATTATGTCATAATTTTGCATTGCATACTGCATTGCATGGATTGTGATGTCATAATTTTGCATTGCATACTGCATTGCATGGATTGTGATGTCATAATTTTGCATTGCATACTGCATTGCATGGATTGTGATGTCATAATTTTGCATTGCATACTGCATTGCATGGATTGTGATGACATAATGTTGCATTAAATGATGCTTTGCATGGATTGTGATGTCATAATTTTGCATTGCATACTGCATTGCATGGATTGTGATGTCATAATTTTGCATTGCATACTGCATTGCATGGATTGTGATGTCATAATGTTGCATTAAATGATGCTTTGCATGGATTGTGATGTCATAATTTTGCATTGCATACTGCATTGCATGGATTGTGATGTCATAATTTTGCATTAAATGATGCTTTGCTTGGATTATGATGTCATAATTTTGCATTGCATACTGCATTGCATGGATTGTGATGTCATAATTTTGCATTGCATACTGCATTGCATGGATTGTGATGACATAATGTTGCATTAAATGATGCTTTGCATGGATTGTGATGTCATAATTTTGCATTGCATACTGCATTGCATGGATTGTGATGTCATAATTTTGCATTGCATACTGCATTGCATGGATTGTGATGTCATAATTTTGCATTGCATACTGCATTGCATGGATTGTGATGTCATAATTTTGCATTAAATGATGCTTTGCATGGATTATGATGTCATAATTTTGCATTGCATTGATTGTGATGTCATAATTTTGCATTAAATGATGCTTTGCATGGATTATGATGTCATAATTTTGCATTGCATACTGCATTGCATGGATTGTGATGTCATAATTTTGCATCGCATACTGCATTGCATGGATTGTGATGTCATAATTTTGCATTGCATACTGCATTGCATGGATTGCGATGTCATAATTTTGCATTAAATGATGCTTTGCATGGATTATGTCATAATTTTGCATTGCATACTGCATTGCATGGATTGTGATGTCATAATTTTGCATTGCATACTGCATTGCATGGATTGTGATGTCATAATTTTGCATTGCATACTGCATTGCATGGATTGTGATGTCATAATTTTGCATTGCATACTGCATTGCATGGATTGTGATGACATAATGTTGCATTAAATGATGCTTTGCATGGATTGTGATGTCATAATTTTGCATTGCATACTGCATTGCATGGATTGTGATGTCATAATTTTGCATTGCATACTGCATTGCATGGATTGTGATGTCATAATGTTGCATTAAATGATGCTTTGCATGGATTGTGATGTCATAATTTTGCATTGCATACTGCATTGCATGGATTGTGATGTCATAATTTTGCATTAAATGATGCTTTGCTTGGATTATGATGTCATAATTTTGCATTGCATACTGCATTGCATGGATTGTGATGTCATAATTTTCCATTGCATGGATTGTGATGTCATACTTTTGCATTAAATGATGCGTTGCATGGATTATGATGTCATAATTTTGCGTTGCATACTGCATTGCATGGATTTTGATTTCATAATTTTGCATTGCATACTGCATTGCATGGATTGTGATGTCATAATTTTGCATTAAATGATGCTTTGCATGGATTATGATGTCATAATTTTGCATTGCATGGATTGTGATGTCATAATTTTGCATTAAATGATGCTTTGCATGGCTTATGATGTCATAATTTTGCATTGCATACTGCATTGCATGGATTGTGATGTCATAATTTTGCATTGCATACTGCATTGCATGGATTGTGATGTCATAATCTTGCATTGCATACTGCATTGCATGGATTGTGATGTCATAATTTTGCATTGCATACAGCATTGCATGGATTGTGATGTCATAATGTTGCATTAAATGATGCTTTGCATGGATTGTGATGTCATAATTTTGCATTGCATACTGCATTGCATGGATTGTGATGTCATAATTTTGCATTTAATGATTCTTTGCATGGATTATGATGTCATAATTTTGCATTGCATACTGCATTGCAATGATTGTGATGTCATAATTTTGCATTGCATGGATTGTGATGTCATACTTTTGCATTAAATGATGCTTTGCATGGATTGTGATGTCATAATTTTGCATTAAATGATGCTTTGCATGGATTATGATGTCATAATTTTGCATTGCATACTGCATTGCATGGATTGTGATGTCATAATTTTGCATTGCATACTGCATTGCATGGATTGTGATGTCATAATGTTGCATTAAATGATGCTTTGCATGGATTGTGATGTCATAATTTTGCATTGCATACTGCATTGCATGGATTGTGATGTCATAATTTTGCATTAAATGATGCTTTGCATGGATTATGATGTCATAATTTTGCATTGCATACTGCATTGCATGGATTGTGATGTCATAATTTTGCATTGCATGGATTGTGATGTCATACTTTTGCATTAAATGATGCTTTGCATGGATTATGATGTCATCATTTTGCATTGCATACTGCATTGCATGGATTGTGATGTCATAATTTTGCATTGCATACTGCATTGCATGGATTGTGATGTCATAATTTTGCATTGCATACTGCATTGCATGGATTGTGATGACATAATGTTGCATTAAATGATGCTTTGCATGGATTGTGATGTCATAATTTTGCATTGCATACTGCATTGCATGGATTGTGATGTCATAATTTTGCATTGCATACTGCATTGCATGGATTGTGATGTCATAATTTTGCATTGCATACTGCATTGCATGGATTGTGATGTCATAATTTTGCATTAAATGATGCTTTGCATGGATTATGATGTCATAATTTTGCATTGCATTGATTGTGATGTCATAATTTTGCATTAAATGATGCTTTGCATGGATTATGATGTCATAATTTTGCATTGCATACTGCATTGCATGGATTGTGATGTCATAATTTTGCATTGCATACTGCATTGCATGGATTGTGATGTCATAATTTTGCATTAAATGATGCTTTGCATGGATTATGATGTCATAATTTTGCATTGCATACTGCATTGCATGGATTGTAATGTCATAATTTTGCATTGCATACTGCATTGCATGGATTGTGATGTCATAATTTTGCATTGCATACTGCATTGCATGGATTGTGATGTCATAATGTTGCATTAAATGATGCTTTGCATGGATTGTGATGTCATAATTTTGCATTGCATACTGCATTGCATGGATTGTGATGTCATAATTTTGCATTAAATGATGCTTTGCATGGATTATGATGTCATAATTTTGCATTGCATACTGCATTGCATGGATTGTGATGTCATAATTTTGCATTGCATGGATTGTGATGTCATACTTTTGCATTAAATGATGCTTTGCATGGATTATGATGTCATAATTTTGCATTGCATACTGCATTGCATGGATTGTGATGTCATAATTTTGCATTGCATACTGCATTGCATGGATTGTGATGACATAATGTTGCATTAAATGATGCTTTGCATGGATTGTGATGTCATAATTTTGCATTGCATACTGCATTGCATGGATTGTGATGTCATAATTTTGCATTGCATACTGCATTGCATGGATTGTGATGTCATAATTTTGCATTGCATACTGCATTGCATGGATTGTGATGCCATAATTTTGCATTAAATGATGCTTTGCATGGATTATGATGTCATAATTTTGCATTGCATTGATTGTGATGTCATAATTTTGCATTAAATGATGCTTTGCATGGATTATGATGTCATAATTTTGCATTGCATACTGCATTGCATGGATTGTGATGTCATAATTTTGCATTGCATACTGCATTGCATGGATTGTGATGTCATAATTTTGCATTAAATGATGCTTTGCATGGATTATGATGTCATAATTTTGCATTGCATACTGCATTGCATGGATTGTGATGTCATAATTTTGCATTGCATACTGCATTGCATGGATTGTGATGTCATAATTTTGCATTGCATACTGCATTGCATGGATTGTGATGTCATAATGTTGCATTAAATGATGCTTTGCATGGATTGTGATGTCATAATTTTGCATTGCATACTGCATTGCATGGATTGCGATGTCATAATTTTGCATTAAATGATGCTTTGCATGGATTATGATGTCATAATTTTGCATTGCATACTGCATTGCATGGATTGTGATGTCATAATTTTGCATTGCATGGATTGTGATGTCATACTTTTGCATTAAATGATGGTTTGCATGGATTATGATGTCATAATTTTGCATTGCATACTGCATTGCATGGATTGTGATGTCATAATTTTGCATTGCATACTGCATTGCATGGATTGTGATGTCATAATTTTGCATTAAATGATGCTTTGCATGGATTATGATGTCATAATTTTGCATTGCATACTGCATTGCATGGATTGTGATGTCATAATTTTGCATTAAATGATGCTTTGCATGGATTATGATGTCATAATTTTGCATTGCATACTGCATTGCATGGATTGTGATGTCATAATTTTGCATTAAATGATGCTTTGCATGGATTATGATGTCATAATTTTGCATTGCATACTGCATTGCATGGATTATGATGTCATAATTTTGCATTGCATACTGCATTGCATGGATTGTGATGTCATAATTTTGCATTAAATGATGCTTTGCATGGATTATGATGTCATAATTTTACATTGCATACTGCATTGCATGGATTGTGATGTCATAATTTTGCATTAAATGATGCTTTGCATGGATTATGATGTCATAATTTTGCATTGCATACTGCATTGCATGGATTATGATGTCATAATTTTGCATTGCATACTGCATTGCATGGATTGTGATGTCATAATTTTGCATTGCATACTGCATTGCATGGCTTGTGATGTCATAATTTTGCATCGCATACTGCATTGCATGGATTGTGATGTCATAATTTTGCATTAAATGATGCTTTGCATGGATTATGATGTCATAATTTTGCATTGCATACTGCATTGCATGGATTGTGATGTCATAATTTTGCATTGCATACTGCATTGCATGGATTGTGATGTCATAATTTTGCATTGCATACAGCATTGCATGGATTGTGATGTCATAATGTTGCATTAAATGATGCTTTGCATGGATTGTGATGTCATACTTTTGCATTAAATGATGTCATAATTTTGCATTGCATACTGCATTGCATTGATTGTGATGTCATAATTTTGCATTGCATACTGCATTGCTGGGATTGTGATGTCATAATTTTGCATTGCATACTGCATTGCATGGATTGTGATGTCATAATGTTGCATTAAATGATGCTTTGCATGGATTGTGATGTCATAATTTTGCATTGCATACTGCATTGCATGGATTGTGATGTCATAATTTTGCATTGCATACTGCATTGCATGGATTGTGATGTCATAATTTTGCATTGCATACTGCATTGCATGGATTGTGATGTCATAATGTTGCATTAAATGATGCTTTGCATGGTTTGTGATGTCATAATTTTGCATTGCATGAATTGTGATGTCATACTTTTGCATTAAATGATGCTTTGCATGGATTATGATGTCATAATTTTGCATTGCATACTGCATTACATGGATTGTGATGTCATAATTTTGCATTGCATACTGCATTGCATGGATTGTGATGTCATAATTTTGCATTAAATGATGCTTTGCATGGATTATGGTGTCATAATTTTGCATTGCATACTGCATTGCATGGATTGTGATGTCATAATTTTGCATTAAATGATGCTTTGCATGGATTATGATGTCATAATTTTGCATTACATACTGCATTGCATGGATTGTGATGTCATAATGTTGCATTGCATACTGCATTGCATGGATTGTGATGTCATACTTTAGCATTAAATGATGCTTTGCATGGATTATGATGTCATAATTTTGCATTGCATACTGCATTGCATGGATTGTGATGTCATAATTTTGCATTGCATACTGCATTGCATGGATTGTGATGTCATAATTTTGCATTGCATACTGCATTGCATGGATTGTGATGTCATAATGTTGCATTAAATGATGATTTGCATGGATTGTGATGTCATAATTTTGCATTGCATACTGCATTGCATGGATTGTGATGTCATAATTTTGCATTGCATACTGCATTGCATGGATTGTGATGTCATAATTTTGCATTGCATACTGCATTGCATGGATTGTGATGTCATAATGTTGCATTAAATGATGCTTTGCCTGGATTGTGATGCCATAATTTTGCATTGCATACTGCATTGCATGGATTGTGATGTCATAATTTTGCATTAAATGATGCTTTGCATGGATTATGATGTCATAATTTTGCATTGCATACTGCATTGCATGGATTGTGATGTCATAATTTTGCATTGCATTCTGCATTGCATGGATTGTGATGTCATAATTTTGCATTGCATACTGCATTGCATATATTGTGATGTCATAATGTTGCATTAAATGATGCTTTGCATGGATTGTGATGTCATAATTTTGCATTGCATACTGCATTGCATGGATTGTGATGTCATAATGTTGCATTAAATGATGCTTTGCATGGATTGTGATGTCATAATTTTGCATTGCATACTGCATTGCATGGATTGCGATGTCATAATTTTGCATTAAATGATGCTTTGCATGGATTATGATGTCATAATTTTGCATTGCATACTGCATTGCATGGATTGTGATGTCATAATTTTGCATTGCATACTGCATTGCATGGATTGTGATGTCATAATTTTGCATTAAATTATGCTTTGCATGGATTATGATGTCATAATTTTGCATTGCATACTGCATTGCATGGATTGTGATGTCATAATTTTGCATTGCATACTGCATTGCATGGATTGTGATGTCATAATTTTGCATTAAATGATGCTTTGCATGGATTATGATGTCATAATTTTGCATTGCATACTGCATTGCATGGATTGTGATGTCATAATTTTGCATTAAATTATGCTTTGCATGGATTATGATGTCATAATTTTGCATTGCACACTGCATTGCATGGCTTGTGATGTCATAATTTTGCATCGCATACTGCATTGCATGGATTGTGATGTCATAATTTTGCATTAAATGATGATTTGCATGGATTATGATGTCATAATTTTGCATTGCATACTGCATTGCATGGATTGTGATGTCATAATTTTGCATTGCATGGATTGTGATGTCATACTTTTGCATTAAATGATGCTTTGCATGGATTATGATGTCATAATTTTGCATTGCATACCTCATTGCATGGATTGTGATGTCATAATTTTGCATTGCATACTGCATTGCATGGATTGTGATGTCATAATTTTGCATTGCATACTGCATTGCATGGATTGTGATGTCATAATTTTGCATTGCATACTGCATTGCATGGATTGTGATGTCATAATGTTGCATTAAATTATGCTTTGCATGGATTATGATGTCATAATTTTGCATTGCATACTGCATTGCATGGATTGTGATGTCATAATTTTGCATTGCATACTGCATTGCATGGATTGTGATGTCATAATTTTGCATTGCATACTGCATTGCATGGATTGTGATGTCATAATGTTGCATTAAATGATGCTTTGCATGGATTGTGATGTCATAATTTTGCATTAAATGATTCTTTGCATGGATTATGATGTCATAATTTTGCATTGCATACTGCATTGCAATGATTGTGATGTCATAATTTTGCATTGCATGGATTATGATGTCATACTTTTGCATTAAATGATGCTTTGCATGGGTTGTGATGTCATAATTTTGCATTAAATGATGCTTTGCATGGATTATGATGTCATAATTTTGCATTGCATACTGCATTGCATGGATTGTGATGTCATAATTTTGCATTGCATACTGCATTGCATGGATTGTGATGTCATAATTTTGTATTGCATACTGCATTGCATGGATTGTGATGTCATAATTTTGCATTAAATGATGCTTTGCATGGATTGTGATGTCATAATTTTGCATTGCATACTGCATTGCATGGATTGTGATGTCATAATTTTGCATTAAATGATGCTTTGCATGGATTATGATGTCATAATTTTGCATTGCATACTGCATTGCATGGATTGTGATGTCATAATTTTGCATTGCATGGATTGTGATGTCATACCTTTGCATTAAATGATGCTTTGCATGGATTATGATGTCATAATTTTGCATTGCATACTGCATTGCATGGATTGTGATGTCATACTTTTGCATTGCATACTGCATTGCATGGATTGTGATGTCATAATTTTGCATTGCATACTGCATTGCATGGATAGTGATGTCATAATTTTGCATTGCATACTGCATTGCATGGATTGTGATGACATAATGTTGCATTAAATGATGCTTTGCATGGATTGTGATGTCATAATTTTGCATTGCATACTGCATTGCATGGATTGTGATGTCATAATTTTGCATTGCATACTGCATTGCATGGATTGTGATGTCATAATTTTGCATTGCATACAGCATTGCATGGATTGTGATGTCATAATGTTGCATTAAATGATGCTTTGCATGGATTGTGATGTCATAATTTTGCATTGCATACTGCATTGTATGGATTGTGATGTCATAATTTTGCATTAAATGATTCTTTGCATGGATTATGATGTCATAATTTTGTATTGCATACTGCATTGCAATTATTGTGATGTCATAATTTTGCATTGCATGGATTGTGATGTCATACTTTTGCATTAAATGATGCTTTGCATGGATTGTGATGTCATAATTTTGCATTAAATGATGCTTTGCATGGATTATGATGTCATAATTTTGCATTGCATACTGCATTGCATGGATTGTGATGTCATAATTTTGCATTGCATACTGCATTGCATGGATTGTGATGTCATAATTTTGCATTAAATGATGCTTTGCATGGATTGTGATGTCATAATTTTGCATTGCATACTGCATTGCATGGATTGTGATGTCATAATTTTGCATTTAATGATGCTTTGCATGGAATATGATGTCATAATTTTGCATTGCATACTGCATTGCATGGATTGTGATGTCATAATTTTGCATTGCATGGATTGTGATGTCATACTTTTGCATTAAATGATGCTTTGCATGGATTATGATGTCATAATTTTGCATTGCATACTGCATTGCATGGATTGTGATGTCATAATTTTGCATTGCATACTGCATTGCATGGATTGTGATGTCATAATTTTGCATTGCATACTGCATTGCATGGATTGTGATGTCATAATTTTGCATTGCATACTGCATTGCATGGATTGTGATGACATAATGTTGCATTAAATGATGCTTAGCATGGATTGTGATGTCATAATTTTGCATTGCATACTGCATTGCATGGATTGTGATGTCATAATATTGCATTGCATACTGCATTGCATGGATTGTGATGTCATAATTTTGCATTGCATACTGCATTGCATGGATTGTGATGTCATAATGTTGCATTAAATGATGCTTTGCATGGATTGTTATGTCATAATTTTGCATTGCATACTGCATTGCATGGATTGTGATGTCATAATTTTGCATTAAATGATGCTTTGCATGGATTATGATGTCATAATTTTGCATTGCATACTGCATTGCATGGATTGTGATGTCATAATTTTGCATTGCATGGATTGTGATGTCATACTTTTGCATTAAATGATGCTTTGCATGGATTATGATGTCATAATTTTGCATTGCATACTGCATTGCATGGATTTTGATTTCATAATTTTGCATTGCATACTGCATTGCATGGATTGTGATGTCATAATTTTGCATTAAATGATGCTTTGCATGGATTATGATGTCATAATTTTGCATTGCATGGATTGTGATGTCATAATTTTGCATTAAATGATGCTTTGCATGGCTTATGATGTCATAATTTTGCATTGCATACTGCATTGCATGGATTGTGATGTCATAATTTTGCATTGCATACTGCATTGCATGGATTGTGATGTCATAATCTTGCATTGCTTACTGCATTGCATGGATTGTGATGTCATAATTTTGCATTGCATACAGCATTGCATGGATTGTGATGTCATAATGTTGCATTAAATGATGCTTTGCATTGATTGTGATGTCATAATTTTGCATTGCATACTGCATTGCATGGATTGTGATGTCATAATTTTGCATTACATGATTCTTTGCATGGATTATGATGTCATAATTTTGCATTGCATACTGCATTGCAATGATTGTGATGTCATAATTTTGCATTGCATGGATTGTGATGTCATACTTTTGCATTAAATGATGCTTTGCATGGATTGTGATGTCATAATTTTGCATTAAATGATGCTTTGCATGGATTATGATGTCATAATTTTGCATTGCATACTGCATTGCATGGATTGTGATGTCATAATTTTGCATTGCATACTGCATTGCATGGATTGTGATGTCATAATGTTGCATTAAATGATGCTTTGCATGGATTGTGATGTCATAATTTTGCATTGCATACTGCATTGCATGGATTGTGATGTCATAATTTTGCATTAAATGATGCTTCGCATGGATTATGATGTCATAATTTTGCATTGCATACTGCATTGCATGGATTGTGATGTCATAATTTTGCATTGCATGGATTGTGATGTCATACTTTTGCATTAAATGATGCTTTGCATGGATTATGATGTCATAATTTTGCATTGCATACTGCATTGCATGGATTGTGATGTCATAATTTTGCATTGCATACTGCATTGCATGGATTGTGATGTCATAATTTTGCATTGCATACTGCATTGCATGGATTGTGATGACATAATGTTGCATTAAATGATGCTTTGCATGGATTGTGATGTCATAATGTTGCATTAAATGATGCTTTGCATGGATTGTGATGTCATAATTTTGCATTGCATACTGCATTGCATGGATTGTGATGTCATAATGTTGCATTAAATGATGCTTTGCATGGATTGTGATGTCATAATTTTGCATTGCATACTGCATTGCATGGATTGTGATGTCATAATTTTGCATTGCATACTGCATTGCATGGATTGTGATGTCATAATTTTGCATTGCATACTGCATTGCATGGATTGTGATGTCATAATGTTGCATTAAATGATGCTTTGCATGGATTGTGATGTCATAATTTTGCATTGCATACTGCATTGCATGGATTGTGATGTCATAATTTTGCATTAAATGATGCTTTGCATGGATTATGATGTCATAATTTTGCATTGCATACTGCATTGCAATGATTGTGATGTCATAATTTTGCATTGCATGGATTGTGATGTCATACTTTTGCATTAAATGATGCTTTGCATGAATTGTGATGTCATAATTTTGCATTAAATGATGCTTTGCATGGATTATGATGTCATAATTTTGCATTGCATACTGCATTGCATGGATTGTGATGTCATAATTTTGCATTGCATACTGCATTGCATGGATTGTGATGTCATAATTTTGCATTGCATACTGCATTGCATGGATTGTGATGTCATAATTTTGCATTAAATGATGCTTTGCATGGATTATGATGTCATAATTTTGCATTGCATACTGCATTGCATGGATTGTGATGTCATAATTTTGCATTGCATGGATTGTGATGTCATACTTTTGCATTAAATGATGCTTTGCATGGATTATGATGTCATAATTTTGCATTGCATACCTCATTGCATGGATTGTGATGTCATAATGTTGCATTGCATACTGCATTGCATGGATTGTGATGTCATAATTTTGCATTGCATACTGCATTGCATGGATTGTGATGTCATAATTTTGCATTGCATACTGCATTGCATGGATTGTGATGACATAATGTTGCATTAAATGATGCTTTGCATGGATTGTGATGTCATAATTTTGCATTGCATACTGCATTGCATGGATTGTGATGTCATAATTTTGCTTTGCATGGATTGTGATGTCATAATTTTGCATTGCATACTGCATTGCATGGATTGTGATGTCATAATTTTGCATTAAATGATGCTTTGCATGGAATATGATTTCATAATTTTGCATTGCATACTGCATTGCATGGATTGTGATGTCATAATTTTGCATTGCATGGATTGTGATGTCATACTTTTGCATTAAATGATGCTTTGCATGGATTATGTCATAATTTTGCATTGCATACTGCATTGCATGGATTGTGATGTCATAATTTTGCATTGCATACTGCATTGCATGGATTGTGATGTCATAATTTTGCATTGCATACTACATTGCATGGATTGTGATGTCATAATTTTGCATTGCATACTGCATTGCATGGATTGTGATGTCATAATGTTGCATTAAATGATGCTTTGCATGGATTGTGATGTCATAATTTTGCATTGCATACTGCATTGCATGGATTGTGATGTCATAATTTTGCATTAAATGATGCTTTGCTTGGATTATGATGTCATAATTTTGCATTGCATACTGCATTGCATGGATTGTGATGTCATAATTTTGCATTGCATGGATTGTGATGTCATACTTTTGCATTAAATGATGCTTTGCATGGATTATGATGTCATAATTTTGCATTGCATACTGCATTGCATGGATTTTGATTTCATAATTTTGCATTGCATACTGCATTGCATGGATTGTGATGTCATAATTTTGCATTAAATGATGCTTTGCATGGATTATGATGTCATAATTTTGCATTGCATGGATTGTGATGTCATAATTTTGCATTAAATGATGCTTTGCATGGCTTATGATGTCATAATTTTGCATTGCATACTGCATTGCATGGATTGTGATGTCATAATTTTGCATTGCATACTGCATTGCATGGATTGTGATGTCATAATCTTGCATTGCTTACTGCATTGCATGGATTGTGATGTCATAATTTTGCATTGCATACAGCATTGCATGGATTGTGATGTCATAATGTTGCATTAAATGATGCTTTGCATGGATTGTGATGTCATAATTTTGCATTGCATACTGCATTGCATGGATTGTGATGTCATAATTTTGCATTTAATGATTCTTTGCATGGATTATGATGTCATAATTTTGCATTGCATACTGCATTGCAATGATTGTGATGTCATAATTTTGCATTGCATGGATTGTGATGTCATACTTTTGCATTAAATGATGCTTTGCATGGATTGTGATGTCATAATTTTGCATTAAATGATGCTTTGCATGGATTATGATGTCATAATTTTGCATTGCATACTGCATTGCATGGATTGTGATGTCATAATTTTGCATTGCATACTGCATTGCATGGATTGTGATGTCATAATGTTGCATTAAATGATGCTTTGCATGGATTGTGATGTCATAATTTTGCATTGCATACTGCATTGCATGGATTGTGATGTCATAATTTTGCATTAAATGATGCTTTGCATGGATTATGATGTCATAATTTTGCATTGCATACTGCATTGCATGGATTGTGATGTCATAATTTTGCATTGCATGGATTGTGATGTCATACTTTTGCATTAAATGATGCTTTGCATGGATTATGATGTCATAATTTTGCATTGCATACTGCATTGCATGGATTGTGATGTCATACTTTTGCATTGCATACTGCATTGCATGGATTGTGATGTCATAATTTTGCATTGCATACTGCATTGCATGGATTGTGATGACATAATGTTGCATTAAATGATGCTTTGCATGGATTGTGATGTCATAATTTTGCATTGCATACTGCATTGCATGGATTGTGATGTCATAATTTTGCATTGCATACTGCATTGCATGGATTGTGATGTCATAATTTTGCATTGCATACTGCATTGCATGGATTGTGATGTCATAATTTTGCATTAAATGATGCTTTGCATGGATTATGATGTCATAATTTTGCATTGCATTGATTGTGATGTCATAATTTTGCATTAAATGATGCTTTGCATGGATTATGATGTCATAATTTTGCATTGCATACTGCATTGCATGGATTGTGATGTCATAATTTTGCATTGCATACTGCATTGCATGGATTGTGATGTCACAATTTTGCATTAAATGATGCTTTGCATGGATTATGATGTCATAATTTTGCATTGCATACTGCATTGCATGGATTGTAATGTCATAATTTTGCATTGCATACTGCATTGCATGGATTGTGATGTCATAATTTTGCATTGCATACTGCATTGCATGGATTGTGATGTCATAATGTTGCATTAAATGATGCTTTGCATGGATTGTGATGTCATAATTTTGCATTGCATACTGCATTGCATGGATTGTGATGTCATAATTTTGCATTGCATGGATTGTGATGTCATACTTTTGCATTAAATGATGCTTTGCATGGATTATGATGTCATAATTTTGCATTGCATACTGCATTGCATGGATTGTGATGTCATAATTTTGCATTGCATACTGCATTGCATGGATTGTGATGACATAATGTTGCATTAAATGATGCTTTGCATGGATTGTGATGTCATAATTTTGCATTGCATACTGCATTGCATGGATTGTGATGTCATAATTTTGCATTGCATACTGCATTGCATGGATTGTGATGTCATAATTTTGCATTGCATACTGCATTGCATGGATTGTGATGTCACAATTTTGCATTAAATGATGCTTTGCATGGATTATGATGTCATAATTTTGCATTGCATACTGCATTGCATGGATTGTAATGTCATAATTTTGCATTGCATACTGCATTGCATGGATTGTGATGTCATAATTTTGCATTGCATACTGCATTGCATGGATTGTGATGTCATAATGTTGCATTAAATGATGCTTTGCATGGATTGTAATGTCATAATTTTGCATTGCATACTGCATTGCATGGATTGTGATGTCATAATTTTGCATTGCATACTGCATTGCATGGATTGTGATGTCACAATTTTGCATTAAATGATGCTTTGCATGGATTATGATGTCATAATTTTGCATTGCATACTGCATTGCATGGATTGTAATGTCATAATTTTGCATTGCATACTGCATTGCATGGATTGTGATGTCATAATTTTGCATTGCATACTGCATTGCATGGATTGTGATGTCATAATGTTGCATTAAATGATGCTTTGCATGGATTGTGATGTCATAATTTTGCATTGCATACTGCATTGCATGGATTGTGATGTCATAATTTTGCATTGCATGGATTGTGATGTCATACTTTTGCATTAAATGATGCTTTGCATGGATTATGATGTCATAATTTTGCATTGCATACTGCATTGCATGGATTGTGATGTCATAATTTTGCATTGCATACTGCATTGCATGGATTGTGATGACATAATGTTGCATTAAATGATGCTTTGCATGGATTGTGATGTCATAATTTTGCATTGCATACTGCATTGCATGGATTGTGATGTCATAATTTTGCTTTGCATGGATTGTGATGTCATAATTTTGCATTGCATACTGCATTGCATGGATTGTGATGTCATAATTTTGCATTAAATGATGCTTTGCATGGATTATGATGTCATAATTTTGCATTGCATACTGCATTGCATGGATTGTGATGTCATAATTTTGCATTGCATGGATTGTGATGTCATACTTTTGCATTAAATGATGCTTTGCATGGATTATGATGTCATAATTTTGCATTGCATACTGCATTGCATGGATTGTGATGTCATAATTTTGCATTGCATACTGCATTGCATGGATTGTGATGTCATAATTTTACATTGCATACTGCATTGCATGGATTGTGATGACATAATGTTGCATTAAATGATGCTTTGCATGGATTGTGATGTCATAATTTTGCATTGCATACTGCATTGCATGGATTGTGATGTCATAATTTTGCATTGCATACTGCATTGCATGGATTGTGATGTCATAATTTTGCATTGCATACTGCATTGCATGGATTGTGATGTCATAATTTTGCATTAAATGATGCTTTGCATGGATTATGATGTCATAATTTTGCATTGCATTGATTGTGATGTCATAATTTTGCATTAAATGATGCTTTGCATGGATTATGATGTCATAATTTTGCATTGCATACTGCATTGCATGGATTGTGATGTCATAATTTTGCATTGCATACTGCATTGCATGGATTGTGATGTCATAATTTTGCATTAAATGATGCTTTGCATGGATTATGATGTCATAATTTTGCATTGCATACTGCATTGCATGGATTGTAATGTCATAATTTTGCATTGCATACTGCATTGCATGGATTGTGATGTCATAATTTTGCATTGCATACTGCATTGCATGGATTGTGATGTCATAATGTTGCATTAAATGATGCTTTGCATGGATTGTGATGTCATAATTTTGCATTGCATACTGCATTGCATGGATTGTGATGTCATAATTTTGCATTAAATGATGCTTTGCATGGATTGTGATGTCATAATTTTGCATTGCATACTGCATTGCATGGATTGTGATGTCATAATTTTGCATTGCATGGATTGTGATGTCATACTTTTGCATTAAATGATGCTTTGCATGGATTATGATGTCATAATTTTGCATTGCATACTGCATTGCATGGATTGTGATGTCATAATTTTGCATTGCATACTGCATTGCATGGATTGTGATGACATAATGTTGCATTAAATGATGCTTTGCATGGATTGTGATGTCATAATTTTGCATTGCATACTGCATTGCATGGATTGTGATGTCATAATTTTGCTTTGCATGGATTGTGATGTCATAATTTTGCATTGCATACTGCATTGCATGGATTGTGATGTCATAATTTTGCATTAAATGATGCTTTGCATGGATTATGATGTCATAATTTTGCATTGCATACTGCATTGCATGGATTGTGATGTCATAATTTTGCATTGCATGGATTGTGATGTCATACTTTTGCATTAAATGATGCTTTGCATGGATTATGATGTCATAATTTTGCATTGCATACTGCATTGCATGGATTGTGATGTCATAATTTTGCATTGCATACTGCATTGCATGGATTGTGATGTCATAATTTTACATTGCATACTGCATTGCATGGATTGTGATGACATAATGTTGCATTAAATGATGCTTTGCATGGATTGTGATGTCATAATTTTGCATTGCATACTGCATTGCATGGATTGTGATGTCATAATTTTGCATTGCATACTGCATTGCATGGATTGTGATGTCATAATTTTGCATTGCATACTGCATTGCATGGATTGTGATGTCATAATTTTGCATTAAATGATGCTTTGCATGGATTATGATGTCATAATTTTGCATTGCATTGATTGTGATGTCATAATTTTGCATTAAATGATGCTTTGCATGGATTATGATGTCATAATTTTGCATTGCATACTGCATTGCATGGATTGTGATGTCATAATTTTGCATTGCATACTGCATTGCATGGATTGTGATGTCATAATTTTGCATTAAATGATGCTTTGCATGGATTATGATGTCATAATTTTGCATTGCATACTGCATTGCATGGATTGTAATGTCATAATTTTGCATTGCATACTGCATTGCATGGATTGTGATGTCATAATTTTGCATTGCATACTGCATTGCATGGATTGTGATGTCATAATGTTGCATTAAATGATGCTTTGCATGGATTGTGATGTCATAATTTTGCATTGCATACTGCATTGCATGGATTGTGATGTCATAATTTTGCATTAAATGATGCTTTGCATGGATTGTGATGTCATAATTTTGCATTGCATACTGCATTGCATGGATTGTGATGTCATAATTTTGCATTGCATGGATTGTGATGTCATACTTTTGCATTAAATGATGCTTTGCATGGATTATGATGTCATAATTTTGCATTGCATACTGCATTGCATGGATTGTGATGTCATAATTTTGCATTGCATACTGCATTGCATTGATTGTGATGTCATAATTTTGCATTGCATACTGCATTGCATGGATTGTGATGTCATACTTTTGCATTGCATACTGCATTGCATGGATTGTGATGTCATAATGTTGCATTAAATGATGCTTTGCATGGATTGTGATGTCATAATTTTGCATTGCATACTGCATTGCATGGATTGTGATGTCATAATTTTGCATTGCATACTGCATTGCATGGATTGTGATGTCATAATTTTGCATTGCATACTGCATTGCATGGATTGTGATGTCATAATGTTGCATTAAATGATGCTTTGCATGGATTGTGATGTCATAATTTTGCATTGCATACTGCATTGCATGGATTGTGATGTCATAATTTTGCATTAAATGATGCTTTGCATGGATTATGATGTCATAATTTTGCATTGCATACTGCATTGCATGGATTGTGATGTCATAATTTTGCATTGCATGGATTGTGATGTCATACTTTTGCATTAAATGATGCTTTGCATGGATTATGATGTCATAATTTTGCATTGCATACTGCATTGCATGGATTGTGATGTCATAATTTTGCATTGCATACTGCATTGCATGGATTGTGATGTCATACTTTAGCATTAAATGATGCTTTGCATGGATTATGATGTCATAATTTTGCATTGCATACTGCATTGCATGGATTGTGATGTCCTAATGTTGCATTGCATACTGCATTGCATGGATTGTGATGTCATAATTTTGCATTGCATACTGCATTGCATGGATTGTGATGTCATAATTTTGCATTGCATACTGCATTGCATGGATTATGATGTCATAATGTTGCATTAAATGATGCTTTGCATGGATTGTAATGTCATAATTTTGCATTGCATACTGCATTGCATGGATTGTGATGTCATAATTTTGCATTAAATGATGCTTTGCATGGATTATGATGTCATAATTTTGCATTGCATACTGCATTGCATGGATTGTGATGTCATAATTTTGCATTGCATTCTGCATTGCATGGATTGTGATGTCATAATTTTGCATTGCATACTGCATTGCATGGATTGTGATGTCATAATGTTGCATTAAATGATGCTTTGCATGGATTGTGATGTCATAATTTTGCATTGCATACTGCATTGCATGGATTGTGATGTCATAATTTTGCATTGCATACTGCATTGCATGGATTGTGATGTCATAATTTTGCATTGCATACTGCATTGCATGGATTGTGATGTCATAATGTTGCATTAAATGATGCTTTGCATGGATTGTGATGTCATAATTTTGCATCGCATACTGCATTGCATGGATTGTGATGTCATAATTTTGCATTAAATGATGCTTTGCATGGATTATGATGTCATTATTTTGCATTGCATACTGCATTGCATGGATTGTGATGTCATACTTTTGCATTAAATGATGCTTTGCATGGATTATGATGTCATAATTTTGCATTGCATACCTCATTGCATGGATTGTGATGTCATAATTTTGCATTGCATACTGCATTGCAATGATTGTGATGTCATAATTTTGCATTGCATGAATTGTGATGTCATACTTTTGCATTAAATGATGCTTTGCATGGATTGTGATGTCATAATTTTGCATTAAATGATGCTTTGCATGGATTATGATGTCATAATGTTGCATTGCATACTGCATTGCATGGATTGTGATGTCATAATTTTGCATTGCATACTGCATTGCATGGATTGTGATGTCATAATGTTGCATTAAATGATGCTTTGCATGCATTGTGATGTCATAATTTTGCATTGCATACTGCATTGCATGGATTGTGATGTCATAATGTTGCATTAAATGATGCTTTGCATGGATTGTGATGTCATAATTTTGCATTGCATACTGCATTGCATGGATTGTGATGTCATAATTTTGCATTAAATGATGCTTTGCATGGATTGTGATGTCATAATTTTGCATTGCATACTGCATTGCATGGATTGCGATGTCATAATTTTGCATTAAATGATGCTTTGCATGGATTATGATGTCATAATTTTGCATTGCATACTGCATTGCATGGATTGTGATGTCATAATTTTGCATTAAATGATGCTTTGCATGGATTGTGATGTCATAATTTTGCATTGCATACTGCATTGCAATGATTGTGATGTCATAATTTTGCATTGCATGAATTGTGATGTCATACTTTTGCATTAAATGATGCTTTGCATGGATTGTGATGTCATAATTTTGCATTAAATGATGCTTTGCATGGATTATGATGTCATAATTTTGCATTGCATACTGCATTGCATGGATTGTGATGTCATAATTTTGCATTGCATACTGCATTGCATGGATTGTGATGTCATACTTTAGCATTAAATGATGCTTTGCATGGATTATGATGTCATAATGTTGCATTGCATACTGCATTGCATGGATTGTGATGTCATAATTTTGCATTGCATACTGCATTGCATGGATTGTGATGTCATAATGTTGCATTAAATGATGCTTTGCATGGATTGTGATGTCATAATTTTGCATTGCATACTGCATTGCATGGATTGTGATGTCATAATTTTGCATTAAATGATGCTTTGCATGGATTGTGATGTCATAATTTTGCATTGCATACTGCATTGCATGGATTGCGATGTCATAATTTTGCATTAAATGATGCTTTGCATGGATTATGATGTCATAATTTTGCATTGCATACTGCATTGCATGGATTGTGATGTCATAATTTTGCATTGCATGTATTGTGATGTCATACTTTTGCATTAAATGATGCTTTGCATGGATTATGATGTCATAATTTTGCATTGCATACTGCATTGCATGGATTGTGATGTCATAATTTTGCATTGCATACTGCATTGCATGGATTGTGATGTCATAATGTTGCATTAAATGATGCTTTGCATGCATTGTGATGTCATAATTTTGCATTGCATACTGCATTGCATGGATTGTGATGTCATAATGTTGCATTAAATGATGCTTTGCATGGATTGTGATGTCATAATTTTGCATTGCATACTGCATTGCATGGATTGTGATGTCATAATTTTGCATTAAATGATGCTTTGCATGGATTGTGATGTCATAATTTTGCATTGCATACTGCATTGCATGGATTGCGATGTCATAATTTTGCATTAAATGATGCTTTGCATGGATTATGATGTCATAATTTTGCATTGCATACTGCATTGCATGGATTGTGATGTCATAATTTTGCATTAAATGATGCTTTGCATGGATTATGATGTCATAATTTTGCATTGCATACTGCATTGCATGGATTGTGATGTCATAATTTTGCATTAAATGATGCTTTGCATGGATTATGATGTCATAATTTTGCATTGCATACTGCATTGCATGGATTGTGATGTCATAATTTTGCATTAAATGATGCTTTGCATGGATTATGATGTCATAATTTTGCATTGCATACTGCATTGCATGGATTGTGATGTCATAATTTTGCATTGCATACTGCATTGCATGGATTGCGATGTCATAATTTTGCATTGCATACTGCATTGCATGGATTGTGATGTCATAATGTTGCATTAAATGATGCTTTGCATGGATTGTGATGTCATAATTTTGCATTGCATACTGCATTGCATGGATTGTGATGTCATAATTTTGCATTGCATACTGCATTGCATGGATTGTGATGTCATAATGTTGCATTAAATGATGCTTTGCATGGATTGTGATGTCATAATTTTGCATTGCATACTGCATTGCATGGATTGTGATGTCATAATTTTGCATTGCATACTGCATTGCATGGATTGTGATGTCATAATTTTGCATTGCATACTGCATTGCATGGATTGTGATGTCATAATTTTGCATTGCATGGATTGTGATGTCATACTTTTGCATTAAATGATGCTTTGCATGGATTGTGATGTCATAATTTTGCATTGCATACTGCATTGCATGGATTGTGATGTCATAATTTTGCATTGCATACTGCATTGCATGGATTGTGATGTCATAATTTTGCATTGCATACTGCATTGCATGGATTGTGATGTCATAATGTTGCATTAAATGATGCTTTGCATGGATTGTGATGTCATAATTTTACATCGCATACTGCATTGCATGGATTGTGATGTCATAATTTTGCATTAAATGATGCTTTGCATGGATTATGATGTCATTATTTTGCATTGCATACTGCATTGCATGGATTGTGATGTCATACTTTTGCATTAAATGATGCTTTGCATGGATTATGATGTCATAATTTTGCATTGCATACCTCATTGCATGGATTGTGATGTCATAATTTTGCATTGCATACTGCATTGCAATGATTGTGATGTCATAATTTTGCATTGCATGAATTGTGATGTCATACTTTTGCATTAAATGATGCTTTGCATGGATTGTGATGTCATAATTTTGCATTAAATGATGCTTTGCATGGATTATGATGTCATAATTTTGCATTGCATACTGCATTGCATGGATTGTGATGTCATAATTTTGCATTGCATACTGCATTGCATGGATTGTGATGTCATACTTTAGCATTAAATGATGCTTTGCATGGATTATGATGTCATAATGTTGCATTGCATACTGCATTGCATGGATTGTGATGTCATAATTTTGCATTGCATACTGCATTGCATGGATTGTGATGTCATAATGTTGCATTAAATGATGCTTTGCATGGATTGTGATGTCATAATTTTGCATTGCATACTGCATTGCATGGATTGTGATGTCATAATTTTGCATTAAATGATGCTTTGCATGGATTGTGATGTCATAATTTTGCATTGCATACTGCATTGCATGGATTGCGATGTCATAATTTTGCATTAAATGATGCTTTGCATGGATTATGATGTCATAATTTTGCATTGCATACTGCATTGCATGGATTGTGATGTCATAATTTTGCATTGCATGTATTGTGATGTCATACTTTTGCATTAAATGATGCTTTGCATGGATTATGATGTCATAATTTTGCATTGCATACTGCATTGCATGGATTGTGATGTCATAATTTTGCATTGCATACTGCATTGCATGGATTGTGATGTCATAATTTTGCATTAAATGATGCTTTGCATGGATTATGATGTCATAATTTTGCATTGCATACTGCATTGCATGGATTGTGATGTCATAATTTTGCATTAAATGATGCTTTGCATGGATTATGATGTCATAATTTTGCATTGCATACTGCATTGCATGGATTGTGATGTCATAATTTTGCATTAAATGATGCTTTGCATGGATTATGATGTCATAATTTTGCATTGCATACCTCATTGCATGGATTGTGATGTCATAATTTTGCATTGCATACTGCATTGCATGGATTGTGATGTCATAATTTTGCATTGCATACTGCATTGCATGGATTGTGATGTCATAATTTTGTATTGCATACTGCATTGCATGGATTGTGATGTCATAATTTTGCATTAAATGATGCTTTGCATGGATTGTGATGTCATAATTTTGCATTGCATACTGCATTGCATGGATTGTGATGTCATAATTTTGCATTAAATGATGCTTTGCATGGATTATGATGTCATAATTTTGCATTGCATACTGCATTGCATGGATTGTGATGTCATAATTTTGCATTGCATGGATTGTGATGTCATACCTTTGCATTAAATGATGCTTTGCATGGATTATGATGTCATACTTTTGCATTGCATACTGCATTGCATGGATTGTGATGTCATAATTTTGCATTGCATACTGCATTGCATGGATAGTGATGTCATAATTTTGCATTGCATACTTCATTGCATGGATTGTGATGTCATAATTTTGCATTGCATACTGCATTGCATGGATTGTGATGTCATAATTTTGCATTGCATACAGCATTGCATGGATTGTGATGTCATAATGTTGCATTAAATGATGCTTTGCATGGATTGTGATGTCATAATTTTGCATTAAATGATGCTTTGCATGGATTGTGATGTCATAATTTTGCATTGCATACTGCATTGCATGGATTGCGATGTCATAATTTTGCATTAAATGATGCTTTGCATGGATTATGATGTCGTAATTTTGCATTGCATACTGCATTGCATGGATTGTGATGTCATAATTTTGCATTGCATGTATTGTGATGTCATACTTTTGCATTAAATGATGCTTTGCATGGATTATGATGTCATAATTTTGCATTGCATACTGCATTGCATGGATTGTGATGTCATAATTTTGCATTGCATACTGCATTGCATGGATTGTGATGTCATAATTTTGCATGAAATGATGCTTTGCATGGATTATGATGTCATAATTTTGCATTGCATACTGCATTGCATGGATTGTGATGTCATAATTTTGCATTAAATGATGCTTTGCATGGATTATGATGTCATAATTTTGCATTGCATACTGCATTGCATGGATTGTGATGTCATAATTTTGCATTAAATGATGCTTTGCATGGATTATGATGTCATAATTTTGCATTGCATACTGCATTGCATGGATTGTGATGTCATAATTTTGCATTGCATACTGCATTGCATGGATTGCGATGTCATAATTTTGCATTGCATACTGCATTGCATGGATTGTGATGTCATAATTTTGCATTGCATACTGCATTGCATGGATTGTGATGTCATAATGTTGCATTAAATGATGCTTTGCATGGATTGTGATGTCATAATTTTGCATTGCATACTGCATTGCATGGATTGTGGTGTCATAATTTTGCATTAAATGATGCTTTGCATGGATTATGATGTCATAATTTTGCATTGCATACTGCATTGCATGGATTGTGATGTCATAATTTTGCATTGCATACTGCATTGCATGGATTGTGATGTCATAATTTTGCATTGCATACTGCATTGCATGGATTGTAATGTCATAATTTTTCATTGCATACTGCATTGCATGGATTGTGATGTCATAATGTTGCATTAAATGATGCTTTGCATGGATTGTGATGTCATAATTTTGCATTGCATACTGCATTGCATGGATTGTGATGTCATAATGTTGCATTAAATGATGCTTTGCATGGATTATGATGTCATAATTTTGCATTGCATACCTCATTGCATGGATTGTGATGTCATAATTTTGCATTGCATACTGCATTGCATGGATTGTGATGTCATAATTTTGTATTGCATACTGCATTGCATGGATTGTGATGTCATAATTTTGCATTAAATGATGCTTTGCATGGATTATGATGTCATAATTTTGCATTGCATACTGCATTGCATGGATTGTGATGTCATAATTTTGCATTGCATGGATTGTGATGTCATACCTTTGCATTAAATGATGCTTTGCATGGATTATGATGTCATACTTTTGCATTGCATACTGCATTGCATGGATTGTGATGTCATAATTTTGCATTGCATACTGCATTGCATGGATAGTGATGTCATAATTTTGCATTGCATACTGCATTGCATGGATTGTGATGACATAATGTTGCATTAAATGATGCTTTGCATGGATTGTGATGTCATAATTTTGCATTGCATACTGCATTGCATGGATTGTGATGTCATAATTTTGCATTAAATGATGCTTTGCATGGATTGTGATGTCATAATTTTGCATTGCATACTGCATTGCATGGATTGCGATGTCATAATTTTGCATTAAATGATGCTTTGCATGGATTATGATGTCATAATTTTGCATTGCATACTGCATTGCATGGATTGTGATGTCATAATTTTGCATTGCATGTATTGTGATGTCATACTTTTGCATTAAATGATGCTTTGCATGGATTATGATGTCATAATTTTGCATTGCATACTGCATTGCATGGATTGTGATGTCATAATTTTGCATTGCATACTGCATTGCATGGATTGTGATGTCATAATTTTGCATTAAATGATGCTTTGCATGGATTATGATGTCATAATTTTGCATTGCATACTGCATTGCATGGATTGTGATGTCATAATTTTGCATTAAATGATGCTTTGCATGGATTATGATGTCATAATTTTGCATTGCATACTGCATTGCATGGATTGTGATGTCATAATTTTGCATTAAATGATGCTTTGCATGGATTATGATGTCATAATTTTGCATTGCATACTGCATTGCATGGATTGTGATGTCATAATTTTGCATTGCATACCTCATTGCATGGATTGTGATGTCATAATGTTGCATTAAATGATGCTTTGCATGGATTGTGATGTCATAATTTTGCATTGCATACTGCATTGCATGGATTGTGATGTCATAATGTTGCATTAAATGATGCTTTGCATGGATTATGATGTCATAATTTTGCATTGCATACCTCATTGCATGGATTGTGATGTCATAATTTTGCATTGCATACTGCATTGCATGGATTGTGATGTCATAATTTTGCATTGCATACTGCATTGCATGGATTGTGATGTCATAATTTTGCATTGCATACTGCATTGCATGGATTGTGATGTCATAATTTTGCATTAAATGATGCTTTGCATGGATTATGATGTCATAATGTTGCATTGCATACTGCATTGCATGGATTGTGATGTCATAATTTTGCATTGCATGGATTGTGATGTCATACCTTTGCATTAAATGATGCTTTGCATGGATTATGATGTCATACTTTTGCATTGCATACTGCATTGCATGGATTGTGATGTCATAATTTTGCATTGCATACTGCATTGCATGGATTGTGATGTCATAATTTTGCATTGCATACTGCATTGCATGGACTGTGATGTCATAATTTTGCATTGCATACTGCATTGCATGGATTGTGATGTCATAATGTTGCATTAAATGATGTTTTGCATGGATTGTGATGTCATAATTTTGCATTGCATACTGCATTGCATGGATTGTGATGTCATAATTTTGCATTAAATGATGCTTTGCATGGATTATGATGTCATAATTTTGCATTGCATACTGCATTGCATGGATTGTGATGTCATAATTTTGCATTAAATGATGCTTTGCATGGATTATGATGTCATAATTTTGCATTGCATACTGCATTGCATGGATTGTGATGTCATAATTTTGCATTAAATGATGCTTTGCATGGATTATGATGTCATAATTTTGCATTGCATACTGCATTGCATGGATTGTGATGTCATAATTTTGCATTGCATACTGTATTGCATGGATTGCGATGTCATAATTTTGCATTGCATACTGCATTGCATGGATTGTGATGTCATAATTTTGCATTGCATACTGCATTGCATGGATTGTGATGTCATAATGTTGCATTAAATGATGCTTTGCATGGATTGTGATGTCATAATTTTGCATTGCATACTGCATTGCATGGATTGTAATGTCATAATTTTGCATTGCATACTGCATTGCATGGATTGTGATGTCATAATTTTGCATTGCATACTGCATTGCATGGATTGTGATGTCATAATTTTGCATTGCATACTGCATTGCATGGATTGTGATGTCATAATGTTGCATTAAATGATGCTTTGCATGGATTGTGATGTCATAATTTTGCATTGCATACTGCATTGCATGGATTATGATGTCATAATGTTGCATTAAATGATGCTTTGCATGGATTGTGATGTCATAATTTTGCATTGCATACTGCATTGCATGAATTGTGATGTCATAGTTTTGCATTAAATGATGCTTTGCATGGATTATGATGTCATAATTTTGCATTGCATACTGCATTGCATGGATTGTGATGTCATAATTTTGCATTGCATTCTGCATTGCATGGATTGTGATGTCATAATTTTGCATTGCATACTGCATTGCATGGATTGTGATGTCATAATGTTGCATTAAATGATGCTTTGCATGGATTGTGATGTCATAATTTTGCATTGCATACTGCATTGCATGGATTGTGATGTTATAATTTTGCATTAAATGATGCTTTGCATGGATTATGATGTCATAATTTTGCATTGCATACTGCATTGCATGGATTGTGATGTCATAATTTTGCATTAAATGATGCTTTGCATGGATTATGATGTCATAATTTTGCATTGCATACTGCATTGCATGGATTGTGATGTCATAATTTTGCATTGCATACTGCATTGCATGGATTGCGATGTCATAATTTTGCATTGCATACTGCATTGCATGGATTGTGATGTCATAATTTTGCATTGCATACTGCATTGCATGGATTGTGATGTCATAATGTTGCATTAAATGATGCTTTGCATGGATTGTGATGTCATAATTTTGCATTGCATACTGCATTGCATGGATTGTGATGTCATAATGTTGCATTAAATGATGATTTGCATGGATTGTGATGTCATAATTTTGCATTGCATACTGCATTGCATGGATTGTGATGTCATAATGTTGCATTAAATGATGCTTTGCATGGATTGTGATGTCATAATTTTGCATTGAATACTACATTGCATGGATTGTGATGTCATAGTTTTGCATTAAATGATGCTTTGCATGGATTATGATGTCATAATTTTGCATTGCATACTGCATTGCATGGATTGTGATGTCATAATTTTGCATTGCATTCTGCATTGCATGGATTGTGATGTCATAATTTTGCATTGCATACTGCATTGCATGGATTGTGATGTCATAATGTTGCATTAAATGATGCTTTGCATGGATTGTGATGTCATAATTTTGCATTGCATACTGCATTGCATGGATTGTGATGTCAGAATTTTGCATTAAATGATGCTTTGCATGGATTATGATGTCATAATTTTGCATTGCATACTGCATTGCATGGATTGTGATGTCATAATTTTGCATTGCATACTGCATTGCATGGATTGCGATGTCATAATTTTGC
Source organism: Pseudophryne corroboree (assembly GCF_028390025.1). Lineage (NCBI taxonomy): Eukaryota > Metazoa > Chordata > Amphibia > Anura > Myobatrachidae > Pseudophryne > Pseudophryne corroboree. The sequence continues at coordinate 28,851 of NW_026967558.1, read as the reverse complement.
ATTGCATACTGCATTGCATGGATTGTGATGTCATAATTTTGCATTGCATACTGCATTGCATGGATTGTGATGTCATAATGTTGCATTAAATGATGCTTTGCATGGATTGTGATGTCATAATTTTGCATTGCATACTGCATTGCATGGATTGTGATGTCATAATGTTGCATTAAATGATGATTTGCATGGATTGTGATGTCATAATTTTGCATTGCATACTGCATTGCATGGATTGTGATGTCATAATGTTGCATTAAATGATGCTTTGCATGGATTGTGATGTCATAATTTTGCATTGCATACTGCATTGCATGGATTGTGATGTCATAATTTTGCATTGCATACTGCATTGCATGGATTGTGATGTCATAATTTTGCATTAAATGATGCTTTGCATGGATTATGATGTCATAATTTTGCATTGCATACTGCATTGCATGGATTGTATTGTCATAATTTTGCATTGCATACTGCATTGCATGGATTGTGATGTCATAATTTTGCATTGCATACTGCATTGCATGGATTGTGATGTCATAATTTTGCATTGCATACTGCATTGCATGGATTGTGATGTCATAATGTTGCATTAAATGATGCTTTGCATGGATTGTGATGTCATAATTTTGCATTGCATACTGCATTGCATGGATTATGATGTCATAATGTTGCATTAAATGATGCTTTGCATGGATTGTGATGTCATAATTTTGCATTGCATACTGCATTGCATGGATTGTGATGTCATAGTTTTGCATTAAATGATGCTTTGCATGGATTATGATGTCATAATTTTGCATTGCATACTGCATTGCATGGATTGTGATGTCATAATTTTGCATTGCATTCTGCATTGCATGGATTGTGATGTCATAATTTTGCATTGCATACTGCATTGCATGGATTGTGATGTCATAATGTTGCTTTAAATGATGCTTTGCATGGATTGTGATGTCATAATTTTGCATTGCATACTGCATTGCAATGATTGTGATGTCATAATTTTGCATTAAATGATGCTTTGCATGGATTATGATGTCATAATTTTGCATTGCATACTGCATTGCAATGATTGTGATGTCATAATTTTGCATTGCATGGATTGTGATGTCATACTTTTGCATTAAATGATGCTTTGCATGGATTATGATGTCATAATTTTGCATTGCATACCTCATTGCATGGATTGTTATGTCATAATTTTGCATTGCATACTGCATTGCATGGATTGTGATGTCATAATTTTGCATTAAATGATGCTTTGCATGGATTATGATGTCATAATTTTGCATTGCATACTGCATTGCAATGATTGTGATGTCATAATTTTGCATTGCATGGATTGTGATGTCATACTTTTGCATTAAATGATGCTTTGCATGGATTGTGATGTCATAATTTTGCATTAAATGATGCTTTGCATGGATTATGATGTCATAATTTTGCATTGCATACTGCATTGCATGGATTGTGATGTCATAATTTTGCATTGCATACTGCATTGCATGGATTGTGATGTCATAATTTTGCATTGCATACTGCATTGCATGGATTGTGATGTCATAATTTTGCATTGCATACTGCATTGCATGGATTGTGATGTCATAATGTTGCATTAAATGATGCTTTGCATGGATTGTGATGTCATAATTTTGCATTGCATACTGCATTGCATGGATTATGATGTCATAATGTTGCATTAAATGATGCTTTGCATGGATTGTGATGTCATAATTTTGCATTGCATACTGCATTGCATGGATTGTGATGTCATAGTTTTGCATTAAATGATGCTTTGCATGGATTATGATGTCATAATTTTGCATTGCATACTGCATTGCATGGATTGTGATGTCATAATTTTGCATTAAATGATGCTTTGCATGGATTATGATGTCATAATTTTGCATTGCATACTGCATTGCATGGATTGTGATGTCATAATTTTGCATTGCATACTGCATTGCATGGATTGCGATGTCATAATTTTGCATTGCATACTGCATTGCATGGATTGTGATGTCATAATTTTGCATTGCATACTGCATTGCATGGATTGTGATGTCATAATGTTGCATTAAATGATGCTTTGCATGGATTGTGATGTCATAATTTTGCATTGCATACTGCATTGCATGGATTGTGATATCATAATGTTGCATTAAATGATGCTTTGCATGGATTGTGATGTCATAATTTTGCATTGCATACTGCATTGCATGGATTGTGATGTCATAATGTTGCATTAAATGATGATTTGCATGGATTGTGATGTCATAATTTTGCATTGCATACTGCATTGCATGGATTGTGATGTCATAATGTTGCATTAAATGATGCTTTGCATGGATTGTGATGTCATAATTTTGCATTGCATACTGCATTGCATGGATTATGATGTCATAATTTTGCATTGCATACTGCATTGCATGGATTGTGATGACATAATGTTGCATTAAATGATGCTTTGCATGGATTGTGATGTCATAATTTTGCATTGCATACTGCATTGCATGGATTGTGATGTCATAATTTTGCATTGCATACTGCATTGCATGGATTGTGATGTCATAATTTTGCATTAAATGATGCTTTGCATGGATTATGATGTCATAATTTTGCATTGCATACTGCATTGCATGGATTGTAATGTCATAATTTTGCATTGCATACTGCATTGCATGGATTGTTATGTCATAATTTTGCATTAAATGATGCTTTGCATGGATTATGATGTCATAATTTTGCATTGCATACTGCATTGCATGGATTGTAATGTCATAATTTTGCATTGCATACTGCATTGCATGGATTGTTATGTCATAATTTTGCATTGCATACTGCATTGCATGGATTGTGATGTCATAATTTTGCATTGCATACTGCATTGCATGGATTGTGATGTCATAATGTTGCATTAAATGATGCTTTGCATGGATTGTGATGTCATAATTTTGTATTGCATACTGCATTGCATGGATTGTGATGTCATAGTTTTGCATTAAATGATGTTTTGCATGGATTATGATGTCATAATTTTGCATTGCATACTGCATTGCATGGATTGTGATGTCATAATTTTGCATTGCATTCTGCATTGCATGGATTGTGATGTCATAATTTTGCATTGCATACTGCATTGCATGGATTGTGATGTCATAATGTTGCATTAAATGATGCTTTGCATGGATTGTGATGTCATAATTTTGCATTGCATACTGCATTGCATGGATTGTGATGTCATAATTTTGCATTAAATGATGCTTTGCATGGATTATGATGTCATAATGTTGCATTGCATACTGCATTGCATGGATTGTGATGTCATAATTTTGCATTAAATGATGCTTTGCATGGATTATGATGTCATACTTTTGCATTGCATACTGCATTGCATGGATTGTGATGTCATAATTTTGCATTAAATGATGCTTTGCATGGATTATGATGTCATAATTTTGCATTGCATACTGCATTGCATGGATTGTGATGTCATAATTTTGCATTGCATACTGCATTGCATGGATTGCGATGTCATAATTTTGCATTGCATACTGCATTGCATGGATTGTGATGTCATAATTTTGCATTGCATACTGTATTGCATGGATTGTGATGTCATAATGTTGCATTAAATGATGCTTTGCATGGATTGTGATGTCATAATTTTGCATTGCATACTGCATTGCATGGATTGTAATGTCATAATTTTGCATTGCATACTGCATTGCATGGATTGTGATGTCATAATTTTGCATTGCATACTGCATTGCATGGATTGTGATGTCATAATTTTGCATTGCATACTGCATTGCATGGATTGTGATGTCATAATGTTGCATTAAATGATGCTTTGCATGGATTGTGATGTCATAATTTTGCATTGCATACTGCATTGCATGGATTATGATGTCATAATGTTGCATTAAATGATGCTTTGCATGGATTGTGATGTCATAATTTTGCATTGCATACTGCATTGCATGGATTGTGATGTCATAGTTTTGCATTAAATGATGCTTTGCATGGATTATGATGTCATAATTTTGCATTGCATACTGCATTGCATGGATTGTGATGTCATAATTTTGCATTGCATACTGCATTGCATGGATTGTGATGTCATAATTTTGCATTGCATACTGCATTGCATGGATTGTGATGTCATAATGTTGCATTAAATGATGCTTTGCATGGATTGTGATGTCATAATTTTGCATTGCATACTGCATTGCATGGATTATGATGTCATAATGTTGCATTAAATGATGCTTTGCATGGATTGTGATGTCATAATTTTGCATTGCATACTGCATTGCATGGATTGTGATGTCATAGTTTTGCATTAAATGATGCTTTGCATGGATTATGATGTCATAATTTTGCATTGCATACTGCATTGCATGGATTGTGATGTCATAATTTTGCATTGCATTCTGCATTGCATGGATTGTGATGTCATAATTTTGCATTGCATACTGTATTGCATGGATTGTGATGTCATAATGTTGCATTAAATGATGCTTTGCATGGATTGTGATGTCATAATTTTGCATTGCATACTGCATTGCATGGATTGTAATGTCATAATTTTGCATTGCATACTGCATTGCATGGATTGTGATGTCATAATTTTGCATTGCATACTGCATTGCATGGATTGTGATGTCATAATTTTGCATTGCATACTGCATTGCATGGATTGTGATGTCATAATGTTGCATTAAATGATGCTTTGCATGGATTGTGATGTCATAATTTTGCATTGCATACTGCATTGCATGGATTATGATGCCATAATGTTGCATTAAATGATGCTTTGCATGGATTGTGATGTCATAATTTTGCATTGCATACTGCATTGCATGGATTGTGATGTCATAGTTTTGCATTAAATGATGCTTTGCATGGATTATGATGTCATAATTTTGCATTGCATACTGCATTGCATGGATTGTGATGTCATAATTTTGCATTGCATTCTGCATTGCATGGATTGTGATGTCATAATTTTGCATTGCATACTGCATTGCATGGATTGTGATGTCATAATGTTGCATTAAATGATGCTTTGCATGGATTGTGATGTCATAATTTTGCATTGCATACTGCATTGCATGGATTGTGATGTCATAATTTTGCATTAAATGATGCTTTGCATGGATTATGATGTCATAATTTTGCATTGCATACTGCATTGCATGGATTGTGATGTCATAATTTTGCATTAAATGATGCTTTGCATGGATTATGATGTCATAATTTTGCATTGCATACTGCATTGCATGGATTGTGATGTCATAATTTTGCATTAAATGATGCTTTGCATGGATTATGATGTCATAATTTTGCATTGCATACTGCATTGCATGGATTGTGATGTCATAATTTTGCATTGCATACTGCATTGCATGGATTGCGATGTCATAATTTTGCATTGCATACTGCATTGCATGGATTGTGATGTCATAATGTTGCATTAAATGATGCTTTGCATGGATTGTGATGTCATAATTTTGCATTGCATACTGCATTGCATGGATTGTGATGTCATAATGTTGCATTAAATGATGCTTTGCATGGATTGTGATGTCATAATTTTGCATTGCATACTGCATTGCATGGATTGTGATGTCATAATGTTGCAATAAATGATGCTTTGCATGGATTGTGATGTCATAATTTTGCATTGCATACTGCATTGCATGGATTGTGATGTCATAATGTTGCATTAAATGATGATTTGCATGGATTGTGATGTCATAATGTTGCATTGCATACTGCATTGCATGGATTGTGATGTCATAATGTTGCATTAAATGATGCTTTGCATGGATTGTGATGTCATAATTTTGCATTGCATACTGCATTGCATGGATTATGATGTCATAATTTTGCATTGCATACTGCATTGCATGGATTGTGATGACATAATGTTGCATTAAATGATGCTTTGCATGGATTGTGATGTCATAATTTTGCATTGCATACTGCATTGCATGGATTGTGATGTCATAATTTTGCATTGCATACTGCATTGCATGGATTGTGATGTCATAATTTTGCATTGCATACTGCATTGCATGGATTGTGATGTCATAATGTTGCATTAAATGATGCTTTGCATGGATTGTGATGTCATAATTTTGCATTGCATACTGCATTGCATGGATTATGATGTCATAATGTTGCATTAAATGATGCTTTGCATGGATTGTGATGTCATAATTTTGCATTGCATACTGCATTGCATGGATTGTGATGTCATAGTTTTGCATTGCATTCTGCATTGCATGGATTGTGATGTCATAATTTTGCATTGCATACTGCATTGCATGGATTGTGATGTCATAATGTTGCATTAAATGATGCTTTGCATGGATTGTGATGTCATAATTTTGCATTGCATACTGCATTGCATGGATTGTGATGTCATAATTTTGCATTGCATACTGCATTGCATGGATTGTGATGTCATAATTTTGCATTGCATACTGCATTGCATGGATTGTGATGTCATAATGTTGCATTAAATGATGCTTTGCATGGATTGTGATGTCATAATTTTGCATCGCATACTGCATTGCATGGATTGTGATGTCATAATTTTGCATTAAATGATGCTTTACATGGATTATGATGTCATTATTTTGCATTGCATACTGCATTGCATGGATTGTGATGTCATAATTTTGCATTAAATGATGCTTTGCATGGATTATGATGTCATAATTTTGCATTGCATGGATTGTGATGTCATACTTTTGCATTAAATGATGCTTTGCATGGATTATGATGTCATAATTTTGCATTGCATACCTCATTGCATGGATTGTGATGTCATAATTTTGCATTGCATACTGCATTGCAATGATTGTGATGTCATAATTTTGCATTAAATGATGCTTTGCATGGATTATGATGTCATAATTTTGCATTGCATACTGCATTGCAATGATTGTGATGTCATAATTTTGCATTGCATGGATTGTGATGTCATACTTTTGCATTAAATGATGCTTTGCATGGATTATGATGTCATAATTTTGCATTGCATACCTCATTGCATGGATTGTGATGTCATAATTTTGCATTGCATACTGCATTGCATGGATTGTGATGTCATAATTTTGCATTAAATGATGCTTTGCATGGATTATGATGTCATAATTTTGCATTGCATACTGCATTGCAATGATTGTGATGTCATAATTTTGCATTGCATGGATTGTGATGTCATACTTTTGCATTAAATGATGCTTTGCATGGATTGTGATGTCATAATTTTGCATTAAATGATGCTTTGCATGGATTATGATGTCATAATTTTGCATTGCATACTGCATTGCATGGATTGTGATGTCATAATTTTGCATTGCATACTGCATTGCATGGATTGTGATGTCATAATTTTGCATTAAATGATGCTTTGCATGGATTGTGATGTCATAATTTTGCATTGCATACTGCATTGCATGGATTGTGATGTCATAATTTTGCATTAAATGATGCTTTGCATGGATTATGATGTCATAATTTTGCATTGCATACTGCATTGCATGGATTGTGATGTCATAATTTTGCATTGCATGGATTGTGATGTCATACTTTTGCATTAAATGATGCTTTGCATGGATTATGATGTCATAATTTTGCATTGCATACTGCATTGCATGGATTGTGATGTCATAATTTTGCATTGCATACTGCATTGCATGGATTGTGATGTCATAATTTTGCATTGCATACTGCATTGCATGGATTGTGATGTCATAATTTTGCATTGCATACTGCATTGCATGGATTGTGATGTCATAATTTTGCATTGCATACTGCATTGCATGGATTGTGATGTCATAATTTTGCATTAAATGATGCTTTGCATGGATTGTGATGTCATAATTTTGCATTGCATACTGCATTGCATGGATTGTGATGTCATAATTTTGCATTAAATGATGCTTTGCATGGATTATGATGTCACAATTTTGCATTGCATACTGCATTGCATGGATTATGATGTCATAATTTTGCATTGCATACTGCATTGCATGAATTTTTATTTCATAATTTTGCATTGCATACTGCATTGCATGGATTGTGATGTCATACTTTAGCATTAAATGATGCTTTGCATGGATTATGATGTCATAATTTTGCATTGCATACTGCATTGCATGGATTGTGATGTCATAATTTTGCATTAAATGATGCTTTGCATGGATTATGATGTCATAATTTTGCATTGCATACTGCATTGCATGGATTGTGATGTCATAATTTTGCATTGCATACTGCATTGCATGGATTGTGATGTCATAGTTTTGCATTGCATTCTGCATTGCATGGATTGTGATGTCATAATTTTGCATTGCATACTGCATTGCATGGATTGTGATGTCATAATGTTGCATTAAATGATGCTTTGCATGGATTGTGATGTCATAATTTTGCATTGCATACTGCATTGCATGGATTGTGATGTCATAATTTTGCATTGCATACTGCATTGCATGGATTGTGATGTCATAATTTTGCATTGCATACTGCATTGCATGGATTGTGATGTCATAATGTTGCATTAAATGATGCTTTGCATGGATTGTGATGTCATAATTTTGCATCGCATACTGCATTGCATGGATTGTGATGTCATAATTTTGCATTAAATGATGCTTTACATGGATTATGATGTCATTATTTTGCATTGCATACTGCATTGCATGGATTGTGATGTCATAATTTTGCATTAAATGATGCTTTGCATGGATTATGATGTCATAATTTTGCATTGCATGGATTGTGATGTCATACTTTTGCATTAAATGATGCTTTGCATGGATTATGATGTCATAATTTTGCATTGCATACCTCATTGCATGGATTGTGATGTCATAATTTTGCATTGCATACTGCATTGCAATGATTGTGATGTCATAATTTTGCATTAAATGATGCTTTGCATGGATTATGATGTCATAATTTTGCATTGCATACTGCATTGCAATGATTGTGATGTCATAATTTTGCATTGCATGGATTGTGATGTCATACTTTTGCATTAAATGATGCTTTGCATGGATTATGATGTCATAATTTTGCATTGCATACCTCATTGCATGGATTGTGATGTCATAATTTTGCATTGCATACTGCATTGCATGGATTGTGATGTCATAATTTTGCATTAAATGATGCTTTGCATGGATTATGATGTCATAATTTTGCATTGCATACTGCATTGCAATGATTGTGATGTCATAATTTTGCATTGCATGGATTGTGATGTCATACTTTTGCATTAAATGATGCTTTGCATGGATTGTGATGTCATAATTTTGCATTAAATGATGCTTTGCATGGATTATGATGTCATAATTTTGCATTGCATACTGCATTGCATGGATTGTGATGTCATAATTTTGCATTGCATACTGCATTGCATGGATTGTGATGTCATAATTTTGCATTAAATGATGCTTTGCATGGATTGTGATGTCATAATTTTGCATTGCATACTGCATTGCATGGATTGTGATGTCATAATTTTGCATTAAATGATGCTTTGCATGGATTATGATGTCATAATTTTGCATTGCATACTGCATTGCATGGATTGTGATGTCATAATTTTGCATTGCATGGATTGTGATGTCATACTTTTGCATTAAATGATGCTTTGCATGGATTATGATGTCATAATTTTGCATTGCATACTGCATTGCATGGATTGTGATGTCATAATTTTGCATTGCATACTGCATTGCATGGATTGTGATGTCATAATTTTGCATTGCATACTGCATTGCATGGATTGTGATGTCATAATTTTGCATTGCATACTGCATTGCATGGATTGTGATGTCATAATTTTGCATTGCATACTGCATTGCATGGATTGTGATGTCATAATTTTGCATTAAATGATGCTTTGCATGGATTGTGATGTCATAATTTTGCATTGCATACTGCATTGCATGGATTGTGATGTCATAATTTTGCATTAAATGATGCTTTGCATGGATTATGATGTCACAATTTTGCATTGCATACTGCATTGCATGGATTGTGATGTCATAATTTTGCATTGCATGGATTGTGATGTCATACTTTTGCATTAAATGATGCTTTGCATGGATTATGATGTCATAATTTTGCATTGCATACTGCATTGCATGAATTTTTATTTCATAATTTTGCATTGCATACTGCATTGCATGGATTGTGATGTCATACTTTAGCATTAAATGATGCTTTGCATGGATTATGATGTCATAATTTTGCATTGCATACTGCATTGCATGGATTGTGATGTCATAATTTTGCATTAAATGATGCTTTGCATGGATTATGATGTCATAATTTTGCATTGCATACTGCATTGCATGGATTGTGATGTCATAATTTTGCATTGCATACTGCATTGCATGGATTGTGATGTCATAATTTTGCATTGCATTCTGCATTGCATGGATTGTGATGTCATAATTTTGCATTGCATACTGCATTGCATGGATTGTGATGTCATAATGTTGCATTAAATGATGCTTTGCATGGATTGTGATGTCATAATTTTGCATTGCATACTGCATTGCATGGATTGTGATGTCATAATTTTGCATTGCATACTGCATTGCATGGATTGTGATGTCATAATTTTGCATTGCATACTGCATTGCATGGATTGTGATGTCATAATGTTGCATTAAATGATGCTTTGCATGGATTGTGATGTCATAATTTTGCATTGCATACTGCATTGCATGGATTGTGATGTCATAATTTTGCATTAAATGATGCTTTGCATGGATTATGATGTCATAATTTTGCATTGCATACTGCATTGCATGGATTGTGATGTTATACTTTTGCATTAAATGATGCTTTGCATGGATTATGATGTCATAATTTTGCATTGCATACCTCATTGCATGGATTGTGATGTCATAATTTTGCATTGCATACTGCATTGCAATGATTGTGATGTCATAATTTTGCATTGCATGAATTGTGATATCATACTTTTGCATTAAATGATGCTTTGCATGGATTGTGATGTCATAATTTTGCATTAAATGATGCTTTGAATGGATTATGATGTCATAATTTTGCATTGCATACTGCATTGCATGGATTGTGATGTCATAATTTTGCATTGCATACTGCATTGCATGGATTGTGATGTCATAATTTTGCATTGCATACTGCATTGCATGGATTGTGATGTCATAATTTTGCATTGCATACTGCATTGCATGGATTGTGATGTCATAATTTTGCATTAAATGATGCTTTGCATGGATTGTGATGTCATAATTTTGCATTGCATACTGCATTGCATGGATTGTGATGTCATAATTTTGCATTAAATGATGCTTTGCATGGATTATGATGTCACAATTTTGCATTGCATACTGCATTGCATGGATTGTGATGTCATAATTTTGCATTGCATGGATTGTGATGTCATACTTTTGCATTAAATGATGCTTTGCATGGATTATGATGTCATAATTTTGCATTGCATACTGCATTGCATGAATTTTTATTTCATAATTTTGCATTGCATACTGCATTGCATGGATTGTGATGTCATACTTTAGCATTAAATGATGCTTTGCATGGATTATGATGTCATAATTTTGCATTGCATACTGCATTGCATGGATTGTGATGTCATAATTTTGCATTAAATGATGCTTTGCATGGATTATGATGTCATAATTTTGCATTGCATACTGCATTGCATGGATTGTGATGTCATAATTTTGCATTGCATACTGCATTGCATGGATTGTGATGTCATAGTTTTGCATTGCATTCTGCATTGCATGGATTGTGATGTCATAATTTTGCATTGCATACTGCATTGCATGGATTGTGATGTCATAATGTTGCATTAAATGATGCTTTGCATGGATTGTGATGTCATAATTTTGCATTGCATACTGCATTGCATGGATTGTGATGTCATAATTTTGCATTGCATACTGCATTGCATGGATTGTGATGTCATAATTTTGCATTGCATACTGCATTGCATGGATTGTGATGTCATAATGTTGCATTAAATGATGCTTTGCATGGATTGTGATGTCATAATTTTGCATCGCATACTGCATTGCATGGATTGTGATGTCATAATTTTGCATTAAATGATGCTTTACATGGATTATGATGTCATTATTTTGCATTGCATACTGCATTGCATGGATTGTGATGTCATAATTTTGCATTAAATGATGCTTTGCATGGATTATGATGTCATAATTTTGCATTGCATGGATTGTGATGTCATACTTTTGCATTAAATGATGCTTTGCATGGATTATGATGTCATAATTTTGCATTGCATACCTCATTGCATGGATTGTGATGTCATAATTTTGCATTGCATACTGCATTGCAATGATTGTGATGTCATAATTTTGCATTAAATGATGCTTTGCATGGATTATGATGTCATAATTTTGCATTGCATACTGCATTGCAATGATTGTGATGTCATAATTTTGCATTGCATGGATTGTGATGTCATACTTTTGCATTAAATGATGCTTTGCATGGATTATGATGTCATAATTTTGCATTGCATACCTCATTGCATGGATTGTGATGTCATAATTTTGCATTGCATACTGCATTGCATGGATTGTGATGTCATAATTTTGCATTAAATGATGCTTTGCATGGATTATGATGTCATAATTTTGCATTGCATACTGCATTGCAATGATTGTGATGTCATAATTTTGCATTGCATGGATTGTGATGTCATACTTTTGCATTAAATGATGCTTTGCATGGATTGTGATGTCATAATTTTGCATTAAATGATGCTTTGCATGGATTATGATGTCATAATTTTGCATTGCATACTGCATTGCATGGATTGTGATGTCATAATTTTGCATTGCATACTGCATTGCATGGATTGTGATGTCATAATTTTGCATTAAATGATGCTTTGCATGGATTGTGATGTCATAATTTTGCATTGCATACTGCATTGCATGGATTGTGATGTCATAATTTTGCATTAAATGATGCTTTGCATGGATTATGATGTCATAATTTTGCATTGCATACTGCATTGCATGGATTGTGATGTCATAATTTTGCATTGCATGGATTGTGATGTCATACTTTTGCATTAAATGATGCTTTGCATGGATTATGATGTCATAATTTTGCATTGCATACTGCATTGCATGGATTGTGATGTCATAATTTTGCATTGCATACTGCATTGCATGGATTGTGATGTCATAATTTTGCATTGCATACTGCATTGCATGGATTGTGATGTCATAATTTTGCATTGCATACTGCATTGCATGGATTGTGATGTCATAATTTTGCATTGCATACTGCATTGCATGGATTGTGATGTCATAATTTTGCATTAAATGATGCTTTGCATGGATTGTGATGTCATAATTTTGCATTGCATACTGCATTGCATGGATTGTGATGTCATAATTTTGCATTAAATGATGCTTTGCATGGATTATGATGTCACAATTTTGCATTGCATACTGCATTGCATGGATTGTGATGTCATAATTTTGCATTGCATGGATTGTGATGTCATACTTTTGCATTAAATGATGCTTTGCATGGATTATGATGTCATAATTTTGCATTGCATACTGCATTGCATGAATTTTTATTTCATAATTTTGCATTGCATACTGCATTGCATGGATTGTGATGTCATACTTTAGCATTAAATGATGCTTTGCATGGATTATGATGTCATAATTTTGCATTGCATACTGCATTGCATGGATTGTGATGTCATAATTTTGCATTAAATGATGCTTTGCATGGATTATGATGTCATAATTTTGCATTGCATACTGCATTGCATGGATTGTGATGTCATAATTTTGCATTGCATACTGCATTGCATGGATTGTGATGTCATAATTTTGCATTGCATTCTGCATTGCATGGATTGTGATGTCATAATTTTGCATTGCATACTGCATTGCATGGATTGTGATGTCATAATGTTGCATTAAATGATGCTTTGCATGGATTGTGATGTCATAATTTTGCATTGCATACTGCATTGCATGGATTGTGATGTCATAATTTTGCATTGCATACTGCATTGCATGGATTGTGATGTCATAATTTTGCATTGCATACTGCATTGCATGGATTGTGATGTCATAATTTTGCATTAAATGATGCTTTGCATGGATTATGATGTCATAATTTTGCATTGCATACTGCATTGCATGGATTGTGATGTTATACTTTTGCATTAAATGATGCTTTGCATGGATTATGATGTCATAATTTTGCATTGCATACCTCATTGCATGGATTGTGATGTCATAATTTTGCATTGCATACTGCATTGCAATGATTGTGATGTCATAATTTTGCATTGCATGAATTGTGATATCATACTTTTGCATTAAATGATGCTTTGCATGGATTGTGATGTCATAATTTTGCATTAAATGATGCTTTGAATGGATTATGATGTCATAATTTTGCATTGCATACTGCATTGCATGGATTGTGATGTCATAATTTTGCATTAAATGATGCTTTGCATGGATTATGATGTCATAATTTTGCATTGCATACTGCATTGCATGCATTGTAATGTCATAATTTTGCATTGCATACTGCATTGCATGGATTGTGATGTCATAATTTTGCATTGCATACTGCATTGCATGGATTGTGATGTCATAATTTTGCATTGCATACTGCATTGCATGGATTGTGATGTCATAATGTTGCATTAAATGATGCTTTGCATGGATTGTGATGTCATAATTTTGCATTGCATACTGCATTGCATGGATTATGATGTCATAATGTTGCATTAAATGATGCTTTGCATGGATTGTGATGTCATAATTTTGCATTGCATACTGCATTGCATGGATTGTGATGTCATAGTTTTGCATTAAATGATGCTTTGCATGGATTATGATGTCATAATTTTGCATTGCATACTGCATTGCATGGATTGTGATGCCATAATTTTGCATTGCATTCTGCATTGCATGGATTGTGATGTCATAATTTTGCATTGCATACTGCATTGCATGGATTGTGATGTCATAATGTTGCATTAAATGATGCTTTGCATGGATTGTGATGTCATAATTTTGCATTGCATATTGCATTGCATGGATTGTGATGTCATAATTTTGCATTAAATGATGCTTTGCATGGATTGTGATGTCATAATTTTGCATTGCATACTGCATTGCATGGATTGTGATGTCATACTTTAGCATTAAAAGATGCTTTGCATGGATTATGATGTCATAATGTTGCATTGCATACTGCATTGCATGGATTGTGATGTCATAATTTTGCATTGCATACTGCATTGCATGGATTGTGATGTCATAATGTTGCATTAAATGATGCTTTGCATGGATTGTGATGTCATAATTTTGCATTGCATACTGCATTGCATGGATTGTGATGTCATAATTTTGCATTGCATGAATTGTGATGTCATACTTTTGCATTAAATGATGCTTTGCATGGATTGTGATGTCATAATTTTGCATTAAATGATGCTTTGAATGGATTATGATGTCATAATTTTGCATTGCATACTGCATTGCATGGATTGTGATGTCATAATTTTGCATTGCATACTGCATTGCATGGATTGTGATGTCATAATTTTGCATTAAATGATGCTTTGCATGGATTATGATGTCATAATTTTGCATTGCATACTGCATTGCATGGATTGTAATGTCATAATTTTGCATTGCATACTGCATTGCATGGATTGTGATGTCATAATTTTGCATTGCATACTGCATTGCATGGATTGTGATGTCATAATTTTGCATTGCATACTGCATTGCATGGATTGTGATGTCATAATGTTGCATTAAATGATGCTTTGCATGGATTGTGATGTCATAATTTTGCATTGCATACTGCATTGCATGGATTATGATGTCATAATGTTGCATTAAATGATGCTTTGCATGGATTGTGATGTCATAATTTTGCATTGCATACTGCATTGCATGGATTGTGATGTCATAGTTTTGCATTAAATGATGCTTTGCATGGATTATGATGTCATAATTTTGCATTGCATACTGCATTGCATGGATTGTGATGTCATAATTTTGCATTGCATTCTGCATTGCATGGATTGTGATGTCATAATTTTGCATTGCATACTGCATTGCATGGATTGTGATGTCATAATGTTGCATTAAATGATGCTTTGCATGGATTGTGATGTCATAATTTTGCATTGCATACTGCATTGCATGGATTGTGATGTCATAATTTTGCATTAAATGATGCTTTGCATGGATTGTGATGTCATAATTTTGCATTGCATACTGCATTGCATGGATTGTGATGTCATACTTTAGCATTAAATGATGCTTTGCATGGATTATGATGTCATAATGTTGCATTGCATACTGCATTGCATGGATTGTGATGTCATAATTTTGCATTGCATACTGCATTGCATGGATTGTGATGTCATAATGTTGCATTAAATGATGCTTTGCATGGATTGTGATGTCATAATTTTGCATTGCATACTGCATTGCATGGATTGTGATGTCATAATTTTGCATTGCATACTGCATTGCTTGGATTGTGATGTCATAATGTTGCATTAAATGATGCTTTGCATGGATTGTGATGTCATAATTTTGCATTGCATACTGCATTGCATGGATTGTGATGTCATAATGTTGCATTAAATGATGCTTTGCATGGATTGTGATGTCATAATTTTGCATTGCATACTGCATTGCATGGATTGTGATGTCATAATGTTGCATTAAATGATGCTTTGCATGGATTGTGATGTCATAATTTTGCATTGCATACTGCATTGCATGGATTGTGATGTCATAATGTTGCATTAAATGATGATTTGCATGGATTGTGATGTCATAATTTTGCATTGCATACTGCATTGCATGGATTATGATGTCATAATTTTGCATTGCATACTGCATTGCATGGATTGTGATGACATAATGTTGCATTAAATGATGCTTTGCATGGATTGTGATGTCATAATTTTGCATTGCATACTGCATTGCATGGATTGTGATGTCATAATTTTGCATTGCATACTGCATTGCATGGATTGTGATGTCATAATTTTGCATTAAATGATGCTTTGCATGGATTATGATGTCATAATTTTGCATTGCATACTGCATTGCATGGATTGTAATGTCATAATTTTGCATTGCATACTGCATTGCATGGATTGTGATGTCATAATTTTGCATTGCATACTGCATTGCATGGATTGTGATGTCATAATTTTGCATTGCATACTGCATTGCATGGATTGTGATGTCATAATGTTGCATTAAATGATGCTTTGCATGTATTGTGATGTCATAATTTTGCATTGCATACTGCATTGCATGGATTGTGATGTCATAGTTTTGCATTAAATGATGCTTTGCATGGATTATGATGTCATAATTTTGCATTGCATACTGCATTGCATGGATTGTGATGTCATAATTTTGCATTGCATTCTGCATTGCATGGATTGTGATGTCATAATTTTGCATTGCATACTGCATTGCATGGATTGTGATGTCATAATGTTGCATTAAATTATGCTTTGCATGGATTGTGATGTCATAATTTTGCATTGCATACTGCATTGCATGGATTGTGATGTCATAGTTTTGCAGTAAATGATGCTTTGCATGGATTATGATGTCATAATTTTGCATTGCATACTGCATTGCATGGATTGTGATGTCATAATTTTGCATTGCATTCTGCATTGCATGGATTGTGATGTCATAATTTTGCATTGCATACTGCATTGCATGGATTGTGATGTCATAATGTTGCATTAAATGATGCTTTGCATGGATTGTGATGTCATAATTTTGCATTGCATACTGCATTGCATGGATTGTGATGTCATAATTTTGCATTGCATACTGCATTGCATGGATTGTGATGTCATAATTTTGCATCGCATACTGCATTGCATGGATTGTGATGTCATAATTTTGCATTAAATGATGCTTTGCATGGATTATGATGTCATAATTTTGCATTGCATACTGCATTGCATGGATTGTGATGTCATAATTTTGCATTGCATACTGCATTGCATGGATTGTGATGTCATAATTTTGCATTAAATGATGCTTTGCATGGATTATGATGTCATAATTTTGCATTGCATACTGCATTGCAATGATTGTGATGTCATAATTTTGCATTGCATGGATTGTGATGTCATACTTTTGCATTAAATGATGCTTTGCATGGATTGTGATGTCATAATTTTGCATTAAATGATGCTTTGCATGGATTATGATGTCATAATTTTGCATTGCATACTGCATTGCATGGATTGTGATGTCATAATTTTGCATTGCATACTGCATTGCATGGATTGTGATGTCATAATTTTGCATTGCATACTGCGTTGCATGGATTGTGATGTCATAATTTTGCATTAAATGATGCTTTGCATGGATTGTGATGTCATAATTTTGCATTGCATACTGCATTGCATGGATTGTGATGTCATAATTTTGCATTGCATACTGCATTGCATGGATTGTGATGTCATAATTTTGCATTGCATACTGCATTGCATGGATTGTGATGTCATAATGTTGCATTAAATGATGCTTTGCATGGATTGTGATGTCATAATTTTGCATCGCATACTGCATTGCATGGATTGTGATGTCATAATTTTGCATTAAATGATGCTGTGCATGGATTATGATGTCATTATTTTGCATTGCATACTGCATTGCATGGATTGTGATGTCATAATTTTGCATTAAATGATGCTTTGCATGGATTATGATGTCATAATTTTGCATTGCATACTGCATTGCATGGATTGTGATGTTATACTTTTGCATTAAATGATGCTTTGCATGGATTATGATGTCATAATTTTGCATTGCATACCTCATTGCATGGATTGTGATGTCATAATTTTGCATTGCATACTGCATTGCAATGATTGTGATGTCATAATTTTGCATTGCATGAATTGTGATGTCATACTTTTGCATTAAATGATGCTTTGCATGGATTGTGATGTCATAATTTTGCATTAAATGATGCTTTGAATGGATTATGATGTCATAATTTTGCATTGCATACTGCATTGCATGGATTGTGATGTCATAATTTTGCATTAAATGATGCTTTGCATGGATTATGATGTCATAATTTTGCATTGCATACTGCATTGCATGGATTGTGATGTCATAATTTTGCATTGCATACTGCATTGCATGGATTGTGATGTCATACTTTAGCATTAAATGATGCTTTGCATGGATTGTGATGTCATAATTTTGCATTGCATACTGCATTGCAATGATTGTGATGTCATAATTTTGCATTGCATGAATTGTGATGTCATACTTTTGCATTAAATGATGCTTTGCATGGATTGTGATGTCATAATTTTGCATTAAGTGATGCTTTGCATGGATTGTGATGTCATAATTTTGCATTGCATACTGCATTGCATGGATTGCGATGTCATAATTTTGCATTAAATGATGCTTTGCATGGATTATGATGTCATTATTTTGCATTGCATACTGCATTGCATGGATTGTGATGTCATAATTTTGCATTGCATGTATTGTGATGTCATACTTTTGCATTAAATGATGCTTTGCATGGATTATGATGTCATAATTTTGCATTGCATACTGCATTGTATGGATTGTGATGTCATAATTTTGCATTGCATACTGCATTGCATGGATTGTGATGTCATAATTTTGCATTAAATGATGCTTTGCATGGATTATGATGTCATAATTTTGCATTGCATACTGCATTGCATGGATTGTGATGTCATAATTTTGCATTAAATGATGCTTTGCATGGATTATGATGTCATAATTTTGCATTGCATACTGCATTGCATGGATTGTGATGTCATAATTTTGCATTAAATGATGCTTTGCATGGATTATGATGTCATAATTTTGCATTGCATACTGCATTGCATGGATTGTGATGTCATAATTTTGCATTGCATACTGCATTGCATGGATTGCGATGTCATAAATTTGCATTGCATACTGCATTGCATGGATTGTGATGTCATAATTTTGCATTGCATACTGCATTGCATGAATTGTGATGTCATAATGTTGCATTAAATGATGCTTTGCATGGATTGTGATGTCATAATTTTGCATTGCATACTGCATTGCATGGATTGTGATGTCATAATGTTGCATTAAATGATGATTTGCATGGATTGTGATGTCATAATTTTGCATTGCATACTGCATTGCATGGATTGTGATGTCATAATGTTGCATTAAATGATGCTTTGCATGGATTGTGATGTCATAATTTTGCATTGCATACTGTATTGCATGGATTGTGATGTCATAATGTTGCATTAAATGATGCTTTGCATGGATTGTGATGTCATAATTTTGCATTGCATACTGCATTGCATGGATTATGATGTCATAATTTTGCATTGCATACTGCATTGCATGGATTGTGATGTCATAATTTTGTATTAAATGATGCTTTGCATGGATTATGATGTCATAATTTTGCATTGCATACTGCATTGCATGGATTGTGATGTCATAATTTTGCATTAAATGATGCTTTGCATGGATTATGATGTCATCATTTTGCATTGCATACTGCATTGCATGGATTGTGATGTCATAATTTTGCATTGCATACTGCATTGCATGGATTGCGATGTCATAATTTTGCATTGCATACTGCATTGCATGGATTGTGATGTCATAATTTTGCATTGCATACTGCATTGCATGGATTGTGATGTCATAATTTTGCATTGCATTCTGCATTGCATGGATTGTGATGTCATAATGTTGCATTAAATGATGCTTTGCATGGATTGTGATGTCATAATTTTGCATTGCATACTGCATTGCATGGATTGTGATGTCATAATTTTGCATTGCATGGATTGTGATGTCATAATGTTGCATTAAATGATGATTTGCATGGATTATGATGTCATAATTTTGCATTGCATGGATTGTGATGTCATAATTTTGCATTAAATGATGCTTTGCATGGATTATGATGTCATAATTTTGCATTGCATACAGCATTGCATGGATTGTGATGTCATAATTTTGCATTGCATACTGCATTGCATGGATTGTGATGTCATAATGTTGCATTAAATGATGCTTTGCATGGATTGTGATGTCATAATTTTGCATTGCATACTGCATTGCATGGATTGTGATGTCATAATTTTGCATTGCATACTGCATTGCATGGATTGTGATGTCATAATTTTGCATTGCATACTGCATTGCATGGATTATGATGTCATAATGTTGCATTAAATGATGCTTTGCATGGATTGTGATGTCATAATTTTGCATTGCATACTGCATTGCATGGATTGTGATGTCATAATTTTGCATTGCATACTGCATTGCATGGATTGTGATGTCATAATTTTGCATTGCATTCTGCATTGCATGGATTGTGATGTCATAATGTTGCATTAAATGATGCTTTGCATGGATTGTGATGTCATAATTTTGCATTGCATACTGCATTGCATGGATTGTGATGTCATAATTTTGCATTGCATACTGCATTGCATGGATTGTGATGTCATAATGTTGCATTAAATGATGCTTTGCATGGATTGTGATGTCATAATTTTGCATCGCATACTGCATTGCATGGATTGTGATGTCATAATTTTGCATTAAATGATGCTTTGCATGGATTATGATGTCATTATTTTGCATTGCATACTGCATTGCATGGATTGTGATGTCATAATTTTGCATTAAATGATGCTTTGCATGGATTATGATGTCATAATTTTGCATTGCATACTGCATTGCATGGATTGTGATGTCATACTTTTGCATTAAATGATGCTTTGCATGGATTATGATGTCATAATTTTGCATTGCATACCTCATTGCATGGATTGTGATGTCATAATTTTGCATTGCATACTGCATTGCAATGATTGTGATGTCATAATTTTGCATTGCATGAATTGTGATGTCATACTTTTGCATTAAATGATGCTTTGCATGGATTGTGATGTCATAATTTTGCATTAAATGATGCTTTGAATGGATTATGATGTCATAATTTTGCATTGCATACTGCATTGCATGGATTGTGATGTCATAATTTTGCATTAAATGATGCTTTGCATGGATTATGATGTCATAATTTTGCATTGCATACTGCATTGCATGGATTGTGATGTCATAATTTTGCATTGCATACTCCATTGCATGGATTGTGATGTCATACTTTAGCATTAAATGATGCTTTGCATGGATTATGATGTCATAATTTTGCATTGCATACTGCATTGCATGGATTGTGATGTCATAATTTTGCATTGCATACTGCATTGCATGGATTGTGATGTCATAATGTTGCATTAAATGATGCTTTGCATGGATTGTGATGTCATAATTTTGCATTGCATACTGCATTGCATGGATTGTGATGTCATAATTTTGCATTGCATACTGCATTGCATGGATTGTGATGTCATAATGTTGCATTAAATGATGCTTTGAATGGATTGTGATGTCATAATTTTGCATTGCATACTGCATTGCATGGATTGTGATGTCATAATTTTGCATTAAATGATGCTTTGCATGGATTGTGATGTCATAATTTTGCATTGCATACTGCATTGCATGGATTGCGATGTCATAAATTTGCATTAAATGATGCTTTGCATGGATTATGATGTCATAATTTTGCATTGCATACTGCATTTCATGGATTGTGATGTCATACTTTAGCATTAAATGATGCTTTGCATGGATTATGATGTCATAATTTTGCATTGCATGGATTGTGATGTCATAATTTTGCATTGCATACGGCATTGCATGGATTGTGATGTCATAATGTTGCATTAAATGATGCTTTGCATGGATTGTGATGTCATAATTTTGCATTGCATACTGCATTGCATGGATTGTGATGCCATAATTTTGCATTGCATACTGCATTGCATGGATTGTGATGTCATAATTTTGCATTGCATACTGCATTGCATGGATTGTGATGTCATAATTTTGCATTAAATGATGCTTTGCATGGATTGTGATGTCATAATTTTGCATTGCATACTGCATTGCATGGATTGCGATGTCATAATTTTGCATTAAATGATGCTTTGCATGGATTATGATGTCATAATTTTGCATTGCATACTGCATTGCATGGATTGTGATGTCATAATTTTGCATTGCATACTGCATTGCATGGATTGTGATGTCATAATTTTGCATTAAATGATGCTTTGCATGGATTATGATGTCATAATTTTGCATTGCATACTGCATTGCATGGATTGTGATGTCATAATTTTGCATTGCATACTGCATTGCATGGATTGTGATGTCATAATTTTGCATTGCATACTGCATTGCATGGATTGTGATGTCATAATTTTGCATTGCATACTGCATTGCATGGATTGTGATGTCATAATGTTGCATTAAATGATGCTTTGCATGGATTGTGATGTCATAATTTTGCATTGCATACTGCATTGCATGGATTGTGATGTCATAATTTTGCATTAAATGATGCTTTGCATGGATTATGATGTCATAATTTTGCATTGCATACTGCATTGCAATGATTGTGATGTCATAATTTTGCATTGCATACTGCATTGCATGGATTGTGATGTCATAATTTTGCATTGCATACTGCATTGCATGGATTGTGATGTCATAATGTTGCATTACATGATGCTTTGCATGGATTGTGATGTCATAATTTTGCATTGCATACTGCATTGCATGGATTGTGATGTCAGAATTTTGCATTAAATGATGCTTTGCATGGATTATGATGTCATAATTTTGCATTGCATACTGCATTGCAATGATTGTGATGTCATAATTTTGCATTGCATACTGCATTGCATGGATTGTGATGTCATAATTTTGCATTGCATACTGCATTGCATGGATTGTGATGTCATAATGTTGCATTAAATGATGCTTTGCATGGATTGTGATGTCATAATTTTGCATTGCATACTGCATTGCATGGATTGTGATGTCATAATTTTGTATTGCATACTGCATTGCATGGATTGTGATGTCATAATTTTGCATTGCATACTGCATTACATGGATTGTGATGTCATAATGTTGCATTAAATGATGCTTTGCATGGATTATGATGTCATAATTTTGCATTGCATACTGCATTGCATGGATTGTGATGTCATAATTTTGCATTGCATACTGCATTGCATGGATTGCGATGTCATAAATTTGCATTGCATACTGCATTGCATGGATTGTGATGTCATAATTTTGCATTGCATACTGCATTGCATGAATTGTGATGTCATAATGTTGCATTAAATGATGCTTTGCATGGATTGTGATGTCATAATTTTGCATTGCATACTGCATTGCATGGATTGTGATGTCATAATGTTGCATTAAATGATGATTTGCATGGATTGTGATGTCATAATTTTGCATTGCATACTGCATTGCATGGATTGTGATGTCATAATGTTGCATTAAATGATGCTTTGCATGGATTGTGATGTCATAATTTTGCATTGCATACTGTATTGCATGGATTGTGATGTCATAATGTTGCATTAAATGATGCTTTGCATGGATTGTGATGTCATAATTTTGCATTGCATACTGCATTGCATGGATTATGATGTCATAATTTTGCATTGCATACTGCATTGCATGGATTGTGATGTCATAATTTTGTATTAAATGATGCTTTGCATGGATTATGATGTCATAATTTTGCATTGCATACTGCATTGCATGGATTGTGATGTCATAATTTTGCATTAAATGATGCTTTGCATGGATTATGATGTCATCATTTTGCATTGCATACTGCATTGCATGGATTGTGATGTCATAATTTTGCATTGCATACTGCATTGCATGGATTGCGATGTCATAATTTTGCATTGCATACTGCATTGCATGGATTGTGATGTCATAATTTTGCATTGCATACTGCATTGCATGGATTGTGATGTCATAATTTTGCATTGCATTCTGCATTGCATGGATTGTGATGTCATAATGTTGCATTAAATGATGCTTTGCATGGATTGTGATGTCATAATTTTGCATTGCATACTGCATTGCATGGATTGTGATGTCATAATTTTGCATTGCATGGATTGTGATGTCATAATGTTGCATTAAATGATGATTTGCATGGATTATGATGTCATAATTTTGCATTGCATGGATTGTGATGTCATAATTTTGCATTAAATGATGCTTTGCATGGATTATGATGTCATAATTTTGCATTGCATACAGCATTGCATGGATTGTGATGTCATAATTTTGCATTGCATACTGCATTGCATGGATTGTGATGTCATAATGTTGCATTAAATGATGCTTTGCATGGATTGTGATGTCATAATTTTGCATTGCATACTGCATTGCATGGATTGTGATGTCATAATTTTGCATTGCATACTGCATTGCATGGATTGTGATGTCATAATTTTGCATTGCATACTGCATTGCATGGATTATGATGTCATAATGTTGCATTAAATGATGCTTTGCATGGATTGTGATGTCATAATTTTGCATTGCATACTGCATTGCATGGATTGTGATGTCATAATTTTGCATTGCATACTGCATTGCATGGATTGTGATGTCATAATTTTGCATTGCATTCTGCATTGCATGGATTGTGATGTCATAATGTTGCATTAAATGATGCTTTGCATGGATTGTGATGTCATAATTTTGCATTGCATACTGCATTGCATGGATTGTGATGTCATAATTTTGCATTGCATACTGCATTGCATGGATTGTGATGTCATAATGTTGCATTAAATGATGCTTTGCATGGATTGTGATGTCATAATTTTGCATCGCATACTGCATTGCATGGATTGTGATGTCATAATTTTGCATTAAATGATGCTTTGCATGGATTATGATGTCATTATTTTGCATTGCATACTGCATTGCATGGATTGTGATGTCATAATTTTGCATTAAATGATGCTTTGCATGGATTATGATGTCATAATTTTGCATTGCATACTGCATTGCATGGATTGTGATGTCATACTTTTGCATTAAATGATGCTTTGCATGGATTATGATGTCATAATTTTGCATTGCATACCTCATTGCATGGATTGTGATGTCATAATTTTGCATTGCATACTGCATTGCAATGATTGTGATGTCATAATTTTGCATTGCATGAATTGTGATGTCATACTTTTGCATTAAATGATGCTTTGCATGGATTGTGATGTCATAATTTTGCATTAAATGATGCTTTGAATGGATTATGATGTCATAATTTTGCATTGCATACTGCATTGCATGGATTGTGATGTCATAATTTTGCATTAAATGATGCTTTGCATGGATTATGATGTCATAATTTTGCATTGCATACTGCATTGCATGGATTGTGATGTCATAATTTTGCATTGCATACTCCATTGCATGGATTGTGATGTCATACTTTAGCATTAAATGATGCTTTGCATGGATTATGATGTCATAATTTTGCATTGCATACTGCATTGCATGGATTGTGATGTCATAATTTTGCATTGCATACTGCATTGCATGGATTGTGATGTCATAATGTTGCATTAAATGATGCTTTGCATGGATTGTGATGTCATAATTTTGCATTGCATACTGCATTGCATGGATTGTGATGTCATAATTTTGCATTGCATACTGCATTGCATGGATTGTGATGTCATAATGTTGCATTAAATGATGCTTTGAATGGATTGTGATGTCATAATTTTGCATTGCATACTGCATTGCATGGATTGTGATGTCATAATTTTGCATTAAATGATGCTTTGCATGGATTGTGATGTCATAATTTTGCATTGCATACTGCATTGCATGGATTGCGATGTCATAAATTTGCATTAAATGATGCTTTGCATGGATTATGATGTCATAATTTTGCATTGCATACTGCATTGCATGGATTGTGATGTCATAATTTTGCATTGCATACTGCATTTCATGGATTGTGATGTCATACTTTAGCATTAAATGATGCTTTGCATGGATTATGATGTCATAATTTTGCATTGCATGGATTGTGATGTCATAATTTTGCATTGCATACGGCATTGCATGGATTGTGATGTCATAATGTTGCATTAAATGATGCTTTGCATGGATTGTGATGTCATAATTTTGCATTGCATACTGCATTGCATGGATTGTGATGCCATAATTTTGCATTGCATACTGCATTGCATGGATTGTGATGTCATAATTTTGCATTGCATACTGCATTGCATGGATTGTGATGTCATAATTTTGCATTAAATGATGCTTTGCATGGATTATGATGTCATAATTTTGCATTGCATACTGCATTGCATGGATTGTGATGTCATAATTTTGCATTAAATGATGCTTTGCATGGATTATGATGTCATAATTTTGCATTGCATACTGCATTGCATGGATTGTGATGTCATAATTTTGCATTGCATACTGCATTGCATGGATTGTGATGTCATAATTTTGCATTGCATACTGCATTGCATGGATTGTGATGTCATAATTTTGCATTGCATACTGCATTGCATGGATTGTGATGTCATAATGTTGCATTAAATGATGCTTTGCATGGATTGTGATGTCATAATTTTGCATTGCATACTGCATTGCATGGATTGTGATGTCATAATTTTGCATTAAATGATGCTTTGCATGGATTATGATGTCATAATTTTGCATTGCATACTGCATTGCAATGATTGTGATGTCATAATTTTGCATTGCATACTGCATTGCATGGATTGTGATGTCATAATTTTGCATTGCATACTGCATTGCATGGATTGTGATGTCATAATGTTGCATTACATGATGCTTTGCATGGATTGTGATGTCATAATTTTGCATTGCATACTGCATTGCATGGATTGTGATGTCAGAATTTTGCATTAAATGATGCTTTGCATGGATTATGATGTCATAATTTTGCATTGCATACTGCATTGCAATGATTGTGATGTCATAATTTTGCATTGCATACTGCATTGCATGGATTGTGATGTCATAATTTTGCATTGCATACTGCATTGCATGGATTGTGATGTCATAATGTTGCATTAAATGATGCTTTGCATGGATTGTGATGTCATAATTTTGCATTGCATACTGCATTGCATGGATTGTGATGTCATAATTTTGTATTGCATACTGCATTGCATGGATTGTGATGTCATAATTTTGCATTGCATACTGCATTACATGGATTGTGATGTCATAATGTTGCATTAAATGATGCTTTGCATGGATTGTGATGTCATAATTTTGCATCGCATACTGCATTGCATGGATTGTGATGTCATAATTTTGCATTAAATGATGCTTTGCATGGATTATGATGTCATTATTTTGCATTGCATACTGCATTGCATGGATTGTAATGTCATAATTTTGCATTAAATGATGCTTTGCATGGATTATGATGTCATAATTTTGCATTGCATACTGCATTGCATGGATTGTGATGTCATACTTTTGCATTAAATGATGCTTTGCATGGATTATGATGTCATAATTTTGCATTGCATACCTCATTGCATGGATTGTGATGTCATAATTTTGCATTGCATACTGCATTGCAATGATTGTGATGTCATACTTTAGCATTAAATGATGCTTTGCATGGATTATGATGTCATAATTTTGCATTGCATACTGCATTGCATGGATTGTGATGTCATAATTTTGCATTGCATACTGCATTGCATGGATTGTGATGTCATAATGTTGCATT